>NC_134096.1:8431575-9055950 GCF_000715075.1 Nicotiana tabacum
CAGTGCCAGAGCGGGTCCAAAATTGAACCACTTTAAAGAAGCGACCCCCATCACCCTTCCCCCAAAGATTGGCCAAATATAAAAAAGATGAGCAATATAAGAAATTCTTGGAGATGTTGAAGCAAATTCAGGTAAACATTCCATTGATTGATGCCTTAAAGGAAATGCCTGGTTATGCAAAAATGATGAAGGACTTGGTGTCTCGTAAGTTCGACTTTCAAGACTTGGCCACAGTTACACTAACTCAGACATGTAGTGCTGTTGTGACAAGACCCATAGCTGAGAAGTTATCTGATCAAGGGAGTTTCACAATCCCATGCACAATAGGCAACTATGCGTTTGCTAAGGCACTCTGTGATTTGGGGGCAAGCATAAACTTGATGCCCTTGACTATCTACAAAAGGTTAGGCATTGGAAGAGCTAGACCCACGTCTATGTTGTTACAGCTGGCTGACCGGACAATGATGAGGCCCTCTGGTATCCTTGATGTATTATTACAGGTGGGGAAGTTTGTTTTCCCAGCATATTTTGTCATTTTAGACTGTCGGGTTGACGAGGAGATTCCCATAATTTTGGGAAGGCTATTCTTGGCCACCGGGAGAGCCCTAATTGATTGTAAAACTGGAGAGCTAAAGATGAGATTGAACGACGAAGAGATAATATTTAATGTGCAGAAATCTATGCGGTGACCCAGTGACTTTGCTAACTGCTCTCTGATAGAAGTTGTGGATGTGATCTTGGAGGAGGAAGATGAGACTCTGAATGCAAAAGACCCTCTAGCAGCATGCCTCATGATCTTAGAAGAAATGAATGGTGACAACTTGGCAGAGTGGGTTTTGGCCCTTGAAGGGCGAGGGTACTGGAAAAGAGAGCTCGAGTTCGAGCCCTTACACTTAGAAGAAAGAAAAACACTTCCAGCTAAGCCGTCAATTGAAGAGCCACCATAGTTGGAACTAAAACCATTACCTTCTCACCTCAAGTACGCTTTCTTGGGACCTAAATTCACTTTACCTATTATTATCTCATCCAGTTTGTTAGGTGTGCAATCATAACAACTTTTGCAAGTGTTAATGGAATGCAAGACCGCAATTGGCTGGACCATTGCAGATATTAGGGGGATCATCCCGACATTTTGTATGCATAATATTCTATTGGAATATGGGCACAAACCTTCCAGAGAACATCAAAGAAGGCTAAACCCTAACATGAAAGAAGTGGTGAAGAAAGAAGTGATCAAGTGGTTAGATGCGGGAATCATCTTCCCAATCTCTGACAGTAACTGGGTTAGTCCAGTTCAGTGTGTGCCAAAGAAGGGTGGAATGACTATAGTGCCCAATGATAATAATGAGTTTATCTCAACTCGTACAGTTATGGGTTGGCGAATTTGTATGGATTATAGAAAACTGAACACAGCCACCCGGAAAGACCATTTTCCTTTACCATTCATTGACCAAATGTTGGATAGACTGGCAGGGAGGTCTCACTTCTGCTTTTTTGATGGGTATTCGGGGTACAATCAGATTTCCATAGCCCCTGACCATGTTAAGGTTAAGGTGATTGAGAAGCTGCCACCGCCCACTTCAGTTAAGGCAGTAAGAAGTTTCCTCGGGCACACCGGGTTCTACAGGCGATTTATAAAGGATTTCTCTAAAATTGCTAACTCCTTATGTAAACTCCTTGAAAAGGATCATTCTTTTGTGTTTTCTGATGACTGTATGTTAGCTTTTGAGAAGCTGAAGAGGAGACTGGTGATTTCACCAATCATCGTTGTACCCAACTCGGAGTAACCATTTGAGCTCATGTGTGATGCGAGTGACTATGCTATAGGAGCAGTCCTGGGGCAGCGGAAGGACAAACCGGTGCACCCAATCTACTATGCAAGCAGAACGCTAAGCGGTGCACAACTCACTTATACCGTGACTGAGAAAGAGATGTTGGTTGTGGTGTTTGCATTCGACAAATTCAGGTCTTATTTGATTGGTTCAAAAGTGATTATTTATACTGACCATGCAACACTTAGGTACTTGATAGCAAAGAAGGAGTCAAAGACACGCTTGATCCATTGGGTTCTTTTGCTACAAGAATTTGATTTGGAGATCCACGAGAGAAAAGGGGAAGAGAACTAAGTGGCAGACCACCTTTCAAGGTTGGAGGGAGCTGAAAAGAAAGTCGAGGTAGAAGATATAACTGATATATTCCCAGATAAACAACTGCTAGCAGAGACATTGGAGGAAGCTCCATGGTATGCATACATTGCAAACTACCTAGCAAGCAGTATTGTCCCCTATGATCGTTTCTCTGCTCAAAAGAAAAAGTTCTTTTGTGACTGTCACATGTATTATTGGGATGAGCCTTACCTGTTCAGAATTTGTGTTGATAATATGATCCGAAGATGTATCCCTGAGATAGACCAATCTTCTGTTTTGCAGGCTTGTCATGCATCACCATATGGTGGCCACTTCGGAGGAGTAAGAACCGCCGCGAAAGTGCTGAAATCGGGCTTCTACTGGCCGACAGTGTTCAAAGATGCACACTTATGGGTGAAAGGTTGTGACGAATGCCAACGAACTAGGAATATTTCCCGCCGACATGAGATGCCTATGAACCCAATTCAAGAGGTAGAAGTGTTTGACGTGTGGGGAATCAATTTCATGGGGCCTTTCGTCACCTCATATAGCAACAAATACATACTCGTAGTTGTAGACTACGTGTCCAAATGGGTGGAGGCTGTAGCGCTCCCAACAAATGATGCTAATGGGGTAATTGTTTTTTTGAGAAAGAACATATTCACCCGATTTGGCACTCCAAGGGCGATAATCAGTGACGGAGGCACTCACTTCTACAATCGAGCCTTCGTAAAGATGTTAGAAAAGTATGGTGTACGTCACAAAGTTGCCACCCCATATCATCCACAAACGAGTGGGCAAGTAGAAGTGTCGAACAGAGAGATAAAGAGTGTTTTGACAAAGACTGTGAATGCTACAAGAACGGATTGGGCAAGAAAGTTAGATGATGCACTCTAGCCTATCGTACAGCTTTCAAAACTCCGATTGGTATGACCCCACATAAATTGGTATTTGGGAAGGCATGTCACCTACCAGTGGAGTTGGAGCATAGAGCTTTATGGGCACTGCGACAGTTGAATCTTGATATAGAAGTTATGGGCACAAGTAGAGTCACAGAGCTGCACAAGTATGTATTAGTACTTGCAACTTGTTTTTACCAAATTTCGTTACCACACTTTTGAGAGCACAAGATTATACAAGGAGAGAATGAAAATAATGCACGATAAAAATATTCTTCAGCGGAGTTTTAAACTCAGAGATAAGGTATTGCTATACAACTCGAGGTTGAGGTTATTCCCAGGTAAGTTAAAATAATGATGGTCGAGACCATTTAGTGTGGTGGTGATTCACCCCACCGGAGCCATAGAGATTGCTGCATCAAATGACTCTCGCATGTTTAGAGTCATTGGGAACAGGTTAAAACATTATTTGGGCATGGAAGATGCGAAGGTAGTGTTTGTGACTCATTTGCTCGAGCCACCAAGGTTAAGCGAGCCTTAAGTGCAATTATCTGCGTCGTGCCACGACGTTAAATCAGGCGCTTGTTGGGAGGCAACCCAATTCGTAGTTAATTTTTTGTGTAGTTAGAATATTTCCTTTTGTTGTTGTTGTTGTTGTTGTTGTGTTTTTAGGTACTAACAAGTTTGCAGGCGAGTTGGTCAAGTCGAACAGGGTTTCAGCATCACCTAACACACCAGGCGTTGGGGCTGGCGACGCCTGGCTAACGCCAGGTTCTGCTTGGCCTTAGGCTGGCGACGCCTGGCTAATGCTAGGGTCTGCTTGGCCTTAGGCTGGCGACGCCGGGCTAATGCCAGGTACTGGGCCAGGCGACGTCAGGTAAGTTATTTCGGCCCAGTTTAAGTTATTTTAGTCGAACCTCCTCACATTACACGCCCTAAACACTGAACATAATACAAACAACCCTAACCTCACTTAAACCAAAAACACATCATGCTTTAGGAAAGAAATTCACAAGCACACACATCTTCTCATCATCGTTGCTCTCAACCAAGCACACTGCATGAATTTCCCTCACCCACAAACACTCAACAACACATTGCCATAGTGGTCTCCCCCATCCCCATTGAAGTCAAGTTTAGTTTTGCTATTCTTTCACACTAATCAGAAATTCGCAGGCAGCTTCTTCCTCTCAAAAGCTTCAACGGTATGATTTAATCTCTTTCCTTTGTAATTTCGAGAGAGGAACGGGTATACAATTACACACAAAAATTGGTGGTTGTTTTTCATTGTGGTATTGAGTTTGTGTGCCCCAACACCATGAAACCCTATTGGAATGGTGCTGTGATTATGAAAACATGTGGTAGTACGGAACCCCCAAGCCGATTTGGGAGGATGAGGCAATCCCTCATGTCCATAAGAAATCCCATGGCACTAATGCATGTTAGTGTTTGATATAATGCCTCAATGGAATTCCTTGTCCCCATTGGAGCCCAAGTCTTCGGGATTAATAGATTAGTGTTATGAAGTCATACACCACGATAAAATCTTAAGTGTGGGGTGGCTCGCGGGTAGCCCATGTATTGTTCTTTGATTCTAATATTAAGAAAAGATGAGGTAAAGTCTGAGTAACCTCGGAAAGTCGGAAAAAATTATGTGTGTAGTATGTAATGCAGTTTTATCTGACTACTGCTTATTTGTGTAGGAACAACGATGCCTCCCAGAAAAGACACAGGCAAAGACAAGGCTACTTCCACTGCGCCGGCTAAAGTAAAGGCGACCTCGACACCTCCCCCAAAGAAGAGAAAGAGGGGGGGGGGGGATCTACCTCCAATCTAAGTTGAGTACAAGTTATGGCAGCTATAGCAGCTATGTATCAACAACCACAAGGCCAACGAGAGCTTGGCATCAAGAGCATACCACCGTATACTAAGGATTGGTACAGGCATTGTAGGCCTAAACATGTACACCCGGAAGTAGCTATCAATGAACGCAGCTTGAAAGCAAAGTATCAGGCAATTTGGAGGGGCATTCAGGATATGGGGTGGAGCTATGTATTCAATAACACAGGGAACATTAATCTCAACTTAGTCTGAGAATTCTATGCAGGGTTTGATCCGCAGAGTGCTGAACAGTTGGTGCCGATTCGTGGACGATTGATAGATTTTTCACCCATGGCCATATGTAACTTTTTAGGTGCTCCGGATGTTCCTGTGGAGCCATTGGACCACTTCATTCACCGGCCTACATACAGAGAGTTAAGACACATGCTTTGTGGTGCCGATTCTACGGCAGCATGGGTCTGGGATAAGATAACTAGTCGGCACAAGAGGTTTCCCAAGAAGAGGATGAGGGCGGAGGCTCAAGTGTGGCTTAAACTGATAAATGCACGTCTCCTACTGTGAAATCATGACACACTCATTAGCCGTGAGAGGACCTGTGTACTCTACTTCCTCATGATGGGTCAAAGGGTAAATGTGGGTCATCCGATCCACTACCAGATGTCTATAGTCAGAATGAGTAAAAAGATCGATCGAATGCAATTTTCCAATTTTCTAACTCAGTACTTAAGACACGAGGAGGTTGAGGAGGAGCCAGAGTTTGACCACACCATTGATTAGCCCCTACGACAAACGGACATCACTAGCCTCCGACTGAAAGAAGAGACTGGCATGACATCGTTAACAAGTACCGAGCGCAACGCTCAAAATGTTGTTTTATGGACCATCTCTATGGGATGATGTATTTGCAGCTAAGGATAGGAGGTCGACAGGCCACATTTGAGGAGAGTACTGAATTGGAGCACCGGTACCCGCTCAATGCTCATGCCCAACAGCTGGTTGGGTTAGGAGATGGATACAGACTCCCTAGTGATGAGGTTATCAACACCAGAGCAGTCTAAAGCTGAGCCAGAGCAGTCAGATGGTGAGGGAGATGATGATGATGATGAAGAGGATGAACATGATGATGAATGGATAACGTCAGAGGATGAAGACGTTGCTTGATCAGGGAGTTTCTTTACACCCTACTCATTTTTTGTGTTTTGTCATTTTGTGCATGCACTGAGGACAATGCATGATCTAAGTGTGGGATGGGGACTTGTACATGGTTAATTTTAGTCATTTAGTTATTTAGTGTTAATTTTTTTAGTGTCGTTAAAAGAAAAAAAAGAAAAAAAAGAAAAAAGAAGAAGTTGGACTCATCCCGACGATGGATCTCCCAGACAGTTTTCTTGAGGGAAGTAAGTCAAAAGAAAATACCAAAAAGATTTTTTGTGTGCAGGTATTGTAGTAATTCCCCCTTGGTTTTTCTTTGGGTCGCAGTTCTTTTCCAGGGGCTTTTAGTTGAACCGGGCGTAGTTAGTTCTAATTTTTAGGAGTAGGAACCATGAAGCTATGCATTTAATTGTAGCAAAATCTCTTAGCTTTGTTATGCCTTGAGAATAGTTAGTACTATGGTTGTGATGCTTAGGCTCGGTTTTTGACTCTCGCATAAGTACCTTAAATCGTAGATTCCTAATTTTGCCTAACTGCTTTGACTGGAGTGTCGCGATGAAACCAATCCCGAGTGAGTTATGTGCCATGCGTGTGTGAGTTTTGTATGTATTCTGTGCATTGCATTTGATGTCTAGAACTTACCCTGTATGTGTGCAAAGCGAAATAGTAGTCTTGTTCAGTATGAGAAGTGATATAGACATTTCTTTGTTAAGCCAAATATATATAGTTTACCCACCTAAAAGTTATGTAACGTAGTTAACCCCTTTGAGCCTATATTCCTATTTGTTTGGCAACCATACTACAAGCCTTACCCAATTGTTTGAATTAACCATCTATTTGAACCTTTTCACCTCTAATGAGCACTTGAATTGTTATGAACTTTGTAAAAGTTAAAGTGTGGGGTGGTTGGTTTGGTTTTTGAGTGGAACTAATGAAATAAGAAAAAAGGTGAACTGTTTTGAAAAAGTAAGAGTCGCTTGAACTGAAAAAGAAAGAAAAAAAAATAGTTGTATTGCTGGGAAAAAGAATATTCGTTGATAAGTGGGGACTCTTAATGTAATTATGCGTAAAGAAATATGGGGTAATATAAATTGAAGTGAAGGTGGAATGTTTGGTTTGGCACAAGTATGGTATGTGTGTTAAAGTATATGTAATAAAGTGCTTAAGGGAGGTGTAGTCACTCATATCCAAATATATCATACCCGACCCGCAGCCTACATTACAACCAATGAAAGTCCTACTTGATCTTAGACTGAATGAACTCGATTAGTAGAGTATTACACTACGGGCAAGCCTATGATGCATCAATTGTGGCATATGAATGTTATTTCTGAGAGCGAATGAATTTTGTCTATCTTGAGTTCCTATGTTCTTAAAATTCATTGTGTATGGAAGTAAGCTCTTTGATTGGGTGAGGGCACATGATTCATAAAGGAAAGTTAATGTTGTTGACATCCATGTCAGAGTAAGTAAGTGAATTGTGAATAAGGCATGGTATTTGTGAGTCGAATCTTGAGGCGAGGATGTCACACTTGTTTGCTTAAACTATTTTGAATATTCTTGGTGTAATGAGTTAGGAGAATTGCTTAAAAAGGTCGTATCTATAAGTGTAGTATGATTGCTCGAGGACGAGCAATGTTTAAGTGTGGGGTATTGATGTGTGGCTATAATTCCATAGTTTCGTACATTATGTGCCTTGCATTTTACATGCTTTAATGATAAATTTCACTTTATTTGCGCATAATGGAGTCTATTTTATGTGTAGGTGAATTGGAGATGAAAGTAGAGCAAAAGAGATACTTAAATGTTGAAAGTGTGCTCGAGAACAGTGAAAAGGAGAGACCTGGCGAGGCCAACCAAAGGCCAGGCTGGACCAGGCTTTAGCCTGGCGAGGCTAGCCTAAGGCCAGGCTGAACCAGGCTTTAGCCTGGCGAGGCCAGCCGAATTCCAGGCGTTAGGTTGGCGATGCCAGGCCTAACGCCAGGTCCAATCCGAGTTTTGAAGACTTAATTCGTTCCGGGTTTGATTAGGACTCGGCCCTCACGTTTAGGGTTTCTTCTACACATATAAATAGACTTAAAACACTACTTGGAAGGATGTTTTTTCAGCAGCCAAGAGACTTGGGCAGCCATAGGCAAGAAGAGCTGGTGGAATCACCCCTTCGGAGTTAGAATCATCTATTTCTACATCTTTTCATCTTTACTCTGTATTTTAATTATGCAAAATATTTGGGATGTTGTTACTATGAGTATGAGTAGCTAACTTCCTAATCTAGGGTTTTGATGGAACCTATTAAAGGATGATTTTCTTGTTACGTCAATATAGATTTGCCGTAGTATTTTCTCTATTTGTTCAACTATATTATTCTTGTGGTTGATTGAAGGGCCCTCAATTAGCTGTGCCTATTTAGTATGTATTATTCGGGAGAGAGTGCATATTTAGGTAGTTGTTGAACAACATTACTCCTAAACGTATATGAGGAATCAATACGGAGGTTTAAAGGTGGGTTTAGGGATAACAAAACCTTGATGCGATCTGAGTGAGCTGTACTTAATGCCAGTTAGCGTAATTTGGGAGAATATGCCTAGTAAATTGTGATAATTACTTGGGAGAGAGTTACGACAGTTAGAGTGCTTATGGTCGATAGAGAAGACTTAGGCAAATTTGTAGAAAACGTAGCGGAAAAGATTCCGACAATAGGGGAAATCACAACCTTAGATCATTCCAATTCTTGTTTACAACCCGTTCGTAGTTAGTTGTTAATTATTATATTTTCATTACGTAATATTTAGTTAATAAAACCCAATCTGTTACTTAAATATTTCTGAAGATTCATTGTGTGAATTTGTGCGAGTCTAGTAGTTGTGTTTGATAGGTTAATTCCTTGTGGGATTCGACTCTGGACTTATTAGCCGGACTATATTTACAACGACCGCTTAGTCCTTTTTATAAGGCATAGTTGGGCGTGATCAATAACCTCCAGTTCAATCGGAATAATCTTCAAGAGTAGATGTGATAGTTCAATGAGTCGAGAATCTCCATGAATCCGACTATCCCAAAGGAAAAGTCTTACTCTCTCAGCCATAAGTTGAAACTGAGGTAAGACATATTCAATAATTTCATGCCTCAACACAACCATTCACTTTCAATCCATGGAAATCTCTTATATTGTTACATACATACTGAAGAATCTCATATTCACTCGCTGATGGAAAAATCTGTTCAACAAGATGCATGGATAGATGATGGAGATTCAGGAGGAGGAAGTCCAGCTGCTCCTCAGTCATGGTGGCACTTGATTTAGCAAGATAACGTGAGCTGATACAATAATCCATATTCTCCACGAGGCGAGGATGGACATGATGCATGCCTTATTTCAACTGCATGTAGTAGCCAAAATCATATAAAATTGTTTCAACCTCTTGTCTTTTGCGAGTCATTATATAATTATAGTTTTCCAATTCGGAATAAGAAAGTTGGACATATGTACAAAAAAATGCCAGCTCCAATTTTAGCATTTCGATTAGATCCACGTCAACAGCCTTTTGATCATCTTCATTCTTTAAGCTCTCTATGAAATCCAGAACATTAACAATGTCCTTGCGAAGAGCAGAAAATGACACCTGCCGAAACACCAAACATTATATGAAATTCTCACAAACAAAGATAGTTAATTCTCTATATATTATGTTCTTATAATTTGAGCAATTGGTTATGTATCCAAATTAAGCATGTCAAGAAAGATGGTTACTATGGATTTGTTCAACTGCATTAAAAGAATATGTTCCGCCTGTGTTTTTTCCCCTTCAATTGACTGGATTATGCACTAAAAGAGGGAAATACATGTGTGAGGCGCGTGTATTTCACCATTAAATACAGATGTGGTAGTGGCTTCAGGGTGATACTAATTACATTTAAAAATAGTTCAGGGGTAATAGGATCCCCGCAAAGATAAAGTGTGTAGTTGAAAATCCGACTATAGGTCAGGGATACTTATGCATTTTTCCGTCAAACATATAAACACAACCTCTTGAAAATTATAACTAATCAGGATTGATAAGCTATATAATGTTTAGTTGTTTTTTTCTTTATTCTTACAACTAGAAGTTTATAATTCTATCAATAAGTTCCTATTCTTTGTCATAAAATAGTGAATGCACATGTCTCTAACTGCAAAAACTCGCTCGTACTCGGTATTTATACCAAATCATACTAACTTAATTATAATGGTTAAGAGATTTAATACTTTAAAAATATATATTAAGTGAAAGAAATTTATGTGCAGACACATGGCATGCATCTGTTGGTTTAGTATATAAAGTCAAAACTAATCGGAAAGAAATAAAATAAAACAACAAGAAACAAAATTTATCTGATTCATGATATTAAGAGAAAAAGTAGTATGGACGTCATGGATTTCAATTTCTTTAACCGTAGGTTCATTTGCCTCAATAGTTTTAGCTTCAGGTTCATTTGCTGAAGTATGAGGTGAAGAAACGGAAGTAGAAGTGATTAAGCGAAGGAGGGAATAATCACAACATACATCACAGATTTCAATGTCTTCAACCATGGGTTCCTTTTCTAAAGTTGGAGGAGCAAGTTTCTGCAAATAAACACCAATAGCATCAAGGTACAACCCAGAACGCCCATGAAATCCCACAATAGCTACACCTTCTTTCATCACAAGTGAAAATGGGGTTCCACCATCCTCACACTCAAATGGTCCATAATTCTTTGCATTAGTTATAAAACATAGAGATTTTATAACCGACTGGACATAGAAATATCCAAATGTCCCCTTGATGCCTGTTAAATATTCCAAAGGAGTTGCCTCAATAATAACCTGAGATTATTGCAAATCACCTAAATAATTAGCAGGGTCGGGAATTTTAATTTGACAAGAATTCAGAAAAGTGCAAGAATGCTATTAGGATTCGAAATCTATGACCTAAAGCAAATTTGGACACTTAGTTGAATCCTCTCAATGCAAAGGAAGTTAAATATGAAGCAACAAATGCATTCACATATTTGACTTGACAAATGCTTATATAACTATAAATTTTACGCGGTGTATACTGGAAATGCAAAAAGTTGCTACATTATCATATTAAGTTGACCTATAAAGTGATTTTTCATATCAAGAGTGTGATAAGGTAACATGAAGGCTGTAAGATAAATGAATAATTTGCTATTACTAGTTTAATTGTCTTAATAAATGATGTTTTACATAATTTAAGCTCATCGCTATGACATGACACAAATTTAACTTGAGAAGAACTTGACAATCATGAGAAATAAATATGTCGACCATAATTTTTTGGACTTACCTTGTCTCTTCGACCTCCATCCCCACCAAACTTTGTTGAGCCTATGGTAGTACCTTGTTCAGTAACAGTTCTGAACATGATGGAATCTATAATATCTCCATGAGCAATCAATATTTTTTTAATGGGACTTTTCAGCATGTAATTCTATTCTGATCCACCAGTGCCTCTCCATGATTCCACCAATATTGAGTTAGCTTGATCGTAACTTACTTGATATCCCTTCACGTACACAACAAATCAATGGCTCCATTATCAAATTTTATCCCTATATTGGTAGTATTATTTTGCAGTGAAAAAAAGAAAAAGAAATAATGAATATTTCTTATGATCATCTGTAACTGATCATTGTTGGCGATTTGCTTTGATTTTTTTGTTGTTTTCCCTTTCTCTTAATATTTCTTATGATCATCTGATCCTGATCATTCCTTTTCTTTGTTAAGTTATTCATTCTATATAAGGAGTTAGAAGAGTAACATAAGTCATTAGTTTTAAGAAAGGGATCTGTGCTTGTGTGTAATGTCATGGGCTTCTTTCCATCATCGACCCATGACCCCTTGGACCCGCCCCGTGGTGTCCCGGCAAGCCTCATAACGTCTAGCGCCACAGTCGACCCCGTGGTCTCAGCAGCTCCAAGTGACAAGCGCGCATGCGCCTCTATCGCCCCACCAATAATCAGTGCCAGCGCCCAGCGGCTGGCGAATGCCATCAATGTCGCGCGCACTGACAATGCTGCGCGCACAAACCATCATGTTGCCAATAGCACGACACGCACAGACAGTGCCCCTCGCGTAGATCCAATGCCAAGCACCAGCGCCCAGCCGCTGGCAGATCCAAATAGTGTCGCGCGAGCCAACAACAATACGCGCGCAGACCTTGATGCTCAAGACAAAGTTGGTGCCATCGGACTTGCTTCCACCTTGTAGATGACTAAGTCCTTTTCATTGTAATTATAGAGTACTTTTACTTCATTCATTTTCAGTGTGCTTCTACAACTTTCTTAGGTCAACTCATGTAACTTTGGTTTATTATTTTTAAGCATTATTAAGGGGGACCAAAGCATTCAAACATTCAAGAATTCAAATAATTCTTTGTACTGGTGTCTCTCCCCCCGACACCGCATTACATCTTGTAATAGCTTTCATCATCATCATCATCAATACAATCATCAGATTTCATCATCAATTGCTCATTTTCCGCTTCTCAATTGCTCACGACATTGGTTTTCCCGTACGACACTGAAAATCTAGTCTAGCGTATGGAGGGGACCTCAGTTGGTGCATAGCAACCGCACTGACATCGGTTGCCTAGCCTTACGTCGCCCTTCCAAGGAACTTCAGGAAGGCGCCGCGTAACAGTTGGTATCAGAGCCTAAGATCGACATCGGATGAGGGATCTCATTGCCATCATCATCACCATTTATGACCATGGTGAATTATGGCGATCACATCACAGTCCTCTAAGAGACGGTTGACGTACTACGACCCATTGTGGATACGGGGCCTGATCTAAAAACCAACTTAGTTCAAAGGTTGGATGACCTGGACCACAGAATGCGGCATGCCAAAGTTGAAATAGCAAACATCAGCCGCGACTCTGAGAAAGACCAGTAAACGGCTGCCGTCGAGTCTACCGCAATTCATGGCAAATTCGAGGACCTCCAACTGGAGCGTGCCGAGGATTTAGCCCATCGGGAACTAGAGGTAGATATAATCTCTGTACTGGTGTCTCTCCCCCCCGACACTACATTGCATCTTGTAATAGCTTTCATCATCATCATCAATACAATCATCAGCTTTCATCATCAATTGCTCATTTTCCGCTGCTCAATTGCTCACGACATTGGTTTTTCTGTACGGCACTGGCAATCTAGTCTAGCGTATGGAGGGGACCTTAGTTGGTGCATAGCAACCGCACTGACATCGGTTGCTTAGACTTACGTCTCCCTTCTAAGGAACTTCAGGAAGCCATCGCGTAACAGTTGGTATCAGAGCCTAGGCTCGACATCGGATGGGGGATCTTATTGCCATCATCATCACCATTTATTACCATGGTGAATTATGGCGATCGTATCATGGTCCCTGAAGAGACGATTGACGTACTACGACCCATTGTGGATACGGTGCCTGATCTAAAAACCAACCTAGTTCAAAGGTTGGACGACCTGGACTGCAGAATGCGGCAGGCCAAAGTTGACATAGCAAACATCAGTCGCGACTCTAAGAAAGACCGGCAAACGGCTGCTGTCGAGGCAACCGAAATTCATGGCAAATTCGAGGACCTCCAACAGGAGCGTGCCGAGGATTTAGCCCATCGGGAACTAGAGGTAGATAGACTAACCATCATGTAGCAAACCATAGACAACTTGACAGGCCAACTTAATGTTGTCAATGCTGCCCTTCAAAGCTTGCTCAAAGGAGGCGAAAACCAAATCAGGGGTGCCATGAACATTGCCCCACAAAAGCTGAAAATTCCGGAGACAAAGCCATACAACGGAGCCCGGGATGCTAAAGAAGTGGAAAACTTCATCTTCGACATCGAGCAATACTTCGATGCCATAGGACAATTGGAAGAATCCAAAAAGGTAGCAACTACTGCCATGTATCTTCAAGGCGATGCAAAACTCTGGTGGCGAGTCAAATACGAAGCCATCAGGGCCGGTGAAGATACTCTCAACACATGGGCAGAACTGAAGGCAGCCATACACCTGCAGTTCTTCCCCGAAAACATTGAATACAACGCATAGAGAAAGTAGTGTGAACTCCGCCACACCAGGTTGGTGTGATACTACGTGCGAGAATTCTCCGCACTCATGCTAAACGTACGGGATATGGGGGACAAAGACAAACTGTTCACATTCATAGAAGGTTTGAAACCTCATGCTAGTATGGAGCTGCAAAGATAACTGGTAGATACCCTTCCCAAGGCCATTCAAGCTGCAGAGTGCCTTGAGGATTATCAGTTGGAAATGCAGAAGGATAGGCCCTAGCCGCCTGTCCGAGGGGGATACAACGGGAGCCAACCTAGCAATGGTGGTCCTAATAGAAACATAGGAGATCGAGGTGCATCCAAATCCAAGACTCCTTCCTCAAGTAGTACCAGTGCTGCATCAGTCAACAATAATCATGGGATAAAGCCCCATTCAGAATGTCGTCATTGCGGCGGGGAACATTGGAACAATCAATGTCCCAATACACAGATCAATGCACAACATATTATTGGAAATGAGTCAGATACCGATGACTCAGATGACCCCGAACAAGTAGGTGCCTTCAACGCATTTGTTGGGTCCATTCATGATACCTTGACGTGAACCAGTGCTGGTAAATCCAAGAAGAACGCATGCCCAATCGTCAAGAAAGGGAAAGGAAAGGCGGACAAGAGGCCTCCCACAACCCAAAAGAGGACCTTAATGTTCATCGACATAAAAGTAAACGGCAGACCTATTCGAGCATTGATAGACACGAGTGCTAGCCACAACTACCTGGCCTCAACTCAGGTGCAACGCCTCGGTCTAGTGGTGCAAAAATGCAAGGGTCATGTCAAGGCTATCAACTCTCCATCTCAGCCAATGAGTGGAATAGCCAAAGAAGTGCCAATGAAGCTTGGCCCATACAAGGGAACATTCGACCTACGCATAGCTATCATCGATGACTTCGAACTGATAGTGGGATTGGAATTCCTCAAGCAGACCAACACCATCCCGGTACCATATGCCAAAATGCTCCTAATGATGGGAGACAACGGGGCCAAACCCCGTACCATACCGTGTATACCCATGAAAATGGCCGTTGGAAACATCATGATCATGCAGTTAAAGGAGGGAACCAACAGACCTGAACCTACGGTTCTAGCTTCCCTCAACATAATCGAACAAATATCACATCATCGACGTCCAATAGCCCATGGCGCCCCTTATTGTGTGAAGACTTGCCAAGTATTCCAAAAGGACAAGTCGGATCACTCAGCACAAACGGGACTCTTGGAGCAGCTACCTGTCCCACAGAGACCTTGGGAAAACATTTCCCTGAATTTTATCACAGGATTACCCAAGGTAGGAAATCATGCAACCATCATGGTGGTAGTAGACATATTTAGTGACTGCAACCCACGCTTCACTAGCAAATTTTGGACCCAACTCTTCAGTTGCCTCAGATCCAAATTGAGTCATAACTCAAACTTTCATCAATAAGCAGATGGCCAGCCAGATCGGTTCAATGACACGTTGGAGGAATATCTCCACCAATTTGCAACCGGGTCACAAACACATTGGGTGAAGCTTCTGGATGCTGCTCAGCTGTGTTTCAATTCACAAAAGGGCACCCATACAAACAAAAGCGTTTTTGAAATTGTTACCGGACAGCAACCGCTACTCCCACAGAATGTGAATGCAACAAATATGCCAACATCTCCTTGAGCTACCAGTTTCTCGACAGAATGGGAGCAAACTTTGAAGATTGTGCGGAGCTATCTTGTCAAAGCTCAAGAGAGGGCAACGAGGTATACAGAACAAAACCTTCGCTTTGCCCAACATCAAGCAGGGGACAAAGTGACAGTGAGAACCCCGAAGCAGAACTTGTTTGCATAGAGGACCCAAGATCCTCGCCTATTGCAAAAATACATTGGACCCTTTTCCATTGAAAGGCGCATCGGGAAATCCACATACCAGATGAACACACCAGACTGGTGGAAATCCGTCCAGTCTTCCATTCAGCCGCCTCAGGCCATTTCAGAAATACATAGAAAATCATTCAGAAAGCTACTTCACAACACTGAGGGGAACAGACCTCCCAACCATCAAGATCCTGACCAATTATCATCCTCCTACAGGTAAGGCTCCGAGGACGTCGCCAACTCAGGTGGGGGAAAATGTCATGGGCTTCTTTCCATCATCGACCCATGACTCCTTGGACGCGCCCCGTGGTGTTCCGGCAAGCCTCATAATGTCTAGCGCCACGGTCGACCCCGTGGTCTCGGAAATGCCAAGTGACAAGCGCGCATGCGCCTCTATCGCCCCACCAATAATCAGTGCCAGCGCCCAGCGGCTGGCGAATGCCATCAATGTCGCGCGCACTGACAATGCTGCGCGCACAAACCATCATGTTGCCAATAGCACGACACGCACAGACAGTGCCCCTCGCGTAGATCCAATGCCAAGCACCAGCGCCCAGCCGCTGGCAGATCCAAATAGTGTCGCGCGAGCCAACAACAATACGCGCGCAGACCTTGATGCTCAAGACAAAGTTGGTGCCATCGGACTTGCTTCCACCTTGTAGATGACTAAGTCCTTTTCATTGTAATTATAGAGTACTTTTACTTCATTCATTTTCAGTGTGCTTCTACAACTTTCTTAGGTCAACTCATGTAACTTTGGTTTATTTTTTTTAAGCATTATTAAGGGGGACCAAAGCATTCAAACATTCAAGCATTCAAATAATTCTCTGTACTGGTGTCTCTCCCCCCGACACCGTATTGCATCTTGTAATAGCTTTCATCATCATCAATACAATCATCAGCTTTCATCATCAATTGCTCATTTTTCGCTGCTGAATTGCTCACGACATTGATTTTCCCGTACGTCACTGACAATCTAGTCTAGCGTACGGAGGGGACCTCAGTTGGCGCATAGCAACCGCACTGACATCGGTTACTTTGCCTTAAGTCGCCCTTTCAAAGAATTTCAGGAAGGCGCCGCATAACAGTAAGTATGAGGTGAGGTAAAGGAAGTAGAGGTGATTACACAAAGGAGGAAATAATCACAACATATGTGAGAACTAGTTAATTTTATGGTATGGTCACGAAACATTACCAGTGAGTTACTAAGTGATCATTTTATAAATTAGTCCATAAATAAAAAGGAGAAATATGACAAATACTTAAACTAATTTTTCCTCTATAAAATTTACGTCTAACTTTTGACTTCTAATAAAACTTAAAAATATTATAAAATAATTAATAATGCTCTTCTTCTTGGAATATGTTACAATTTATTTTAAAATCTAGCGTTGAATCACGTCGTGTCTCTCCGTTTTCATCTCTATATTTCTTTGTTGCCACTGAATACTAAGATTCAAAGGTTAGAGGATCAATTTAAGGAGAGGAAAAGAGGCATAAACTAAAAAATTAACATATTGGAACCAAAAAGAAAGATGATAAAGAATTTGAAAAAGAGTACTATAACCATTAAACCCAAAGATAAAAATGAAGGGAAGAAACCAACCAAGGGAGGAAAAAAAAGATACTATTATGCGTATCAGATTACGATTACTGAGAAAAGCATGAACATACCATAAAATGAAGTCTAGATGACGAAAAAATAGAAAAGAGCATTATTTTTATTTGATTGATCTTGCCTTATTGCTAATTGTTTTTTTTTTCAACTGAAAAGAGCTACTGTAACGCTCCTCAAATCTATAAAAGTTTCAAGACACGCTAAATATAAAATTTAATTTCTTTTTTTAATTTTATCTTAAGTGCATAAAAATTATACTTCTAGTGCGGATTTAAACCCTTGTTATTGACTTTTTAGTTACTTCTCTATGTATAAATAATTGGATGTACAACTAGAGGAATATTAATAATTTTAATATTATTAATTTTTAACAATGAGTATAATTAAATATTAGTTAAGTAAAAAAAAAGAAAAGAGAAAGCAATAAAACAAAAAGGGAGTCACCTGAAAGCTGATAAAGTAGGTATTGGAAAGCTAAAAAGGCTTAATGCCTTGAACAAAACACAAAGCATTCTGTTTTCTCACGGGGACAAAAGTCTTAAAGCCTTATACGAAACGGAAGCAGCAACAAAGTTACTCACGCACAAAAAATTCTAGGTTTCTTTATAAATCATTAATTCTTGAACTCAAGTATATAAAATTTCTTATTCTCAATTATCCTGCAGTATAAAAATTGAATAGTTAATTCCCTTCTTTCTCAGTATCAACAGTAAATTTCATTTTTAGGTATGGAACTTTAAAATTGATTAAAATGCACTGGTTGTTGTAGAATCAATTATTTAACGGGTATAAATTGGATTAGGGCATACGTATTGGCTCGAAGAGTTTGAGGTGAATTGATATAACCCTTTACTAAAGTGGTTTAACTCACAAAAGCACGCATACAAGGTGTTTGATAAATTACTTAAAAGAGTTAATATGTACTTAATTGGAGCGAGTGAGTACCTATTAACTTAGAATTGTTCTAGCTAAAATTTAAAAGATTTATTATGATATATGTGCATAAATTTTCAAATTTTAGTGTTATTCTTATATGCCATTTTCATGTTGAAAATTCATGAAGAAGCAAGAATTTTTAGAGATAATTTTAAATGTTTATTTCATTCTTATGCCATGATTTACATTTAAGGATACCAGCATGAGTATGTATAGGATGTTTCATAAAATATTTAGACTTGAAACGTCACAAGAAGAAGTTTTAGAAAGAAAAGATTTTTGGGAGTATCTTTTATTCTAAGAAGGGGTCATCGTCCAGGCCGAGGGTCCTGACCAAGGCATTGACTTCCTGAAACTACTTGTGCCAAAGTAGGGAGCACACTAGCCGAGGGTCTCATTGCTAAGAATTTACTTAGCCAGGATAAGGTATGATACATGAGCACTGAGAACCATGAATCGAGTGGCACCTCGTGGATTGGGCCTATTTGGTGAGGTTGGGATCGAACCCGTGCCGATTACACGGTGCCTAAGACAGAAATAAGTCAGGATAGTGGGAACTCCCGAAGCATAAAGTGAAGTATTTTTTTTAGATAAGAAATAAAAAGAAAATATTTTCTTTTAGAATATTTATAAACTGCTATTATGCAATTATTTTAGAATTTTTCTTAGAAGCTTTATGTTTTTCCATGCATTTAGAACCTTTGTTCGTAAAGTATATTTTATTAAAGTTTCGTCCCGTCCCCTATCGTTGAGACTCACTGAGTACAATGGATGGTACTGACGTTCTCTTTTGGGAACCTACGTTGGTCTACGGTACAACATAGGAACTAGTTTTGTAGGCGAGCATGCTACATGTTAGGACTTTTCTCTCTTCCACTACTACTGGGGAACTCCGCTTTTGTTCGTGGAGTAAGTCCTCTTTATGTAGTTATTTCTTTGTTTACTTGGAGAACTAGCCAGACAATCTCATGTCTTGAGTAGTGCGTCAGTTTATCAGTAGAGGTTTCATAGACGCAGTCGATGGGTTAAGATTCAGATATTTTTTTTATAATAACTTAGCAGTATTTCAGTGGTTACTACGATAAAGTTTTGGAGTTGGTTTATTTTAGATATTTAAATTAGTTTAAAGTATTTGGTTAAAGTATTTCCTTGTTGCAAGTAAGGTTTGAAGTTATAATAAATTTGATAAGAGCAGATGGTTTGCTCGGTCAAGTTTAGTGAACGGGTACCGATCACGGCTTGTTCAGAAAATGGGTCGTGACAAACTTGGTATCAGAGCATCAGGTTTATGAAGTCCTAGGGGTCTATTAAGCCGTATTAGTAGAGTATTATTTATGGGTATGAAGCGCGTCATACTTATAAGTAGGAGGCTACAAGCAATTAGGAAAAGTTTCATTTGTTTTTTTCATACTTTAGAACGTGCAGTAGAGCCTACCTCTAAGAAATTATCTAATATATTCATTTCTTCAAAACTCGCAGAAATGGATCGTACTCGTAACTCTGACAACGACACTCATGATGCTACTCAAGAAACTATTTCTACTATTGTGACTCAAGGTAGAACTAAGAAGGCTTCAACTCAGAAAAGGAAGGGTAAATCTACAAAGGCGGTTCAAGTACCCCGGGTTGAACATGAAGAAGGGGTGGATCATGATGGGCAAGTACCTCAGTATCCAGTGCCACCCCCAACAGCAGTTCCGGCTCAGACAGTTATATCTCTAGAGGTGGGTCAAATTTTTAATGCTTTAAACAGTGCTATGGAGATGTTTAAAGCCTTCATGTCCAACCAAAACGAGAGAAGAGATGACATTCCACCTCAATCAAATAGACAGAATAATTCTGAGTCCTCAAGAGTGAATGAATTTTTAAAGCTGAGTCCTTTCATTGTTCTGTGGTACTATAGTTGATGAAGATCCAATATTGTGGCTAGAGGGTGTCAAGAAAGCCCTCCGAGCGATGAAGGAATTTGATGATGAAGCTGTGGAGCTGGCTGCTTACCAGCTTAGAGATGTGGCTGGCGCTTGGTTTGAGATGTGGGAAACAGAAAGATATGAATATTATGGTCTGCCTACTTAGAAAGAATTTGAAGAGGCCTTCATGGCTAATTTTATACCAGAAGAGGATAGGAAAGCTAAGGCTACAAAGTTCGAGCAGCTCAAGCAAGGAAATAAAAGTGTGCAAGAGTACTACATGGAATTCATAAGTTTGGCTAAGCATGTTCCTCACATGGTTAAGACAGAAAAATCAAAGATTCGCAGGTTTGTTGGAGGTTTAGCTTACCACATTAAGGATACGACATCAGCTGCAGCGGTAGGAATGACGTCTTTCTCCTCTGTTGTGGGATTCGCCAAGCACTTAGAAAAAGACAGACAACAAAGGAGAGAAGAAAAACATCATAACAAGAAAGCCCGAACAACGGGCGAGTTTAATAGTACATCCAGCAGAGGTGGAAGGGGTTCCTCCAATAAGGCACTAGCTCAGTCCAGTCATCAGTCAGGTGGTGGGTCTTCCTTCAGACGTACTCAGAGTTATGGAAACTTGTCTCGCCAGAATCATAATTTTAGGATCTCATCGTCACATAGACAGAGTCATGCTGAGCAATATTCACAACAACAAGGTCTTTGTGGTACATGTAAGCAGCAACATTCAGGCCAGTGCAAGCTCGGGTTTCACGGTTGCTATCATTGCACAGACATCGGTCATATAAAGGACAATTGCCCAAAGTTGCGACGTAATTTCAGTGGGGGATCAGCTCATCCTTCTAGTTCCTCAGCTACTACAGTTGCACCACCTCAGACTCGTGGTTCTCATAATCAGGTCGGGCAGGAAGCAGGCAGAGGTGCAGATCGAGTTACTCAAGAAGGGGGACCATCCCGTTTGTTTGCTACACTTGATCGTCAGAGTGTAGAGGCATCTGCAGAAGTTATTATAGGTATACTTCTAGTCTGCTCACATAATGATTATACCATAATTGATTCAGGTTCAACATTTTCGTATGTGACCCCATACTTTGCAATTAACCTCGGGCTAGAACTTGAACAACTTAGTGAGCCATTTCTAGTATCTACTCCAATTGGCAAGTTAGTGGAAGCCACAAGAGTCAATAGAAGTTGTATAGTTTCAGTCCAAGGTCGCAACAACGAGGCCAATCTCATAGAGTTAGAAATGGTGGATTTTGATGTGATCATGGGTATGGATTGGTTGTCTTCCTGCTATGCCATGTTAGATTGTCGTGTTATCACGACCCAAAATCCAAACCTGTCATGATAGCGCCTATCTCGATACTAGGCAAACCGATAATCTCGATAAACCACAATTTCTCTTAAGTTTGAAAATACAATAATTTAATACAATACAAAATTCAACAAATACTGACTCGAACACTTCCCAAAACCTGGTGTCACTGAGTACATGAGCATCTAATATGAATACAAGTCTGGAAAATACGGTCTATAATAGTCTGAGACCAAATACAGTAAACAAGGAGATAGAGAAGGAGAGACAAAGTCTGCGGAACACGGTAGCTACCTCCAAATCTCCTGAAAATCAACTGCATGAGATGATCAACACCCGCTATGTCTGGGAGTACCTGGATCTGCACACGAAATACAGGGTGTAGTATGAGTACAACCAACTCAGCAAGTAACAATAATAACTAAGGAACTGAAGACAACGACGAACTACATAGTTATAGTTCACTATCATTAATTCCTGCAAAGAATAGACATGCTTTCAAATCCGGCAGTATAAGTCAAATCAATTTTATACAGTTCAAGTTCATATAATCCGGATATAAAATCATTCAGAGATTTCACAACAATGACAGATAGAAACCAAGTGCAACAACAAATGCAAAGCAAGTACAGCCTCTCAGGCAACAGTCACTCAACTCATCACTCGACTCTCAGCCCTCAACACTCACACTCAATGGGTACCCGCACTCACTGGGGGTGTACAGACTCCGGAGGGCCTCCTACAGCCCAAGTGCCATAATCTGCACGGACAGCTCACGTGCTGCACGGATAACTCATGTGCTATAATATCCTGCACGGACAACTCACGTTCCATAATATCCTTACCTCACTAACAGGACCTCGGCCTTACTCAGTCTTCCACCTCTCTAGTCTCTCGGGCTCTCATAAATCACAAAGATCAGCCCAAACAAAGATAACATAGTGCATCAACAAATATCAAGAAAGACTGAGGTATGATACGCAAGTAAAATTATGACTGAGCACAAAATAGCAATTAGCAAATAATTCAACACTTACGTGACCTATGTGGGTCCCAACAGTACTATCACATAGCCTAAGCATGATTTCTAACATGATTTACGATCAAATTTCTTCAACATATAGAGAGCATATAGCTAACAACAAGTTATTCAACTTTACAGTTTTACGGGACGGACCAAGTCATAATCCCCTCGGTGCACGCCGACACGCCCGTCACCTAGCATGTGCGCCACTTCCAAAATAATCACATAACACAAAATTCGGGGTTTCATACCCTCAGGACCAGATTTAAAACTGTTATTTAGCTCAAGCCGTGAAATTCTTATTCTGCAATGTCCTTTCCTCGTGAATTGGCCTCCCAATGCCTCGAATCTAGCCATAAGAAATTGCTAATTTTCCATAAAAATCTGAATTTTAGCTCAAAACTCGCCCGTGGGGCCCACGTCTCGAAACCCGAAAAAGTTACAAAATCCGAAAGCCCATTTAACCACGAGTCTACCCATACCAATTTTACCAAAATCCGATCTCAACTCGACCCTCAAATATACAAATCTTATTTCCAAATTTCTAAGTTCAAATCTCCGATTTACACCTCAAATCATGTAATCTAGTCGGATTATTCGATAATAATTCAATATTATGGAGTAGAAATGATCACAAGGGACTTACCTCAAGTTTTCCTTGAAAATCTATCAAAATCGCCTCTCCTCAAGCTCCAATTTGTCAAAAATGGCGAATGGGACGAAGTCCCTGTTTTATAATACTGCCCAGACAACCTCGGTTCTGCCTCGATCTTGGCCTTCGATCGAGGTGCTCGATCCTGGGTCTCGATCATGGGCCGCGATTATGGCTCTCGACCCTGGCCTTCGATCATGTCTTTGACCCTAGTCTTCGATCGTGGCCCTCAACCCTGTGCTCGATCGTGGCTTTGATCATGATCCTCGATTTAGGGCTCGATCGTGGCTCGATTTAGGGCTCGAATCTGGCAGAAGAAATTTCCAGCAGAAGGAAATTGCAGTAGCTGTTGTAGTTCAATTTTTGATCCGTTAACCATCTGAAACTTACCCGAGGCCCTCGGGACCTCAACCAAATATACCAGCGAGTCCTAAAATATCATACGAACTTAGTCAAATCCTCAAATCACCTCAAACAACGCTAAAACCATGAATTACACCCCAATTCAAGCCTATTGAACTTTAAATTTTCTAATTTCTACAAATAACTCCGGAACCTGTCAAATCACGTCTGATTGACCTCAAATTTTGTACACAAGTCATAAATGACATAACAGAGGTATTCAAATTTTCAGAATCGGATTCTGACCTTGATATCAACAAGTCAACCCCCCGATCAAACTTCCCAAAATTCAACTTTCGGCATTTCAAGCCTAATTCCACTACTGACCTCCAAATAATTTTTCGGATACTGTCCTAAGTCCAAAATCACCATACAGAGCTATTGAAATCATCAAAATTCAAATCTGAGGTCGTTTACACATGGGTCCATATCCGGTCTATTTTTCTAACTTAAAATTTTCAATTATGAGACTAAGTGTCTCATTTCACTCTGAATTCCTTCCGGACAAGAACCAACTACCCCGGTAAGTCATAAAATAACTATAAAGCATAAATTGAGCAGTAAATGGGGGAACGGGGTTGTAATACTGAAAAATACTGGTCGAGTCGTTACATTCTCCCCCTCTTAAACAAACATTCGTCCTCGAACGAGTTTAGAGTAATACCTGGAGTCTCAAATAAGTGTGGATTCTTGCTCCGCATCTCATCCTCAATCTCCCAAGCAGCTTCTCCGGCTGGCTGGCCTCTCCACTGCACCTTCACTGATGCTATGCTCTTTGACCTCAGCTTTCTAACCCGTCGGTCTAAAATAGCCACCGACTCCACATCATAAGTCAAATTACTGCCCAGTTGTACTGTATTGAAATCCAAAAAATGAGACAGATCCCCGACATACTTTCGGAGCATGGATACATGGAACACTGGATGAATACCTGATAGACTAGGTGGCAAAGCAAGTTCATAAGCCACCTCCCTAATTTTCATAAGTATCTCAAAAATCCTAATATACCGAGGGCTAAACTTGCCCTTTTTCCTAAACCTCAGCACACCATTCATGGGTAAAATCTTGAGCAGAACCTTCTCCCCAACCATGTGAACAACATCACGAACCTTCATGTCGGCATAACTCTTCTGTCTAGACTGTGCCGTGCGAAGCCGTTCCTAAATTACTTTGACCTTCTCTAAAGCATCCTGAACCAAGTCAGTACCCAATAGTCTAACCTCACCTGGATCAAACCAAGCCACCGGAGACCGACATCGTCTCCCATATAAAGCTTCATACGGAGCCATCTGAATGCTTGACTAGTATCTATTATTGTAAGCAAACTCCGCGAGTGGCAGAAATTGATCCCGAGAACCCCCAAAATCAATGACATAAGCGCGTAACATATCCTCCAATATCTGAATTGTGCGCTCGGACTGTCTGTCTGTCTGAGGGTGAAATGTTGTACTCAACTGAACCTATGTTTCCAATTCTTGTTGCACTGCCCTCTAAAATAGTGTACACCGATCTGAAATAATGGACACCGGCACACCGTGTACGCGAACAATCTCGTGAATATAAATCCCAGCCAATTGCTCCGAAGAATAATTAGTACCAACTGGAATAAAATGTATGGACTTGGTTAGCCGATCTACAATCACCCAGACAACATCAAACTTTCTCAAGGTCTGTGGGAGCCCAACTACGAAGTCCATGGTAATACGCTCCCACTTCCACTCCGAAATTTCAAGTCTCTGAAGCAATCCGCCCGGTCTCTGATGCTCGTACTTTACCTGTTGACAATTTAAACACCGAGATACAAACTGAACTATATCTTTCTTCATCCGCCTCCACCAATAGTGCTGCCTCAAATCCTGATACATTTTCGCGGCGCCTAGATGAATAGAGTACAGCGAACTGTGAGCTTCCTCGAGAATCAGCTCACACAAACCATCTATATTAGGCACACATAGACTGCCCTGCATCCATAATGCACCGTCATCTCCAATAGTGACTTCCTTGGCATCACCGTGCTGGGCCGTGTCCTTAAGGACAAGCAGATGTGGATCATCATACTGGCGCTCTCTGATGCGATCATATAAAGAAGACCGAGAAACCACACAGGCCAAAACTCAATTCAGCTCAGAAACATCCAATCTAACAAATTGATTAGCCAAGGCCTGAACATCCAAGGCCAAAGGCCTCTCTGCTACCGGTAAGTATTCTAAGCTGCCCAAACTCTCCGCCTTACGACTCATGGCATCGGCCACCACATTGGCCTTTCCGGGATGATAGAGAATGGTGATATCATAATCCTTAAGAAACTCCAACCACCTTCGTTGCCGCAAGTTACGATCCTTCTGTCTAAAAAAATGTTGTAGACTCCGATGATCGGTATATACCTCACACTGAACACCGTAAAAGTAACGCAACCAAATTTTCAAGGCATGAACAATAGCTGCTAACTCAAAATTGTGGACTGGATAATTCTTCTCGTGTACCTTTAACTGTCTCGACGCATAGGAAATCACCCTACAGTCTTGCATCAGCACTATGCCGAGACCAATATGCGACACATCACAATACACAGTATAAGACTCTGAACCTGTAGGCAACACCAATACTGGAGTTGTAGTCAAAGCTATCTTGAGCTTCTGAAAGCTCTCCTCACATTCATCCGACCACTTGAATGGAGCACCTTTCTGGGTCAATTTAGTCATAGGCGATGCAATAGACGAGAAACCCTCCACGAAGCGACGATAATAACCGGCCAAGCCAAGAAAACTCCGAATCTCAGTAACTGAAGATGGTCTGGGCCAATTCTGAATTGCCTTTATTTTCTTCGAATCCACCTTAATTCCTTTACTGGACACTATATGTCCCAAGAATACCACCGAACTAAACCAGAACTCACACTTAGAGAATTTGACATAAAGTTTCTCCTCCCTCAGCCTCTGTAATACAATACCTAAGTGTTGTGGATGCTCCTCCTGGCTACATGAGTACACCGGAATATCATCAATAAATACTACGACAAATAAATCAAGATATGGCTGAAATACACTACTCATCAAATGCATAAATGTTGTTGGGGCATTGGTTAGCCCAAAATACATCACAAGAAATTCATAGTGGCCATAACAAGTTCTGAATACCGTTTTCAGAATATCCAAATCCCGAATTTCCAATTGGTGAAACCAATATCTCAAATCAATTTTGGAGAACACCCTCGCTCCCTGAAGCTGGTTCAAATAATACATTAATACGCGACAATGGATAATTATTCTTGATTGTAACTTTGTTCAACTGCCTATAATCAATGCACATCTGCATAGTACCATCTTTCCTTTTCATAAACAGAACTGGTGCATCCCAAGGTGACACACTAGGCCTAATAAACCTCTTTTCAAGGAGTTCCTGAAGTTGCTCTTTCAATTCTTTTAACTCAGCGGGTGTCATACGATACGGAGGAATAGAGATAGGCTGAGTGCCCTGCACCAAGTCAATAACAAAATCAATATCCCTGTCGGGTGGTATACCCGGCAGGTTTGTAGGAAAAACATCCGAAAAGTCTCGCACGACTGGTACTGAATCAATAATATGAAAAACATCTCTTTCCAACCATACATTGGGCCTTCAAATAATAAATAACTTTGCTTGGAATAAAATCTAGAGAACCTCTCCATTCAACCTTTGGCAACCCCGACATCGTCAACATCACGATTTTTGCTTGACAGTCCAGAATAGCATGACATGGAGACAACCAATCCATACCCAGGATTACATCGAAATCAACCATACCGAGTAATAAGAGATCAACTCTAGTCTCCAGTTCCCCAATAGTTACCACACACAACCGATACACAAGATCCACAATAATAATATCTCCCATCAGTGTAGATACAAAAACATGTGAAACTAAGGACTCACATGGCATATCCAGATAGTGAGCAAAATATGATGATACATATGAATAAGAGGAACCAGGGTCAAATAATATATAAGCCTTCCTGTGGCACCCTTAAACAATACATGTGATCACTGCGTCTGAGGCAACAGGATCTGGCCTGGCTGGAAAAGCATCGAATCGAGCCTGCCCGCCACCTGATCTGCCTCCCCCTTTTGGGAAACCCCTAGCTTCCTGACCCCCACCCCGAGCTGGCTGGGCGGGTGGTGTAACTGCTGGTGCTGGTGCCGTCAGTCGAGAACTCTGCTGTGGAGCCCCACTCAACAGCCTAGGACAATCTCTCTTGAAATGAACCAATTCTCCGCACTCGAAACAACCCCTCCTCTAACGGAACTGCTGCTCCTTATAACTTGAAGAATTACCTATAGAAGCATGCGCAAATGAGGCATGATGAGAACTCTATGCTGGTAGTGCACTGAATGAAGACTGACCTGAGTGAGCACTGTAAGAACTGTGGCTAGTTGATGTACCACGATGAGCTAGACTACCCGTCTGGGCGTGTCTGTAAGAACGACCCCTACCGCGGTAAAACTGACCCCCTGAAGGAACACCGCTGAAATCACCGGAACCACGAAGCCTCTTAGCCTCCCTCTCAACCCACTCTTGGTTGCGAACCATCTCAATCTGACGAGCAATGTCAACAACCTCATCAAAAGTAGCACCAGACACTCTCTCTCTAGTCATGAGTAATCGCAGTTGAAAAGTGAGGTCATCTATGAATCTCCTGATCCTTTCCCTGTCTATGGGAATCAACCAGATAGCATGACGGGCCAATACTGAAAATCTCATCTCATAATGTGTCATGGACATATCGCCCTGATGAAGCTACTCGAACTGCCTGTGCAGCTCCTCTCTGCGGGACTGAGGCACCAACTTCTCCAGGAATAGATCGGAGAACTGCTGCCAGGTAAGAGCTGCTGCACCGACCGGCCTACGCCTCTCGTAAGAATCTCACCATCTGAAGGCAGCCCAGAAAACTAAAAGTAGTGAATGAGACCCCACTGGTCTCTAGAATACCCGTTGTCTGATGCATCCGCTGACACTTATCTAGAAAACCCTAGGCATCCTCTGACTCAGCACAGCTAAAAGGTGGAGGTCGAAGCCTCTCAAATATCTCAAGTCTCCTCTGCTCATCATCTACCATAACAGGAACTACCGGGGCCTGAGCGACTGCAGCCGGCTGGGCTGGTAGTGCCCCCAGTATCTGAAGTCCATGTACTACCTGGTCTGGAGTACGGGCTACATGGGTATGAGTACCTCCCCCAGCCTGAGAAGTGGAAGCTGCGGCATGAGCCGAAACCACCTGAGCAAGACCAATGCAAGCTGCCAATATCTGGGCCAAAGTCTCCTGAAGGCCTGGAATCTCAATGGGCACAACTGGTGCCTGAGCTTATCCTGTCGGCTCAACTATATCTGGAATCTGCTCATGAGCTGGAGCAACTGGTGGTACTACAGGTGTTGGTCCAACTGTGGTACGAGCTACACCTCGACCTCTACCTCGACCTAACTGGTGGCACTGGTGGCTGACCGTCTGATCCGGTAGTACGTGTCCTCACCATCTGTGAAAGAATAGAATAGCAGAAATTTAGATTCCAGAATCAAAAAATTTGCACGACAGAATACAAGAAAGTAAAATTTTCCTAAAGGTTCTGCAGCCTCTCGAAGATAAGTACAGATGTCTTCATACCGATCCGCAAGACTCTAATAAACCTACTCATGACTCGTGAGACCTATATAACCTAGGCTCTAATACCAACTTGTCATGACCCAAAATTCCAACCTGTCATGCTGGTACCTATCACGATACTAGGCAAGCCGATAATCTCGATAAACCATAATTTCTCTTAAGTTTGAAAATACAATAATTTAATACAATACAAAATTCCACAAATACTGATACGAACACTCCCCAAAACCTGGTGTCACCGAGTACATGAGCATCTAATATGAATACAAATCTGGAAATTACGATCTATAATAGTCCGAGACCAAATACAGTAAACAAGGAGATAGAGAAGGAGAGATAAGGTCTGTGGAACACGGCAACTACCTTAAAATCTCCTGAAAATCAACTGCGGGAGATGATCAACACCCGCTACGTCTGGGAACACCTGGATCTGCACATGAAGTGCATGGTGTAGTATGAGTACAACCAACTCAGCAATTAACAATAACAACTAAGGAACTGAAGATAATGACGAACTACACAATTATAGTTCACTTTCAGTAATTCTAGCAAAGAATAGACATGCTTTCAAATCCAGTAGTTTAATTCAAATCAATTTTATAACGTTCAAGTTCATGTAATCCGGATATAAAATCTTTCATAGATTTCACAATAATGACAAATAGCAACCAAGTGCAACAACAAATGCAAAGCAAGTACAACCTCTCTGGCAACAATCACTCAACTCATCACTCGGCTCTCAGCCCTCAGCACTCACACTCAATGGGTACTCGCGCTCACTGGGAATGTACACACTCCGGAGGGGCTCCTACAGTCCAAGCGCCATAATCTGCATGGATAAATCACGTGCTGCACAGACAATTCACGTGCTATAATATCCTGCACGGATAACTCATGTGCCATAATATCCTTACCTCACTAACAGGCCCTCGGCCTTACTCAGTCCTCCACATCTCATAAATTACAAAGATCAGCCCAAACAAAGATAACATAGTGCATCAACAAATATCAAGAAATACTAAGGTATGATACACAAGTAAAATCATGACTGAGCACAAAATAGCAATTAGCAAATAATTCAACACTTACGTGACCTCTGTGGGTCCCAACAGTACTATCACAGAGCCTAAGCATGATTTCTAACATGATTTACATTCAAATTGCTTCAACACATAGAGAGCATATAGCTAACAACAAGTTATTCAACTTTACAGTTTCACGGGATGGACCAAGTCACAATCCCCTCGGTGCACGCCCACACGCCCGTCACCTAGCATGTGCGTCACCTCCAAAATAATCACATGACACAAAATTCGGGGTATTATACCCTCAAGACTAGATTTATAACTGTTACTTATATCAAGCCATGAAATTCTTATTCTACAATGTCCTTTCGTCATTAATTGGCCTCCCAACGCCTCGAATCTAGCCATAAATAATTCATTTCAGTCAATAAAATTCATTGAAATTAATTCCATAAGAAAATGCTAATTATTCATAAAAATCCAAATTTTAGCTCAAACATCGCCCGTGGGGTCCACGTCTTAGAACCCAACAAAAGTTACAAAATCCGAAAGCCCATTCAACCATGAGTCTACCCATACCAATTTTACCAAAATCTGATCTCAACTCGACCCTCAAATCTACAAATCGTATTTCTAAATTTCTAAGTTCCAATCTCCAATTTGCACCTCAAAATCATGTAATCTAGTCGGATTATTCGATGATAATTCAATATTATGGAGTAGAAATGATCACAAAGGACTTATCTCAAGTTTTCCTTGAAAATCTATCAAAATCGCCTCTCCTCAAGCTCCAATTTGTCAAAAATGGCGAATGGGACGAAGTCCTTATTTTATAATACTGCCCACATAGCCTCGGTCCTGCCTCAATCTTGGCCTTCGATCTTTGCCGTCGATCGAGGTCCTCGATCCTAGGTCTCGATCATGGGCCTCAATCTTGGGCCTCGATTATGGCTCTCAACCCTGGCCTTCGATCATGTCTTCGACCCTGGTCTTCGATCGTGGCCTTCGACCATCTGCCCAATCATGGCTTCGATCCTGATCCTCGACCCTTCCTTCGATCGTGGACCTCGACCCTGGGCTCGATCATGGCTCAATTTTAGGTTCGAATCTGGCCGAAAAACTTTCCAGCAGAAGGAAATTGCAGCAACTGTTGTAGTTCAATTTTTGATCCGTCAATCATCCGAAACTCACCCGAGGCCCTCGGGACCTCAATCAAATATACCAACAATTTCTAAAACATCATACAAACTTAGTCGAATCCTCAAATCGCCTCAAAAAAGCTAAAACCATGAATTACACCCCAATTCAAGCTTATTGAACTTTGAAATTTCTAATTTCTACAAATGACTCCGGAACCTGTCAAATCACGTCTGATTGATCTCAAATTTTGCACACAAGTCATAAATGACATAACAGAGGTATTCAAATTTTCATAATCGGATTTCTACCCCGATATCAAAAAGTCAACCCCCCGGTTAAACTTCCCAAAAATTCAACTTTCGGCATTTCAAGCCTAATTCCACTACGGACCTCCAAATAATTTTTCGGACATGCTCCTAAATCCAAAATCACCATACGGAGCTATTGGAATCATTAAAATTTAAATCCTAGGTCGTTTACATATGGGTCCATATCTGGTCCATATTTCTAACTTAAATATTTCAATTGTGAGACTAAGTGTCTCATTTCACTCCGAATTCCTTACGGACCCGAACCAACTACCCCGGTAAGTCATAAAACAACTATAAAGTATAAATTGAGCAGTAAATGGGAGAAAAAGGTTATAATACTCAAAAAGGCCGGATGGGTCGTTACACATGCCAAGATAGTTAGGTTCCAATTTCCAAATGAAGAAGTCTTAGAGTGGTAGGGTAGTTCAGCATCGCTTGTAGGTAAGTTTATTTCTTACCTTAAGGCACAACAAATGATCGGCAATGGGTGTCTTGATATTTGGCTCATATCATTAATGCAGAATCAGAACCACCAGCTCTTTAGTTTGTGCCAGTTGTTAGAGAATTTCCAGAAGTTTTCCCAGATGACCTTCTTGGAATTCCTCCTGAAAGAATCATAGACTTTGGCATTGATATCATGCCAGGCACTCATCCCATATCTACACCTCCTTATAGGATGGATCCAGCAGAACTTAATGAGTTGAGAGAACAGTTGAAAGATCTCCTTGACAAGGGCTTCATCAAGCAGAGTGTTTCACCGTAGGGTGCCCCGATCCTGTTTGTAAAGTAGAAAGATGGGTCTCTCAGAATGTGCGTCGACTTTTGATAGTTGAATAAAGTTACCATTAAGAATAAGTACCCACTGCCAATAATTGATGATTTTTTTGATCAACTTCAGGGTGCAAAGTACTTTTCAAAAATAGACTTGAAGTCAGGGTACCACCAGTTGAGAATCAGAGAAGGGGATATATCTAAAACAGCCTTTAGAACTCGCTACGGGCAATATGAATTTCTAGTAATGTCCTTCGGGTTGACAAATGCTCCAGCTGCATTCATAGACCTCATGAACAGAGTTTTCAAGCCATTCCTTGATACTTTTATTATCGTGTTTATAAGTGATATTTTGGTATACTCTAAGAGCAAGTATGAGCATGCATAACACCTCAGGATAACCTTGCATACCTTGAAGGAGAGTGAGCTTTATGCCAAGTTTTTAAAATATGAGTTCTGGTTGCAGTCAGTGGCATTCTTAGGCCACGTGGTATCTAGTGAAGGCATAAAAGTAGACCCTCAAAAGACAGAAGCAATCAAAAATTGGCCAAGGCCGACAACGCCAACTGAAATAAGGAGTTTCTTGGGATTAGCTGGCTACTATAGAAGGTTTGTAGAGGGATTTTCCTCACTTGCAGCTCCATTAACTAAGTTGACTCAGAAAGTAGTTAAGTTCCAGTGGTCAGACGCTTGTGAGCAGAGTTTTCAAGAGTTAAAGAAGAGGTTGACCACTGCACTTGTGCTAACCTTGCCGACAGGTTTGGGTGCGTTCACACTGTATTGTGATGCCTCCAGAGTTGGTCTTGGGTGTGTTCTTATGCAATATGGAAAAGTTATTGCTTATGCTTCCAGGCAGTTAAAGAATCATGAGAAGAACTACCCCACACACGACATGGAGCTTGCACCAGTGGTGTTTGCATTAAAGAAATGACGACACTACCTATATGGCAAGCATTGTGAAGTATTTACAGATCACAAAAGCCTCCAGTACATTTTCAAGAAGAAGGAGTTAAATTTGAGGCAGAGAAGGTGGCTCGAGCTATTGAAGGATTATGACATCAATATCCTTTATCACCTGGGCAAAGCTAATGTGGTAGGAGATGCACTTAGTAGGAAGTCAATGGGTGTCCTCTCCCATCTTGCAGTACAAAGGAGAACTTTGGCTCGAAAAATTCAAAAACTAGCAAATGATGGAATTAGACTGGATGAGACCGAAGAAAGAGGTATAACTGCTTATGCCTTAACACAATCCTCTTTTGTTGCGCATGTTAAGGCTAAAAAAAAATGAAGATTCATACTTAGTGAATTTAAAAGAAGGAGTCAGAAACAAAGAAATCACTGCTTTCACTCTAGGATGTGATGGAGTTTTGAATTTGAATGATCCGTTATGTGTGCCTGACGTAGATGGTCTTAGGAAGGCCATAATGGAAGAAGCTCACATCTCGAAGTGCCCTATCCATCCAGGTTCTACCAAAATGTATCTGGACTTGAAAGAGCTGTATTGGTGGAAAGGCATGAAGAAGCAAGTAGCAGATCATGTGGCCGAATGTTTGAATTGACAGCAAGTCAAAGCCGAGCATCAGAGGCCTGGTGGCCTAGCTCAAGATATAGAGATACCACAGTGGAAATGGGAGATGATTAATATGTATTTCGTAGTAGGTCTGCCTCGCACATACCATAAGCATGATTCAATTTAGGTTATTGTAGATCGATTGACAAAGTCCGCGCATTTCCTACCAGTAAAGACGAGAGATTCCGCAGAGCAGTATGCGCAGTTGTACATCAAAGAAATAGTTTGATTGCATGGTACTCCAGTTTCAATCATATCTGACAGAGGCCCTTAGTTCACGGCTCATTTTTGGAAGGCATTTCAGAAAACATTAGGTACCAAAGTCAATTTGAGCACCGCTTTCCATCATGGTCAGGCAGAAAGGACCATTCTGACTCTCGAAGATATGTTGCGAGCATGTGTTATAGATTTTGGAGGTAATTGGGATGATCACTTACCACTAATAGAATTTGCTTACAATAATAGCTATCAAGCCAGCATTGGTATGGCTTCTTATGAAGCGTTGTATGGGCGAAGATGTAGGTCTCCAGTGGGTTGATTTGAACCAGCAGAGGTGCCGTTGATTGATCCAGAGTTTGTTGTGAGGTCTTAGAGAAAGTCCAGCTAATCAGAGAAAGACTAAAAGCGGCTCCGAGTCGTCAAAAGTCCTATTCTGACAAGAGGCATCGTGACTTAGAGTTCATGGTTGGTGACAAGGTGTTTTTGAAAGTTTCACCAATGAAAGGAGTTATGAGGTTTGGTAATAAGGGAAAACTTAGTCCTAGATTTATCGTACCTTATGAGATTATAGAAAAGAATGGAAACGTGGTTATGAGCTTGCGTTGCCCGTTGAATTGTCCTATGTTCATCCTGTCTTTCATGTGTCTATGCTTAGAAAATACATTCATGATGAGTCGCATATAATACCTTCCGACGCCATAGAAATTAAAGAAGGCTTGACTTATGAAGAGGTACCTATAGAAATTCTCGATAGGCAAGTAAGAAAGTTGAGAATAAAAGATATAGCATCGGTAAAAGTTTTGTGGTATAATCATGATTCAAAAGAGGCTACGTGGAAGGTCGAGGAAGATATGAGGAAGAAGTATCCTTATTTATTTGAGGAACAAGGTATGTGAACTTAGATTTGGTTTGGCATTTATATTTTATTTATTAAATACAAGTTAGCAAGTGTTTATATCCTTACTAGATTATACTTAGTTGTTGAAGTAATTTAGTTTCTGTCAGAGTATATTTAGTTATTAAATAATTTTGTACCATGCCAAAGTACATTTAATTCATTAAAGAGATTTACTTTTGCTGAAGTATTGTGCTTTAGATTTTGGTTGGTTATTGTGGTACCTCCTTGCCGGACTGTGAGTAATTAGTTTATGAGTTGTGTATGGTGCATATGAATGGCCTGTTATGGTATATTTGGTTGTTGTTGGTGTAGTTGTAGTATTGGTGACAGGGATTATTTTTGGATAGTCCACTTTACAGGGGAGACTCTGCCGAAATATTTGAAAATTTAAGGAGTTAGCCAAAATTTAGAGTCCCATGGGAAAATGAATAGTGTTAAGAAAATTTAAGAAATTCAAGAATTTAAGGAGTGATTGTTAGCTTAAGAAGAAGGCCCTAGCAACATTCGAGGACGAATGTATTTAAGGAGGGAAGATTGTAATACTTCTCAAATCAATAAAAGTTTCAAGACATGCTAAATATAGAATTTAATTTCTTTTTTTCAATTTTGCCTTAAGTGCATAAAAATTATACTTCTAGTACTTATTTAACCCTTGTGATTGACTTTTGAGTTACTTCTCTATTTATAAATAATTGGATATACAATTAGGGAAATATTAATAATTTAATATTATTAATTTTTAACAATGAGTATAATTAAATACTAGTTAAGTCAAAAATAAAAAAAGAGAAAGCAATAAAACAAAAAGGGAGTCACGTGACTAAAGCCCATAAGTGATAAAAAGGCTTAATGCCTTAAACAAAATAGAAAGCATTCTGTTTTCTCACGCCGACAAAAGGCTTAAAGCCTTATACGAAACGGAGGCAGCCACAAAGTTACTCAAGCACGAAAAATTCTAGGTTTCTTTACAAATCACTAATTCTTGAACTCGGGTATATAAAATTTTATATTTTTAATTATCCTACAGTATACAAATTGGATAGTTAATTCCCTTCTTTCTCAGTATCAACAGTAAATTCCATGTTTAGGTGTGGAACTTTAAAATTGATTAAAATGCACGGGTTATTGTAGAATCGACTATTTGACAGGTATAAATTGGACTAGGGCATACGTATTGGCTCGAGGAGTTTGAGGTGAGTTGATATGACCCTTTACTAAAATGGTTTAACTCACAAAAGCATGCATACAAGGTGTTTGATAAATTGCTTAAAAGAGTTAATATGTACTTAATTGGAGCGAGTGAGTACCTATTAACTTAGAATTGTTCTAGCTAAAGTTAAGAAGATTTATTATGATATATGTGCATAAATTTTCAGATTTTTGTGTTATTCTTATATGACATTTTCATGTTGAAAATTCATGAAGAAGCAAGAATCTTTAGAAATACTTTTAAATGTTTATTTTATTCTTATGCCATGCTTTACATTTAAGGATACCAGTATGAGTATGTATAGGATATTTCATAAAAGATTTAGACTTGAAACATCACAAGAAGAAGTTTTAAAAAGAAAAGATTTTTGGGAGTATCCTCTATTCTGAGAAGGGGTCATCGTCCAGGCCAAGGGTCCTGACCAAGGCGTTGACTTCCTGAAACTACTTGTGCCAAAGTAGGGAGCACACGAGCTGAGGATCTCGTTGCTGAGAATTTACTTAGCCAGGCTAAGGTATACATGAGCGCTGAGAACTATGAAGCGAGTGACACCTCGTGGATTGGGCCTATTCGATCAGGTTGGGATCAAATCCGTGCCGATCACACGGTGACTAAAATAGAAATAAGCCAGTATAGTTGGAACTCTCGAAGCATAAAGTGAAGTATTATTTTTAGATAAGAAATAAAAAAAAAATATTTTCTTTTAGAATATTCATAAACTGCTATTATGCAATTATTTTAGAATTGTTCTTAGAAGCTTTATGTTTTTCCATGCATTTAGAATCTTTGTTCGTAATGTATATTTTATTAAAGTTTTACCCCCTGTCGTTGAGACTCACTGGGTACAATGGATGGTACTAACGTTCTCTTTTGGGAACCTACGTTGGTCTGCGGTACAACTTGAGAACCGATTTTGCAGGTGAGCAGACTACAAGTTAGGACTTTCCTCTCTTCCACTACTATTGATGAGCTCCGCTTTTGTTCGTGGAGTATTCTATTGAGTCATCTTTATTTAGTTTTTTTTTGTTTACTTGGAGAACTAGCCAGACAATCTCATGTCCTGAGCAATGCGTCAGTTTATCAGTAGAGGTTTTATAGACACAGTCGATGGGTTAAGATTCAGATATTTTTGATAATAACTTAAGCAGTATTTCAGTGGTTACTACGATAAAGTTTTGGAGTTGGTTTATTTTATATATTTAAATTAATTTAAAGTATTTGGTCAAAGTATTGCCTGGGTGCAAGTAAGGTTTGAAGTTATAATAGATTTGATAAGCGCAGATGGTTAGCTCGGTCAAGTTTAGTGATCGGGTGCCGGTCACGGCTTGTTCAAAAAATGGGTCATGACATAAACTGAAGTGAGAAGAAGGAATTTGAGTAATCCCATCAGATCGATAATCTGAATCAAACCGGAAAAGAATTCGACCAGTGATTTGGTTTGATATTAAAAAAAAGTAGTCCAACCATAATTGTACTAAAGTATAAAACTTTAACTTAAAATTCAAATCGAAACCAAACCAACACGAGATTATATATGTATATTTTAAAAATATTGTATACATAAAAATATTTATTATAATGTAGCTCATATATATTTAATAAATTTTTTAATAATTTATGTATCTTCAATTAGTTCTTTAAATTAATCGTTTTATATGGATTTAGACAGTTAGGTGAAAAGTTTATTAGAAATAGTTATTCTTAACCTTCGTAGGATAGACACCTCAAACCAATATTATACTAGCACAAATTAATAATTATGACATACCTCAAAGTTGTTTGCTAATTCCCCTCTCTCTTTCGCCTTCAATTTGTTTTCCTCTTTCCATGATCTGATGTATAAAAAACACATAAAACTTTATCAGGAGAAAGAAGTAAGAATACAAAGAAACTGAAGAAAGAAGCATAGCAAGAAAACAGTTTTGCAGATATAGCCATGCATAAAAAGTAAATGTTTTTTGAAGAATATTTCCCCATCCGAGTACCAAAGTAAACACACTTTTGTTAAGTTAATAGAGACTAAATGACTAACCTTTTTAGTTGATGTTGAAGATGAAAAATCTGAGAAATGGCTTTAGAATGAGGCAACAGAAAGTATGGAATGGTTGCTTCTTTCTGTTCTTGTGTATGTATGAATTCTCCCGGCCTTTTCAACAAACCAACAGTTTGAGATAAGAAGTTGAAAATTCGTGTGGAGGAGAAGAGATAAGGGTATAAGGGCACCAAAATCATGAGTTTAGTAAAACTGAGCAATTTTTATATATTTGATAAATTGTGATGGTTAGATTTAAACAGAATTGTGAAATAAAAAGAGATAAAGGGAACTCACATTTGAAGGTGCAGGTTATATAGTTTCTGCTATTTTTGGTCTATTTCTTGTGGCTAGTGCAGTACGTTGAGGTGCAATTCTTGTTTTTTTGCCATATTTCTAGTGTCCGATACAGTCTTTAATGTTGTAATTTCTGGTATTTGACATGACTTTCCTCGAAAAACAGCAAACTTCAGGTCCTTATTAGGCATGTTACACCAAGCAGTGATGAATTCTCTCAATGGATTAAGAAAATAATATAACTACTAACCATTATGAGATTTTAGTCCCAAGTAAGTTGAGATCGACTATATGATTTATTGCAGATCATGTCGTTTCATTTCAGCTCATCTTAAAGGCCGTTTGTTTTTATTAAGATTAGTGTGTATGAATATGAATATACATTAAGATGTATTTAGATTTGAATATTGAATAGTTAAGTTCGTTTATTTTTTCCAACATCTTAATATTTATAAATTATAGTTATTAAAGTTAATAATATAAAAATTCAATTAAGGTAATGCAAATGTTGTAACCACAAATTAATTATTAGGTCCTAAAGAGGTGGTTGATGGAATTAAGACTAACCAGAACGCATTTATAATTCCTGTATCCAATCAAGCAAGGCAATTAGGTATATGTCTATCCTAACTGCGAATCTGTTCCCCGACCCCAGGTTCAAGAACTTACTCTATTTAATCCTATATACAATCTAGAATTCTCACTTTCGAGTTCAACTCTAGATTCGTAGATAGTACTTCGCTTTTAGCTACTGACCAAAATAATTAAGAACATGATTAAATAAACAAACCAATATTGAAAAAATCAAAACCGTCAATTTAAACTTTTTCATGTAGCACCCGTAATCCCGGAAGGAGAAGAACTAGCCACACATAGTCATGCTAGTCATCGTAAGATGTTTGAGAGCATAAAATTACAAGTAGTACAAGGAAAAAAAGGAAAACTCTATGATTTTGGCTCCTAAATTGCTCTGGTAGCGTTTCTCTTTTGCAAGGGTCGAACTCCGCTCAAAAAGTGTGTTTAAGGACTATTTATATATATGTATGAAAAGTCCTAGACGATTTAAACCAAGTCCAAGCAAAACATGAAAAAGTTGGCTTCCGAAATATGTTGGGTGCGCTGCACTGCTTATGGCACTGAGTTTGGGTGCTATGGTGAGTGCTGGGGCACCGAGGATAGCACTGAAATTCGGTGCTATAGTGTGTGCTGAGCACTGAGGATATTGACTATGGCACTGCTCCATTATTCCTCCATTCTTCTTTCAACCACTCCTACACAAGTAAACAACGCAAATAGGCTCACAACATCATAAAGTACTCTAAATATCACTATTATTATACTAAAATGCGGGGCAATTATCTTCATATTATATGTTCTTTTAGCCAATTATCATGTAGTTTTTAGGATTTGACAGGACTTTCCTCGAAAAACGATAAACTTCAAGTCCTTATTACGCATATTACATCAAGCTGTGATGAATTCTCACAATGGATTAAGAGAATCATATAACTCCTAACCATTATGGCATTTCATTAATCCCAAGTAAGATGAGATCGACTTAAAGGACATTTGTTTTTATTAAGATTAAAATGTATGAATATGAATACACATTAAGATGTATTTAGATCTGAATACTGAATAATTAAGATTGTTTATTTTTTCAACATCATAATATTTATAAATTATAGTTATTAAAGTTAATAATATAAAAATAAATTAAGGTAATGCAAATGTTGTATCCATTATTAGGTCCTAAAGAAGTGGTTGATGGTAGCTGTCTAGTGGTACTTTAACTATTTCGAGTAGGGCTGCTTATCGGGCGGATTGAGCGGTTATATACTCTTAACGGTTTGGCTTATCGGTTATCGGCTTTTAAATGTATTAATCCACTAGCCACCCGATAAGATATCGGGCGGATTGATATCGGTTTATCTCTTATCGGACGGTTATCGGGCGGTTTATCGGATTGTTTGTTGACCGCTATGACTCAAAAAAAAATTCCTAAGAAGAGAGCTAAATAGAAGAAATAGAGAGATGTGTATTCCAACGTATTTCCCAGTAGAATCATCTTTGGGAATGAGCCTATTAACAACTTATAACTATCAGAAGAAATAGAAGAGAACACTGGGTATAATACATGATAATCAAAATTATCTAATAGTAACTAAATTGAATAGTAAATTATAACTAAATGTCTAATAGTAAATTAGTAATAGAGAATAGAGATAGAACACTGGAAGTGGAAGAATGATTTTTGATTATTTAATATATATATTCTTAACGGATTAACGGATTATCCGTTAAGAAAATTGAATAATCCGCCCCCAAATCGATAAGCGGTTAATAAAAAAATTTCAATCCGTTGCCCGTCCGTTAAACCGATACCATTAAGCCATTAAGCTTCGGTTTCGGTTCGGTTTTGAACACCTCTAATTCCGAGTGCAAGTGGGAGAGGATGATCATGGACTTTGTGATTAGCTTTCTGCGTACTTTGCGAAAACACGATTCAGCTTAGATGATTGTTGATAGACTCACGAAGCCCGCAAACTTCATTCCAGTCTAGACTACTTATACAACGAAGCAGCTTTGCACAAAATTTTCTTACTGAGATAATACTGGTACACAAGGTGCCCGTTTCTATCATATCTAGCAAAGGTCAGAGGCGGATCCGGGATTTCAAGAGAATGGGTGTTCTATTGTGAAGAGGTGGATCTAGAATTTACATTTGACGGGTTTAACTTTAGTCTCTTACCATGAACCCACTGCACTTTTAAAATTCTAGGTTCAAAATTATACTCTTTTTGAAATTTTAGTAATTTTCACACACACACACACATATATATATATATATATATATATATATCTATACTTCGTGCCGAAAACAAGACCATTTAGAGTGAGATTTGAACTACCAATTTCACATGTAGAGGGCACCTAATAATATTTGCATCATAAGAGTTTTTGAGCATGGGTTCACACACATATATTTAAGTAATTTTGAAAAAATATAACATTGTTATACATAGTCCGGGAAGAGGAGTATGGGTTCACGTGAACCTATGCCCCTCGGATATGGCTCCGGCAAAGGTGCACATTTTACATCAAAATTTTGACAGTCCTTTCAAAAGGCTTTAGAAGAACTAATTAAAATAGATATGGTAAAATGACAGCCTTCTGCTGCTGCATCACCTCAATTACTTTAAACCTAAATATAACCAGCCCAATCCAAACCATCAGACTCTGTTATGCAATTCCTGTAGGTGATAGTTTCCCATGATGTATCATATTATTTGAGGAAAAGTTGTTGGATTTCTTGTCTGTTTTTTCACAGCTAACATAGCAAGAGAAACAGCCTGTGCAGCTAAATTATCTACACTTATAGAGCGAGCTGCAACAGCTTCTACCGTCAGGCGAATTCAGGATTTGAACTTTATGAGCTCAGATTCGAAATTCTATCGCCTTTTATCTAATTTAATGAGTTTAAAATCTATTATTTATATATATTTAACGTGTTTTCTGGCAGATATACGGGATATAAGCTGAAACTATGTTTTCAGATACGCCACTAACTACGGCTGCAATTTTTGCAAAGTCCTGAGCAATCGTATACTTAGGCATACTTAGTGACAAACCAGAGGCAACACTTCTAAGCCAACACAGAAAACAAACTTTTGGAAATAAGCTTCTGGGAACACTAGCTAAGCATGTGCATCGGGATTCTGAAGGAGATAGGCTTCCACACTACTTTGTACATCCAATACTTTTCTTTGCCTGCCTTGGCTTCTTCTTCCTTAGGCTTGAGAAGGAATCTGGTTTGGTTGGACATTTGGTGCAGGAAATATAGGAGGATTTCAAACAAGGTAAAAATCAAGCCAACAATCTAGAGGATTGAAAGAAGCCAAGCACTGAGCAGTCACGTCCAAGATCTCCTCTTAGGTGAAGAAAAATTGGAAACAAATGTAGTATGAATCTGAAAAACCAAAGCTAGCGGAGGAACCCTGGGTTTAAAAAAATGCAAGAATTCAGTTGATCATAGCATGAACCTAATGAACAGTTGACATTTGACGAATACATGTAGTTCGCAGCATATGTGTACGCGTCTATATTGGAGAGAGATTCCTGGGCAGTTTATAAGCAGTTCACAACTTTTCACCTCACGAGTTAGCTTTTGCAGACAGTTGGGAATCTGTGACAGAGTGGTATCAAAGCTTAGCATCACCAAACTGGATAAGCTCAGCAGCCAAAGTGTGGCAGTTGAATCGAGCTGTTGAACAACAGACAAGGGATTGTCGATTTGGGAGGGATGAAAGTGTGAGCTTCTTGTCTGTTGTTTCAGAGCTTATTGAGCTAGAGTATCAGCCTATGCAGCTAAATTAGGGATGGTATTTCTTGAAAGATTTGCAAAAACTAAAAAAACTGAGATATAGGATAACTTTCATATAGTACAAAGGTTGCCCACCTTTTGTTTCACTTCTTTCTTGCCCGAGTCGGCAATCCCATTATCCCATGTATGTTTCTTGATTTGCAATAATATATTACTCATGTATCTAGACTTGAGAAGTAACATATGATATGCAAACAATTCAAGCCATGCCCAAAAAAAGAAAAGAGAGTATAGCAAGGCATCTGGTGACTGCTCAAACTTCACCATTTCATTTAAAGACCATGACATCCACTTCAGATTTTCTCAAAAAGAATTACAACTAATGTTTAACCATACAAGTCCTACAAATTAATTAGTAGCTAAAAAGTACATTACAACAGCATTTCATCAGTAGAGCATGCTCCCTACCCACCCAAAAACATAATAGTACTTCTTACTTTCACGATACAACATAAGTATAACACGAAGAGTTTGAAACTCTGTATTTGTTACTACTAATCTGTTGTGATTACTAGATTAACCACACAAAACAAGAGAGTGCAACTTGATTGTATTGATAAAACAATAGCAAAATTACAAAGGGGATAGCAAAACCAACATTCACATGATAGAAGGGTGCTAGAAAGGGGAGGTGAGAGGATACAGAAAGAAAGTGGGATGAGAAGAAACAGAATTCTGCAATAGACTACGACCTAATCCTACTGCTGCTCTCAGAACTAGATATAACCACCCCTATTCTCATATTGCCAATCTCCAAGCAACACATGTCCTCCTTAACCTGGTTTCCAAATGTAGTCTAAGAGCCTCTTGTTGGGTTCTTTCTGCCTTAAACTCTTTCTTGGTCCAAACAGCCCATCAGATACTGTGCTTGGGCTAATTTCCTTGCTTAGCCCACCTGCATAACTGTTCTTTTCAACTTGCTCTGGCCCATCCACAACATAATCTCTGTGAAGTCGCTCGGTCAAGGATTAAATTGATGGTACATGAGCTTAAAAGGCCTCTCCATAACCTTTAGCTCCCATGTTGCGACTACAACCAGCACACTGAAACTATACGAAGGGCTCAAGCAAAAAAGCTCGGAGAAAGATTAACATAGAGCTAATACCTACAGCTTTCCTATGCAGAAGCCACGGAGGAATCCCCATCACTATTTGACGTCGATGCTGCATCACCATTAACGGTCCAAACGGAATCAGGCATGTCGAACCTCTGTCCTGTCATTGTCCTGTATATGTAAAGTTTCTCGACGAGGCAACTTTCTGGTCTTGTATCTCGATGACCCCTCTCATCCATAACTTCAACATTAACCGGGGGCAACTTCTGAGTTAGCACCTTACATGCGCCATAACTAACTGAACAAGAATACATCCAAAGGTATCACATTGTCTCCAGCTTTGCAGCATTGGCCAACAGAGCCTCGTCGCCAAAGGGGCAGTCTCTGATCTCCAACTTATGGAGTCTTTCATAACCAGAGAACACTTAGTAGAGGCCTAGATCACTATCCCCTGCAAAAGTTACGGAGAGCATCTCTAGCTTCTTAGCATGGGCCTCGATGTACTCGACCACGAGATCCATTAGGAGGCCAAAAAGCAGAAGTCACCGCAATCCCTTGCGGTGTTGCACGATGGATCCAAAACCATCATCGAGCGGTCCAAGGGCTAAGATAATTAGGAGTTTGAAGCTTGATTATACACAAAGGTAGTCTGATCAAGTTAGGACGGTTCCTTGCAATAAGGTGGCATTTGTCATTTGGCAGCAGAAGTATAAAACTGACTGAAGCTTAGGGCAGCCAGCTGAGACAGCTACAAGGCCTTGCTATGTCATGGATACATTCGGTTCTTCCACATACGGCTCAGAAGGAAATACATTAAGTTCTTCAAGGTCCTTACAAGAGTTAGTGATAGAATTTAAGGATCCACCAAACTATATAGAGAACCAGGTTCTCTATTAGTTTTCACAGAACACACGTACACTATAGTAGGTAAATGACACAAAGAAGTTTTACGTGAAAAACTCACAGCTCACGGGATTAAAAACCACAACCTACCCTTGTAGGATTTCAACTTCACTACTGAGCAAACTTTTAGATTATAACCTATTGAAACCTAGGAATTAACCTCTTAATCCCCCACTAACTTGTAACAACACTATTACAAGCCACTTTGTAATAACTCTATTACAAAGACTTACAACTCGACTAACTCTAGCCAAGACACAAACACAAGGGTTTATGATTTACAAAGGTTTCCTAGACAATGCTTCTAACTAAGCTAAGTAGGAATTAGAAGTAAAGAACTTTAACAAAGGTGCAACACAACTAAGGACATGTGATAACTCAATACAGTGAACTGGTCCGTTGTTATGTTGTTCTTTGTTCTTGATGCTCTTGAGAATCGCTTGCCAGATTATTTGGTCACTGGAGAGAGTGCTTGATGGATTCTTCAATGTTAAAGTGATGTTTTTCCTTTGGTTTAATATTAATATAACATTGGTGACATCACTCGATTGATGCAAGCATGTTTGGTACAGGAGCATTCCCAATGAAGTTGACTGCTGCACTGTTTTGCACTGTTGCGTGTGCACGCAACAACTTTACAGCTGTTGGAGAGTTGACTGGGTACGCTCACTAAGGGAACTAATGTGTTCCCCTTGTTGTTTCTTTATCTTCTGAAGAGTCGATTTACATTTCCAGCTTGAGACTTGTTATTTCCACGTACTTGAGGATGTGTATCTGGTTCCTTATCTGATTCTTGTCATTAAGTTTGTTAGATCATCAAAACATAACAACGTACATATAACCTATCAATTTTCCCCTTTTTGATGATGAAAAACTTATAATTGAAGTTCCCTCTAAGAACCAGAATGACATACACATAACATGTATTCCCCCTAAATCTGTTCCCCCTCAATTATTTTACCCCATTTTGGCATCATAGAAAGAACAACAACAAGCAATAAGCAAAAAGAAGTCTAGCTTGGTTAACTCATGCCAATTATGTGCACACAATCATGACTAAAAAAAGAGCAGGGCATATACAACAAAAGAATTAGGCTTTCATTAATATTTGGATATTAAGCAGGGAGTAGTTCCATTGTTACCAACACATCCACAAAATAAAAACAGTAAAATGTACCAATCATAAACATCATTAAGACTAAAAACAGAGGACGGACACTAGCAACTTGACACTGGGAACATGATAGCTATTAAGGAGCACTGAAAGGGGGAGCATTGGAGGATGAAACAGAGGCAAGGGTTCTAAGAAAGATGTCCATGCGAGCATTTGCAGAACCTTACTCGTTTAGCAGCCTTTCCTTCAGGTCCTCAACATGTTTTCTGAGAGCAGTATTTTCCTTTGTCAGGCGAGCAACCTCTGTGTTTTGGGCACCACTGAATCCAGCTGCTTCCTGGGCCTGACTAAGCTGATTTTCGAGAATGGCATTTCGAGCCTTCAGCTTCCTTATTTCTTCAGTGGCACTATTTTGAGCGTTGATCAGCTGAGAAATAGTCGAAGTGATGCAAACCACTCCACTCCTATAAATGCACTCACACTCTTCAAGTGTGGTTTTGGAGAAAGATTGCTTGTTAGTTCCTACTTTAGCCTGTCCCAAAGGAACCTTGAAAAATTCAAACACTTTAGTGAGGAGAAACCCGTAAGGCAACCCATGATTACCTTCCTTGAACTTTGCTACTTTCTTCATGTGCTCTATAATAAGACCAGGCAGGTTTATAGTGGTATAGCAATGCAGTGCTTCCATAAGAACCAAGTCTGCTCGTGATGTAATGGAGCGTCTTTCAGCACGTGGGAGCAGAACTTTGTTCACCATTTTGAATAGTAGTTGGTACACTGGAAGGAGGGCCTTCTTGTGTACCCGTTCCCCTTGCTGCACTGCCTTATCCTTCATAATGGCATTTCTAAAATTTAGACCCCATCAATGGAGGACATCCCATCAGTGGGCACGCCCAAAATGGCTCCCAGTACAATAGTGTCCATCACAAAATCAATACCGTTCACTTTCAGATAAATGTTATCATCCTCAACTATGAAGAAGTCAACATAGAAGCTACGCACTTCTGCCTCATATACCTTGGGATTGTCAGTTGTGAACAGATATGTCCACTGTTGGAATTCACAGATCTCCACCAATTGGCGCATTCCTAACGTATCCAGAATATCATGGGCAAAAGTACGGCCCCACAGTACTTTTTGGATTCTCAGTTTTTCCCTTCCAATATCCTAGGTTGCACCAACCTTGGCCTTCTTGGAGGAACCACGTTCTTCACTGGCACTAGCCTTCCTTTTCACTAATGGTCTTGCACTTTTTCTTTTCTCAGCAAATTTCGCAGACATCATTTTCTCAGACACTTGTTCAACCAACTTTTCAGTCACTTTCTTTCCAGACTCCTTAACCACTCTCTCACCAGATTTCTAAGCTACTTTCTCACAAGATTTTTCACCCTCAATCTTTCTCAAGCCCATTTCATTCACAGAGAACTCTCTTTTGGACTTTGGAATAGTACGTTTTTTTGAGGACTTACAAACCAAGGAACCAGGTTCCTCTTCTACCTCATCATCAACATCAACAACTAGTACAGGGGGCACTACCTTCCCATTTACAACCTTTCCATCTTTCACCAATCTCCTCTTCTTATTTTCCTTAAAGCTGACTTAAGTTCTTCCTTCTTCTGCAACCTAGTGATAGGTCTCTTAGAAGTTGACTTTTGGGGATTTGCCTGACTACTCCTAGCCCTGATGAATCTCGCAAAAGCCACATTATGATAATCATCTTCACTCCCTTCGTCTTCCTCCTCAGACAGAGATCTCATCTCGGGAGGAACAATGGCCAATGGTTCAGCATAGAAATGAGGAGAGGGAGCGGGATCAGTACTGACCTGGTGTTCTTTAGAAGAATAGGGAGTTTCATCCCAAGTAGGAGCATAGTGGTCCTCTTGTGTGGAGGGATCAGGTCCCTCAGGAAGTTCCCCAGTAGTACTATCTGGTGCTAGATTTTTGACAGGTACCAGTTCCCTTCCCTTGACCTATGTGCCATTATCTTCCCCCTGAAACTCAGATACACACTCATAACCTCCAATCAGACTTACCTCAGTAGCGATTGAAAGCATATTTTCTATAGCTTCCTATTCTTGTAACTCCAAAGTAACTTCACAAGGCATAAGAGAATCATTACCTGTAGGATCAAAGCCCGGGGCTGCCATTGTCGATTTATTACTAGTATGACACACACCTTGTTCTTTAGCAGAACGTTCTTCCACTGGTAGACTAGAAATTGATTGATTTTCTTCTCCATCCATAGTGACTTCGTCAACCATCTTTTCCGGTGAGGCGTAAGTAGAGGTCACATCCACAAATTTCTTGGGAGTCGATGTTTTATGACTCCGATGAGAATCAGAACTTGACTGGGTTGGGGAGGAAGCATAGGGTGGTCGTGATTCTGTCTTAGGGTTTGGACTGGTCACAGTGGAGAGTGTGGGTTCTATCACTGATATTTTAACAGGCGAGGACACAGTGGGGACGATATTTTGAACATCTTATGTTTCTTGGTGTTCAGACATGGTAGAGTGCAATGAGTTAAAGAATAGAGAGTTTGGTTTGAAGAAAGAAAAAGAGGAATTTTGGATTTTTTATGTGAACAGTGGTGTAAGTGAGTGTGAATGGATGTATTTAAGAGGGGTGAGGGATCGGTTAGGAATAAGTGGCAATTTGGGTAGTCGGGTCACTTTATAACGGGGGAGACATTTGGGTTCACAAATCGGGAAAGAAAAGAAACTGACAGTGTAATGACATGGCACCGTTTCAACCGTTTAAAAAATTATGCATGAGAGTACAGAGAAACTACTAACCTGTGTCGGGGGAACCAGGTTCCCTAACATATTTTGCAAATATAAGCCTCATCCTTTGACCAACGTGCAATACAATAGCTGCTTGTTTGCTCTGTAATCATCATGTGTGTCTACCTGTAACGATATAGAAATAAGTTAGACTTTGCCAGAAAACACTTTTGAGCTAATTTACCTGTACATTTCTTTCATAGCCAATCATCGAGGGACCAGGTCCTCATCTTGGTTTTATCAACCCTAGCGCCAAGAGATTCCTTTCAAAGTGTTATCTGCTCAGTGCTTTGGTGAATATGTCTGCAATTTGATCTTCTATGCTGCAAAATTTCATACAGATGAGCCCCTTTTCAACATTGTCTCTGAGAAAATGGTGCCGCACATCGACGTTCTTTGTTATCTTATGTTGAACTGGATTCTTGGCCATGTTGAGTGCACTGGTATTGTCACACAGTAAGGGCACACAATCAGGAAAACACACCGAAATCTTCTAGCTGTGCTTGATCCACAGCAGTTGAGCACAACAAGAAGCAACTGCCACATACTCAACTTCAGCAGTTGAAAGGGCCACTGAGTTTTATTTTCTTGTGCCCCATGAGATTAGACACGAACCCAAAAAATGTGCCATACCAGAAGTGCTTTTCCTATCTACCAGATAATCAGCATAGTCAGCATCAGCATACCTTGTCAAGTCAAAGTTATATCCTGAGGGATAGTAGAGAACCAAGTCTTGCGTTCCTTTGGGATACCTCAGAATTCTCTTTGCAGCCTTCAGATAAGACTCCTTTGGATTGGATTTAAACCTGGCACAGAGTCCCACACTAAAAACAATGTTTGGTCTACTTGCTGTGAGATACAGAAGTGACCCAATAATACCTCTATACATAGTCTCATTTACAAGAGAACCATGTTCATTCATATCAAGGCGAGTGGTAGTAGCAATAGATGTATCAATAATATTTGAACTCTCCATCTCAAATCTCTTCAGAAGCTCTTTGATGTACTTTTGCAGACTTATCATTGTGCCCAGAGGAGTTTGCTTGACTTGTAGATCCAAGAATAAATACAATTCCCTCATCATGCTCATCTCGAACTCACTTCCCGTGAGTTTTGAAAATTCCTCACACAATGAATCGTTTGTTGCTCCGAAGATGATGTCATCAACATAGACTTTCACAATGAAAAGGAATTAAAACACCATTTTAATTCTTCCTTGGAATTATTTTTCTAAAGTTTAACTTTGACTTGGAAAGGAATTAAAACACCATTTTAATTCTTCCTTGGAATTATGTTTCTAAACTTTAACTTTAACTTGGAAAGGAATTAAAACACCATTTTAATTCTTCCTTGGAATTATTTTTCTAAAGTTTAACTTTGACTTGGAAAGGAATTAAAACACCATTTTAATTCTTCCTTGGAATTATTTTTCTAAAGTTCAACTTTGACTTGGAAAGGAATTAAAATACCATTTTAATTCTTCCTTTTCCATTCACTTATATATAGAGATATGTTTGTGAACTTGAAGCAGATATGAAAACCTATAAGGTGTATGTGTGCCCCAAAAAATCAAGAGAAAATATTATTGCGAGAAAATTATTTCTTGTTCTTCTACCTTTGAGTTGAGATTTTTGAGAAAATTTTAACACAATATTTTTCGTTCAATTTGTTCGCGGTTTTCATTGATCAAAGAGTGGATACGCATAGAGTCTTCGCACTATCGAGACTCTTTTCACCAGGTACGTCTTAGATCCGATCTTTGACATGTAAATAAATTTTAAACACGAAAAGATCTTCCTAGGTTTGTTATTGTCTTCCATTACGTGTTATGAGCACCTCCCGCAATCCTACAGTGGTATCAGAGTCGTGGTTTATTGTGTCTAAAATTTATTTATGAAATATTTTAATATTATATTTGAAGAGTTCAAACCATAATACATGTGTCTTGTGCAATAGTCAAATTGTTTGAATGCATATGAATTGACATAATTTTATTGTGAATAAAATATGTATACATATACGTTAAACTATTGAGATAGTTCGTAACTTGAATTTGAAATTTTTTGTATTAGATACGACGATAATCTATAATAGGTTATTGGATTCTACTATTAGTTTAATTGTTATTAGTTCATGAGATGTTAATTAATAATAGTTTTCTAGCATGAATTATTTTTATATGATATATAAGATAAACATGTTAGAAGATGTTGAATTTCGTTTTTATGTCACATGCTTGTTCATTACATATTTTTGAATTATTTATTACATGTGATGTAAATTAATTTAGGACTAAGCAGGTAAACAACTTGAACTAAATTCACATGCTATAAAAGATTTGATCTTTATGTTATTAAAAATTATTTTAGTAATAATTCCCTTTTACTAAAATTTGAGCTCTTAAATAATAAAATATAAGATATTTTATTGTAAAGCTATCCATCAAAATAAATAACTTTATTCATTTCTTGTTTGTAAGGAGCGACCTGACAACCAGGAGACTTATAGTTCGAGAATATGTTAAAATTATTTATTGCATTAGATACATGGATTGGAAAAATTATTTAATTTTACACTAGACGCCTGGATTACCCAGGGGAGTATAAAATTTAATACGTTCTTTGCTTTCATGATGGTTGAACTCAAATATGCCAATATGATCGACCTGACTATCAGGGGACTATTTGACATAAAGCTATTTAAGGATATTGTATGGGGGATATAATTGGTAAGAGTACCTTCCTTTAAAATATATGCGAGAAACGACTTGACTTCCAAGGGGCTCATACATATTGTTAAAGGATTCCTTTACTCCACTAAAAGAAATAGAGATTTCTTAAACTATAATGAGGGTAAATAGTTTAAAATAATTAGTGAAAATATCATCTAGATAAAAGTCCATGTCTTTATGATATATGTAAATATGTTCTTATATTATTGCCTTTTCTTTTCCATATTTTAGATTTCTCAATATGTCTGTTATATCACTACGTGAAATACTTGAGACCAACAAGTTGGTAGGACCAAACTTTGATGACTAGTATAGAAATTTGAGAATTGTTCTCATGCATGAAAATCTCATTGATGTGATCGATAATCCTGCAAAGATAATCCCACCAGAGAATGATGTTCAAGGCACCAAGGTTTATCAGAAACACTTGGAAGAATGCCTTGCTATTAAAAAAATAATTCTCGCTTCTATGAATTCTGAAATCCAGAGGAAACATCAGAATATGGATCCAACTGCAATCATTGAATATGTTAAGAAGATGGTTGATACACAGTTTGACATTGAAAACTCTCCAGTTGGGCCCCTTGTCAATCACATGATTGTTCTTAACGAAGAATTTGAGAAGTTGGGGTACAAGCTTAGTAAAGAGATTTCTGAAGATTTGATCTTGCAGTTAGTATATGATGCCGAATGTTTCACTGTAAGAAGAAAGAGCATTGGAAGAGAAACTGCAAGGAGTATCTTGCAACTCTAAAGGACAAGAAACAAGATGAGACATTAATGAAAATTGTTTTCAAGGTTTCTTTAGCTACTACTAATTCTTCACTGTGGGTATTAAATACTGGCAGTGGTTATAACATCTGCAATATGTTGCAAGGGTTCAAGATAAGTAGGAGACTAAAGAAAGGAGAAGTTAATCTACAAGTTGGAAATGGTACAAAAGTTGTAGCCATAGCTGTAAGATCAATTTCTTTAATAATCCCTTCGGGCAATGTACTTATGCCAGATGATTGTTATTATGTTCCTAAATTTGTTTTGAACATAATTTCAGCTTCTATGTTGGACAAGCATGGATTTCTCATTAACATAGGCAATGGTATTTGCTCAATTTATTATGGTGATGATTTATATGTGAATGGTTATCTCCAATATGATGTTTATGTCTTACCTAATGTGAATGCTAATGCGATTATGCATGTTTCTACTCTTAAGAGAAAAAGAGATGATCAAGTAAATCATACATACCTTTGGCATTGTAGGCTTGGTCATATTGGAGAGAAAAGAATTAATAAGTTTTACAAGGAAGGGTACCTTGACAAGTATGATTTTGAATCATATCCAACTTGTGAATCTTGTCTCAAAGGAAAAATGACCAAATCTCCATTTACTGGAAATGGAGAAAGAACTTCTGAATTATTGGGACTAATTCATACAGATGTTTGTGGGCCCATGAAAATTCAAGTTAGAGGTGGATATTCTTACTTCATCACCTTCATTGATGATATGTCAAGATATGGATTTGTGTATCTCATGAAACACAAATATGAATCTTTTGAAATGTTCAAAAGGTTCCGTAGTGAAGTAGAGAAACAGACTGGTAAAAGTATCAAAGTACTAAGGTTTGATAGAGGTAGAGAATATCTTAGTGAAGATTTTACTAGGTATCTCAAATAGAATGGGATTCTCTCATAGTGGACACCTCCAGGAACACCACAACACAATGGTGTGTCTGAAAGGAGAAATCGAACCTTATTAGATATGGTGAGATCTATGCTGGGGTTCACTGATCTTCCAATAAATTTATGGGGATATGCTTTGGAAGAAGCAACATTCTTACTTAATAAAGTTCCCTCTAAGTCAGTCTCTACAACACCATATGAGATATGGAATAGACGTAAGCCTAACCTTAAACACATTAAAGTTTGGGGTTGTCCAACTTATGTTAAGAGACTGTAGTTTGATAAACTTGAATCAAGATCTGATAAGTGTAGGTTCATTGGGTATCCCAAAGAAATAATAGGATATTATTTCTATCACTCTTCTGACCATAAAGTGTTTGTGGTTAGAGGAGCAACCTTTTTGGAAAGTGAATTTCTTTTGGAAGGAAATTATAGTGGAGAAATAGAACTTAATGAAGTTCAAGAAACTAATGAATCAACACAAAATTAAAATTATGAGACACAAGTTGAAGAACCTTTATTGGATGTTTTGATGTTGACAAGGAAGTTACCATCTTCAACGGTTGAAGTTCAAGAACAAAATGTAGTTCAAAAAGAGGTTAATGAACCAGTTCCAAACCAAATTGAACAACAACCAAATCCAGCACAAGGTGAACAAGTAGTACAAATACCTCTTAGAAGGTCTACACGAGAACGTCATGTACCAAATAGATTAAATCTAATGGTACAAGATGATCTATCAAATGAGGTTGATCATAGTGATGATGACCCTAAGACCTATGAAGAGGCTATACAAAGTTCTGATAATGAGAAATGGCAAAAGACTATGGAATCCGAAATGGAGTCCATGAAGGAAAATAAAGTATGGACTTTAGTTGAACCTTTAAAGGATATAAAACCTATAGGTTGTAAATAGGCTTTTAAGAAAAAGATTGGAGCAGACGGAAAGGTGGAGACCTACAAAGTCTGTCTTGTTGCCAAGGGATATCGTCAAAAAGAAGGAGTCAACTATGACGAGACTTTCTCTCCCTTGGCAATGCTCAAATCAATTCGGATTTTGCTTGCTATAGCAGCATACTATGATTATGAAATATGGCAAATAGATGTGAAAACAACTTTCCTTAATGGTGAGCTAGAAGAGGATGTGTACACGACACAACCTAAAGGTTTCACATCTACGTCTGGTCATAATAAAATTTGCAAGCTACAAAGATCCATTTATGGACTAAATCAAGCTTCTAGAAGTTGGAATATTTGCTTTAACAAGACAATTGAAAAGTTAAATTTTGTTAGATGCGAAGAAGAACCTTGTGTGTAAAAAAAGGTTAGTGGGAGCATAACTATATTCTTAGTACTGTATGTTGATGATATATTGCTCATATGGAATGACATACTGGCATTGCAAAGTACCAAGATTTGGCTATCTGAACAGTTCTCCATGAAAGACTTGGGAGAAGCAGTTTATATATTAGGAATGAAGAACTATAGATATAGATCGAGGAAGCTACTTGGACTTTCCCAGTCTTTGTACATTGATACCATTTTGAAAAGGTATAACATGAATAATTCCAAAAAAGGCTATCTACCGATAGGCAATGGAATTACTCTCAGTAAGAAGGATTGTCCTAAAACACCTGAAGAGAGAGAACGCATGAGTAGGATCCCATACACTAGTGCAATGGGAGCTATCATGTATACCATGACATGTACACATCCTGATGTGGCTTATGCACTTGGAGTGACTAGCCGATATCAGACAAATCCTGGTAAGGAACATTGGAAGGTGGTGAAGACCATTCTTAAGTACTTAAGAAGGACTAAAGACCAATTCCTCATTTATGGAGACTCTGAGTTGAAACTTGAAGGTTATACTGATACAAGTTTCTCTTCAGATAGAGATGATATCAAATCTATTTTAGGTTATGTATTCACCTTAAATGGTGGTGCAGTGATTTGGAAAAGTTTCAAAATGGCTACAGTAGCTGATTTAGTGACTGAAGCAGAATATATAGCAGCTAGTGAAGCTGCTGTCACGACCTAAAATCCCAATGTATCGTGATGGCACCTATCTCAATACTAGGCAAGCCGACAACCTCAATAAACCACAATTGTTTTTAAGTTTGAAAACATAATATTTGAATTCAATAGAAAACCTCAAAATTTCAAATACAAAACACTCCCAAATCTCGGTGTCACTGAGTACATGAGCATCTAAATGATAACAAAGTCTAAAACTATAGAACAGTACAATTGTCATGACCCAATTTCACCCATAGGTCGTGATGGCGACCAACATCACTGTTATATCCCGTATTTCGTACGTAAAGTTTCGTCGTAAGTCAATCGACGTAGACTCGGGGATGAGATTATCTTGAGGTTATAAGTGTTTATGCTATTTATAACAAGCGATAAGTAAGTGCCGTGAATGGTAAAGGGTAAACGAATCAAACAAAATGAGTTTCGTTGAAGGTTGTTGGTTTGGGATAAAATACGATACGAGCCATAATACCCGGTATTTATGGACTAGTGCCATACAAGGTACTACATAACTATGATAGTAAGGTGTACAAGGTATGTTAAAAGTGAGTAGTATTTTAAGTAAATTGAGATAATTCTTAGTTATGTGAGTAATTGGTTAATTATTGGGTAATTGAATATTACCTAATTAATTAGAGAATTATTTGGATAAGGTTAAAGGCACCAACGTGGCAGCCCAAAAAGTGGATAATAAATCCCATAAGTGACTCATATATTATGTAACAAGGTGTCATATTATTAGAGCATACAAAGTGATTCATATTCCCTTTAGCTTTCTGATCAAGGTTGAATAATGATATTCATTTTCTCTCAACACATGCAAGCTAAGGCTTTCAACAATTAGCAAGTTATTATATGCCATCAAGTTACTTCACGTTTTTGCAATGTAAATTCATATGTGTCTTACAAATTAAATTGAATCTCTTGTGTAAGTAGAGTGGGCTGATCATGAGTAAGTAATCAAAACAATTCCATACCAAATTCTAAGAGAATCGGTTGTTGGTTGTTGATTCTGTAAAGTTTCAATTGCAAATTCTAAGAGAATCGGTTCAGGTATGTTAAGGCTATCCCTTCTTTCTTTTGGCACGATCAATACGATAAAAGGAAACGAGTAAACGCACTATTTTCATAAATGACTCTATTCATAGAAGTATTAGAGATGCTTACGTTCTTGATTCCCCATGTGAATTATTATTATATCTTCTATTCATGGGTCTCAGAAAAATATGTATTTGATAAAGTTTATCCGAAAGGCATATTGATTTTATGACATTACGAGAAATCCTATTAACGTATTTCATATGCATTTCATTCATTTATACATGTACATTGACCCATGACCAGATGGCATTATATACACGTATATTATATGTATATGAGATATGGGAAAAGGTTAGGGCGTTATATACGCACCACCACCTGATCAACTGGTACATGTTGATGATTTTTCCAACAGTGGTCGAGATGATATGATGGGATGCCCTCAGAGGCTTGATGATGTTATGTACACCTATACCTATGAATGACATGACATTTATACGCACATGCATGACATTATAAATGTTTCAGGATTTACAAAGTGATTTAGAATTATAGGCGAAATTCCTTATTCCATGTTTCATCTGTGTCTTTTATGTACTGATTGTATGCCTTACATACTCAGTACATTATTCGTACTGACGCCCTACTTCCCGGGGCCTACATTTCATGCCCGCAGGTGCAGGTAGACGAGCTAACGATCCCCCTTCTTAGGATCCTTGATCAGCGAGAGTTGGTTTGCGCCATTTAATCCGGAGCTGCTTTGTATTTTGGTAAGATATGTTTGTATACATATATGGGTATGACGGGGCCCAATACCATCTTTGTACAGTTGTATATTATGTTAGAGGTCTGTAGATAGTTATGTATAGTTGGATAGTATGTGGCCTTGTCGGCTTCAAGTTTTGGATATATAGTTGTCCATAGCAGCCTTGTCGGCTCACCCTACGTATTTCGCACGTATATGTATATATGTATTTTGGACAAGTTTTCCTCACGCATGTTATTCTCGAATTCAGAAGATGTTATTCATGTTTATATCTTAGTCGCATGCTTAAGGGTGTTCGACAGGTAGGACTCGGGCACCCGTCGCGGCCCATCGGTTTCGGTCGTGACAATCACAGCTAGGCAAGCCAACTAGTGATTTAAACAAATATTTATTCTCGTAACAATTTTTCGAGTAATTCAACTCTTCTTACTTGCTATATTTAAGAAATTATAAATGGTTCTAATTTAAATAACTCAAAGTGTGTAGAATTAACTTACCTTTAAATTGCTAGTTGAAATATCATCTCATAAAGCTCCAAAATCGCCCAAGAATGAAGAAATATGGGCTAAAATGGCTGTTTTCCCGTTCCTTTAAACGTTCTGCCAAACAGCCCTTTCGCTTCTGCGGCTCCACATCTACGGAAAAGACCTCGCAGATGCGGCTTCCCCCTTAGCCGGCCTCATTCTCTTATGCGGTGAGCGGCTCGCACCTACGATACCGCTTCTGCGGTTAGGACCGCACATGCGAAGACGCAAATTGAAAGGAAGAGAGCCAAGGTCAGCGGACGCCAAGCAGCTACCTTGGTAGTCTCCAAATGATAATACTCTGGGATCTAACAGTCACCGTGTCCGGAAGCACCTGGATCTGCACACGAGGTGCAGGGTGTAGTATGAGTATAACCAACTCAACAAGTAACAATACTAAATAAAGAACTAAAAGTAGTGACGAGCTTCACTGCTGAGTCCAACTGCAGTAATTTCCAACCTAAGAAGGTAGGCATGCTTTCAAGTTCAACATTTAAGGCCAAAACATAAATTTCATGTCAAGTTAAACTGAAACATAGATAATATCTCTCAGAAATTTTCTAATCAGTGATATATGACAACTGTAGTACAACAATAATGAAATCAAGGAATCCTCTCAAAGCAACAGTTACTCAGTCCTTCCACTCGCTCAGCACTCAGCATTCGCACTCAGTAGGTACCTGCGCTCACTGGAGGTATACAGACTCCGGAGAGGCTCCTTCAGCCCAAGCGCTATAATCCACACGGACAACTCACTTGATTCACAGACAACTCACATACTGTAGTATCAATATCTGGATCCGCACGGATAACTCACATGCTATAGTATCAATATCTGGATCCGCACGAAAAAATCACGTGCTGCATGGACAACTCACGTGCTATAGTATAATATCTGGATCCGCTCGGACAACACACGTGTTATATTATAAAATATGGATCCACATAATATATGGATTCACATGGACAACTCACATGCTGCACGAACAACTCATGTGCTATAGTATAATAGCTGACAATCAAGCCCTCGACCTTACTCAATCATAAATCTCTCCAATCTCTCGGGCTCTCAATAATCATGAAAATTATCCCAAACAATAATGATATGATGCATCAATAATGAACAATAGAGACTGAGATAAAATAAACAAGTAAACTGTGACCGAGTACAAAACAACAGTTTGGCAGATAATTCAACATGTACACGACCTCTGTGGGTTCCTACAGTGCCAACACATAATGTAAACATGATTTGTGGTTCAATTTCTCTACTACATGAGGAATGTACAGAAAACAACAGATTATTCAACTACACAATTCCATGGAATTTTACCAAGTCATAATTGCTACGGTGCACGCCCACACACCCATCACCTAGCATGTGCATCACCTTAAAATCGATCATATAAGACATAATCCGGGGTTTCATACCCTCAGGACCAAATTTAGAACTGTTACTTACTTCAAACTGTGTAATTCTTTATTCTGCTATGCCTTTGCCTCGCGAATAGGTCTCCAAATGCCTCGAATCTAGTCACAAATAATTCAATTCAGTCAATACAAATTATAGGAAATAATTCCATATGAAAATACTAATTTTCCGACAAAATCCGAAATTGCACTCAAAAATTGCCCGTGGGGCCCACGTCTCAAAACCTGACAAAAGTTACAAAATATGAATGGCCATTCAAGCACGAGTCCAACCATACCAATTTTACCAAATTTCAACATCAACTCGACCTCCAAATCTTAATTTCTTATTTTGAAATCCATATGCCCAAATCCTCTAATTTCATCTAAAAAATATGTAATCTAGTTGAAATACTCTAGGATAATCCAATATTATTGACTAAAATGATGACAAGTGACTTACCTCAAGTTTTCCGTGAATTCCCTCTGAAAATCGCCCCAAAAACCGTGCTTGAATGTCCAGAAATGAGAAAAACTCTCGGAGCCTTCGTTTACATTCTGCCTAGGCATTTTTCGCATCTGCGATGCACTTAGCCGCATCTGCTGTCTCGCAGATGTGAGGGCCTTCATGCTTCTGCGGTCTGAGGCACTTCTGTGGACAACAATCCGCTTATGCAATGAGGCTTGGCCCTTCCCTTTTCTGCTTCTGCGATCGCGAAGCCGCAGGTGCGACTCCGCTTCTGCGGTAAGGCCTGCATATCTGTGGCCACTTCCCTTCTTAGTCCAGGCCGCATCTGCGACCATTTTGTCACTTTTGCGGTCACGCACCTGCGACCATTTCCATTGCTGGTGCGATTGCACTCTGGAAAAATTCCAGAATTTCTCCAAGTCAAAATTTGGTTCGATTAACCATCCGAAACTCACCCGAGGCCCCCAGTACCTCAACCAAATATACCAATTAGTCCTAAAACATCATACGAACTTAGTCTAAGACTCAAATCACATCAAACAATGCTAAAACCATGAATCATACCCTAATTGTAACATAATGAAACTAAGAACTTTCAACTTCTACATTCAATGCCGAAACCTATCAAATCAAGTCCGATTGAACTCAAATTTTGCACACAAGTCATAAATGACATAACGGACCTATTCCAATCTTCAGCATCGGATTCCGGTCCCGAATTCAAAAATTCAACTCCCTGGTCAAACTTCCAAACTTAAATTTCTATTTTCGCCATTTCAAGCCTAATTTATCTATGGGCTTCTAAATAAGTTTCCGAACACGCTCCTAACTCCAAAATCGCCATACGGAGCTATTGGAATCATCAAAATTCTATTCCAGGGTCGTTTACACATAATTCGACATTCAGTCACTATTTAAACTTAAGCTTTAAACCTTGGAACTAAGTTTTCCAATTCATTCCAAAACATCACCGGACCCGAACAATCACCCCGGCAAGTCACATAACAACGGTAAAACATAAATTGAGCAGTAAATAGGGGAACGAGGTTGTAATACCCAAAACGACTAGCCGAGTCGTTACATTCTCCCCTCTTAAATGAATGTTCGTCCTCGAATGGGTTTAGAATTATACCTGGAGTCTCAAATAGGTGTGGATATGTGCTTCTCATCTCGCGCTCAGTCTCCCAAGTAGCTTCTCCTACTGGCTGGCCTCTCAACTGCACTTTCACTGAAGCTATGTTCTTCGATCTCAACTTTCGAACTTGTCGGTCTAAAATGGGCACCGACTCCACATCATAAGTCAAATTATCATCCAACTGCACTGTGCTAAAATCCAAAACATGAGACGGATCCCCGAAATACTTTCGGAGCATAGATACAACAAATACTAGATGAACACTCGATAGATTATGCAGCAATGCAAGTTCATAAGCCACCTCTCCAATATTCTAAAGCACCTCAAATGACCCAATATACCGAGGGCTCAACTTGCCTTTCTTCCCGAACCTCAACACACCTTTCATGGGTGAAGTCTTGAGCAGAACCTTCTCCCCAACCATGTAAGCAACATCACGGACCTTCCGGTCGGCATAACTCTTTTTTCTAGACTACACCGTGCGAATCCGCTCCTGAATCAATTTAACCTTCTCCAAAACATCCTGAACCAAATCAATACCCAATAGCCTAGTTTCACACGACTCAAACCAACCCACCGGAGACCAACACCGTCTCCCATATAAAGCCTCATATGGAGCCATCTGAATGCTCGATTGGTAGTTGTTATTGTAAGAAAACTCTGCCAGTGGCAGAAATTGATCCCCAAAACCCCCAAAATCAATGACACAAGTACGTAACATATCCTCCAATATCTGAATAGCGCGCTCGGACTGTCCGTCCGTCCGAGGGTGAAATGCCGTTCTCAACTAAACATGTGTACCCAAACCTCGCTGCACTGCTTTCCAAAACTGTGATGTAAACTGTATGCCCCGATTTGAAATGATGGACACTGGCACACCGTGTAGGCGAACAATCTCGCAGATAGAAACCTCAGCCAACCACTCCGAAGAATAAGTAGTACTGACTGGAAAAAAATGTGCGGACTTGGTCAACCGATCTACAATCACCCAAACAACATCAAACTTTCTCAAAGTCCGTGGGAGTTCAACTACGAAGTCCATGGTAATACACTTCCACTTCCACTCTGGAATTTCTAACCTTTGAAGCAATCCACTCGGTCTCTGATGCACATACTTTACCTATTGATAATTTAAACACCGAGCTACAAACCCTACTATATCTTTCTTCATTCTTCTCCACCAATAGTACTACATCAAGTCCTGACGCATCTTAGCAGCACCCGGATGAATGGAATACCTCAAACTGTGGGCTTCTTCAAGAATCAATTCACGCATCTACATTTGGCACACAAATATGACCCTACATCCTCAATACCCCATCATCCCTAATAGTAACATCTATGGCATCACCGTGTTGAACTGTGTTCTTAAGGACAAGCAAATGGGGATCATCATATTGGCGCTCTCTGATGCGATCATATAAAGAAGACCGAGAAACAAGACAAGCTAGAACCCGACTGGGCTCCGAAACATTTAATCACATGAACTGATTGGCCAGGGTCTGAATATCAACTGCAAAGAGGTCTCTCACCAACATGAATGAATGCAAGGCTACCCATACTCGCCGCCTTTCTACTCAAGGCATCGGTAACCACATTATCCTTCCCGGGATAATCCAGAATAGTGATATCATAGTCCTTTAGTAGCTCCAACCATCTCCGCTGCCTCAAATGTAGATCCTTCTGTTTGAACGAGTGCTGGAGACTCCAATGATCTGTAAACACCTCACAAGACACAACGTAGAGATAATGCCTCTAAATATTCAATGCATGAACAATAGCCACCAACTCCAAATCATGAACATGGTAGTTCTTTTCATGTGTCTTCAGCTGACGCAAAACATAATCAATCACTCTACCCTCCTAAATTAAGACACATCCAATACCAATCCGAGAAGCATCACAATACACTGTATAGGAGCCTGAAGCTGAAGGCAAGACTAGAACTGGAGCTATGGTCAAGGCAGGCTTGAGCTTCTGAAAGCTCTCTTCACACTCATCCGACCACCTGAATGGAGCACCTTTCTGAGTCAATTTAGTCAAAGGCGATGCAATATACGAGAAACCCTCCACGAAGCGACGATAAAACCGGCCAAGCCGAGAAAAATCCGAATCTCAGTAGCTGAACTGCCTCTATCTTCTTCGGATCCACTTTAATTCCTTCACTAGACACTATGTGTCCCAAGAATGCCACCGAACTAAGCAAAAACTCACACTTAGAGAATTTAGCATAAAGTTTCTCCTCTCTCTGTCTCTGTAATACAATACCCAAGTGCTGTGCATGCTCCTTCTAGCTACGTGAGTACACCAAGATATCATCAATAAATACTACAACAAATGAATCAAGATATGGCTGGAGTACACTATTCATCAAGTGCATAAATGTTGCTGGGGTGTTGGTCAGCCCAAAAGACATCACGAGAAATTCATAGTGACCATAACGAGTCTTGAATATTGTTTAGAATATCCGAATCCCGAATTTTAAACTGGTGATACCTGAATCTCAAATCAATTTTGGAGAATACCCTTGCTCCCTGAAGCTGGTCAAATAAATCATCAATACGCGGAAAAAGATACTTATTCTTGATCGTAACTTTGTTCAACTGCCTGTAGTCGATGCACATACGCATAGTACCATATTTCTTTTTCACTAATAGAACCGGTGCACCCTAAGGTGACACACTAGGCCAGATAAACCACTTATCAAGAAGTTCTTGAAGTCGCTCTTTCAATTCTTTCAATTCAGCTAGTTCCATATGATACAAAGGAATAGAAATGGGCTGAGTGCCTGGCACCAAGTCAATACCGAAATCAATATCCCTGTCAGGTGGCATACCCGGTAAGTCTGTAAGAAATACATGCGAAAAGTCTCGCACTATCAATACTGAATCAATAGTAGGAATATTTGCATCAACATCTCTCACAAAGTCCAAATATGACAAACACCCATTCCCAACCATACGTTGGGCCTTCAAATAAGAAATTACCCTACTGGGAACATAATCTAGAGAACCTCTCCATTCAACCTTCGGCAACCCCGACATCGGTAGCATCATAGTTTTTACATGACAGTCCAGAATAGCATGATATGGAGACAACCAATCTATACCAAAGATTACATCAAAATCAACCATACTAAGCCATAAAAGATCAACTCTAGTTTCCAGTCCCCCAATAATTACCACACACGATCGATACACACGGTCCACAATAATTGTATCGCCCATCGGTGTAGATACAAGAACAGAAGAAACTAAGGAATCACATGGCATATACAGATAATGAGTAAAGTACGATGATACATACGAATAAGTGGAACCAGGGTCAAATAATATAGAAGCTTCCCTGTGGCACACTGAGACAATACTTGTGATCACTGCATCTGAAGCAACAACATCTGGCCTGGCAAGAAAAGCATAGAATCGGTCCTGACCGCCACCTGATTGGCCTCCCCCTCTTGGGCGACCCCTAACTGGCTGAGCCCCACCCCGAGCTGGCTGTGTGGGAGGTGTAACTGCTGGTGCCATCGGCCGAGAACTCTGCTGTGGAGCCCCACTCAACATCATAGGACATTCTCTCTTGAAATGACCAAATTCTCCGCACTCGAAACAACCCCTCTTGTGATGGAACTACTGCTCCTGATAACCCGAGGAATTACCTGTAGAAGCCTTAGCGGATGAGGCATGATGAGAACTCTGCGCTGGTAGTGCACTGAATGAGGACTGGCCTGAATGAGCATTGTAAGAACCGTAGCTAGCTGATGCAACTGTAGTAGGACTGTCCCCATAAGGAACCCCCTCCCCCAAAACCATGTGAACCTCGAGGCCTCTTGGCCTCCCTCTCACCACGCTCCTAGCTACGAACCACCTCTATCTGCCGAGCAATATCAACCACCTCATCAAAAGTGGCAGCAGATACCCTCTCCTTAGTCATAAGCAACCACAAATGATACTTGAGGCCATCAATGAACCTCCTAATCCTCTCCCTATCAGTGGTAACCAACCAAACTGCGTGACGAGCCAATTCAGAAAACCTCATCTCGTACTGGATCATAGACATGTCATCCTGTCGAAGCTGCTCAAATTGTCTGTGCAGCTCCTCCCTACGAGACTGTGGCACGAACTTCTCCAAAAAGAGAACAGAAAACTCTTGCCATTAAGTGGCACTGCACCGACTAGCCTGCACCTCTCATAAGTCTCCCAACATCTGAAGGCAGGCCCAGAAAACTAAAAAGTAGTGAACGAGACCTCACTGGTCTCCAGAATACCCGTTATCTAAAGCATCCACTGGAACTTATCCAGATATCCCTAAGCATCCTCTGACTCAGCACCGCTAAATGATAGAGGTCAAAGCTTCCCAAATCTCTCAAGTCTCCTCTGCTCATTATCTGCCATAACGGGGACTACCGAGGCCTGAGCAGCTGCAACCGGCTGGGCTGGTAGTGCCCTCGGTATCTGAAGTCCCTGCACTACCTACTCTGGAGTACGAGGAACAGGGGTATGAGTACCTTTCCCGGCCTGAGAAGTGGCTAGTACAGCCTGAGCTGAAACCACCGAGCAAGGCCTGTGCAAATAGTCAATATCTGTGCTAGAGCCTCTTGAAGGCCTAGAATCACAATAGGCACAACTGGTGTCTGAGCTGGTCCCGCCGGCTCAACTATATCTGGAATCTGCTCCTAAGCCGGAGCAACTGGTGGTGCTGCAGGTACTGCTCCAACTACTGTACGAGCTACATCTCGACCTCTACCCCGGCCCTAGCCTCTACCATGTCCCCGACCTCTCGCGGCCCTAATTGGTGGCACTGGTGGCTGACCTTCTGATCCAATAGTATGTGTCCTCACCATCTGTGAGAGAATAGAATAACAGAAATTTAGTTTCTAGAATCAACAAATTTGCGCGACAGAATACAAGAAAGTGAAGGTTGTTTTTCTTGAGGGTTCGACAGCCTCTCGAAGATAAGTACAGACGTCTTCGTACCGATCCGCAAGACTCTACTAAACCTGTTCATGACTCATTAGACCTATGTAACCTAGGCTCTGATACCAACATGTCACGACCCCAAATCCTAAGCTGTCGTAATGGCGCCTATCTCAATACTAGGCAAGCCGACAACCTCAATAAACCACAATTTCTTTTATGTTTGAAAACATAATATTTGAATTCAATAGAAAATCTCAGAATTTCAGATATAAAACACTCCCAAAACCCGGTGTCACTAAGTACATGAGCATCTAAATGATAACAAAGTCTTCTTGATAAAAACATTATCTGAAACTATAGAACAGTACAATAATTGAAAGGAAGAGAGTCAAGGTTTGCGGATTCCGAGCAGCTACCTTGATAGTCTCCAAATGATAATACTCTGGGATCTAACAGTCGCCGTGTCCGGAAGCACCTGGATCTGCACACGAGGTGCAGGTTGTAGTATGAGTACAACTAACTCAGTAAGTAACAATACTAAATAAAGAACTGAAAGTAGTGACGAGCTTCACATCTGAGTCCAATTATAGTAATTTCCAACATAAGAAGGTAGGCATTCTTTCAAGTTCAACATTTAAGGCCAAAACATAAATTTCATGTCACGTAAAACTGAAACATAGATAATATCTCTCAGAAATTTTCCAATCGGTGATATATGACAGTTGTAGTATAACAATAATGAAATCAAGGAATCCTCTTAGAGCAACAGTCACTCAGTCCTTCCACTCGCTCAGCTGTAATGACCTGGACGATCGTTTTGAGTATTTCAACCCCTTCCTCCATTTAATGCTCAATTTGTACTTTGCAGTTGTTGACTTGTCGGGGTATTTGGTTCGGGCCCGGTGAGGTTTTGGAATGAATTGGAACAATTAGTTCCAAGGTTTAAAGCTTAAGTTAAAATAGTGACCGGATATCGACTTATGGGTAAACGGCCTCGGATTTGAATTCTGATGATTCCAGTAGCTCCGTATCGTGATTTTGGACTTAGGAGCGTGTCCTGAAAATTATTTGGAATTTCGTAGTGGAATTAGGCTGGAAATGGCGAAAGTCAAAGTTTTAGGAAGTTTGACCGGGGGGTTGACTTTTTGATATCGGGATCGTAATCTGATTCTAGAAATTGTAATATCTTCGTTATGTCATTTATGACTTGTGTGCAAATTTTGAAGTCATTCCGAATTAATTTGATGTGTTTCGACACAAGATATAGAATTTGAAAGTTCAAAGTTCACAAATTTTGATTTGAGTTGAGATTCATCGTTTTTGATGTTGTTAGGTGTGATTTAAGGCCTCAAGTAAGCCCGTATTATGTTATGGGACTTGTTTGTATGTTCGGACGGGGTCCCGAGGGCCTCGGGCGTGTTTCAAATTGATTTCAGATCATTTTTCTTCAGGTTGTTATTGATGGTTGCTGCTGGTTCTGGTGTGACCGCACCTGCGGCTGGTTTTGCGCAGGTGCGATGGTCGCAGAAGCGACAAAAGAGCCACATAAGTGGAAAGGGAGGCTTTGGACAGAGGCTGCAGATGCGGACCTACGGGCACAGAAGCGCTTGCGCAGGAGCGGCCCAACGCGTGACCGCAAATGCGGTTTGTGCACCGTAGAAGCGACCACACACGCAGATGCGAGCTTCGTCTGCAAAAGCTAGGGTCACATATGCGACCTCTTGTCCGCAGATGCGGAAGACGCTGGGCAGAAGCTTTAAATCGTGGGTTTTGGTCTCTTTCTTTATTTTCGGATTTTGGAGCTCGGTTTGGGCGATTTTGGATAGGAAATTTTCCACACAACTTGGGGTAAGTGTTCTTGACTCTTTTGTGATTATATTTCATGAATTAATCTTCATTTTTGGTGTAATATTATCGAATCTTCAATAGAAATCGAAGGAAATTTCTATAATTTCACAAAACGAATTTGCGAGTTTTGAATACCGATTTAGAGTCGGATTTGAGTGAAATTAGTGTGGTTGAACTTGTAATTGGATGGGTTGTTGGATTTTGTGAGATTTGTCGGATTTCGAGATGTGGGATCCACTGTCGATTTTTTGTGCGGAGTTGGGAATTTTCATAAACTGTTAATTTGAAAGCATTGGAGTAAATTGTGATTTATTTGCACGTTGTTTCAATTGATACATATCGTTTGGCTTGAATTGAGGAGATAGGAAGCGTTCGGAAGTTGATACGCGCATAATGAGATTTCTGGAGCACTGTTTAGCTTGCTCGACATTGGATTCGGCTTGTTCGAGGTAAGTAACTCTTCTAATCCTGGAGCTGAGGGTATGAACCCTGACTATACGTGTTATGTGTTTGGTGTTGAGGTGACGCACATGCTAGGTGACGGGCGTGTGGGCATGCACCGTGTGAACTGTGACTCCGTTAATTCTGTGGTGCTGTGTAATTACCTGAACTTATCTGTAATCATGAAATCTCTACGTACTAGAGTTATCGAGCTGTGATTCATGCTAGAAGCCATGTCTAGGCTACATGTTTATTCTGTTGGGAACCATTGAGGTCATTTCTATTGTTGAGTTATCTGCTTTCATTGCATTATATACTCAGTCATACACATTAATATACATATCATATCTCAGTCTTTGTTGTTATTTATTGATGCATCATATCATTGTTTTCGGGCTAGTAGCATGACACTGTGAGCCCGTGAGAGAGAGACTGGAGGGATTGATGACTTAGTGAGGCCGAGTTCTTAATTATGAGTGACATTTATGGGATCAGACTACACGCCGCAGTGGTTATACTGATTTATGATAGCGCTTAGGCTGAAGGAGTCCCTTCAGAGTCTGCACACACCCCCAGTGAGCGTTGTTGTTATTATTGAGGGATGGATATTCCCTGGACATGGATCTTGTCCGAAGCATTATATACCTGGAGATGGATCTTCTCCACGGGCTGGATTGGCTCTACTTGGTACTGAGTGACTGATTAGAAGTTGATGTGTATATTCCGGGATGGATCTTCCTTGGGCCGGATTGGCCATATACAGTACCGAGTGATTGAGCATGATGAGTGGAATGTGTGAGACAGTGAGATTGAGTACTGTAAGATTGTGAGTACATGAGTTCATCTCTGAGGTACATTGCATTGACATGCACACATGACATACATGCATTAGAGATGTATTTTCCTTATGCTGTAAGGTATCACATAATTCATGACTTGTCACACATATTGGCCTACAGGCATAGTGATGCATTTTTCCACTGGCTACCTGGAAAGAAAATGAAACATCTTATCATTGTTGAAAGGAGTTTTGGGAAAATTACTGTTTTCCAACTTACTTATTTTTTTGGCAACTTCGGTAAACGACTTGGGATTTTCACTGATTCACTTGAAGGGTAGAACTATTTTCGAAAATCGTGATTTAGCTGAGCATTTATTATTTGAGTTACTTCTTTTATTACTTGCTTTATGTTGTTATGAACTGTTGTTGGTTATTGGAGCTGGACCCTGACCTTGGTACAAGCTCGTCACTACTTTCAACCTAAGGTTAGGTTTATTACTTATTGAGTACATGGGGTCGGTTGTACTCATACTACTGCTTTGCACCTTGCGTGCAAATATTGGATGCTGATGTCACTGTGTTTGTTGGGAGCTGGATCTGAAGATGTACCTGCGTTCCGGTTATAGCTGCCTCTTGTTCATGGTAGCCTTAGATTTATAAAAATCTATTCATGTATATTTCAAACAGATGATGTATTTACTTCATACTAGCTTTGTAACTCTATTCTTAGAAGCTTATGATTTGTACTACCAGTTCTTGGGAAAATGTATCAGTTTAAGATAATTTCTTTTAATTAATTGTCTTATTAATGTCATTGGGATTTGGATAGTTGATAACTGGCTTACCTAGCAGGCTGGGTTAGGTGCCATCATGATTAGTTGAATTTTGTGTCGTGACAAGGTGGTATCAGAGCTCTAGGTTTATAGGTTCTACAAGTTATGAGAAAGTGTCTAGTAGGGTATTGCGGATCGGTATGATTACGTCCGTACTTATCTTCGAGAGGCTACATGGCATTTAGGATATATACTTCCGATCTTTCTTTCTTTATCGTGCGAAATTGATTCAGCTTGAAACATAACTCTTTGAATTCCTTCCACGCATTTGTATGCGCACATGAGCGCTCGGTATCAGCTGTGCATCGCCGGCTTGTGATTTCATGAACGAGGTTCGAGGTGGGTATTCTGTGTTTTGGTGATGGGTGGAGGACTTGAGGCCAGGGTTAGACCTTAACTTAAGCTCGGTAACTTCAGTTGTAACTTGTACATTTGGACTCATATGCCTTATAATGTCCCTACGAGTGAAATTTGTAGCTCGATGAGCGGTGGAATGGCCTTCTTATGAGTATGATGTAACTGCAGGATGTATTAAAATGGTTTGAATGTGACGAGAAATGTTTCCTTGAAATGTAAAAAATAAAAGGGCCATTAGGTGCTCGATTTTCATTTTGATGTGATGTACTGTCTTGAGTATGAATATTTTGAAGGACCTTTCACGTTAAATTTTGGGGACAAATTAAATTCTCATGCCTTGTTGGCGAGTTCAGACTCAGTAAGATTAAGTGATGGCATAGTAATTATGACTGTGAAAGGGTATAAAGAGGTGTCAGTTTGAAGCTAAGTAGGTGGGTTATCCCCTGCGGAGTAATCTACGTAGGTGTTTTCCCTATAATGTGGGTGGAGAGTTTCTTTTCTACCAGCGGGGCATATGGATTGAGATTTGAATTTGAATCTAGTTGAGAAAGTTAACTTGACTGTCACGAGAATAAATGCGAACTTAGCGGATGATTGAAGTATTTTATGGATGGTGTTTCATACGCTTGAGAAGAATTTTTGTTGAACTGACTGCGGTATTATGGTAGTAATAGAGTATGGGTATTATGAGTTATGGAATGTTTTGTTCTATGGCTTTGAGCCAAGTGGGGGAGCCTTCTATTGACAATTAAATTCATGGTTATATGTTAAAGTTTAGTTTTGGTACGAGGCATACTTGTAGATTAGTTATGACTTGCAGAGGCTGAGATTGAGGATGACTCGAGTACTAAAATTCCTAAATACGGTTATATTGCGCTTTATGGGTGTATGAAAATCATGGGATGAGTTATTTGTTATTTGCGAATGATGTAGTGTGCACGGAGTATGAATTTGATATATGGTATTAATGGAGGATTACCTCTTTGAGTGTTGCTGTGCTAATGGGGCACGCGTCTTTCAGTTGTTTGGGCAGTGCTATTTTCAGATTTGAGCAAAATGGGTGACTCTCGAGAAGGTGCTAATGGATTCAAAAATGTTTTAGTTGCAATTGAAACATTTTTGGATTCGTATATCGCTAGAATCGGTTACTTACATTGGATGGTATCGGGTCGTGTGGTAATTCTGTTTGACTATGGATTCTACATTTCAGTATAAGAAAGGAAAGACGAATAATTTTAAATTCCCATAAGGTATTTTCAGAGTGAGTGTTATGGTTGTGGTATTTATGGAGGTGCTTAAGAAGAATACAATGACTTATGGGCCTTAGGGCGGTGTGGATTTGTGTTAGGGTGTCTTATAGTGAGTTGTGGTTAAAGATTGTGGTGTTTTAGCAAGGAGAAGTATCAATCTGAAGACAAATTCGAAAGGGACTCGGAGAAAATAGGACAACTGGGTAGTAGGCTAGACCAGTATAGTAATGGTATGATGGTGATGGGTTCTTTGGGTGCTTATAATGTGGGGGTTTTCAACAGGTGCTTTGCGACAATACTCTTTGGTTTGGCGACCTGCGTGGCTTGGTTGAGTTATGGAGATTCAGTTCTGATGGCCTGATTATGTGAAAATGGATTCCAAGGCATTCTCGAGGATTTCTACCACGGTTTGAGATGGATATTTCCTACCTGCCTGAGGAGCATGTTGAGTATTGTGACTTTCTACCGGATGGGATCAAATGGAAGGCTTCTGGCTGATCGGATATATATTCTACTTATGACTCAAAATGATTATGAGGTTCTCATATTTTTCATATGATGGCATGATAGATGCGGTGTGTTGTGTGGGATTAAGGTTTGCATGTGTAAGGTCACAATTTAGTTTTGAAAGGGAGGTCATAAATTCTTAGAGGGCATGGACGGTTTTCGATGTTTAGATGAATGCTATAACTATTTGGTATTGCGTGAGTAGAGTGTACATTTCAGAAAGCGCACTATGTTTTGAATTATGGATATGTCATAGGTATTGCGGCACTCTCCTGGTTGATCGACTGCTGATTTTAAGACGTTTCTATGTGGCATAAAAGAATGGGAGAAGTATTCCTAGTGGGATGATCGTGTATGAGAGATGAGTTAGATATTCGGGCGGTGGAGATGGAATCAAAAATGGTGATTCGTGTGTTCTATGGATTTGGAGACTAGGAGTTTAGAGGAGCAGATTGTTTCATGGTTGCGGACTATAAAGGCGTGGCCGAAGCTAGCCAGGTGATAGTATGTATTATGTTTCACTCGATGTGGATTTTCGGAGGGTTATGTATCTATTTGTGGGTGACCAGAGTTAATTTGGGGGTCCATTGGTAGACCCAATTAGGATGTGTATTCTACACTGGAGTCGGATTGGTTGGCTTCAAACTGCTATTGTTGAGGGATGTGCCATTCGGTTGATGTTGAGCTTATTTGTGTTCTGAAATGATCTGTGAGTTACTCTTCTATGCTACGAGGAGTTGTGATTCATTGGTTAGATACACACATGGCGCGGTTCTATTGGGGGCCTCATGGAGGAATTCTAGCGAGATGAGTATTTGGGTATTGCATGATCAATTATGCATTAGTTATGTTCTTTCAGGTTTTGTGTGGCATTGTGTCATTTTCCTCTACGTGGTTATTGAATTTGAGCAGGATGGCTCGAGGTATATAATATGGACCAGCGTTGGATGGGGTCACGCATTGCAGCGGAGTTATGTTAAGGTATGAACATTGTGTTAGAATCGGGTGATGGTTCTACAGTGTGTGTGATGGATTTTCAGTATTTTGTTGTGGCGGTACTTGTTAATCTTGCTGGGCACTTCTCTCATTTGAGTCATTTTCCATGACTGAGTACATTGGAATTGTTGCGTATTGGCGCACAAATGGCACGGTTTGTGGCTCTGAGTTATATTGGTGTTGCATATTTGTGGGATAGTTGTGTTTAACAATATATGGTCATTGGACCTAGAATGGGTACTATCAGGTTTGAAACGGTATATTTGGGAGGACAACATTGAAAGTTGGCTTAGAAAGTGATGTTAGTCCTAGTTGGGGCGAGACAGCTCCACGACTTGTTGATTTGATAAGGGGGTTACGAGATTCTGCGTGTTTCTTTTATTATCAATAGTGTACGAAGGTTTTGGGATGAGGTTTGGTTCGATATGGGTTTTAATACTAGTACTTGGTTGGTTTTGGAATAGTTACTGTGATCGGGAATGGTGTTGCGAGCATGTGAGTTGTGTAGTATGTTATGTGATTATATTTGGGGTTATGGTTATGGCTTTGTACAACTTGTTCAAACTCATACAGTGTGTAAATGTAAGATTCGTTTCTTGGAAAGAAATTCTGAAGGTGGGAAATTGAATTCTAAGGTTTATGGGCTAAGGTTAAATTAATGACTTTTAATTATGTTGTGTTATCAAGTCTATACAACTTACGCAGAATAGAGTGACTTGGGATCATCCCCGGGTATGTGCGTGGTAAGATGGAATAGTGAATTTGATGGCTTGGAAACAACTCTTGGCACAATCGAGGATGAATGTATGGTTAAGTGGGGGAGAATGTAACGACCTGACCGACCGTTTTGAGTATTTCAGCCTTGTTCCTCCATTTACTGCTCAATTTGTACTTTACAGTTATTATATAACTTGCCGGGGTATTTGGTTTGGGTCTGGTGAGGTTTTGGAATGAATTGGAATAATTAGTTCCAAGGTTTAAAGCTTAAGTTAAAATAGTGACCGGATGTCGACTTGTGGGTAAACGACCTCAGATTTGAATTTTGATGATTCCAATAGCTCCGTATGGTGATTTTGGACTTAGGAGCGTGTCCGAAAAATTATTTGGAAGTCCGTAGTGGAATTAGGCTTGAAATGGCGATGTGCAAAATTGGAAGTCATTCCGGATTGATTTGATATGTTTCGGCATAAGATATAGAATTTGAAAGTTTAAAGTTCATAGATTTTGATTTGACGTGCGATTCACCGTTTTGATGTTGTTAGGTGTGATTTGAGGCCTTGAGTAAGTCCGTATTATGTTATGGGACTTGTTGGTATGTTCAGACGGGGTCCCGAGGGGCTCGGGCGTGTTTCAGATTGATTTCAGATCATTTTTCTTCATGTTGTTATTGATGGTTGCTACTGGTTCAGGTGTGACCCCACCTGCGGCTGGTTTGCGTAGGTACGATGGTAGCAGAAGCGACAAAGGAGCCGCAGAAGCGGCCAGGGAGGATTTGGACAGAGGCCACAGATGCAGACATGCGGGTGCAAAAGCGCTTGCGCAGGAGCGGCCCAACGCGCGCAGAAGCACGACCACAGATGCGCTTTGCGCGCCGCTAAAGCAACCATACTCGCAGATGCGAGCTTCGTCCGCAGATGCGACATCTTGTCCGCAGATACGGAAGACGCTGGGTAGAAGCTTTAAATCGTGGGCAGTGGTCTCTTTCTTCATTTTCGGATTTTGGAGTTCGGTTTGGGCGATTTTGGAGAGGAATATTTCCATACAACTTGGGGTAAGTGTTCTTGACTCCCTTGTGATTATATTTCATGAATTAATCTTCATTTTTGGTGTAAGATTATCGAATCATCAAGAGAAATCGAAGGAAATTTCTATAATTTCACAAAACAAATTTTCGAGTTTTGAATACCGATTCGGAGTCGGATTTGAGTGAAATTAGTATGGTTGAACTTGTAATTGGATTGGTTGTCGGATTTTGTGAGTTACGTCGGATTCCAAGACGTGGGACCCACTGTCGATTTTTCGTGTGGATTTAGGAATTTTAATAAACTGTTAATTTGTAAGCATTAGAGTAAATTGTGATTTATTTGCACATTGTTTGAATAGATACGGATCATTTGGCTTGAATAGAGGAGATAGGAAGCGTTCGGAAGTTGATATGCGCAGAACAAAATTTCTGGAGCATTGTTTAGCTTGGTCGACATTGGATCGGCTTGTTCGAGGTAAGTAACTCTTCTAATCTTGGAGCTGAGGGTATGAACCCTGACTATACATGTTATGTGTTTGGTGTTGAGGTAACGCACATGCTGGGTGGCGGGCGTGTAGGCGTGCACCGTGTGAACTGTGACTCCATTAATTCTGTGGTGTTGTGTAATTACCTGAACTTATCTGTAATCATGAAATCTCTACGTACTAGAGTTATCGAGCTGTGATTCATGTTAGAAGCCATGTCTAGGCTACATGTTTATTTCGCTGGGACCCATTGAGGTCATTTCTGCTGTTGAGTTATTTGCTTTCATTGCATTACATACTCAGTCATACACATTAATATACATATCATATCTCAGTCTTTGTTGTTATTTATTGATGCATCATATCATTGTTTTCGGTCTAGTAGCATGAGACTGTGAGCCCGTGAGAGAGAGACTGGAGGGATTGATGACTGAGTGAGGCCGAGCGCCTGATTATGAGTGACATTTATGGGATCAGACTGCACGCCGCAGTGGTTATACTGATTATGATAGCGCTTGGGCTCAAGGAGCCTCTCCGGAGTCTGCACACACACCCAGTGAGCGCGGTTGTTATTATTGAGGGATGGATCTTCCCTGGACATGGATCTTATCCGAAGCGTAATATACCTGGAGATGGATCTTCTCCACGGGCTGGATTAGCCCTACTTGGTACTGAGTGACTGTTATCAGTTGATGTGTATATTTCAGGATGGATCTTCCCTGGGCCGGATTGGCCATATACAGTACCGAGTGATTGAGCATGATGAGTGGAATGTGTGAGACAGTGAGATTGAGTACTGTAAGATTGTGAGTACATGAGTTCATCTCTGAGGTACATTGCATTGACATGCACACATGACATACATGCATTAGAGATGTATTTTTCTTATGCTGTAAGGTATCACATAATTCATGACTTGTCACACATATTGGCCTACAGGCATAGTGATGCATTTTTCCACTGGCTACCTGGAAAGAAAATGAAACATCTTATCATTGCTGAAAGGATTTTTGGGAAAATTACTATTTTCAAACTTACTTATATTTTTGGCAACTTCGGTAAACGACTTGGGAATTTTACTGATTCACTTGAAAGGTAGAACTATTTTCGGAAATCATGATTTAGCTGAGCAATTATTCTTTGCGTTACTTCTTTTATTACTTGCTTTATGTTGTTATGAATTGTTGTTGGTTATTGGAGCTGGACCCTGACCTTGGTATAAGCTCATCACCAATTTCAACGTAAGGTTAGGTTTGTTACTTGTTGAGTACATGGGGTCGGTTGTACTTATACTACACTTTTGCACCTTGCATGCAGATGTTGTCTACTGATGTCATTGTGTTTGTTGGGAGCTGGATCCGAAGATGTACCTGCATTCCGGTTGTAGTTGCCTCCTGTTCATGGTAGCCTTAGATTTATAAAAATTTGTTCATGTATATTTCAAACAGATGATGTATTTACTTCATACCAGCTTTGTAACTCTATTCTTAGAAACTCATGATTTGTACTACCAGTTTTTGGTGAAATGTATCAGTTTAAGATATTTTCTTTTAATTAATTGCCTTATTAATTTCTTTGGGATTTGGATAGTTGATAACTGGCTTACCTAGCGGGTTGGGTTAGGTGCCATCACGACTAGTTGGATTTCGGGTCGTGACATCAACACTCGGTGCTTGCACTCAATAGGTACCTGTGCTCACTGGAGGTGTACAGACTTCGGACGGACAACTCATGTGCTGCACGGAAAACTCACGTGCTGCACGGAAAACTCACGTGCTGCACGGAAAACTCACGTACTATAGTATCAATATCTGGATTCGCATAGACAACTCACGTGCTGCACGGACAACTCACGTGCTATAGTATCAATATCTGGATCCGTATGGACAAATCACGTGCTATAGTATAATATCTGACAATCAGGCCCTCAACCTTACTCAATCATAAATCTCTCCAGTGTTTCGGGCTCTCAATAATCATGAAAATCAGTCCAAACAACAATGATGTTATGTATCAATAATGAACAATAGAGACTAAGATAAAATAAACAACTAAACTATGACTGAGTACAACACAACAGTTTGGCAGATAATTCAACATGTACACGACCTCTGTGGGTCCCTACAGTGTCAACACATAATCAAAACAAGATTTGTTGTTCAATTTCTCTACTACATAGAGAATGTACATATAACAATAGATTATTCAACTACACAATTCCATGGAATTTACCAAATCACAATTCATACGGTGCACTCCCACACGCCCATCACCTAGCATGTGCGTCACCTCAAAACCGATCATATAACACATAATCCGGGTTTTCATACCCTCAAGACCAAATTTAGAACTGTTACTTACTTCAAATCATGTAATTCTTTAATTTCAAATTCAGTCAATACAAATTATAGGAATTAATTCCATATGAAAATACTAATTTTCCAACAAAATCCAAATTACACTCAAATATCGCATGTGGGACCCACATCTCGGAACCCGACAAAAGTTTCAAAATATGAACGCCCATTCAACCACGAGTCCAACCATATCAATTTTACCAAATTCCGATATCAACTCGACCTCCAGATCTTAATTTCTTATTTTGAAATCCCTAGGCCTCAATCCTCTAATTTCATCTAAAAAACACATAATCTAGTCAAAATTATAATGACCCGACCGGTCGTTTTGAGCCCTAGCATGTCGTTCGGCTGTTTGAGTCCCTGAGCAGCTTCACTTCAGGTATTATGACTTGTACGCATGGTTGGAATTTAATTTCGGGAAGTTCGTAGTTGATTTGGAAGAAAATTCTCATTTCAGAAGCTTTAAGTTGGAAAGATTGACTAAGGTGTGATTTTTGAGTAAATGACCTCGGAATCAGGACTTGAAGGTTCCAACAAGTTTGAATGATGATTTTGGACTTGGGCGTATGTCCGGATCGGGTCCTGGGGACCTCGGGTGTGTTTCGGGGTGGTTTCAGATCAATTCGAGCTATTTTGGAATTGTTGTTGCTGGTATCTGGTTTCCTTCTTCGCAAACGCGAAGGGAGTCCCGCGTTCGCGAAGAGGAACTTTGAGGCTGCTGGCATTTGGCCTTCGCGAACGTGGCCAACGCTACGCAAACGCGAAGAAGAGAGAGGGAGCGGGGGACTGGAGTCATTTAGCCTTCGCGAATGCGAAGCTTCAACCGCAAATGCGAAGCTATAAGGCTTGAAGGCATCGTGAACGCGAGGCTTTGGTCGCGAACATGAAGAAGGGTGGACCTGGGCTGGGCAAAATGTTTTAAAGGATTTATACCTTTCCACCTAGTGCAAGTTAAATACTTGGATTATATAAGGATTTAGACTTGAAAATTAGTAGAGATTTGGGATTTTGAAAAAAACCTAGAATTTGTTATTTTTGGATTTTGGCCACGAATTTGGGCATGGAATTGAGAATATATTATATATTTGAGTTCGTGAGGTTATGAGTAAAGTTTATGTTCGAAAACCTTTGAAATTCGGGCACGTGGGCCAGAGGGTGCCTTTATTGACTCTTCGAGCAGAGATGGAAATTGTTATAAATTGATTAATTATGAGTATTAGAGGATATTTTGATTGGGTTGCATCTTATTTGACTAGTTTTGAAGCGTTGGGCATCGGTTTGAGTTGCTGGAAAGGCTTTGGCGCCGGTTATGAAATTTCGGAGCGAGGTAAGTCTCCTTTCTAACCTTCTAAGAGGGAATTAACCCCATAGATGAATTGATTAAATATGTGCTTCTACTTTCCGGGGCTATGTACGTACGAAGTGACGAGAATCCGTACGTAGCTACTAGCTATGCCTATGTACGGGTAGTTTTATGTTTACATCATGCCTTGTTGATATTGTTATTTGATTTGTGGTTACTGTTTGCCTTGAAAAGAAGCAAGATTGAGGTTTACATATTAATTGTCTTGAGAAGAATTTAAATTGAGGAAATTAAGTTTTAAATTTTTTTTCATTTGGACTTCGTATTTTTGAAAAGAAATTTAGGAATATTATAATAACTTAATAAATTTATATTTGACCGCATCACATGTATGATCCGCGAGCGGCGTAAAAGCTTCAAGTCGAATTGTCTTTATTTTGAAAAGAATCAAGAAAAGGATTATGATTTACTGATAAACTTATATTTGACCGCGTCACATGTATGATCCACGAGCGGGGTAGTAGATGCATGATTTATAGAAAATTTTATATTTGACCGCATCGCATGTATGATCCACGAGCGGGGTAATAGATGCATCTATGGTTCGTATCGTTCCACCCTCGGCGGTGCAGAGTTTATATTTATTTGTTGGATCGGGTCGTACGACCTCAACATGACTTGCGCGTGATTGTATTAATTGCTTCAGAAATTATAATAATTGATACTGCTTCATTGGTCGGAGATATAAATTGTTAAACGATGAAAATGAATTTGGAGAAATTTATTATTAACAAAAGAATTCTTTACTTATTTCATAATATTGGGCTTACAGCCGTTCTACGTGATCCATGCTTAATTATATCATTGGTATATTAATTATAGCCCATAGTAAGTGTCCGAGTCGACCCCTCGTCACTACTTCTTCGAGGTTAGGCGGGATACTTACTGGGTACGCATTGATTTACGTACTCATACTACACTTGCTGCATGTTTTGTGCAGGTATATATATGTCTAGAGGCCTTGTGGGCGCGGAGGCGCGGTCAATGCGGGGATTTAGGTGAGCTGCACTCTCTACTACGATCCGCAGCCAGCAAAGTCTCCTTCAGAGTATTCATATTTCTCCTGTCCAAATTTATATTCCGGCAGATGTTGTATTTTATTTTCCTTCCCAGGGATTTTGGGTCGTGACAATATGGTATCAGAGCACTAGGTTCACTTAGGTCTCACGAGTCATGAGCGAGTCTAGTAGAGTCTTGTGGATCGGTATGGAGATGTATGTACTTATCTTCGAGAGGCTACCAGGCTGATAGGATCACTTCCCGTCTTGATTCCTCATCATGCGATTTGATTCCTTTGAGGCTTATGCCTTAATTTCCTTCCTATTCAATATTGTGCGACGTGAAGCGCTTGATTTAAATTTGGAAATCGAGGAATTTTAATGGCACTACAGATGTAGAGCAGGATGTTTCTCCCTGCGTATTCGATTGGGCTAACGTCGTCGCCTTGTGGAAGGATGTTCTATCATCTCAGCTCAGTAGCTGTATTCCTGATGGTTTTGGGGCTATGCACCAATTGCTATGATGTTCATGGCTTGTTATCGCACAGTATTAAAGTAATGGTAGAATGTTTGTTTACGCGTAGGGGCAGTGATTGAATTGAAAGGAGGTTTTTTTCAATGAGTGATTCAGAGGTTCAATGCTTTATTTCCAGCGCAGGGAAGGGCTATCGGACTATGAATGTTCAGGTTGGATTGATAGAGTGACGAGACTTGGTATTTTCAAGTGTGGTGGAATCTTCATCTGAGATGTGGTGTCGTCGTCCTTGATTGAATGTGTTGAGTTCGCCGGTGTTATGGCCTTCTTCAAATCGCCTTTGGGTCAGAATATTGTGAATGGTGTCGGGGAAGCGGCTGTCAGATGTCGCAGTGTGCTGTGGTTCAGAATCGAATCGGTAATCCTAATGTTGATGGTTCAAGGAAGATGATATTCGGGGAGGTTTAGAGTTGGCGGCGATCTGTTGGTTCGGGTGCTATAAAGATGAATTTTGAGTCAAGGAAAAAACTGGGCAGCGAAGGATGAGGAAGGACATGTGAGAGGTGTCTTGCGGTGGTTAAACTTCTAGGAGGCCAAGAGTAAGGGAACATAAGTCGAGTAGTTGTTGTAGTTAATTAAAAGAGAGGATTTGACCAAAGTGGGAGAGTGGCATAGTATCATACGAGTTCTGTGGTAGGAGGTCCACACGCCTTGGGGGAAGATATAGTGATTCGGTATTGACTCGGTGCAGCGTTGTTGGAGGAGGTCGGCATGGAATCTCCACAAGTGGTATATCTCCTGTGAGCAAGTTTGCGGTTGCGTGGGGTTGAAGAAGCTTTTACAGAGAATTTTACTGGCTATCCAGTAGGAGGTCGAATATGTGAATGTGGTAGTGATTCAGAATGTTCATGAAATGTTTAACATAAGGAATCTTGGTGGGTTCTAGGGTTATGTAATTGTAGCTTCCATCTAAGTGGGAGAGCCCCACCGTCTATGATTGGATCGCGTAGTTGTCAGCTTGTGCGGCTTCTGGTTATCGGTGTATTGGTGGGTTATTACGACTAAGGAAAGAAAATATCAGTGGTAATCTGAGCAAAGGATTTGAGTAATGTGTGCTATCTTTGGCCTTATCAGTTCATGTTCAGGTTTTGGGAAGCCTCTGAGTTAATGCTTCATGTGGATATGATGTATGAGGAAAGGAATTCAGCCGGTTGCTTCTTTGAGAGGGTGTTCATGTGCTAGCGGGGCCTTGGAGTTTGATTATATTTGGGGCCAAGTCAGAGTGGGTGGCTCCCAACAACCATCCTAGGGATTCAAGGTTAAAGAGCGGTGTCTAAGGTTTGTCGAGTTCGTAGTATGATTAAGTATCGAGCTGTTGTAAGAGAATATGAAAGAGACTTCGAATGTTCTATCTTATCATTGGGTATGCGGTGCAGTATTGTAGGAATGGAAGAAAAAACAATAACTTCGGATTCATGGAAGAATTTTCAGAATGGGTGTACCCATTGAAGATGCAAATATGCGCACAAGGAGAGTATGTGATGGTTCGTGGGTTTTGGAGACAACGTGGTCTCATGAAATAAGGTCACTCAGGATGAGTGCGGAACTAGGTTCATGATGTTGTGAATGAAGCTATTATTATTTCTAGGGCGAGTCCCGAGTAAATTAGAAGAAGTCGGTTCGGTTAGCAATTGTTGAACTGGCATGATTGTGGCAATAATCAGTTCCTTCAGCGTGTTGAGTTATACATGTGATTTGTGGTGGTACGTGCGAGGCTTGATGACCGCTGTAATTGATTTTATTTGGGGGCATTCGGTTATTATGGCCTGTTATATGTAGATGGATCTCGAAAGGGATATGGTGGTTTAGACCGCTACGTGGGGTTGTATTTTCTGCGATTATGGGAATTCAGTCATGTGTGGCAATGGTTCTCCTGAAATGAGTTAAATGAAAGGTTTCTATATGATGAAGTGTGTACCCTATTGGTGGTTCGGAAGTTATGATGAAATTCTTGTACTCTTGCGTACTGGTATGTTAGGTGCAGTGAGCGGCATAGGAATTGGAGGTTAAGGATCAAGGTTGCAGTTGAGGTGGACAAGAATTTCAAGGCCTAGAATGAGCAGGGAAGAATTCAGATGTTTAAAGTAAGCTGGTATTATTTTTAGCGTCACCTGAGATCGGTGTCCTGTGTAAGAGGCTCTATGTACTAAGTTACGGATTCTTGATTTGCGTTACAGCATTAGAGTGGCCGGTAGTATGGAGGTGCAGATTTGTTACCTGGTGCGGAAGGTCATGGGGGTGTATCCCACGGGAAGATTGTATAAGTGTGACATGTAGTCACTTGATTGATTAAATATTTAAAACCAAGTATGAAGATTATGGTACTATCGCTAATGTAAGAATTTATGCATGAAGGGCGCTCGGTTCATTTGGTTGTGGACTGTGAAAGTTTGTTTCGAATTTGACGGATATTCTTGTGTGTCATGGGAAAAACAAAAGGGGTTATTGTGGATCCTTGAAAGGTTATTAGCCTAGTGCGGTACATCAGAATCGGCTTGTGGTCCGTGGATGGATCTAAGTGTGAATATGGGCTCTATATCAGGCCGGATGTGTAAATTTCAGCATAGCGTTGTTTTCGGAGGGGTCTTCGGGCGTTGGATGTTATTTCTATCATCAGCTATTTCATGTAATACTCTATTGTTCCATGTGGGTTGTGAGACGGTTTGAATATTCACACTCGTATTGAGATCCCGTATAGTTTGTGGTATTATGTGAGCAGGATAGCTCTCGAGATGGAGATCATATATCGCACCTTAGTTGTGATTGGGTTTTATAGCATATGACGCTACCCGTCTCCCCAGGATTTGTATTTTGCGCTTGGCGTGCTTATGGTTGATATTCGGGTATTTCGTGAGTATAAGCGTTACGGCTCGATGCGTGTTTTCTTTAGATTATTATGTGTGGATTGGGTGGCACGTCGCCGCGGGTATATGGTTGTATCGGGTTGCACGCCACCACAGATATGTTGTTTAGATCGGGTGGCACGTCGCCACGGGTATCATGTGTGGATCGGGCTGCACGCCATAATAGTGTGATGTTGAGTACAGTTCCCATATCTATCCGTATGTGTTTTGTTTCTCATTTTCTGGGAAAAGTTCATAACATCTTTTCGGTTGTTTAAATTAGCTACGCGGGTTGAGTAGTTCTTTCCAGAGTTCGTTTTCCTTATGTATCGCATTCGAGTTCGTAGCTTGTTAGCACATTGTGGCATCATATGAGGCTTTTGCAGTGGCTGAGGTGGCTTACTGCCTGAGCAGCTTGTACTGGGGTGAGAAGAGATTATTGGACCTAGGACCAGTGCGATCGGATTTGTATGAGGCATATTAAAGAGTAAATATTGTTATTCAGTCCAGAATGAGGTAACGATTATTGTCGGGAGGAGAGACTCAATAAATTGTAATTCGGCAGGTGGCTGTGAGTTCTACACATCTTCTCTGTTGTGGCATTTCAAGAGTTGGAACAAGACTTATATGTGTCATGAGGTGTGTTGTGAGCATCAGATTAGTGGGATTTCGGCTATTGTTGTCAGAGGATGTTATTATGGTCATGTGAATAATGGTGTGTATGGTAAGAATTCAATAAAGGGATACAATTATGTATTGGTACATTGTGTATGCTGGAAACAGACATGGTAGAGGATTTTAGATGTTGGAATATGGCTCTAAGGTTTATTTGACAAAACAAAGTGGAAGATCTTCAGATTGGCTCGAGCTAATGTGCTCAACTGATTTGTGGTAGCACGGGTAGGTGCACGAGGGATAAAAATGGGGATTTCATACAAATCCAGAATAATTCATAGCACGTTCGAGGATGAACGCATGTTTAAGTGGGAGAGAATGTAACGACCCGACCGGTCATTTTGAGCCCTAGCGCATCGTTCGATAGTTTGAGGCCTTGAGCAGATTCACTTAAGGTATTATGACTTGTTCACGTGGTCAGAATTTAATTTCGGGAAGTTCGGAGTTGATTTGGAAGGAAAATTCTAATTTCGGAAGCTTTAAGTTGGAAAGATTGACTAAGGTGTGATTTTTGAGTAAATGACCTCGGAATCAGGATTTGAAGGTTCCAACAGGTTTGTATGATGATTTTGGATTTGGGCGTATGTCCGGATCGGGTTTTGGATGAGCCGGGAGCGTTTCGACACCTGTTGTGGAAAGTTGGTATTTTGGAAGGATTTCATAAATTTGGGTTGAAGTGTATTTTAATATTATCGATGTCCGTTTGAGATTCCGAGTCTGGGAATAGCTCCATATGGCAATTCTGCTATTGGGAGTGCGTCCGGAAGTGGATTTGGAGGTCCGTAGGTCATTTTGGGGTCATTTGGCGAAAGTTAGAAATTTGAAGGTCTTTGAGAAGTTTGACTGGGAGTGGACTTTTTGATATCAGGGTCGGATTCTGATTCCGGAAGTTGGAGTAGGTCCGTAATGTCGAATGTGATTTGTGTGCAAAATGTAAAGTCAATCAGACGTGATTTAATGGGTTTTGGCATCGAATGTAGAAGTTTGAAGTTCTAAAGTTCATTAGGCTTGATTTGGGGTGCGATTCATTGTTTTAGTGTTGTTTGATGTAATTTGATGCCTCGAACAGGTACGTGTTATGTTATGGGACTGGTTGGTGTGATTGGACGGGGTCCCGGGGACCTCGGGTGTGTTTCAGGGTGGTTTCAGATCAATTCGAGCTATTTTGGAACTGCTGTTGCTGGTATCTGGTTTCCTTCTTCGCGAACGCGAAGGGAGTCCCGCGTTCGCGAAGAGGAACTTTGAGGCTGTTGGGATTTGGCCTTCGTGAATGCGGCCAGGGCTATGCGAACGCGAAGAAGAGAGAGGGAGTGGGGGCCTAGAGTCATTTAGCCTTCGCGAATCTGAAGCTTCAACCGCAAACGCGAAGCAGTAGGGCTTGAAGGCATCGCGAATGCAAGGCTTTGGTCGCGAACACGAAGAAAGGTGGACCTGGGCTGGGCAGAATGTTTTAAAGCGAGGTTTGAGTTCATTTCACCCATTTTTCACACGGCCTGGGCGATTTTTTGAGCTTTTGGAAGGGAGATTTTTGTCATCTATGTCAAGGTAAGTGATTCCCACCTATTGCAAGTTAAATACTTGGATTATATAAGGATTTAGACTTGAAAATTTGTAGAGATTTGGGATTTGGAAGAAAAACCTAGAATTTGGTATTTTTGGATTTTGACCACGAATTTGGGCATGGAATTAAGAATAAATTATATATTTGAGTTCGTGAGATTATGGGTAAAGTTTATCTTCGAAAATTTTCGGAATCCGGGCACGTGGGCCTGAGGGTTCTTTTATCGACTTTTCGAGCGGAGTTGAAAATTGTTATAAAATGATTAATTATGAGTATTAGAGCATATTTTGATTCGGTTGCATCTTATTTGACGCGTTTTGAAGCGTTGGGCATCAATTTGAGTTGCTGGAAAGGCTCTGGAGCCGGTTATGGAATTTCGAAGCGAGGTAAGTCTCCTTTCTAACCTTGTAAGAGACAATTAACATCATATGTGAATTGATTAAATATGTGCTTCTACTTGCGGGGGCAACGTACGCACAAAATGACGAGAGTCCGTATGTAGCTACTAGCTATGCCTATGTCCGGGTAGTTTTAGGTTTACATCCTTCCTTGTTGATATTGTTATTTGATTTGTGGTTACTGTTTGCCTTGAAAAGAAGCAAGATTAAGGTTTGCGTATTAATTGTCTTGAGAAGAATTTAAATTGAGAAAATTAAATTTTCAAAAAGTTTTAATTTGGACTTCGTATTTTTGAAAAGAAATTTAGGAATATTATAATAACTTAATAAATTTATATTTGATTGCGTCGCATGTATGATCCGCGAGCGGGGTAAAAGCTTCAAGTCGAATTGTCTTTATTTTGAAAAGAATCAATAAAAGGATTATGATTTACTAATAAATTTATATTTGACCGCGTCGCAAGTATGATCCGCGAGAGGGGTAGTAGATGCATGATTTATTGATAAATTTATATTTGACCGCGTCGCATGTATGATCTGCGAGCGGGGTAATAGATGCATATATGGTTTGTGCCGTTCGACCCTCGGCGGTGCAGAGTTATATATCTATTTGTTGGATCGGGTCGTACGACCTCAACATGACTTGCGCGTGATTGTATTAATTGCTTCAGAAATTATAATAATTGATACTGCTTCATTGGTCGGAGATATAAATTGTTAAACGATGAAAATGAATTTGGAGAAATTTATTATTAACAAAAGAATTCTTTACTTATTTCATAATATTGGGCTTACAGCCGTTCTACGTGATCCATGCTTAATTATATCATTGGTATATTAATTATAGCCCATAGTAAGTGTCCGAGTCGACCCCTCGTCACTACTTCTTCGAGGTTAGGCGGGATACTTACTGGGTACGCGTTGATTTACGTACTCATACTACACTTGCTGCACATTTTGTGCAGGTACATATATGACTAGAGGCCTTGTGGGCACGGAGGCGCGGTCATTGCGGTGAGTTAGGTGAGCTGCACTCTCTACTACAATCCGCAACCAGTAGAGTCTCCTTCAGAGTATTCATATTTCTCCTGTCCAAATTTGTATTCAAGACAAATATTGTATTTTATTTTCCTTCCTAGTTGATGCTCATGCACTCGTGACACTGGATTTTTGGGTGATTATAGGTTGTCCTGTATTGAACTTGTTGAAAATATTATTATTTATCTTGTAAATTCTATCTTTTACTATTTAATTGAAGGAAAATATGATTTTAAAATATTAAAAATGAGAACCAAATTGAGTATTTATTGTTGGCTTGCCTGACAATGGTGTCCGGCGCCATCACGACTTTTAAGGGATTTTGGTTCGTGACCCCAGGTTCAGTATTGGAGGAATGGAAGAAAAAATAATAATGATAACTTCGGATTCATGGAAGAATTTTCAGAATGGGTGTACCCGTTGAAGATGCGAATATGCGCACAAGGAGAGTATGTGATGATTTGTGGGTTTTGGAGACAACGTGGTCTCGTGAAATAAGGTCACTCAGGATGAGTGCAGAATTGGATTCATGATGTCGGTATGGCCATCCATAAAAATAAATAATTTTATTTATTTCTTGTTTATAAGGAGCAGCCTGACAACCAGGAGACTTAAATTTCGAGAATATGTTAAAATTATTTATTTCATTAGATACATGGATTGGAAGAATTATTTAATTTTACACTAGACACATGGACTACCCGGGGGAGTATAAAATTTAATTAGTTCTTTGCTTTCATGATGGTTGAACTCAACTATGTCAATATGATCGACTTGACTACCAGTTTGACATAGAGCTATTTAAGGGTATTGTATGGGGATACAATTGGTAAGAGTACCTACCTTTAAAATATATGTGAGAAACGACTTGACTTCCAAGGGGCTCATACATATTGTTAAAGGATTCCTTTACTCCACTACAAGAAATAGAGATTTCATAAACTATAATGAGGGTAAATAGTTTAAAATAATTAGTGAAAATATCATTAAGATAAAAGTCCATATTTTTATGATATATATAAATATGTTCTTATATTATTGCCTTTTCTTTTCCATATTTTAGATTTCTCAATATGTCTGTTATATCACTGTGTGAAATACTTGAGACCAACAAGTTGGTAGGACCAAACTTTGATGACTGGTATAGAAATTTGAGAATTGTTCTCATCTATGAAAAGCTCACTGATGTGATCGATAATCCTGCAAAGATAATCCCACCAGAGAATGATGTTCAAGGCACCAAGGTTTATCAGAAACACTTGGAAGAATGTCTTGCTATTAAACGCATCATTCTCGCTTCTATGAGTTCTGAACTCCAGAGGAAACATCAGAATATGGATCCAACTGCAATCATTGATTATGTTAAGAACATGGTTGATACACAGTTGGACATTGAAAACTCTCCAGTTGGATCCCTTGTCAATCATGTGATTGTTCTTACTGAAGAACATGAGAAATTGGGGTACAAGCTTGGTAAAGAGATTTCTGAAGATTTGATCTTGCAGTCAGTATATGATGTCGAATGTTTTCACTGTAAGAAGAAAGAGCATTGAAAGAGAAACTACAAGAAGTATCTTGCAACTCTAAAGGACAAGAAACAAGATGAGACATTAATGAAAATGGTTTTCAAGGTTTCTTTAGCTATTACTAATTCTTCACTGTGCGTATTAGATACTGGCAGTGGTTATAACATCTGTAATATATTGCAAGGGTTCAAGATAAGTAGGAAACCAAAGAAAGGAGAACTCAATCTACAAGTTGAAAATGATGCAAAAGTTGCAGCCATAGCTTCTATATTGGACCAGCGTGGGTTTCACATTAACATAGGCAATAGTATTTGCTCTATTTATTATGGTGATGATTTATATGTGAATGGCTATGTAACGACCCGACTGGTCATTTTGAGTATTACAACCTCGTTCCCCCTTTTACTTCTCTATTTATGCTTTATAGCTGTATTATGACCTATCAGATTAATTTGTTCGAGTCCGGAAGAATTTCGGAGTGAAATGAGACATTTAGTCTCATAATTGAAAACTTAAGTTGGAAAAATTGACCGAATAGTGACTTATGTGCAAACGACCTCGGATTTAAACTCTGATGAATCCAATAGCTCTGTATGGTGATTTTGGACTTAGGAGCATATCCGTAAAATTATTTGGAGGTCCGTAGTGGAATTAGGCTTGAAATGGCGAAAGTTGAATTTTTGGATGTTTGACCAGGGAGTTGACATTTTGATATCGGGGTTGAAATCCGATTCTGGAAATTGGAATAGCTTTGTTATATCATTTATGACTTGTGTGCAAAATTTGAAGTCATGCCGGATTGATTCGATGTGTTTCAGCACAAGATATAGAATTTGAAAGTTCCAAGTTCATAGATTTTGATTTGAGGTGTGATTCATCGTTTTGACGTTGTTTGATGTAATTTGAGGCCTCAAGTAGGTCCGTATTATATTATGGAACTTGTCGGTATATTTGGACTGTCACGACCCAAAATCCCACCACATGCGCCGTGATGACACTTAGTCTCTAAGACTAAGTAAGCCGATTATAATTACAATTCAAGCCAATTATTATTTAAATAGAAACTAACAGCGGAAATAGTTACAAACAACCTCCCAAGACTGGTAATACTGAGTCACGAACTCTAACTGAATACATGAAATGATCTCAAGGATCGAATACTCAATACTGTTTGATTAATAAAAAATAGTACAATAAAATGGAAAGACTTCAAGGGACTACGACGACCAAATAGCTATACCTTGAATCCTTATGATCACACTCTAACTCTGTCCGAGTCCGATAGCTCCAATACCTGGCTCTGCACAAAAATGTGCAAAAGTGTAGTATGAGTACACCACGGTCGATACCCAGTAAGTATCAAACTAACCTCAGTGAAATTGTGATTAGGTGCAGTCGAGACACTCACTAGTCTAATAACCTATGCAATATAGTATACAAAAATAATAGGAAACAAATAACAATGATGGAAACAATAATCAACCAATGATATACACAGCAGGGCAAGAAGAACACCATAAATATTGCTCAACAAATAATGAATACAAGTAAAACCAATTAATCAAGTCCTTCAAATATAAATCTTTCGCCTATATGTTTTTGTTTTCAAATAATAATCTTCAGGATATAATACTCTCCAATAAATATATTTCGAATATACTCCCTTCAAATAAATATTTTTCAAATATAATTCTTTCAAATAAATCTCTTTCAAATATAATTCTTTCAAATAAATATCTTTCGAATAAAAAGTCATCATGTGACACCTCATTTCAAAATCATAAAAATACGGGTTTCAACCCACTTTCATATTTTCATGGCACCTCATGCCAATTTCTCTATCACAACCACACGGACAACTCACGTGCCAATATCATCATCATTTACTCATGGCACCTCGTGCCCACATTTCATATCACAACTGCACAGACAGTTCACGTACCAATATCATCATTATTTACTCACGACACCCCCTGCCCACATTTCATTTCATAATCCGCCTGGCAATAGCCATATGCTCCCAATTTCAACATAGACCAGACTATTATCAATTTACTAACAACAAGACAAAATGCACAAGATATAAAAATAAATACAGGGAAAATCACAACATCACATGAAAACTACCAACACAATAACCCCACATCATCACATAAAAATTACCAACACAATAACTCCATATCATCACGTATCATCCCTAACAATACCCGCCCTTATCTCTCCTATAGCCACCCTTATCACTCCTATAATATCCTCCCTTATCCCTCATCCCTGACAATATCAATAGCCACCCTTATCGCTCTGTATAATAGCCACCCTTATCACTCCGCCCAGACAATATCCCAACACATATAACCACAGTGAAATGCCACCCTTATACCCACATAATATCAACAGTGAAATTCCATCCTTATATCCTTATAATAATAACTCAAATCACACAACAATTTACACGGAATATTATCACGACAACACAACACAATCAATTCCTATCATAATTTTCCCGACAACCACAACAAATTCCAATGATATAGTAAAATCAATAAATTTCTCAAAAATAGCCCAAGGCTCCACACAACGTATATAAAACATCAAAAACAATCAACAGAGATAGAAAATACTCAGTATAGGGCAACACCTTCATTAATCCAAATTCTTGATAATTATATTAACGCCTCCATTTAAACTTAGTTCATTAATTATTTGCAGATGGAAAAATCCATAATATAATTATTTCCAGGAAATATCAAATCAACAAACTCACGGAATTTACATAGATATTCAAGTAACAATCACATCAAATTGTCATATAAAAATAAAATCAACAAACAAGGATTGAGGCATGGCAAATAGATGATTTAATAAATACCAACAATTATCCAATTTACTACACAATAATTCCTAAGACTTTAACCCAATAAAATTTGCACATATAAGCCCGAGTACGTACTCGTCACCTCGCGTACACGACTTTTTATATTTCATAAATGGCACATAAGACTCGATGCCTAAGGGGTAATTCCCCCACCCAAGGTTAGGCAAGATACTTACTTTTTTTTGGAGTTAGGCCGATATTTCTAAATTGCCTTCTTGCTTGAATTGACTACCGGACAGCTCAAATCTATCCAAATTAATTCAATTCAGTCAATACTAATTATAGGAATTAATTCCATATGAAAATACTAATTTTCCAACAAAATCCGAAATTTAACTCAAAAGTCGCCTGTGCGGACCACATCACGGAATTTGACGAAACTCATAAAATCCGACAACCCATTCAATTACGAGTCCACCCATATCAATTTTATTAAATTCCGATAACAACTCGACTTCCTAATCTAAAATTTTCGTTCTTGAAACGTTTTGCTAAAATCTTGATTTCTTCCATTTAAATCCGAAATAAATGATGAATATAACCATGTATTTATGAAATATAATCACTTTTGGATATAGGACACTTACCCAAGTCGAAGTCGTGAAGAAATCCTCAAAATCGCCCAAGAACCGTGCTCCAAAAATCCAAAACGAAATCAAGGAAATGACCATTTTTGGTCCTTAATTTTCTGTCCATCCATCACTAAAAGTCCATTTTCCATCACTAAAAGTCCATTTTTCGTCACTAAAAGTTTACACCAGAACTTGCTTTCACCAATAGTTATTGTTTTTCACTAAAAAGGCTCTAATTTCATCATACGAACTCGAAATTCGACGATTCTTGTTCCTATGAGTCAAAAATAATAATATGAACCTAGTCGTTCAATAGAAACTCAATTCGGACCTCATTTACTCAATGCAATACCAATTTCGTTCGTTAAATAATTAACTCATGTTTCGCGTTAAAAACCCAATCGCGACTTGATGAAATTAGACAAAACTTTCAGATCATTCTTATAATTCATTATCAAAATCGCGGAAGTCTCTAAATTGAATTTCGATCTCTAGAACTATAAATGGACCTTTGGATCATTACATGCTTATGCTGAAAACATCAAACTCTTCCCGGACAATAACTTCTTGCACTCAACTCCAACTACCAAACGGTTTAAATTTCTGCAAACTAGATACAAAGGGCTACAACTTTCATGTTTTTCTCATCGCCCAACTCCTTATAGATTGCGATATATAAGCTTCCAAAGTCAGCCCTATGCAATAGAAATTTCTGGCGATGCACACTGTTGTAGCCAAAATTTACAGTACCAGCTTCAGTCAATCAATCATAAATTTTTTTACAAATTTCCAAATGATTAATAGTTTATCATTATGAAAACTAGAATCAAAGAGTAACAACTTTTATGTTTTGATAATGTCCAGATTCCTTATATATTTCGAGATATAAGCTTCCAAAGTTAGCTTTGCGCATCAGAAATTTTGCACATTGCTGTCAATAAAAACCAGCAATTAAAAATGATCCGAAACTACTTTGAAACTCACCCGAGGCCCTCGGGACCTCAACCCAAAACAAAAACAAGTCCTGGTTCTAGTGTGACCGCACCTGCGGAGTGTTAGGTGCAGGTGCGGTGCTGCAAAAGCAGCAGTGTTACCGAAAAAGTGTGAAGGGAGCTGGGCGTGAGGATCGCAGATGTGGGTGCCTAGACGCACCTGCGCAACTGCAGATGCAGTTCACGTGCACAGAAGCGAGTATCGCAGATGCGATCATGGCCATCGCAGAAGCGGCCTGGCTCGCAAATGCGTGCCTTTTCCCGCAAAAGAGAGGGTCGCAGATGCGACCTTCTGTCCGCAGATCCGGAAGTCGCTGGGTGGAAGTTTAAATTTTGGGTTTCACTATTTTTAGCCATTTTCGGATTTTGGAGCTCGGTTTGGGCGATTGGAGAGGAATGTTTCCACACAACTTGGGGTAAGTGTTCTTGACTCCCTTATGAGTATATTCCATGAATTAATCTTCGTTTTTGGCATTAGATTATTGATTTTTCAAGAGAAATCGGAGAAATTTTCTACAATTTCATAAAATGCATTTTCGAGATTTGAACATCGATTCGGAGTCGAATTTGAGAGAAATTAGTATCGTTGAACTTGTAATTGGATGGGTTGTCAGATTTTCTGAGTTTCATCAGATTCCGAAATGTTGGCCCCATGGGTGATATTTTGAGTGTAATTTCGGATTTTGTAGGAAATTATTAGTATTTTGATATGGAATTAATTTATATAATTTGTGTGGACTGAATGAAATTAATGATGACTAAATTCGAGCCGTTCGGAAGTTGATACACGCATAATGGAATTTTTGGAGCATTGCTTAGCTTGCTCGGTATTAGATTCGGCTTGTTCGAGGTAAGTAAATCTTCTAATCTTGGAGCTGAAGGTATGAACCCTGACTATACGTGTTATGTGTTTGGTGTTGAGGTGACGCACATGCTAGGTGACGGGCGTGTGAGCGTGCACCGTATGAACTGTGACTCCGTTAATTCTGTGGTGCTGTGTAATTACTTGAACTTATCTATAATCATGAAATCTCTACGTACTAGAGTTATTGAGTTGTGATTCATGTTAGAAGCCATGTCTAGGCTACATTCTTATTCTGTTGGGACCCATTGAGGTCATTTCTGCTGTTGAGTTATTTGCTTTCATTGCATTACATACTCAGTCATACGCATTCATATGCATATCATATCATAGTCTCTGTTGTTATTTATTGATGCATCATATCATTGTTTTCGGGCTAGTAGCATGCTACTGTGAGCCCGTGAGAGAGAGACAAGAGAGATTGATGACTGAGTGAGGCCGAGTACCTGATTATGTGTGATATTTATGGGATCAGACTGCACGCCGCAGTGGTTATACTAATTTATGATAGCGCTTGGGCTGAAAGAGCCCCTCCGAAGTCTGCACACACCCCCAGTGAGCGCGGTTGTTATTATTGAGGGATGGATCTTCCCTGGACATGGATCTTGTCCGAAGCAATATATACCTAGAGATGGATCTTCTCCACGGGTTGGATTGGCCCTACTTGGTACTGAGTGACTGATTAGAAGTTGATGTGTATATTCCGGGATGGATCTTCCCCGGGCCGGATTGGCCATATACAATACCAAGTGATTGAGCATGATGAGTGGAATGTGGGAGACAGCGAGATTGAGTACTCTGAGAGTGTGATTACATGAGTTCATCTCTGAGGTACATTGCATTGACATGCACACATGACATGCATTCATGTTGTACGGTATCACGTCATTCATGACTTCTCACACATATTGGCCTACGGGCATAGTGATGCATTTTTCCACTGGCTATCTGGAAAGAAAATGAAACATCTTAATTATTGTTAAAAGGATTTTTGGGAAAATTACTGTTTTCAAACTTATTCATATTTTTGGCAATTTCGGTAAACGATTTGGGTTTTCACTGATGTACTTGAAAGACAGAACTATTTTCAGAAATCATGGGTTAAGCTGAGCATTTTATCTTTGAGTTACTTTTTTTATTACTTGCTTTATGTTGTTATGAACTGTTGTTGGTTATTGGAGTTGGACTCTGACCTTGGTACAAGCTCGTCACTACTTTTAACCTAAGGAAAGGTTTGTTACTTATTGAGTATTTGGGGTCGGTTGTACTCATTCTACACTTTTGCACCTTGCGTGCAGATGTTGGTTGTTGATGTAGCTATGTTCGTTGGAAGCCAGACCTGAAGATGTACTTGCATTCCGATTGTAGCTGTCTTTTGTTCATGGTAGCCTTAGATTCATAAAACTCTGTTTATGTACTTTTCAAACAGATGATGTATTTACTTCATACCAACTTTGTAAACTCTTCTTAGAAGCTCATGATTTGTACTACTAGTTCTTCGGCAAATGTATTGGTTTCATATATTTTCGTTTTAATTAATTGCCTTATTAAATTCATTGGAATTGGATAGTTTATAATTGGCTTACCTAGCGGGTTGGGTTAGGTGCCATCACGACTAGTTGGATTTTGGGTCGTGAGAAGTTGATATCAGAGATCTAGGTTCATTGGTTCTACAAGTCATGAGCAAGTGTCTAGTAGAGTCTTGCGGATCGGTATGATGACGTCCATACTTATCTTCGAGAGGCTACAGGGCATTTAGGATAATTTCCCATCTCTCTTTCCTTATCATGCGGAAAATTGATTCCGCTTGAAACATAACTCTTTGAATTTCTTATATGCATTCGTATGCGCACATGAGCACTCGGTATCAGTTGTGCATCGCCGACTTGTTATTCCATGAATGAGGTTCGAGATGACTATTCTGTGTTTTGGTGATGGGCCAGTCTGGAGGACTTGAGGCCATGGTTAGACAACAGCTTAATCTCGGTAGCTTCAGTTGTAACTTGTATATTTGGACTCATATGTCCAGTAATGTCCCTACGCGTGGAATTTGTGGCTCGATGAGCGGTGGAATGGCCTTGTGATGAGTATGATGTAACTGCGAGATGTGTTAAGATGATTTGAATGTGACGAGAAGTGTTTCCTTGAAATGAAAAGGATAGGCCATTAGTTGCTTGATTTTCGTTTTGATGTGACGTACTATCTCTAGTATGAATGTTTTGAAAGAACTTTCACGTTGTTAAATTTTGGGACAAATTAAATTCTCATGTCTGGTTAATGAATTTGGACTCAGATAAACTAAGTGATTGCATAGTAATTGTGACTGCGAAAGGGTATAACAAGATACCAATTGGAGGCTAAGCATGTGGGTTATCCCCTGCGGAGTAATCTACGTAGGTGTGTTCCTTATATGTGAGTGGAGAGTTTCTTTTCTGCCAGCGAGGCATATGTGTTGAGATTTGAATTTGAATTTGGCTAAGAAAGTTTACTTGAGTGTCAAGAGAATGATTGCGGGCTTAGCGGATAATTTGGGGGTATTTGTATGGTTGGCGTTGCATGAGTTTGAGAAGAAGTTTCGTTGAACTGACTGTGGCATTTTGGCAGTAATAGAGTATGGGTATTGTGAGTTGTGGAATGTTTTGTTCTATGTCTTTGAGCCAAGTGGGGGAGCCTGCTATTGACAATTCAATTTCATGGTTATATGTTAAATTTTAGTTTTGGTCTGAGGCATACTTGTGGATTAGTTATTACTTGCAGGGGTTGGGATCGAGGATGACTCGAGTACTAAAATTCCTAAATACATGTTATATTGTGCTTTATGAGTATATGAGAGTCATGAGATGAGTAAGTTGTTATTAGTGAATGATGCAGTGCGCACGAAGTATGAATTTGATCAATGGTGTTAAGGTAGGATTTCCTATTTGAGTGTTGTTGTGCTAATGGGGCACGCATCTTTCAGCCCATTTGGGCAGTGCAATTTAGATTTGAGAAAAGTGGGTGACTCTAGATAAGGTGCTAATGGATTAAAAAAAGAAATTGTATAAGTGGCAATTGAAATTTTTTCTGATTCGTATATCGCTAGAATCGGTTATTTACATTAGATGGTGTCGGGACTTGTGGTAATTCTGTATGACTATGGATTCTACATTTCAGTATAAGAAAAGGGAAGAGGAACAATTTTAAATTCGCATAAGGTCTTTTAGAGTGGATGTCTCGGTTGTGGTGCTTTTGGGGTACTTAAGAGGGAATTCAGCGGCTTATGGGCCTTAGGGCATTGTGGTTGTATGCTAGGGTTCGGGTAGCAAGGATAAGTATTAATCTGAAGAAAAATTCGAAAGAGACTTGAAGAAATAGGACAACTTGGTAGTAGGTTGGATCAGTATGGTAATGGATATGATCGGTTCTTTGGGTGCTTATGATGTGGGGGTTTTCTACAGGTACTTTGTGGCAATAATCTTGGGTTTGGGGACCTGTGTGGCTTGGTTGAGTTAGAGAGATTCAGTTCTGATTGCTTGATTATGTGCAAATGGATTCCAAGACATTCTTGAGGATTTCTACCAGGGTTTGAGATGGATATTCCTGCTGGCTGGAGAAGCATGTTGAGTATTGTGATTTTCTACCAGATGGGATCAAATGGAAGGCTTATGGATGATCGGATATATATTCTACTTGTGACTCAGAATGATTATGAGGTTCTCGTATTTTTCATATGATGGCATGATAGATACGGTGTGTTGTGTGAGATTAAGGTTTGCGTGTGCAAGGTCACAGTTTAGTTTTGAAGGGGAGGTCATAAATTCTTGGAGGACATTGACGGTTTTCACTGTTTAGATGAATGCTATAACTATTTGGTATTGCGAGAGTAGAGTGTACATTTCAGAAGGCGCACTATGCTTTGAATTATGGATATGTCATAGGTATTGCGGTGTTCTCCTAGTTGATCATTTGCTGATTTTAAGATGTTGTTATGTGGCACGAAAGAATAGGAGAAGTATTCCTCATTGTATGAGAGATGTGTTAGACATTCGGGCGGTGGAGATGGGATCAGAAATGGTGATTCGTATGTTCTATGGATTTGGAGACTGGGAGTTTTCAGGAGCAAATTGTTTTATGGTTGTGGACTATTAAGTCGTGGCCGAAGCTAGCCAAATGATAGTATGTATTATGATTAAGTCATTATGGATTTTCGGAGGGTTATTTATCTATTTGTGGGTGACCAGAGTTGATTTGGGGTTCCATTGGTAGGCCCAATTAGGATGTGTATTCTACACCGGGTCGGATTGGTTGGCTCTATACTACTATTGTTGATGGATGTGACATTCGGCTGATGTTGAACTTATTCGTGGTCTGAAATAATATGTGAGTTACTCTTCTATGCTATGAGGAGCTGTGATTCATTGGTTATATGCACACATGGTGCGGTTCTATTGGGGGCCTCATGGCGGAACTCTAGAGAGATGAGTATTTGGGTATTGCATGATCAATTGTGTATTGGTTATTTAGTAGCTCGTGCACTTGTGACACCTGATTTGGGGATGTGTTTTGATGATTCGGTAGTTACAGTATTCCTCACTTTATTTCAGTAATTGACTTCCGTTTAATTTATTTCGTTTAAAAATGGTTAAGATTATTCTAACTTTGGCTTACCTAGAAAGTAAAATGTTGGGCGCCATCACGACCCCGAAGGTGGGATTTTTGGGTCGTGACAAGTTGGTATTAGAGCCCTAGGTTACTTAGGTCTCACGAGTTATGAGCATGCATAGTAGAGTCTGAAGGATCGGTACAGAGACATCTATACTTATCTTCCTGATGCTATGTTGTTTACGAACAATATCACTTCTCTCTTATGCAGTCATGCGATTTTATTCTATCATCAATGATTGAACCATTCTATTATTATTCTCTCGTAGATGGTGAGAACACGTAATACATCTACTGATAGATGGGGACTAGAGCCCCCAGTGGTAACTATGACCAGGGGTAGAGGCCGAGGCCGAGGTAGAGGCAGTGCTCAAGCTAGAGTTCAAGCAACAACACCCGTAGTGGAGCCTCAGGTGGATCTTCATGAGGGGGTTCCAGTTCAGATTGTACCCGTTAGACCAGTTATTGTCCCGAAACGATTCATAGCTACTCCAATGCTTCAGGACGCTCTAGTCCGTTTGGTGAGTCTTATGGAGAGCGTGGCCCAAAATGGTACATTTCCAGTGGAACCAGCCGTCTCACTGGCTGGGGGAGGAGCACAGACTCCCACTACTCCCACTCCGGAGCAGATGGCTCCCCAGTATCAGGCTCCAGCAGCCCCACCAGTTGGGGTAGTTTAGCAGTTGTTGCGGAACAGGCCGGTGATGGGCCTACCATGTCTTTTGAGGCTTTATTGAGGTTGGACAAGTTTACTAAACTCTTTCCAGTTCACTTCAGTGGTACACCTTCTCAGGACCTAAGAGGTATAGTAGTCGATTTTGTAGTATTTCAGATGACGGGTTCTGCCAAGAGGTGGTGGAGAGATTATATGTTGACCAGACCAGTTGGGTCACATGCATTGACTTGGGAGCAGTTCTCACAACTATTTCTATAGAATTTCATCCCTATCACATTAAGAGAGGATTACCGCATGCAATTTGAGCGTCTCTTGTAGGGAAATATGATTGTTACTTAGTACGAGACCCGTTTTATGGATCTTGCCCGTCATGCTCTCCTTTTACTTCCTACTGAGGGAGAGAGAGTGAGGAGTTTTATTGATGGACTCACTCACCCTATCAGGCCTCAGATGGCCAGGGAGACCGAAAGTGAGATTTCCTTTCAGGCGGCTGCTAATGTTGCTAGGAGGGTCGAGATGGTTCTTGCACATGAGAGAGTACTAGAGGCCTCATCAATTCGGTGGGTTCAGTGGTGCCTCGTCTGGAGGCAGGGGTAATTTTGGTAGGGGTCATCCTCCGAGGCCGTTTTATTCAGCGCTTTAGGCATCCCACAGTGCTTCAGGTGGTCGTGGCCTTCATGTGTCTCATTCCGACCAGGTAGCTTACAATGCACCACCAGCCCCTATTAGTGCACCTCCGATCCAGAGTTTTCAGGGTGCTTAATCAGGTCGACAGGTTCATTAGTCACAGCAGCCGAGGTCCTTTTATACATGTGGTGATCCGAGGAACATTGCTAGCTTTTGCCCTCGGGCACCGGGCATCTCACAGTAACGGGGTTCTCGTGCCATAGTCCTATCACCGGTTGCTTCACTGCCTGCTCAACCATCTAGAGGTAGGGGTCATGCAGCTAGAGGTGGAGGTCAGACCATTGAAGGTGGAGGTCAAGCCGTTAGATATGGAGGCCAGTCAGTTAGAGGTCGTCCCAGAGACGCAGTTCAGAGTGGTGGGGCTCAGCCCTGATTTTATGCTTTTCCAGCTAGGCCTGAGGCCAAGTCATTTGATGCCGTGATCACAAGTATTGTTCCAGCTTGCCATAGAGATGTTTCAGTTCTATTTGATCCTGGATCTACTTATTCCTACGTGTCCTCCTAGTTTGTTTCATATCTGGTTATGCCTCGTGATTCTATGAGTGCTTCTGTATGTGTGTCCACACCAGTGGGAGATTCTGTTGTGGTAGATCATGTCTATTATTCGTGGGTGGTTACTATTAGGAGTCTTGAGACTAGCGTGGATCTTCTACTTATTGATGTGGTAGATTTTGATGTCATCTTGGGTATGGATTGGCTGTCACCTTTTCATGCTATATTGGATTGTCAAGCCAAAACGGTGACCTTTGCTATGCCAGGGTTGCTTCACTTATAGTGGAAAGAGATTCCTGGCCATTCTACTAGCAGGGTTATTTCTTATGTGAGGGCTCGACATATGATCGAGAAGGGTTGTCTAGCTTATTTGGCTCATATTCATTATTCTAGTGTGGATGTTCCTTCTATGGATTTAGTCCCAGTTGTCCGTGAATTTTTAGATGTATTTCCAGCAGATTTGCCGGGGATGCCACCCGACAGAGATATTGACTTCTGTATTGATTTGGCTCTGGGCACCCAACCCATTTCTATTCCACCATACCGTATGGCCCCGCCGGAGCTAAAGGAATTTAAGGAGCAATTACAAGACTTGCTTAATTAGGGATTCGTTAGACCTAGTGTCTCGCCCTGGGGTACACCCGTGTTATTCATGAAGAAGAAAGATGGGTTGATGAGAATATGTATAGATTATCGGCAGTTGGACAAGGTCACTATCAAGAACAAGTATCCGCTGCCGAGAATTGAGGACTTATTCGATCAGCTTCAGGGTGCCAATGTGTTTTCAATGATCGATTTGAGGTCTGGTTATCATTAGTTGAATATTAGGGCATCCGATGTCACTAAGACAGCTTTTTCGGACTCGGTATAGGCATTACGAATTCCTAGTGATGTCTTTTGGGCTAACAAATTCCCCAGTAGCATTTATGGATTTAATGAACCGAGTATTCAAACCCTATTTGGTTTCTTTTGTGGTTGTATTCATTGATGATATCTTGATTTACTCCAGTAGTCGAGAGAAGCATGAGCAGCATCTTCGGATTGTGCTTCAGGCTTTGAAAAATAATTAGTTATATGCCAAATTTTTGAAATGTGAGTTTTGGTTAGACTTAGTTGCCCTTTTGGGGCATGTAGTATCGGTTGAAGGCATAAAAGTGGATCCTAAGAAGATTGAGGCAGTTCAAATTTGGCCTAGACCTATTTCAGCTACAGAGATCCGGATTTTTCTGGGTTTGGCAGGTTATTATCGCCGGTTTGTGGAGGGGTTTTCGTCTATAGCATCCCCAGTGACCAAATTTACCCAGAAGGGTACTCCATTCAGATAATCAGACGAATATGAGTTGAGCTTTCAAAAGCTCAAGACTACTTTGACTACAACACTAGTGTTGGTATTACCCACAGGTTCAAGATCTTATACGGTGTATTGTGATGCATCTCGCATTGGGCTTGGTGTAGTATTAATGAATGATGGCAGAGTGATTGGATATGCGTCGCGGCAGTTAAAAATTCACGAGAAGAATTATTCTTTTCATGACTTAGAATTGGCAGCCATTGTTCATGCGCTAAAAAACTGGAGGAATTACCTTTACAATGTCTCGTGTAAAGTATTTACTGATCATCGTAGCCTACAGTATCTGTTCAAACAAAAAGATTTCAATTTGAGGCAGCGAAGATGGTTGGAGCTGTTGAAAGACTATGATATCACTATTTTATATCATTCGGAAAGGCCAATGTGGTAGCCGATGCTTTGAGTAGAAAGGCTGTGAGTATGGGAAGCCTTGCATATATTCCGGTTGGTGAGAGGCCGTTAGCTGCAGATGTTCAAACTTTGGCCAATCAATTCGTGAGGTTATATAGTTCAGAGCCCAGACTGGTTCTAGTATGCACAGTTGCTCGGTCTTCTTTATATGAGCGTATCAGAGAGCGACAATATGACGATCCTTATTTTCTTGTCCTTAAGGACATGGTACATCACGGTGGTGCCAAACGAGTTGCTGTGGGGGAAGATGGAGTTCTTCGGATGCAGGGTCGTATTTGTGTGCCTAATGTGGATGGGCTTCGTGCATTAATTCTAGTAGAGACCCACAGTTCCAGGTATTCCATTCATCCAGGTGCCACCAAAATGTATCAAGATTTGCGACAACATTATTGGTGAAGAAGAATGAAGAAGGATATAGTTACATATGTATATCGGTGTCTAAATTGTCAGCAAGTCAAGTACGAGCATCAGAGACCAAGTGGTTTACTTTAGAAGTTAGAAATTCCTGAGTGGAAGTGGGAGCGTATCACTATGGATTTTGTTGTTGGGCTTCCACTGACTCATAGGAAGTTCGACGCAATATGGGTCATTATGGAAAGGTTGACCAAGTCAGAATATTTCATTCGAGTAGCAGTTACCTATTCTTTAGAGCGGTTAGCGGAGATTTACATCCGCGAGATTGTACCCCTTCATGGTGTGCCCGTGTCTATCATTTCTGATCGAGGTACACAATTCACATTGCACTTCTGGAGGGCTGTACAACATGAGTTAGGCACGCGGGTTGAGTTGAGTTCAACATTTCATCCACAGACAGACGGACAGTCTGAGTGCACTATTCAGATATTGGAAGATATGCTTCACACTTGTGTTATAGACTTTGGAGGTTCTTGGGATCAGTGTTTGCCACTTGCAGAGTTTGCCTATAATAACAGCTACCAGTCGAGCATTTAGATGGCTCCTATGAAGCATTATACGGGAGGCGATATCGTTCTCCCGTTGGCTGGTTTGAACCGGGAGAGGCTCGGTTGTTAGGTACCGATTTGGTACAGGATGCCTTGGATAAGGTCAAGGTTATTCAAGATCGACTTTTAACAGCTCGGTCTAGGAAAAAGATTTATGCAGACCGTAAAATTCGTGATGTTGCATTCATGGTTGGAGAAAGAGTATTGCTATGGGTTTCACCTGTGAAGGGTGTAATAAGGTTCGGAAAGAAGGGCAAGTTGAGCCCTAGGTATGTCGGGCCCTTTTAAATTCCTGAAAAGGTGGGTGAAGTAGCCTACAGGCTTGCACTACCACCTAGTTTATCAGTAATTCACCCGGTGTTCCATGTGTCTATGCTCTGGATATATCATGGTGATCCGTCCCATGTGTTAGATTTCAGCTCAGTCCAATTGGACAAGGATTTGACTTATGAGGAGGAGCCGGTAGCTATTCTAGCCCGACAGGTCCGACAATTGAGTTCTATGAGTTATCCATCAGTTCGAGTATAATGGAGAGGCTAGCTGGTAGAAACATATACCTGGGAGACCAAGTCGAACATGCGAAGTAGATATCCACACCTTTTCAGTAGCCCAGGTACTTTTTCTAATTTCGTTCGAGGACGAACGTTTGTTTTAGAGGTGGAGAATGTGATGACCCAAAAGGTCATATTTAAATTTAATATTCATTTCTATGATCCGAGACCTAAAATAGCACCACTTAGCATTCCTTGACTTGTGTGCGCAGTCCGTATATTTTTCTGGAAAGCTTTTATGTGAAAAATTGATAAAAATGAGAAATAATGCTTTAAAACTCAACTGAGTTGACTTCGGTCAACAGTTTTAGCAAACAGACTCGTATAAGTGATCTGACGGTCCCTGTGGGTCCGTATTGTGATTTGGGACTTGAGTGTTTGTCACGACCCAAAATCCAACTAGTCGTGATGGAACCTAACCCAACCCGTTAGGTAAGCTAAATTACAAATATCTCATTCAAGTAATATTTAACTGGCCCTATTAAACTCCACAAGGACTGGTAGTACAAATCATAAGCTTCTAAGATTAGAATTTACAAACCTGGTATGAAATAAATACATCATCTGTTTGAAGTGTACATAAACAGATTCATATAAATCTAAGGCTACCATAAATAAGAGGCAGTTATGACCGGAACACAGCTACATCTTCAAATCCAGCTCCCGTCAATCGCAGCAACATCAACATCTAATATCTGCACGCAAGGTGCAAAAATGTAGTTTGAGTACAACTGACCCCATGTACTCAATAAGTAACAAACCTAACCTTAGGTTGAAAGTAGTGACGAGCTGGAACACAAGCCAGTGGAAAATGCATCAATATACCCATATGCCAATATGTGTGAGAAGTCATGAATGACGTGATACCATACAGCATGAGAAAAATGCATCTCTATGCATGCATGTCAAGTGTGCATGTCAATGCGATGCACCTCAATGATAAAACCATATGCATACTCTCAGAGTATCATTTCACTCAGTCCTCCCAGTCACTCAATCCTCTCAGTCACTCAGTCCTCCCAGTCACTAAATCCTCACAGTCACTCAATCCTCCCAGTCACTCAATCCTCCCAGTCACTCATGCCTCACAGTCACTCAATCCTCCCAAGTCACTCGGCACTCGCACTCAGTAGGTACCTGCGCTCACTGGGGGTGTGTACAGACTCTGGAGGGGCTCCTTCAGTCCAAGCGCTATAACAAGCCAATCATGGCATAAATCAGTCACTCATGCTGCGGCGTGCAGCCCGATCCCATAAATAATAATATATATATAAAGCCAATATAGAAAGCCAATATGGCCTGTTGCGGCGTGCAGCCCGATCCCATAATCATCGTCACAATCAGGCCCTCGGACTCACTCAGTCATCAATCTCTCCTGTATCTTGGGCTCATAGTGTCATGTAAATCAGCCCAAAATGATGATATGATGAATCCATAAATAGCAACAGAAACTGAGAGATGATATGAAATGAATGAACCTGACTGAGTTTTAAAATTTCAATTTAAACAAATTTAACCACAATATGATCTCTGTGGTTTCAATAATAGTGGCATATAGCCTCAACATGATTTTAACATGATTCTCACCTCAATAGCTCTAGTACATAGAGATTTCCAAGATTTCAAATAAGTTCATGTAACTACACAGTACCACGGGAATAACGGAATCACAGTTCATACAGTGCATGCCCACACGCCTGTCACCTAGCATGTGCGTCACCTCAACACCAAACACATAATCACAACTCCGAGCAAGATGTACAATACTCCAAAAATTCCATTCCGCGCGTATCAACCTCCATACGCTTTACTATCTCCTCAATGCAAGCCAAACGACTCGTATCTATTCAAACAATGTGCAAATTAATCACAACTTACTCTAATGCTTACAATTTAACAATTTACAAAAATTTCGAACTCCGCTCGAAAAATCGACAGTGGGGCCCACGTCTCAGAATCTGATGAAATTTATAAAATTCGAACACCCGTTCTGATACGAGTCCAACCATACAAAAATTATCAAATTCCGACATCGGATTGACCTTCAAATCTTCATTTTATATTTTGGAAGATTTATAAAAATCTAATTTTTCTTCCTTAAATTCACGGATTCATGATGTAAATGTATATGGAATCATGAAATATAATTAATATAGGATAAGGTCCCGGGGGCCTCGAGTGGATTCCGGATAGTTAACGGATCAAAATTTGGACTTAAGGAAAATCTGAAATTTTGGCCTTCTGGTGTAATCGTACCTGCGGATTTTTGACAGCAGGTGCTAGCTCGCAGAAGCGAGCCAGGCCTCATAGAAGAGATCTAGGCCTCACAGAAATTAAAGGTCCACAGAAGCGGAAGGCACGTCGCAGAAGCGTGACCGCAGAAGTGACACAATGGACACAGATGCGGCCTGGGCTAAGGGGGCCTTGGACCACAGAAGCGGACGCCTCTTCGCATTAGCGAGCCAACCGCAGAAACAACCTCCACCCTCACATCTGCGAGACCGCAGATGCAGCCAAGTGCATCGCAGATGCGAAACCACTGACAATGTAAATAATAGAGGGGTTCCGAGATTTTTCTCATTTTTGGACATTTCAAGTACGGGTTGGGGTAATGTTTGAGCAAGAATTCACCAAAAAACTTGAGGTAAGTCACTTGTGATCATTGTTAGTTAATAATATTTAATTATCATCGATTATTCCGACTAGATTACATGTTTTTGAGGTGAAATTCGAGGATTTGGGCCTAGGGATTTGAAAATACGATTTGGGGATTTGAAGGTCGAGTTGATGTCCGAATTTGGTAAAATTTGTATGGTTAGACTCGTGGTTGAATGGGCATTCATAATTTATAACTTTTGTCGGGTTCTGAGACATGGGCCCCATGGGCAATTTTTGAGTTAAATTTTGGATTTTAATTGGAAAATTTAGTATTTTCATATAGAATTGATTTCTATAATTCGTGTTGAGTATATTGAATTGTTTGTGACTAGATTCGAGGCATTCAGACACCAATTCGCGAGGAAAAGGTTTACTAGAATCTTGAGTTGGTTGCTAATCGAGGCAAGCGTCGTGGTTAACCTTGACTTGAGGGAGTACGATTTATTTGTCTATTTGCTACGTGATTTAATGTGCGGGCACAACGTATATGTGAGGTGACGAGTACTTATGCGTTGTGGTTGAGTCAAAGTATGCGGATGGAATTTGTTTATTGTGAATAATTTCCTATTTAATTAGGATATTCCTGCTTAAGTTATTATTGTTTATTTGATCATTTTTCATGAGATTATTGTTAAGTTTAATTATTTTTGAATATTTTGGAAGGTGAGGTCGGTATGCTGGAATTGAATTGATTGATAAGTATATATCCCGACATTTAAATAATCTTCCGAATTTGTATTATTATTTTTATGGTAAGGAAGAGTGTAAAGGCACGAAGGGTGATGTCGTGCTATTTATATTATTTATATTATCCTTGCCATGGTGAGAAAGAGTGTAAAAGCACGAAGGGTGAAGCCATGCCATTTTCAAAGAGAGTTAAAGCATGAAGGGTGATGCCGTGCCAATTATTATTATTATTTATTTATCAATGTATGTGAAGAATGAGAGTAAAAGCACGAAGGGTGGTGCCGTGCCATTTTTCATATTATCAGCTGCCCATTTTATTGCTGATGAATTAATTGGCTGCTACGTGACACTTCTCCTGCTGAAATTATTATATCATCCCCCTTCACATGTTCCCTACCAAATTTATAATTGTTCATTATTGTGTAATTATTGCTTCGTATTTGCATATGCTTGTACATGTTATTTACGTACATGTCTTATCATAGCCTCGCCACTACTTCATCGAGGTTAGGCTCGACACTTACGGAGTATATGGGGTCGGTTGTACTCATACTACACTCTGCACATTTTGTGCATATTTTGGAGTTTGTCCCAGTGGCGTACCATAGACTTGCTTGGATTCAGCTATCCATAGGAGACTTGAGGTATAATGGCACAACGTTCACAGTTCTGAAGTCCCCTTCTATCTTATATTAGATGTGTATTATCTTTCAAACAGCTTGAATTTGATTCAGACCTTTATTTGTATTATTCTAGTAGCTCGTGCACTTGTGACACTAGATTCGGGGATGTATTTTTATGATTCGGTAGTCACGGTCTACCGTAATTTATTTTAGTAATTGACTTTCATTTAATTTAATTCGTTTAAAAATGGTTAAGATTATTCTAACGTCGTCTTGCCTAGAAAGTGAAATGTTAGGCGCCATCACGGTCCCGAAGGTGGGAATTTCGGGTCGTGACATGATATAGTAGCAGCAACGTACTTTCTTAATAAAGTTTCCACTAAGTCAGTCTCTACAACACCATATGAGATATGGAAAGGACGTAAGCCTAACCTTAAACACATTAAAGTTTGGGGTTTTCCAGTTTATGTTAAGAGATTACAGTATGATAAACTTGACTCAAGATCTGATAAGTGTAGGTTCATTGGGTATCCCAAAGAAACAATATGATATTATTTCTATCACCCTTCTGACCATAAAGTGTTTGTGGCTAGATAAGCAACCTTTTTGGAAAGGGAATTTCTTTTGGAAGGAAATTATAGTGGAGAAACAGAACTTGATGAAGTTCAAGAAACTAATGAATCAACACAAAATCAAGATCATGAGACACAAGTTGAAGAACCTTTATTGGATGTTTAGAAGTTGACAAGGAGGTTGCCATATTCAATGGTTGAAGTTCAAGAACCAAATGTAGTTCATGAACAGGTTAATAAACCAGTTCCAAACCAAATTGAACAACAACCAAATCCAGCACAAGGTGAACAAGTTGTACAGACACCTCTTAGAAGGTCTACACGAGAACGTCATGTACCAACTAGATTAAATCTAATGGTACAAGATGATATATCAAATGAGGTTGATCACAATGATGATCACCCTAAGACCTATGAAGAGGCTATACAAAGTTCTGATTATGAGAAATGGCAAAAGTCCATGGAATCCGAAATAGAATCCATGAAGGAAAATAAAGTATGGACTTTAGTTGAACCTTCAAAGGATATAAAACCTATAGGTTGTAAATGGATTTTTAAGAAAAAGATTGGAGCAGACGAAAAAGTGGAGACCTACAACGCCCGTCTTGTTGCCAAAGGATATCGTCAGAAAGAAGAAGTCAACTATGACGAGACTTTCTCTCCCGTGGAAATGTTCAAATCAATTCGGATTTTGCTTGCTATAGCAGCATACTATGATTATGAAATATGGCAAATAGATGTGAAAACAACTTTTATCTACTGATAGGCACTGGAATTACTCTCAGTAGGGAGGATTGTCCTAAAACATCTTAAGAGAGAGAACGCATGAGTAAGATCCCCTACGCTAGTGCAGTGGGAGATATCATGTATACCATGACATGTACACGTCCTGATGTGGCTTATACACTTGGAGTGACTAGACGATATCAGACAAATCCTGGTGAGGAACATTGGAAAGTGGTGAAGACCATTCTTAAGTACTTAAGAAGGACTAAAGACCAATTCCTCATTTATGGAGATTTTGAGTTGAAACTTAAAGGTAATACTGATGCAAGTTTCTCTTCAGATAGAGATGATAGCAAATCTATTTCTGGTTATGTATTCACCTTAAATAGTGGTGCAGTGAGTTGGAAAAGTTCCAAAATGGCTACGGTAGCTGATTTAGTGACTGAAGTAGAATATAAAGCAGTCAGTGAAGCTGTATGGATAAAAAAGTTCTTAACTGAACTTGGTGTGGTTCCTTCAAAGAAGGTGCAGTTCCATTGTTGTGTGGTTGTGATGACCTAAAAGGTCATCTTATGTTTTAGAACTCGAATATGCGCTCTTATGCCTTAAAAATCTCATTTTACCCTCCTCAATTTGCGTGCGCAGTCCGGGCAGGTTTCCGGAAAGCTTTATCCTTAAAAGTTGATTTTAGTTGACTTTGGTCAACATTATTGGCAAACAGGCCCCGGATACATGTTTTGACGGTCCCGGTGGGTCCGTATCAAATTATGGGACCTGGGCGTATGCCCGGAATCGAATCCGAAGGTCCATAGCTCAAGTTATGAATTTTTGATAAAAATTAAAAGTCTGAAAATTAATTATGATATTTAAGACTTGTCTGTGAAATTTGGTGAGAAACGGAGTTGATTTGACGTGATTGGGACATCCCGTTGAGAAAATAGTAACTTTAAAGTGTTCTTGAGAATTTCATTTGATTTGGTGCTAAATTTAGAGTTCTAGCTGTTATTTTGGCAATTTGATCACGCGAGTAAGTACGTATGATATTTTTAAACTTGTGTACATAGTTGGTTTAGAGCCTCGAGGGCTCGGGTGAGTTTCGGATAGACCAAGGGATGTTTTGGACTTTGGAAAATCTGGTTTTTTCTGCAGAGTTTGGGTTCTGGCATGTCCTTCTTCGCGTTCGCGAAGGTCCTCTCGCTAATGCGATGAGTAAACTGATAAGGCAGGTATTTCTTCTTCGCGAACACGAAGGCTTGGTCGCGAACGCGAAGCGATGGGGGCGTTACCCTTCGCGAATGCGACAAGCCCATCGCGAACGCGTAGTGTTAGGCATTGGGGAGGGGGAGTCAGCCGTTCCTTCATCGCGAACGCGAGCAATGCCTTGCGAACGCGAAGGCCAGTGGGAGTAACAATCGGGAATGCGAGCTGGGTCTCGCGAACGCGAAGGCTTGGCAGCCAGTACCCTTCGCGAATGCGACAATGCTCTCACGAATGCGACAGTGCTCTCACGAATGCGATGAGCACTGTCACCCATCACTTAACAGAATCCAAAAACAGGATTTTAGCCAAAAATTCATTTTTCTCAAAAACCAAACGGTGTGAGGCGATTTTTCAAGAGTCATTTCTTCCCCAAAGTGTTGGTAAGTGATTCTAAACCATTTCATTTCAATTACCCATTACATTTCTTGAATTTTCATCCTAAAATCTAGAGTCTTCATGGTAGAATTAGGGGTTAGGGCAGAAACTAGAGATTTCGGGAATTTGGGGATTTAGACCTCAATTTGGGGTCGGATTCCAAAACAATTATATATTCGGGCTAGGGGATGAATGGATAAATGGATTTTGGTCCGAACTTCGGGTTTTGACCAAGCGTGCCCGGGGTCGATTTTTTGACTTTTTGGAGGAAAATTTGGGAAATTTAACTTATGCAATATAATTGATTCCTTTAGCAATATTTGATATTATTGAGTCATTTTTGAATAGATACGAGTGGTTTGGAGGTGAATTCCAAATGAAAAGCTGTGATTGGGAATTAAATGGCCTTTGAAGCGAGGTAAGTGCGTGTCTAACTTTGGCTTGAGGGAATAGGTATTATGTGTTCATTTTCTACGTGTTTGGTTGTTAAATACAATGTATAGGTGAGGTGACGAGCATCTATGCGTCATTATCGAGTCATAGCATGCGAGTGAAATTCTATTGTTGTCTATTTTGTAGACTTAAATTCTACTATCCATGCTTATCAGGTTATTTAAAATGATGGGTAACTCATATCTGGTTTCACTGAGATTTGGTAACTTTCGAATATTGATTCAAGGTTGAGATTACATTGTGTTATTGATTTTGGGTAAAATACTGGTTTCTTTGTGATACTCTTATCTATCCGTTATTATTGATTTTGTGATTGGTGAAGAGGAGTGTAAAGCACGAAGGGTGATGCCATGCATGCATTATTTATATTGTGAGGAAGAGTGTAAAGCACAAAGGGTGATGCCGTGTATGCATTATTTATATTGTGAGAAAGAGTGTAAAGCACGATGGGTGATGCCGTGTATGCATTATTTATGTTGTGAGGAAGAGTGTAAAGCACGAAGGGTGATGAAGTGTATATTATGAGAGGTTTAATGCACGAAGGGTGATGTCGTGCCGTTATATTTCTTTATTTGGTGAGTTTAAGAGTAAAAGCACGAAGGGTGATGCCGTGCAATTTTCCTTGCTGTTTTAATTGCTCAATTCGTTTAAGGATTTTCTGTTTAATTCTGTCTTTTCATTATTCTCACTCTTATGTCGTATTTCCCCACTGTATGTTCCCTTCCCATTATTTCTATGTTATTTCTTTATTTACTATTGTTGCCACTAGCAGGATTATATTGTTCAGGTTATATGTGGGCGTCTTGTCCTAGCCTCGTCACTACTTCACCGAGGCTAGGCTCGACACTTACCAGTATATGGGGTCGGTTGTACTGATGCTACACTCTGCACTTTCTGTGCAAATTTTGATACCGACTTAGGTTGATCGAGATTTGCTATTGGTCCGCTGTCCGAAGACTCAAGGTAGATCTGTCGGCGTTCATAGACCTTGAAGTCCCCGTCTATCTTTTATGTCCTACTATTTTCTTTCATTCAGACAGTTGTATTTCTTTCAGACTATTACTTGTAGTAAATTCTAGAATGCTCGTGAATAATGACTCCAGATCCGGGTGGTAGTAATTAATATAGTTTTATTATATTCTGCACTTATTAGATTTCATCTTAGTTAATTATTGTTATTTACTGAATGGAAATAAGGAATTGGTTTAACAATTTTTCTAACGTTGGCTTTCCTAGCAAGTGAAATGTTAGGCGCCATCACGATCCTATCGGTGAAAAATTTTAGGTCGTGACAGTTGGTATCAGAGAACTAGGTTGCCTAGGTCTCACGATTCACGAGCAAGTTTAGTAGAGTCTGGAGGATCGGTACGGAGACGTCTGTGCTTATCTTCCCGAGGCTATGAAGTTTAGAAACAATATCACTTCTTTCATTCTTTATAGTGCGGCATTGATTTAGCTTGAACCATATATCTCGTATTCCTTTCTATCCACTCGTGTTTGACGTTGCGCACTCTGTATCAGTTAGGCATCAACGGTTCATGATGCCGCAGATGGACTACCGGAAAGCTATAGATGCTCAAACATTTCCTCAACGTGTGGTTCCCACTGAAGATGCAGGCACTTTGAGAGACCACCCAATGAATCATGTGGAGGTGTGCAACGGACGTTAACATCTGGTTGATTTATATGAGCTGTGAAGGTTAATATTATTGATCATCGGGCGTGGTGGACAATGACTTCGCGCTGAGTGGGGGGATTCCACTATCAATGGATGGATTGCGGGGTCAGGTGTTATATCAGTTTTGGCCTGAAATGTATATATGTTGTATTGAAAGGTTCCCAAAAAAAAAGGTTTACACACATTTAAGTACTAAGATTTTTTAGAGGATAAGGTTGGGATTGCGGTATGTCCGCCTACTTAATAATCCTATACTTCAGTACCAAAGGAGTTAGAGAAACAACTTTAAATCTATAAAATGTCTACTCAGCGTGGACGTCATGGTTGCGGATTTTGGAGTGCTTCGGAGGAAGTACAGTGGTTGACAAGATTCTGGACTATGTGGTTCGTGCCAAGATTTGCCTGTATGGAGATCTACTTTTGTGATCGTTGTGTATAAATAGGGTTAAGGGTTACCCCAAAAAAGATTCGAAGATTATGTTAAGAAATGGGTCAGCTCAACAATGTTGAGTCAGCATAACAAAAGAAGAAATTGGCCTTGGGAGAGATAATTCTCCATAGGTGTCTGTGGCAAGCCTATGAAGAGGGCAGTATGACTGTTACTCAGTATGAGTCCCGTTTTATGGATTTGACCTATCATGCTCTCTTTTTACTACCTACTAGGGGAGAGAGATTGAGGAGGTTTATGGAGGGACCCACTCACCCTATCAGGCTTCAGATGGCCAAGGAGACCGGAAGTGAGGTTTCTTTTCAGGCGGCTGCTAATGTTGCGAGGAGGATCGAGTTTGTTCTTGCACAGGAGAGAGGGTGGAGGTATGATAAGAGGCCTCATCAGTTCGGTGGTTTCGATGGTTCCTTGTATGAAGGCAGGGATACTTATGGCAGGGGTCAGGTACCTAGAGGTGGAGGTCAGATCGTTAGAGGTGGAGGACAGGCGGGTAGAAGGCGTCCTAGAGGTGGAGACCCAGCCGTTGTTATATTTGTTTTATGGTATGGCGGAGGTTGTTACATCAGATGGTGTCGTTATGGGTACGACCTCAATTTAAAATAAAGGAATAATTCCCTTAAATTGCTTCGGTTCTGAGTATCAAGACGAGTCCTCCTATTGTGCTCCGCGTATGAGAAAGCTTCATAATTCTATAATCTACTTATGTGTTTTTACTCTTGTTGGGAGATTCTATGAAGATAACTACGCCTATTATTCCATGTTGGTCACTAATAAGAGATGTGAGGCCATATGTGGCTTTCTGTTACTCATTTTGGTAAGTTTTGATGTAATTTACGGATAATTAATTACAAATTATGAATTATATGCCCTATTGGTGTGGGGTTCATTGCGTGTTATGATTTTGTGTGACCGAAATTATGTAAAAGGAGAAAATGGAAATTTTCTATTCGCACGATATGCATATTACTTGTGATCCAGAACTGGGGACGAGATCCTCGCATTTTTAATATAAATCGATATGTTTAAACCAGGCTACGAGCTGCGGTGAAAGTTATATAAGGACAAGATCCTTGTGAGCAAAATTCTTGTGTTTAAGTTCTCCCTTGTGAAATTAAAGTCGTACTATAGCAATAATAGGGAGTCATGCCTATTAGGTCTAATTGAAAATTCTTGTATGAAATTCTCTGTGCATACTTGCCAAATTCGTGTTGTAATTATTGAGTTTTAACCTACGAGATAGGTGCCTGCCCAGGTGGTGTTAAATGTGACTCGTTAATTCGGGTAAATAATTATGAGGTCTGATTACCATCAGTTGAAGATTAGGGCATCTGATATCCCTAAGACAGATTTTCGGACTCGGTATGGGCATTACAAATTCCTAGTAATATCATTTGGGCTTACGAACGACCCAGCAACACTTATGGATTTGATGAATCGGGAGTTCAAGCCCTATTTGGGCCCTTTTGTGGTTATATTAATTGATGATATCTTGATTTACTCCAGCAGTCAAGAGGAGCATGAGCTGCATCTTCGGAGTGTGCTTCGAACTTTGAAGAATAACCAGTTATATGCCAAATATTTTCAAAATGTGAGTTTTGGTTAGACTCAGTTGCCTTTTTGGGGCATGTTTTATCGGTAGAATGCATAAAGGTGGATCCTAAGAAGATTGAGGTTGTTCAGAATTAGCATAGACCTAGTTCAGTTACAGAGATCCGGAGTTTCCTGGGTTTAGCAGGTTATTATTGTCGGTTCGTGTAAGGGTTTTCATCTATAGCAAGCCCATTGACCAGACTGATCCAGAAAGGTGTCCCGTTCAGGTGGTCAGACGAGTGTGGGGTGAGCTTCCAGAGGCTCAAGACAGCTTTGACTATGACATCGGTATTGGTGTTACCCACAGGTTCAGGATCTTATACAGTATATTATGACGCATCTCGTATTGGTTTGGGTGCGGTATTAACTAAGGGTGTCAAGGTTATTGCATATGCTTCGCGGCAGCTGAAGGTTCCTGAGAATAATTACCATGTTCATGATCTAGAGCTGGCATCCATTGTTCACGCGCTGAAGATTTGGAGGCACTATCTTTACGGCGTGCCATGTGAGGTATACATTGATCATCGTAGCCTACAGTATCTGTTCAAACAAAAGATCTCAATTTGAGGCGGAGAAGATGATTGGAGTTGATGAAAGACTATGATATCACCATTTTTGTATCACCCCAGAAAGGCCAATGTGGTGGCCGATGCTTTGAGTAGAAAGGCTGTGAGGATGGGCAGCCTTGCGTATAATGCGGTTGGTGAGAGGACGTTAGCTGCAGAGGTTCAGACTTTGGGTAATCAGTTTGTGAGGTTAGATGCTTCAGAACCCAATCGGGTTCTAGCTTGCACAGTCGCTCGGTCTTCTTTATATGAGCGCATTAGAGAGAGACAGTATGATAATCCTCATTTACTTGTCCTTAAGGACACGGTGCGGCACAGTGATGCCAAACAGGTTGCTGTGGGGGAGGATGGAGTTCTGTGAATGTAGGGTCATATATGTGTGCCTAATGTGGATGAGCTTCATGAATTAATTCTGGAAGAGGCCCACAGTTCCAGGTATTCTATTCATCCAGATGCCGCCAAAATGTATCAAGATTTGCGGCAACATTATTGGTCGAGGAGAATGAAAAAGGATATAGTTGCATATGTAGCTCAGTGCCTGAATTGTCAGCAAATTAAGTAGGAGCATCAGAGACCTGGTGGTTTGCTTCAGAAAATAGAAATTCCTGAATGAAAGTCGGAGCGTATCACTATGGATTTTGTTGTTGGGCTCCCACGGACTCAGAGAAAATTTGACGCAGTTTGGGTCATTGTGGACAGGTTGACCAAGTCAGTACTTCATTCCTGTGGCACTTACTTATTCCTCGGAGTGGTTGGTAGAGATTTACATCTAGGAGATCGTCCGTCTTCACGGCGTGCCCATGTCTATTTTCTCTGACCGAGGTACGCAGTTCACCTCGCACTTCTAGAAGGCAGTATAGCGTGAGTTGGGTACGCGGGTTGAGTTGAGCATAGCATTCCATCCTTAGACAGATGGGCAATCCGAGCGTACTATTCAGATCTTGGAGGATATGCTCCGCGCTTGTGCCATAGACTTTGGAGGTTCTTGGGATCAGTTCTTGCCCCTTGCAGAGTTCGCCTACAACAATAGCTATCAGTCGAGCATTCAGATGGCTCCCTATGAGGCATTATATGGTAGGCGGTGTTGGTTACCAATTGGGTAGTTCGAGCCTGGAGAGGCTCAGTTGTTGGGCACAAACTTAGTACAGGATGCCTTGGATAAGGTCAAGATTATTCAGGATCGACTTCGCACAACTCAGTCCAGCCCGATGAGTTATGCCGACCGTAGAGTTCATGATGTTGCATTCATGGTCGGAGAGAGAGTGTTACTTCGGGTATCACCCATGAAGGGTGTAATGAGGTTCATAAAGAAGGGCAAGTTGAGCCCTAGGTATATCGGACCTTTTGAGATTCTGGAGAGAGTTGGAGAGGTGGCTTACAGGCTTGTGTTGCCACCTAGTTTAGCAGTTGTTCATCCGGTATTCCATGTGTCCATGCTTCGAAAGTATCATAGCAATCTGTCTCATGTGTTAGATTTCAGCTCTGTCCAATTGGACAAGGATTTGACTTACGAGGAGGAGCCGGTGGCAATTCTAGCCCGGCTAGTTTGCCAGTTTAGATCAAAGAGTTACCCTTCAGTTCGAGTGCAATGTAGAGGTTAGCCTATTGAGGCATCTACTTGGGAGTCCGAGTCCGATATACGGAGTAGATATCCCCACCGTTTCACCAGCCCAGGTACTTTTCTATGTCCGTTCAAGGACGAACGGTTGTTTTAGAGGTGGAGAATGTCATGACCCAAAAAGTCATCTTATGTTTTAGAACACGAATCTGCGCTCTTAAGCCTTAAAAATCTTATTTTTACCCTCCTCGATTTGCATGCGCAGTCCGGCCAGGTTTCCGGAAAGATTTTATGTTAAACACTAATGAAAATAAGAATTTATGCCTTAAAAGTTGATTTTAGTTGACTTTGGTCAACATTATTGGCAAATGAGCCCGGATCCATGTTTTGACGCTCCCTGTGGGTCCGTATCGAATTATGGGACATGGGCGTATGCCCAGAATCGAATTCGGAGGTCCCTAGCTGAAGTTATGAATTTTTGATGAAAATTAAAAGTCTGAAAATTAATTATTTTTAAGAATTGATTAATGTTTGGCATTGTTAGTGTCGGGTCCGTATTCTGGTTCCGGAGTACGGTACAGGTTCATTATGATATTTAGGACTTGTCTGTGAAATTTGGTGAGAAACGGAGTTGATTTGACGTGATTCGGACGTCCCGTTGAGAAAATAGTAACTTTAAAGTGTTCTTGAGAGTTTTATTTGATTTGGTGCTAAATTAGAGTTCTTGGTGTTATTTTGGCGATTTGATCGCGCGAGCAAGTTTGTATCATGTGTTTAGACTTGGGTACATGTTTGGTTTGGAGCCCCGAGGGCTCTGGTGAGTTTCGGAAAGGCCACGGGATGTTTTGGACTTTGGAAATCTGGTTTTTTCTGCAGAGTTTGGGTTCTGGCATGTCCTTCTTCGCGTTCGCGAAGGTCTTATCGACAACGCGAAGAGTAAACTGACGAGGCCAGGATTTCTTCTTCGCGAATGCGAAGGATTGGTCATGAACGGGAAGCGATTGGGGCGTTACCCTTCGCGAATGCGACAAGCCCATCGCGAATGTGTAGTGTTAGGCATTGGGGAAGGGGAGTTAGTCGTTCCTTCATCGCGAACGCGAGCAATGCCTCGCGAACGCGAAAGCCAGGGGGAGTAACCATCGCGAATGCAAGCTGGGTCTTGCGAACGCGAAGGCTTGGTAGCTAGTACCCTTCGCGAACACGATAGTGCTCTCGCGAACGCGATGAACACTGTCGCCCAGCACATAACAGAATCCAAAAACGGGATTTTAGCCAAAAATTCATTTTTCTCAAAAACCAAACGGTGTGAGGCAATTTTTCAAGAGTTATTTCTTCCCCAAAGTATTGGTAAGTGATTCTAAACCATTTCCTTTCAATTACCCATTATATTTCTTGAATTTTCAACCTAAAATCTAGAGTTTTCATGGTAGAATTAGGGGTTAGGGTAGAAACTAGGGATTTCGAGAATTTGGGGATTTAGACCTCAATTTGGGGTCGGATTCCAAAACCAATTATATATTCGGGCTAGGGGATGAATGGGTAAATAGATTTTGGTCTGAACCTCAGGTTTTGACCAAGCGGGCCCGGGGTCGATTTTTTGACTTTTTGGAGGAAAATTAGGAAATTTAACTTATGCAATATAATTGATTCCTTTAGCAATATTTGATATTATTGAGTCATTTTCGAATAGATACGAGTGGTTTGGAGGTGAATTCCAAAGGAAAAGCTGTGATTGGGAATTAAATGGCCTTTGAAGCGAGGTAAGTGCATGTCTAACTTTGGCTTGAGGGAATAGGTATTATGTGTTCATTTCCTACGTGTTTGGTTGTTAAATACAATGTATAGGTGAGGTGACGAGCATCTATGCGTCGTTATCGAGTCATAACATGCGAGTGAAATTCTATTCTTGTCTATTTTGTAGCCTTAAATTTTACTATCCATGCTTATCGGGTTATTTGAAATGATGGGTGACTCATATCTGGTTTCACTGAGATTTGGTAACTTTCGAATATTGATTCAAGGTTGAGATTACATTGTGCTATTGATTATGGGTAAAATACTGGTTTCTTTGTGACACTCTTATCTATCCGTTGTTATTGATTTTGTGATTGGTGAGGAGGAGTCTAAAGCACGAAGGGTGATGTCGTGCATGCATTATTTATATTGTGAGTAAGAGTGTAAAGCACGAAGGGTGATGCCGTGCATGCATTATTTATATTGTAAGGAAGAGTGTAAAGCACGAAGAGTGATGCAGTGTATATTATGAGAGATTTAATGCACGAAGGGTGATGCCGTGTCGTTAGATTTCTTTATTTGGTGAGGTTGAGAGTAAAAGCACGAAGGGTGATGCCGTGCAGTTTTCCTTGCTGTTTTAAATTCTCAATTCATTTAAGGATTTTCGGTTTAATTCTGTCTTTTCATTATTCTCACTCTTATGTCATATTCCCCCACTGTATGTTCCCTTCCCATTATTTCTATGTTATTTCTTTATTTACTGTCGTTGCCACTAGCAGGATTATATTGTTCAGGTTATATGTGAGTGTCTTGTCCTAACCTCGTCACTACTTTGCCGAGGTTAGGCTCGACACTTACCAGTACATGTGGTCGGTTGTACTGATGCTGCACTCTGCACTTTCTGTGCAGATTTTGATACCGGCTCAGGTTGATCGAGATTTGCTATTGGTCCGTTGTCCGGAGACTCAAGGTAGATTTGTCGGCGTTCACAGACCTTGAAGTCCCCATCTATCTTTTATGTCCTACTGTTTTCTTTCATTCAGACAGTTGTATTTCTTTCAGACTATTACTTGTAGTAAATTCTAGAATGCTCGTGAATTGTGACTCCAGATCCGGGTGGTAATAATTAATACAGTATTAAGATATTCCGCACTTATTATATTTTATCTTAGTTAATTATTGTTATTTAGTGAATGGAAATAAGGAATTAGTTTAACGATTTTTCTAACGTTGGCTTGCCTAGCGAGTGAAATATTAGGCGCCATTACGGTCCCGTCGGTGTAAAATTTCGGGTCGTGACAGTGATAATACTGGATCCATTGCTCAAGCAAAAGAACCAAGATCACACCAAAAATCCAAACAAGTTATGCGAATGTATCCCTTGATAAGAGAGATCATTGAACGCGGAGACGTTGAGATTCAAAAAGTTGATGGAAAGGAAAATGCTGCAGACCCATTCACTAAAGCTCTTGGAGCAAAGGTGTTTGACAAGCACAAGTGGAAATTTGGAATGAAATACAAGAGCGATTGGCTCTAGTGCAAGTGGGAGATTGTTAGGGATATATTAAATATGCCCTAGATCCAATCTCATATTTGATGATTTGAACATATTTTTGTGAATGTTATTCGATATAAAAATATATGGCATTTGATATTCTTTTATCTTAATTATTATTAATTGCTTGATTAATTTGATAAGGTCCTTGATTAAATTTCGAGACTTGTCATCGTGATGTAGATCATGATAATGAGAGTGAAATTTCTTATAATTTAATCTAAATTTGTTCTTGATCATAGGATTATTAATTTTGACATTGGTAATCCAGTTAGATCAATATTTTTGTGATCCTCTTTATGGGATAAAGATTAGTTGATCTCATTAACTAAATCACATAAATAGATGATGCATATAAAGATATGATCATAGAACCGATGCATTGGATAATTTATAATGGTTAGAATTACCATAAACTGTCAATAGGATATTCTCTTGAAGAATGTGATGTAAGAGTTTCCTTTGACTTGATATCATCATAGTAATTGACAAGTTATTTATTGTGCTTTGATAATAGACCCCTATGTCCCTAGGGCGATAGTTGAAAGGATATTGGGTACAATTAAATACTTGTAGAATTACTGATTGATCAAGATGGAATCTATCAACTCTTGGTAATGAGTTTAAGCTCCATGTTGTCATGAATTATAACCGACCAAATTAAGACCTTGGCCAGGGCGATTGAATGAAAGTAGAAAAGAGTTTCTTAGGTCATTCAATGGTCGATTATTTTTTTACATGAACACATAGTTGGTCGCCTATTAGGATTTGACAGTTGAACCATCCTAGGGTGACCCAGAGCTATAAGGACAGAAGGAATTAATGCATTATTCTTCTACGGGTTCTTGAGAGTAAATTGTATACTTCATGCTATCCGGTCGTTGAGAAGTGTTGCTAGACGCCACCCTTGATTAGTATATTGATGTGATCAATTTACTATCGATTTAGTATTGAACCTATGTGGTCGCACACAAACGATTGTTATGATCTTTGCTAAAGGATGAATTACTTTATTATTTGATAATTAAATTAAAGAATTTAATTTAGTCAAATAAATTTAGTTATTAGTCCAAATGAAATATTGTTATATTCTTTGCTAGCACAGAGAATATAATTAATATTGTGAACAAATTAAAGTTTTCTATTTGGAATAGAAAATTAAATTATTTCTCTTGATTGAAATATATATATGTGCGATATATATATATATATATATATATATATATATATATATATATATATATATATATATATATATATATATATATATATTTGGGATACTTATAATTAATATTTATTTATATATGAAATATATATTAAATATTAATAAGGAGACTAATTCAAAGTCCAACTTTGACTTGGAAAGGAATTAAAACACCATTTTAATTCTTCATTGGAATTATTTTTCTAAAGTTTAACTTTGACTTGGAAAGGAAGTAAAACACCATTTTAATTCTTCCTTGGAAATATTTTTCTTAAGTTTAACTTTGACTTGGAATGGAAGTACAACACCATTTTAATTCTTCCTTGGAAATATTTTTCTTAAGTTCAACTTTGACTTGGAAAGGAATTAAAACACCATTTTAATTCTTTTCTTTTTCATTCACTTATATATAGAGATATGTTTGTGAACTTGAAGAAGATATGAAAACCTATAAGGTGTATGTGTGCCCCAAAAAATCAAGAGAAAATATTATTACGAGAAAATTATTTCTTGTTCTTCTACCTTTGAGTTGAGATTTTTGAGAAAATTTCAACACAATATTTTTCGTTAAATTTGTTCGCGGTTTTCATTGATCAAAGAGTTGATAGTAAAGATCGGTCTTGGTGTGGATACACATAGAGTCTTCGCACTATCGAAAACTTTTTGAAACGAGACTCTCTTCACCAGGTACGTCTTAGATCCGATCTTTGACGTGTAAATAAATTTTACACATGAAAAGATCTTCCTAAGATTATTATTGTCTTTCGCTGCGTGTTATGAACACCTCCCACAATCCTACAGTCGTATCAAAGCTGTGGTTTATTGTGTCTAAAATTTATTTACGAAATATTTTAAGATTATATTTGAAGAGTTCAAACCATAATATATGTGTCTTGTGCAATAGTCAAATTGTTTGAATGCATATGAATTGATATAATTTTATTGTGAATAAAATATATATACATATAAGTTAAATTATTGAGATAGTTCGTAACTTAAATTTAAATTTTTTTATATTAGATACGACAGTAATCTATAATAGGTTATTGGATTCTACTATTAGTTTAATTGTTATTAGTTCATGAAATGTTAATTAATAATAGTTTTCTGGCATGAATTATTTTTATATGATATATAAGATAAACATTTTAGAAGATGTTGAATTTCATTTTTATGTCACGTGCTTGTTCATTACACAATTTTGAATTATTTATTACATGAGATGTAAATTAATTTAGGACTAAGCATGTAGACAACTTGAACTAAATTCACATGCTATAAAAGATTTGATCTTTATGTTATTAAAAATTATTTTAGTAACAATTCCCTCTTACTAAAATTTGACTTCATAAATAATAAAATATAAGATATTTTATTATAAAGCTATCCATAAAAATAAATAATTTTATTTATTTCTTATTTATAAGGAGCGGCCTGACAACCAGGAGACTTATAGTTCGAGAATATGTTAAAATTATTTATTGCATTAGATGCATTGATTGGACATTAAACCCATCCTCAACTCTAACTCATAAGTACTTTGCACATTGTGCCAACTAAAATTTTCTATTTTTTTTGATAAATTCCGTGAAATAATTTCAAAACACATAATAAACCCCCATATCGGTAGGGCATCTAATTCATAAACTTGTAATCAATTATCCCAAAATTACATCAAAACACACTGTAGTGAGTAACAGAAAGTCACTTTTGGACTCATAGCCCTCAATAGTGTGCAAAACAACATGATAGACATGGGCTAACACCATCAAATCTCCCAACAGGGATAATTACATGAGTGGTGTACAAATCACAAACTTGCCCTATATGGAGCATGATAGGAGATCTCACATCAATAATCAGAATTGAATCAAAATAAGAATAGTGCTCCTTTTATTATAAATTAAATCATGCCTGTACCGACACCATTTGGTGTATTGGCCTCAACCAAGTCATAGCAATTATATCAACGGGTCGGGCCTCCCCTCTTGGGCGTCCACTACCCGCCTGTCCTCCACCTCTAACTAGTTGTGCACGTGGTGTATTAACTAGAATAAAGCCTGTAGCCTGAGTGTTCTGATGAAATCCACCCTCCCATGTCTGGGACAATTTCTCATGATGTTCCTAGTATCACCACACTCATAACAACCCCTCTGAGGTCGCGGCTGCTCATACTGAGTTTGTGCCGGATAACTAGAATAACCAGTGTAAGAACCCTGTGCCAGTGGTGCACTAAAAGTATTAACTGAAGCACTACGAGTACTCAAAATTGAGGACTGGGCTAACCGACTGCCCGAGTCTCTGCCATGATGAGTGATAGATGCAAATTAGAATCCAGTGAATCCTCGAGAATTTTGAGACCTCTTGGCCTCCTTAGACTCCATTTCCTCATTCCTAACACGTTCTAACATTCTGGAAATCTCTACTACTTGCTGAAATGGAGTATCAGACTGCAATTCTCGAGCCTTGCATATTTTAAAATCATAATCGAGCCCCTCAATGAATCTATGGACTCTCTCTCTGACTGTAGGAACCAAAATAGGTGCATAACGGGCTAAATCACTGAACCTGGTGGCATATTTTGACACCATCATAGTGCCCTGACGCAACTGTTCAAACTCCGTGCGCCACACATCCCGGAGAGTCTGGGGAACAAACTCTTTCAAAAATATCTCTAAATATTGAGCCTAAGTTGGTGGTGTTGCATCGGCTAGTCTACCCTCTTCATAAACTTGCCACCATTGATATGCTGCTCCTGACAGTTGAAATGTAGTAAAGGGAATTCTGCTCACTTCCACAATACCCATGGTACGGAGAATACTGTGACACTTTTCTAGAAATCGTTGGTCATCCTTGGTAGTTGTGCCACCGAATGTAGGTGGACTATACCTCTCAAATATCTCAAGTCTCTTTTGTTCTTCTTCTTATGCCTCTGGCCTGACCTCAGGCTGAACCGGAATAACAAGTTGTACCGGCATCACACCCAGAACCTGACCAATGTGAATCTTTTGCTCTAGAGTGTGGGCGGTAGGAGTATAAATTCCTCCCCCAATCTGTGAAATAATTGATGAAACAAAGATCAATCCCGCCTTAGTTAATGTACCAAACATGTTGAGGAAGTGTGCTAAAGTCTCTTGAAGTCCGGGGGTAACATGTAACGACCCGACCGGTCTTTTCAAAAGTTATAGCTCTGTTTCTCCCATTTTTGTTTCTTTTATGCTCTTAAGCTATATTATGATATACCGGGTTAGTTGGTTCGGGTCTGGAGTGGTTTCAGAGTGGAATGAGACACTTAGTCTCTTATTTAGAACCTAAGGTTAGAAAAGTTAACTGGATGTTGACCTATGTGTAAACAATCTCAGAATTTAATTTTGATGGTTTTGTTAGCTCCGTTAGGTGATTTTGGACTTAGGAGTGCATCTGGAATGTGATTTGGAGGTCCGTGGTAGAATTAGGCTTGAATTGGAAAAATTAGAAATTTGGCAATTTTTGGTCGGCAGTTGAAAATTTGATATCGGGGGTTGGAATAGAATTCCGGAAGTTCGAGTAGGTTCATAGTGTCATTTGTGATGTGTGTGCAAAATTTGAGGTCATTTGGACGTGGTGTGATTGGTTTCGTCATCGAATGCCGAATTTGGAAGTTTAGAAGTGCTTAGGCTTGAATCCGAGGGTAATTTGGTGTTTCAATGTTGTTTTAAGTAATTCGAAGGTTCGACTAAGTTTATATGTTGATATATGACTTGTAGGTATTTTTTGGTTGAGGTTCCGGAGGCCTCGGGTGAGTTTTGAGCGAGTCTGGGCATTACCGGAACTGAGGCATGATTCTGCTGCTTAAACATTCCACTGAAGGTGGCAAAATTTCGCTGAGGGTAGAGGAGGGGGAACGGACCGCGTAAATTTGGTCGCGGAGGAGCTGCAGGGAAGATCTGCAGATTCGCTGGTCCGACTTCGGAAGCCTATATCTTTTTATCTACAAGGAATTTTGAGATGATTCAAAAACAAAAAGTTGTAGCCCTTTGTGTCTAGTTTCCAGAAAGCAAAAGAAATCATGATTTGGACATATGTAGAGGAAGTTATGGCCAAAATACTAAAGACTGTCACTACAGCCACCAGAAGTGCGGACAATGCTACTTTTTCGCGACCGCAGGGGTTGGATTTTTGCGGCCGCGCCTGGATTTTTGCGGTCAGCGTAGTGGTGATTAGAGAGTACACTATATAAACGGGGTTTAGGGAACATTTTTGACCTAGGGAGCTCGGTTTGTGGCAATATTTCGAGGGCTTTTCAAGAAATTCATCGTGGTAAGTGATTCTAACTCGGATTTGGTTAGAGACATGAATATATCACTGATTTCATCATTTGATTAGTACTTTGGGGTGGAAAATAGTAGAAACTTCATAAAATGGGTCTTGAGAGTTGAATGTCGATTCGAAGTCAGATATTGACAAATTTGGTATGGTTGGACTAGTAAGTGAATGAGTTTCCTAATTTTGTAAATTTTATCGGATTTCGAAACGTGGGCCCGAGGGCCGGGTTTGAGTTAATTTCGAGTTTTGGGCTAATTTGATAGTTTTTCTTATGGAATTCATTCCATTATGAATAGATTCAGAGCATTTGGAGGTCGACTTCAGAGGCAAGAGCATTGTGGGGTAGAGATTTAACTAGTTTGAGGTACGTAACAATTTTAAATGTAGTCCTGAGGGTATGAAACCCCAGATCTCGCATCATTCTACTATTTTGAGGTGACGCACATGCTAGGTGATGGACGTGTGGGTGTGCACTTTCGGGGATTGTGACTTGGTCCGTCCCGTAGAAACTGTAATGATTTAGAAAGAGTTTTCTGTAAATTGGGCCGAATGTCGTGTTTGGGCCTTTTTTCAGTGTTGTTTGGACCCTTAGGGGCCTTTTCTTATTATCCTCCCATTGTTTTCGATTGAAAATATATACTCAGTCATGGTTATATTTGTTTACTGCATAACTCAGTTTTATCACTCTATTTTGATGCATATAAATGTTGTTTTAGGCTGAGCACCCTGTTTTTACTGAAAGGCCCGAGTGGCTTGAGAGGTTTATGACTGAAATGCCGCAGCATGTTTGATATAGGCCGAGGGCCTAAGTGATTTATGCCATGATTTGGCTTGATATAGCGCTTGCACTGAAGGAGCCCCTCCGGAGTCTGTACACACCCTAGTGAGCGCAGGTACCTACTGAGTGCCGAGTGCCGAGAGTTGAGTGACTAGGAGGCATGAGTGATTGTGAGGTATGCCCGAGTGGCAAGAGTGATTGTGAGGTATGCCCGAGTGGCATTTTTATGATTTCATCATTTTTTCTCACCTTTGCATTTAGTCTCTATTTAAAAAATAACTGTTGAAAAATATCTTTAAATGATTTTCCTGGAATTGGGTTTAAACGAGATGTCTTGATTCAAATCCTGATTTTTAAAGCATGTGGTATTTTACTAAGATTTCCTAATATGAACGTTATATGCTTTATTGCTCGTCACTACTGCTCAGTCTTTATTTATTGTTGTTACTTACTGAGTTGGCATACTCACGGTACTCCCTGCACCTTGTGTGCAGATCCAGGTATAGCTGGACACGGTAGTGGTTGTTGATTATTCTGGTTGTAGATTTTCTCGGGGATAGCAAGGTAGCTGCTTGGCGATCGCAGCACCTGCTCTTCTCACTTAGCTACTTTCCAGGCTGATTTAGCCTTGATATTGTTAGACAGATTATAGTAGATGCTCATGACTAGTGACACCCCGATGTCGGGCTTTTATTTTCCGCACTTTTGTTTTGATTTGAACTTCTTTATGATGGTTTTTATGTTAAATAGCATTGAAATTATCTTTGGAATGACAAATATCGGTTTATTTTGGAAATGAGTCGACTTGCCTAGTTCTACGATAGGCGCCATCACAACAGGGGTTAGTTTAGGTCGTAACAGATTGGTATCAGAGCCTAGGTTACATAGGTCTCACGAGTCATGAGAGGGTTTAGTAGAGTCTTGCGGATCGGTACGGAGACGTCTGTACTTATCTTCGAGAGGCTGCTGAACCTTTAGGAAACTCCATATTCTTGAATTCTTGTCGTGCGAATCTGTTGATTCTAGTAACTAAACATATGTTGTTTCATTCTCTCACAGATGGTGAGTACTCATGCTACCGGTCAGGAGGGCCAGCCACCAGTAACACCAGCCAGGGCCGTGAGAGGCCAAGGCCGCGGTAGAGGCCGTGGTAGGGGCAGAGGTGCAGCCCGTACAGTAGTTGGGGCAGTACTTGCAGATCCACCAGTTGTCCCAGATCAGGACCAGGTTCCAGTTGTTGATGCACCAGCTCAGGCACCACTTGTGCCTATTGTGATTCCAGGCCTTCAGGAGGCCCTAGCTTAGATTTTGACAATGTGTACCGGCCTTGCTCAGGCGGTCTCTATCTCAATGGCCGCAACCACTTCTCTGGCCGGGGGAGGCACTCAGACTCCCATCGCTCGCACACCCGAGCAGGTTGTTCAGGGACTTCAGACACCGGAGACACCACCAGCACAACTGTTGCAGCTGCACAGGATTATGTGCTTCCTGCTATGCCTGAGGATGATCAGCGTAGGTTGGAGAGGTTTGGGAGACTCCAGCCACCACCTTTCTATCGCACAGAGAGAGAGGATGCTTAGGATTTCTTGGACAGATGTTAGAGGATACTCCGTACCGCTGGTATTTTGGAGACTTGTGGGGTCTCATTCACTACTTTTCAATTCTCTGGGGCTGCACTCAGATGGTCGGAGACTTACGAGAGGCGTAGGCTTGCTGGCGCAGTACCCCTTACTTGGCAGTAGTTCTCCGTGGTCTTTTTGGAGAAGTTCGTGCCTCGATCCCGTAGAGAGTAGCTGCGCAGACACTTTGAGCGACTTCGCCAGGGTGATATGTCTGTGACACAGTATGAGATGCGGTTCTCTTAGTTGGCCCGTCATGCTATCCGGTTGGTTCCCACGGACAGGGAGAGGATCATGAGATTTATTGATGGTCTCACTTATCAGCTATAGTTGCTCATGACCAGAGAGAGGGTTTCGGGTGCTACTTTTGATGAGGTTATCGACATTGCTCGGCATATTGAGATGGTTCACGGTCAAGAGAGGGTTGAGAGAAAGGCCAAGAGGCCTCGTGGTCAGGGTGGATTCAGTGGTGCTCCTTTTTGGGGTCAGTTCCAGCACGATATGCGGCGTCATTTCAGACAGGCTCACTCAGTTCGGCTATTTCACCGTCCCGTGCTCCACCTGTTCAAGGCTCTGGCATGCCAGGTTCTTCTACCAGTTATCCCGGTACTAGGGGTTCCCTTCAGTTCCCGCCACCAGCACTAGGGAGTTATTTTGAGTGTGGGAATTTTAGGCATATGTGGAGGCATTGTCCTCGTCATCATGGAAGTCTATCTCATCAGAGGAGTCAGCATCCGACTTCAGCACCAGTTACTTCACCACCTGCCCAGTCAGCTCGGGGTGGAGGTTAGTTAGCTAGGGGTCGCCCTAAAGGGGGAGGCAGATCAGGAGGTGGCCAGGCCCGTTTCTATGCCCTTCTTGCCAGACAAGACACTATTTCTTCAGATGTTGTGATTACAGGTATTGTCTCAGTTTGTCATCGAGATGCCTCAGTATTATTTGACCCTGGTTCCCCGTATTCATATGTTTCCTCGTATTTCGCCCATTTTTTGGATATGCCCCGTGAGTCGCTAGTTTCTTCTGTTCAATTACCTATTCCTGTGGGCGATACTATTATTGTGGACCATGAATATCAGTCATGTGTGGTGACTATTGGGGGTCTGGAGACCCAAGTGGACCTTTTCCTGCTCAGTATGGTTGACTTTGATGTGATATTGGGTATAGATTGGTTATCTCCATGTCGTGCTTTTCTAGATTGTCACGCTAAGAAGGTGACGTTGGCTATGCCGGAAATTCCGAGGGTTGAGTGGAGTGGTTCTGTATATTATGTACCAAGTAGGGTGATTTCATATTTGAAGGCTCAGCGTATGGTTGAGAAGGGTTGCCTATCTTATTTGGCTTTTGTGAGGGATGTTAGTGCAGAGACTCCTGTCATTGATTCTGTTCCGGTGGTACGTGATTTTACGGATGTGTTTCCTGTAGACTTGTCAAGTAGGCCACCTAACAGAGATATTGACTTCGGTATTGATTTGGTGCCGGGCACTCAGCCCATTTCTACTCCACCGTATCGTATGGCACCGACGGAGTTGAAGGAATTGAAAGAAAAACTTCAAAAACTTCTTGATAAGGGGTTTATTCGGCCTAGTGTGTCACCTTAGGGTGCACCGGTTCTATTTGTGAAGAAGAAGGATAGTTCCATCAGAATGTGTATTGATTACAAGCAGTTGAACAAGGTCACAGTCAAGAACAAGTATCTTTTTCCTCGTATTGATGATTTATTTGACCAGCTTCAGGGAGCGAGGATGTTCTCCAAGATTGATTTGAGGTCTAGGTATCACTAGCTGAAGATTTGGGATTCAGATATTCTTAAAACAGCTTTCAGGACCCAATATGGCCATTATGAGATCTTGGTGATGTCTTTTGGGCTGGCCAATGCCCCAACAACGTTCATGCATTTGATGAATAGTGTATTCAAGCCCTATTTGGACTCATTCGTTGTTGTATTCATTGATGACATCCTGGTGTACTCTCGTACCCAAGAGGAGCATGCTCTGTATTTAATGATTGTATTAGAGAGATTGAGGGAGGAGAAGCTTTATGCAAAGTTCTCCAAATGTGAGTTTTGGCTCGGTTCAGTAGCATTCTTGGGGCACGTGGTGTCCAGCGAGGGTATTCAGGTGGATCCGAAGAAGATAGAGGTGGTGTAGAGTTATCCTAGACCGTCCTCAGCCACGAAGATTAGGAGCTTTCTTAGTTTGGTGGGTTACTACCGTCGCTTTGTGGAGGGATTTTCATCTATTGCATCGCCCATGACCAAATTAACCCAAAAGGGTGCTCCATTCAGGTGGTCGTACGAGTGTGAGGAGAGCTTTCAGAAGCTCAAGACTGCTTTGACCATAACTCCAGTGTTAGTTATGCCATTAGCTTCAGGTTCTTATACCGTGTATTGTGATGCCTCGAGGATAGGCATTAGTTGTGTTTTGATGCAAGAGGGTAAGGTGATTGCCTATTCCTCGCGCCAGTTGAAGACCCATGAGAAGAACTATCCTGTCCATGATCTTGAGTTGGCAGCCATTTTTCACGCCTTGAATATTTGGCGTCATTATTTTTATGGGATTCGTTGTGAGATCTATACTGATCACTGGAGTCTACAACATCTGTTTAAGCAGAAGGATCTGAATTTGTGTCAGCGAAGATGGTGGAAGCTTTTTAAGGACTATGATATCACTATTTTGTACCACCCGGGGAAGGCCAATGTGGTGGCCGATGCTTTGAGTCGCCGGGCAGAGAGTTTGGGGAGCTTAGCATACCTTCCAGCAGCAGAGAGACCTTTGGCATTGGATGTTCAGGCCTTATCTAGCCAGCTTGTGAGATTGGACATTTCGGAGACTAGCCGGGTATTGGCTTGCGTGATCTCCAGGTCTTTTCTTTATGACCGTATCAGGGAGCATCAGTATGATGAACCCCATTTACTCATTCTTCAGGACAAGTTTCAGAGAGGTGATGCTAGGGATGTGACTATTGGTGATGACGGCGTGTTGAGGATGCAAGGCCGGATATGTGTGCCTAATGAAGATGGGATTCGGGAGTTTATTCTTGAGGAGGGCCACAGTTCGCGGTATTCAATCAATCTGAGTGCCGCGAAGATGTACCAGGATTTGAGGCAGCACTATTGGTGGAGGTGGATGAAGAAGGATATAGTTAGGTTTGTAGCTCGGTGTCTCAACTGTCGGCAGGTTAAGTATGATCATCAAAGACCGGGTGGCTTGCTTCAGAGATTAGAGATCCCAGAGTGGAAGTGGGAGCAGATCACCATGGACTTTGTAGTTGGGCTTCCACGGACTTCGAGGAAGTTTGATGCTATTTGGGTTATTGTGGATCGGCTGACCAAGTCCGCACACTTCATTCCAGTTGGTACTACTTATACTTTAGAGCGATTGGCTGAGATTTATATTCGAGAGATTGTTCGCCTGTATGGTGTCCCAGTTTCTATCATCTCAGATAGAGGTACTTAGTTCACATCGTAGTTTTGGAGGGCTGTGCATCGAGAGTTGGGTACTGAGGTTGAGTTGAGCACAGCTTTTCACCCTCAGATGGATGGGCAGTCCGAGCGCACTATTCAGATATTAGAGGACATGTTGAGCGCTTGTATCATTGACTTTGGAGGTTCATGGGACCAGTTTTTGCCACTTGCGGAGTTTGCATATAACAACAGTTATCAGTCGAGTATTCAGATGGCTCCATATGAGGATTTATATAGGAAAAGGTGTAGATCTCTGGTTGGATGGTTTGAGCCGGGTGAGGCTAGGCTCTTGGGTACAGACTTGGTCCAGGATGCATTAGATAAGGTGAAATTGATTCAGGAGCGGCTTCGTACGGCGCAGTCTAGGCAGAAGAGCTATGCAGACAGGAAGGTCCATGATGTATCTTTCATGGTTGGGGAGAAGGTTTTGCTGAAGGTATTACCCATGAAGGGTTTTATGAGGTTTGGGAAGAGGGGCAAGTTGATCCCCCGGTTCATTGGGCCTTTTGAGGTGCTTCAGAGGATTGGGGAGGTGGCTTATAAGCTTTCCTTGACACCCATCTTGTCGAGTGTGCACCCAGTATTTCATGTTTCCATGCTCCGGAAGTATATTGGAGATCTGTCCCATGTTTTGGATTTCAGCATGGTTCAGTTGGAGGGTGATATGACTTATGATGCGGAGCCGATGGCTATTTTGGATCGGCAGGTTTAAAGGTTGAGGTCAAAGGATATAGCTTCAGTGAAGGTGCAGTGGAGAGGTCAGCCTCTGGAGGAGGCCACTTGGGAGACCGAGCGGGAGAAGTGGAGCACATTTCCACGCCTATTCGGGACTCAAGGTATATTTCTAGACCCATTCGAGGACGAACGGTTGTTTAAGAGGGGGAGGATTTAACGACCAGGCTGGTCGTTTATGGAGTTATAGCCCCGCTTCCCCAATTTCTGTTTCCTTTATGCTCTTAAGCTATATTATGATATACTGGGTTAGTTGGTTCGGGTTCGGAGTGGAATGAGACACTTAGTCTCTTATTTAAAACCTTAGGTTGGAAAAGTCAATCGGATGTTGACCTATATTTAAACAATCTCGAAATTTAATTTTGATGGTTCTATTAGTTCCGTTAGGTGATTTTGGACTTAGGAGTGCGTCCGGAATGTGATTTGGAGGTCCGTGGTAGAATTAGGCTTGAATTGGCGAAATTGACAATTTGGCGATTTTTGGTCGGCAGTGGAAAATTTGATATCGGGGTCGGAATGGAATTCCGAAAGTTGGAGTAGGTTCGTAGTGTCATTTGTGACGTGTGTACAAAATTTGAGGTCATTTGGATGTGGTTTGGTTGGTTTCGTCATCGGATGTCGAATTTTGAAGTTTAGAAGTTCTTAGGCCTGAATCCGAGGGTAATTTGGTGTTTCGATGTTGTTTGAGTGATTCGAAAGTTCGACTAAGTTTGTATGTTGATATATGACTTGTAGGTATTTTTTGGTTGAGTTTCTGGAGGCCTCGAGTGTGTTTCGGGTGAGCTTTGAGTGAGTCTGGGCATTACCGGAACTAGGCATGGTTCTGGTGCTTACAAATTCCGTTGAGGGCGGCAAAATTTTGCTGAGGGCGGATGAGGGGGCGTGGACCGCAGAAATTTGGTCGCGGAAGCGCTCCAGGGCAGATCTGCAGATTCGCTAGTCCGACTTCGGAAGCCTATAGCTTTTGATCTACAAGGAATGTTGAGATGATTCAAAAATTAAAGTTGCAGCCCTTTGTGTCTAGTTTTTCGAAAGCTAAAGAAATAATCATTTGGACATCTGTAGAGAAAGTTATGGCCATATTACCAAAGCCTATCACTATATCCACCAGAAGCGCGGACAGCGCTACTTTTTCGCGACCGCAGGGGTTGGATTTTTGCGGCCGCGCCTGGATTTTCGCCTCAGCGTAGTGGCATTAATTCACATTTTAAACCTAGGGAGCTCGATTTGTAGCGATATTTTGAGGGTTTTTCAAGAAATTCATCGGAATAAGTGATTCTAACTCGGATTTGGTTAATGTACATGAATATATCACTGATTTCATCATTTGATTAGTACTTTGGTGTGAAAAATTGGGGAAAATAGTAGAAACTTCATAAAATGGGTCTTGAGAGTTGAATCTCAATTCGAAGTCGGATTTTGACAAATTTAGTATGGGTGGACTCGTGAGTGAATGGGTTTCCTAGTTTTGTAAATTTTATCGGATTTCGAGATGTGGGCTCGGGGCCCGGGTTTGAGCCAATTTCGGATTTTGGGCTAATTTGATAATTTTTCTTGTGGAATTCATTCTGTTAACGTATATTGATGGTATTGTGCTGGTTGCGAATAGATTCGGAGCATTTGGAGGCCAAGTTCAGAGGCAATAGCATTGCGGGATAGAGATTTGACCGGTTTGAGGTAAGTAACGATTGTAAATCTAGTCCTGAGGGTATGAAACCCCGAATTTCGCATCATTCTATTATATTGAGGTGACGCACATGCTAGGTGACGGGCGTGTGGGCGTGCACTATTGGGGATTGTGACTTGGTCCATCTTGTAGCAACTGTAAAGTTACATATTTTGTTGAAACTATATAATACTTATATGATTTAGAAAGAGTTTTTGTAAATTGGGCTGAATGTCGTGTTTGGGTTTTGTGCCAGTGCTGTTTGGACCCTTAGGGGCCTTTTCTTATTATCCTCCCATTATTTTCAATTGAAAATATATACTCAGTCATGGTTATATTTGTTTACTGCATAACTCAGTTTTATTACTCTATTTTTATGCATATAAATGTTTTTTTGGGCTGAGCACCCTGTTTTTATTGAAATGCCCGAGTGGCTTGAGAGGTTTATGACTGAGTGAGGACGAGGGCCTAATTTGTGAGGATATTTATGGGATCGGGCTGCACGCCGCAGCATGTTTGATATAGGCCGAGGGCCTGAGTGATTTATACCATGATTTGGCTTGATATAGCGCTTGGGCTAAAGGAGCCCCTCCGGAGTCTATACACACCCCCAGTGAGCGCAGGTACCTACTGAGTGCGAGTGCCGAGTGCTGAATGACAGGGAGGCGTGAGTGATTGTGAGGTATGCCCGAGTGGCAAGAGTGACTGTGAAGTATGCCCGAGTGGCACGAGTGACTGTGAGGTTTGACCGAGGGGCTGTTTACGATTTCATCATTTTTGCTCAACTTTGCATTTAGTCTCTGTTTAAAAAAAACTGTTGAAAAATATCTTTAAATGATTTTCCTGGAACTAGGTTTAAATGAGATGTCTTGATTCAAACCCTGATTTTTAAAGCATGTGGTATTTTACTAAGATTTCCTGATATGAACGTTATATGCTTTATTGCTCGTCACTACTACTCAGTCTTTATTTATTGTTGTTACTTACTGAGTTGGTGTACTCACGTTACTCCCTGCACCTTGTGTGCAGATCCAGGTGTAGCTGGACATGGTAGCAGTTTTTGATTGTTCTAGTTGCAGATTTTCTCGGGGATAGCAAGGTAGGTGCTTGGCGATCGCAGCCCCTGCTCTTCTCCCTCTTATCTTCCTTTAGTTGTATTTAGCTACTTTCTAGGCTAAGTTAGCCTTGATACTGTTAGACAGATTGTAGTAGATGCTCATGACTAGTGACACCCCGATGTCGGGCTTTTCTTTTCCGCACTTTTGTTTTGATTTGAACTCCTTTATGAAGGCTTTTATGTTAAATAACATTGAAATTATCTTTGAAAATAAAAAATATCGGTTTGTTTTGGAAAAGAGTCGGCTTGCCTAGTTCCACGATAGGCGCCATCACGACAGGGATTAGTTTGGGTCGTGACATAACAACAGGTGCCTCTAGTGCATGTCCCCCAACTGGAGCTACTGGCGGCTCCTCGACTACTACTATGACAGGTGCTCTAGCTGTGGCACCTGCCCTTCATCTGCCTCTACCTCGGCCCCGACCTCTTGCGGCCCTAGCAGAATGTGCGAGTGTTTGCTCAACTGACCCGGTAGCATGTGTCCTCACCATTTGTGAGAGAATAGAGATACAAAGACTCAAATTCCAAAATCAACAAATCTGCACAATAGGAATGAAAGAAGTGGAAATTTCCTAATAGTCTGGTAGCCTCTCGAAGATAAGTACAGACGTCTTCGTATCGATCTACAAGACTCTACTAGACTCGTTCATGGCTCGTAGAACCTATGAACCTAGAGCTCTGACACCAACTTGTCATGACCCAAAATCCCACCATAGGCGTCGTGATGGCACTTAGTCTCTAAGACTAGGTAAGCCGATTACAATTACATTTCGAAGCCATTTGTTTTTATAATTGAAACCAACAACAGAAATAATTAACAACCTCCCAAGACTGGTAATACTGAGTCACGAAATCTAACTGAATACATGCAATAATCTCAAGGATCGAATATACAATACTGTTCGAATAAGAGTTGACAGTACAATAAAATGGAAAGACTCCAAGGGACTGCGACGACCAAGCAACTCTACCTTGAATCCTTGTGGTCAACACACTAACTCTGCCCGAGTCTGATATCTCCAATACCCGGCTCTGCACAAAAATGTACAGAATTGTAGTATGAGTACACCACAGTTGGTAACCAGTAAGTATCAAGACTAACCTCGGTGGAGTAGTGGCGAGGTACAGTCAAGACACAATTAACCTGTGCAATATAGTAGTATACAATAGTACTTAAAAAAACTAGTAGTGATAGCAACAAAAATCAACCAGTGATATAAACAGCAAGGCAACAAGAACACCATAATTATTGCTCAAACGAATAAGGAACACAAGTACAACCAATTAATCAAGTCCTTCAAATATAAATCTTTCACATATAATTCTTTCAAATAAAACTCACTATGTGACACCTCATTTCATAATCATAAAACACGAGTCTCATCCCACTTTCATATTTTCACGGCACCCCGTGCCCATATCTCTATTACAACCACACGGACAACTCACGTACTAATAATATCAATGTATATAAGATCTGCATGATCAATTTATTTCCAATAAAGTAAGTTTAAAATTTTTAAATCAATTAAGAAATCAACAAAGAAATGAATTTATTTTAGAAATCATTTGGGTGAAGAAAATAACATTTCAATTAAAATGAAGCATCTGACAGTTGCTGATTTGGATGTAAAACTTATAAGAATTAAAGCATACAACAATTTCTTTTATTCAAAACAACTCAACCTTGAAAACTAGTAAAAACTAGAAACACAAATCCTCGGAGTCTCGTACAAGAGCCAAAGCCAACACATTACAATAAGGAATACAAACATATAATAAAATCAAATAATACATCACGGAAGAACACAATGATTTACCTATCACGAAAATACAAAATAACCAAAGACAAGTGCAACCATAGAGAAATGTCAACCAAGGGCATCTCCCAAGGTACCCCCTCGTAGTCCCAAAAGTAAATGCTCAACATGGGATCTCCCGAGGTATCGTCTCGTAGTCCCAAAAGTAAATATGCAAGACAGAGGGATCTCTCGAGGTACCGCCTCGTAGTCCCAAAAGTAAATATGCAAGACAGGGGAATCTCCCGAGGTACCGCCTCGTAGTCCCAAAGTAAGTATGCATCAAGAGGGGCACTACAAGTGCTCAAATATCACAACATTTCACGAGTTACACCTCAAGTGCTCAATTATCACATCATTCACAAATTGCACTACAAGTGCTCAAATATCACAACATATCACAATTTGCACCTCAAGTGCTCAATTATTACAACTTGCCACAAAAATCAACAATAATATTATTTTCCACAATAAGGAGCCCACGGCTCGACCATAATGTGCACAACATCTTAATAAAATATTCGGGAGTGAACAACTCAACTGAATAATATTTCACAATTTGGCACTTTGCCTCAATATGATTCATGACCTTTATAATTCAATACCAAGATTTTAACAACATGAACTGAAAAGTAATTCATCAAGGAACAACACCTCTTTTAAATCACAACTTCAGAAAATAAATAGATTTACTCATCTTATTAACTAAATTTCCCATTTAAATTATTTGTAGATAAAATCAATAATGAAAGTATTTTTCATAAAAATGGCAACTCAAACAAACACAGAGTTCACATAAAAGTCAAGTGGCAATCACACCAAATTATCATATAAAAATAACCTCAGCAAACAAGGAATGAGGCATGACAAATAAGGGATTTAATAAGTTCAAACAATTTTCCAATTTAATACATAAGGTTGTCTCGAATTTTAACCGATATAATTTGCACATATAAACCAAGTACGTACTCGTCACCTCGGGTACATGGTTTTCAAACACACAATTTCCACATAAGAGTCAATGCATAAGGGGTAATTCCCCCACTCAAGGTTTAGGCAAGATACTTACCTTTTTGAAGTTAGATCGATATTCCAAAATAGCCTTCTTGCTTGAATTGACCTCCGGACAACTCAAATCTATCCAAATTAATTGTATAACTTCATTAAAATTCATCAGAAATAATTCCGGATAATAAAACACCAACATAAAATTTTATTCTAAAAAAGAACCCGACAAAATTATTTTGAAATCCGAACACCCATTCCAAAATTATCAAATTCCAATAACGGATCGCCCTTCAAATCTTAAATTAAAGTCTAGAGGATTTCTACCATTTTCAACCCAATTCACTAATATAATGATAAAAACAACAATAGATTCATGCAATTTAACCAAAATCAAGTTAGGAATTCTTACCCCAATGTTTTTCTTGAAAAACTCTCGAAACACCGCCCCACCCGAGCTTCCTTGGTCCAAAAATGGAAGAATGAGACAATTTTTGACTTTATTCTGCTGCCCAGGGGTTTGTTCTTCGCGTTCGCGACCCTCCCCTCGCGTTCGCGATGAACAAATTCTCCAACAGCCATTTTTCATACTCTTCTCAGACAACCTATAGTTTAATGGTCATAACTTTTTGTACAAAATTCCAAATGATGAATGGTTTAACTTTATGAAACCTAGACTCCAAGGGCTATAACCTTTAGTTGTTGCTCATCTCCCAATTCCTTATATATTGCGAGATATAAGCTTCCAAAGTCAGCCTTATGCAACCGAGATTTCCAAACTCTTCCCAGATAGCCTGTAGTGTATCCACAATAACATTTTGTACACAACTCCAAATGACAAATGGTTTACCTTTCTTAAAACTAGACACAAAGGGCTACAATTTCATTTTTGTATCATTTCCAAATACCTTAGAGATTGCGAGATATAAGCCTCCAAAGTTAGATGACGGATAGCAAAACTTCCTTCTTCACGAACATGAAGAACAAAGTGCCAACAGCAAAATCCTTCTTCGCGAACGTGAGAGGCTCCTCGCGAACGCAAAGAACAACACCATAACCAGCAACCAACAGCATCAAGACTCCCAAACTTGGTCTGGAACCACCCCGAATCAAACCTGAGGCCCCCAGGACCCCGTCCAATCGTACCAACCAGTCCCAATACATAACACGAACCTGCTCGAGGCCTCAAATCACATAAAACAACGCGAAAACCACGAATCATACCCCAATTCAAGCTTAAGAAATTTAAGAATTTCCAACTTCTACATTTGATGCCGAAACCTATCAAATCAATTCCGATTGACCTCCAATTTTGCACACAAGTCATAAATGACATAACAGATCTATGAAAATTTTCAGAACTGGATTCCGACTCCGATATCAAAAAGTGAACTCCCCGGTCAAACTTCTCAAAAATTCAACTTTCACCATTTCAAGCAAATTTTCACTACGGACTTTCAAAAAAATTTACGGACATGCTCCTAAGTCCAAAATCACCATACGGAACTATTGGAATCATCAAAACTCCATTTCGGGGTCGTTTACACATACTGCACCATCCGGTCAATTATTTCAACTTAAGCTTCCAAAAGAAGAATTGTTCTTTCAATTAAATCCTTTCAATTAAATCCTGAATCATCCGAAAACCAAACTTGACCACCCTCGCAAGTCATAATACACATTTCAAAACTACACGAGATCTTAAGCCACCGAATAGAACGTAAATTCTTAAAACGACAAGTCGGGTCGTTACATATATTTAAGGATATTGTATGGGGATACAATTGGTACGAGTACCTACCTTTAAAATATATGTGAGAAATGACTTGACTTCCAAGGGGCTCATACATATATTTAAAGGATTCCTTTACTCGACTAAAAGAAATAGAGATTTCTTAAACTATAATGAGGGTAAATAGTTTAAAATAAGTAGTGGAAATATCATTTAGATAAAAGTCTGTCACAATCCTATTTCACCTATAGGTCGTGATGACGCCCGACATCACAACTAGGCCATCGAACTAGTGAGTTAAACATATATTTATTCTTTTAGAAATTTTTCCAAATAATTAAACTCATCTTACTTACAACATTTAAGAAAAATATAAAATATTCTGTTTAAATAAAATTAAGAAAATAATTCAAACCCCAATTCTACTAGTGTGTGTGTCAAGACCTGGTATCACAAGTATATGAGCATGTAGTAGATTATACAAAAGAAATCCAAAATACTGTCTGAACACAAAATAGACAGAAAACAAATACGAAGGGAGACACTGGGTGCTGCAGAACGGCTCAGGAGAAGCAGCTCACCACTAGGCCTCGGGATAGCGTGGGTGCGCACTGGTAGGTCCGCATAAGGTTCCTGTCTCAGATCCTGCCCAAAAGTACAGCAAGCGTAGCATGAGTACGTAAAAAACGTGTACCCAGTAAGTATCAAGTCTAATCTCGAAGAAGTAGTGACGATAGGTCGACTTTGACACTCACTAAGGGTCAATAATATTAAAATAGATAATTCTTTAAAATTAAAAAAAATTCAATTTATCAATTAACTTCACAAGCTGCAATAGAATGTCAAGGTATCGTGTAATTAATATTATTATTAGGCACCATTTCTGTCGAGGTCGTACGCCCCGATCCAGAGTATCGTGTACACTGCCTAGGGACATACAACACGATCCATAGATGCATCTATACTGCCGAGGCATTCGGCCCGCTCCACAAGAAAGGAGAACATTTTCTTATGAACCTCCGGAATGAGAAGTTATTATAAGGCTAACATATAAGGATATAAAATTTCTATTAACACTCAAGTAATTTGCACAAAAATTCAAGTATGTGGAATTTCAATCTTTTAATATTTTTTCCTAACAATTCACAATATATACCAAATAATTTAATTAAATAACGGATATAATTTATACAAGTAATTCATACTTTGAGTCCTAAACTACCCCGGACTTTAGCATTAATAGATGCTACGCACGGACTCTCGTCACCTCGTACATATGTAGCCCCCACAATTAGCAACAATTATTAATTTAAATCACCTATGGGGTAAATTCCCTCTTACAAGGTTAGACAAAAGACTTACCTTGTCTCAAAGTCCACTTCCCGATCACAACATCGCGTTAAAGTCTCAATTCGATACCGAAACATCCGAAACTATCCAAATGTTATACAAAATAATTAATACATGCTCAAAAATTCGAAATTAGACTATTAAATTAATTACCCAACCCAAAATGGTAAAATTCCTAAAATTCACCCAAGGCCCACGTGCCCGGATTTCGGAAATTTTCAGAGGAAATCGTTACCCATAATCTTAAGAACTCAAATATAAAAGTTTCATCTAATTCCATTACTATTTTCGTGGTTAAAATATGATTTTTATCAAAACTTAGGTTTTTCATCTAAACCCTTGATTTTCATGATTTATAGGTTATAATCTATCCATAATCTATGTATTTAACTCAAAGTGTGTAGAATTAACTTATCTTCAAGTTGCTAGTTGAAATCCCCTCTCCAAAGCTCCAAAATTGCCCAAGAATGGAAGAAATGGGGTTAAAAATGGTGGAACCCCGTTTTTAAGACATTCTACCTGGTATAGTGAACCCCTTCTTCGCGAACGCGGTCAGTGCATCGCGTTCGTGAAGGCAAAATTTCACAGCCTTAAAAGTACCCTTCGCGAACATGACAAGGGTATCTCGAACGCGAAGGCTTACTGGCCTGCCCTTCGCCAACGCGTTGGGAAATTTCACTCCGGTCCCAGTCCTCCTTCGCGAACGCGAGTAGATCTTCGCTAACGCGTAGACATAAAATCCAGGGCTTCGTGAATGTGTCTCCCTTCACGCGAACGCGAAGGTAAATTTCCCAGCTCCCATTTTCCTTCATCGCGAACGCGAGAGTACTTCCGCGTTCGCGAAGAAGGAAACCAGAACTGGAATTTTTGGGTTTTTCCAACTTAGCTCTGGGTGGCTCAAAACTCACCCGAGCCCCCGTCCAATTGTGCCAACAAGTCTGTAAACATGATACGGACCTGCTTGACCTCTCGAAATACGTAAATGAACAATGAAGCTAAGAATCGCACCCCAAAACTGAATTGGATCAAAATATGAACTTCAAGTTTCTAAATTCTTCCGAACGCGCCGAATCATTCTTATACTACTCGGAATGATACCAAATTTTGCGTGCATGTCTTAAATCACCATACGGAACTATTCCCAGGCTTGTAATTCCAAACGGACCTCAATTACTCCAAAACTTAATCCAAACCAAATATAAAGAAGCTTAACCCTGTAAATAGTTGATTTTCACTATTAAGCGCTGCAACGCTCCCGGGTTGTCCAAATCACGATTCGAACATACGCCCAAGTCCAAAATAATCATACAAACCTATTGGAACCGTCAAACCCCGATTCCAGTGTCATTTTCTAAAAATGTTGACCAAAGTCAAACTTAGCCTTTTAAAGCCAAACTAAGGAACTAAGTGTTCTGATTTCAACCCGAACACTTCCAAATCCCGAACTAACCATCCCCGCAAGACATAAAACAGTAAAAGCACATACGGGGAGTCTTATTTAGGGAAACAGGGTTCTAGAAGGCAAAACGACCGGTTGGGTCGTTACAATCTACACCTCTTAAACAAACGTTCATACTCGAACTGGTTTAGAATTATACCTGTAGTGCTAAATAAGTGTGGATATCTGCTCCGCATGTTTTCCTCGGCCTCCCAAGTCACTTCCTTGACTGGTTGGCCCCTCCACTGGACTTTTACCATAGAAATCTTCTTGGACCTCAACTGGCAAACCTGTCTATCAACAATGGCAACTGGCTCCTCTTCATAACCCAAGCTATTATCTAGTTGAACTGTGCTAAAGTCTAACACATGTGACAGGTCGGTATGATACTTTCGGAGCATAGATACATGGAAAATCGGATGAACTCCCGATAGACTGGGAGGCAAAGCAAGCTCGTAAGCAACCTCCCCAACTCGTCTCAGCACCTCAAATGGGCCTATATACCTTGGGCTCAACTTGCCCTTATTCCCGAATCTCATGATTCCCTTCATCGGCAAAACTTTCAAGAGAACATTTTCACCCATAATAAATGATAAATCATGCGCTTTCTGATCCGCGTAATTCTTCTTTCTGGACTGTGCTGTACGAAGTCGCTCCTGAATCAACTTTACATTTTCCAAGGAATCCTTCACCAAATCAGTACCATATAACTTAGCCTCACCAGGCTCAAACCATCTGATGGCGAACAACATCGCTGACCATATAAATCCTCAAATGGAGCTATCTCGATGCTTGATTGGTAACTGTTGTTATAAGCAAACTCGGCCAAGGGAAAGAAAAGATCCCACTGACCTCCAAAGTCAATCACACATGCCCTGAGTATATCCTCCAAAATCTGAATTGTCAGCTCCGACTGCCCGTCGGTCTGCGGATGATAGGTTGTGCTGAGCTCTACACGGGTCCTAAATTCACTCTGTACTGCTCTCCAGAAATGAGAAGTAAACTGAGGGCCTCTATCTGATATGATAGAAGTTGGCACGCCGTGCAACCAAACTATCTCCTGAATATAAATCTGGGCCAACCTCTCTGAAGTATACGTAGTCACAACAGGAATAAAATGTGCCGACTTGGTCAACCTGTCAATAATGACCCAAACTGCATCAAACTTCCGCAAGGTCCGCGGCAACCCAACCACAAAGTCCATAGTGATGAGTTCCTATTTCCACTATGGTATAGTCATCTACTGAAGTAGGCCACCTGGCCTCTGGTGTTCTTATTTAACTTGCTGGCAATTTCAGAAACCTAGCTACATACTTAACTATGTCCTTTTTCATTCGTCGCCACCAATAATGCTGCCTCAGGTCACGATACATCTTCCTAGCACCTAGATGAATAGAATACCGAGAACTGTGTGCTTCATCTAGGATCTTTTTCCTCAGTCCATCCACATTAGGAACACATAAACGATCTTGGAGTCGCAGAATACCATCTTCGCAGATAGTAACCTCCTTGGCACCACCTCGTAGTACCGTTTCTCGAAGAACCAATAAGTGTGGGTCATAAAACTAGCGAGCCTTGATCTGCTCAAATAGTGAAGACTGGGCAACAACATATGCAAAAACTCGACTGGGCTCTGAAATATCCAACCTCATAAATTTGTTAGCCAAGGACTGAATATCCAAAGCTAATGGCCTCTCCTCTACTGAAATAAAAGCCAAACTACCCATACTCTCCGCCTTTCCACTTTAAGGCATCTGCAACTACATTTGCTTTGACTGGATGATACAAGATAGTAATATCATAATCTTTTAGTAACTCAAGCCATATGCGCTGCCTCAAATTTAGGTCCCTCTGCTTAAACAAATGGTGCAAACTGCGATGATTAGTGTAAATCTCACAAGACACCCCATAAAGAGAATGTCTCCAAATCTTAAGAGCGTGAACAATCGCAGCTAACTCCAAATCATGTACCGGGTAATTCTTTTGGTGGGGCCTCAACTGACGTGAAGCATATGCGATAACTCGCCCCTCCTGCATTAATACACAATCCAAACCAACGCGTGAAGTGTCACAATACATTGTATACATCACCGAACCGGAAGGCAACACTAACACCAGTGTTGTAGTCAATGCTGTCTTGAGCTTCTGAAAGCTCACTTCACATTCATCGGACCATCGGAACGGAGCACCCTTCTGGGTTAATTTGGTCAAAGGTGCTACAATAGATGAAAAACCCTTCACAAACCAACGATAATTTTAAACCTAGGAAACCCCTTATCTCAGTCGCCGAAGTGGGATGATGCCAATTCTGAACTGCCTCGATCTTTTTGGGATCAACTTTGATACCCTCACCAGATACAATATGCCCAAAAGATGTTATAGAATCTAGCTAGAACCCACATTTGGAGAACTTAGCATATAGCTTTTGTTCCCGCAAGGTCTGAAGCACCACTCTCATATGCTGCTCGTGCTCCTTTTACAGCGCTAGTAGATCAAAATGTCATTAATGAAGACAATGACAAATGAATCAATATATGGCCTGAATACCCTGTTCATCAAATCTATAAATGTCATCGGGGCGTTAGTCAAACCGAAGGACATCACCAGAAATTCATAATGACCAAATCCAGTCCAGAAAGCAGTCTTCGGAACATCTGAATCCTGAATCTTCGACTGATGGTACCCTGAACTAAAGTCGATCTTAGAGAACACCCTAGCACCCTGTAACTGGTCAAATAGATCGTCAATATGCGGCAACGGGTACCTGTTCTTAATAGTGACTTTGTTCGATTGGCGATAATCAATACGCATTCGCATCGTCCCATCTTTCTTCTTCATAAATAATACCGGTGCACCCCAAGGCGATACACTCGGTCTGACGAACCCTTTGGCTAGCAACTTTTCAAGCTGTTCTTTCAACTCCTTCAATTCTTTCGGAGCCGTGTGATACAGTGGGATATATATAGGCTGGGTATCTGGAGCCAAGTCAATACAGAAATCAATATCACAATCGGGTGGCATGCCTGGAAGATTTGAGGGAAATACATCGGAGAACTCCCAGACTATAGGCACTAAATCAATCGTCGGAGTCTCTGCAGTAGTGTCCCAAACATAGGCTAGATAATCCAAACAACGCTTCTCGACCATGTGTCGAGCCTTCAGAAAGGAAATAACCTGATTAGATGCACTGACAGATGAACCCTTCCATTCCAATCTAGGTAATGCTGGAATCGCCAAGGTAACAGTTTTGGCATGGAAATCTAGGATGGTATGATATGGAGATAACCAGTCCATGCGTAGGATGATCTCAAAATCGGTCATCTCAAGTAGTAGAAGATCTGCTCTAGTTTCATAACCACAGAATATGATAATGCAGGGCCGGTAGATCCGATCTACCACAACCGAATCGCCCACAGGAGTGGACACATAAACAGGAGTACTCAGGGACTCACAAGAAACACCCAGGAAATGAGCAAATAGAGATGACACATAGGAATATGTAGACCCTGGATCAAATAATATGGAGGTATCTTTGTCGTAGATAGAAATAATACTTGTGATCACGGTATCTGAGGCCTCTGCATCTGGTCTGGCTGGAAAAGCATAGAACCGAGCTGGAGCGCCTCCTGGCTAGCCTCCACCTCTAGGACGACCCCTACCCACCTGCCCTCCACCTCTGGGCAGTCGGAAGGCTGGTGGAGCAACTGGTGCGGTAATCAAAGGATGCTGACCTTGCTACACTGGTCTACCCCAAAGCCTGGGGCAAGATCTCCGCATATGACTGAAATTCCCGCACTCGAAATAACCCCTCGGTGCGATGGGCTGCTGACCTGAAGTCTGGCCCTGGTGACCTGAATACCCACTAGAAGAACCCTGAATAGCCGGTGGGTGGTAAAAACTCTCTGGCATAGCACTGAAATAAGGTCACACTGGAGCACCCCGAAGAGGCGGTAGTGCTGGATATGGGGGCCTACTGGACTGCCCTCTCACGAATTTAGCTTTACCCCCAGACGGGGCACCTCTGAACTCTCTAGAATATCTAAACCGCCTATCTCTCATAACTTGCTCTCGGCTACACTGACGTACACCATCAATCCTCCGAGCTATCTCCACAACCAACTCATAAGAAGTCCCCAACTCAACCTCTCGAGCCATAGTGGCCTGAATGCCAGTATGCAAACCTGCAACAAACCTCCGTGCTCTCTCTGTATCAGTAAGGAGTATCATAAGTGCATGGCGAGATAACTCAGAGAACTTCGCCTCATAATCGGTAACTAACATCTGACCCTATTAGAGCTGCTCAAACTGAAACCGCAACTCTTTCCTCTGGGAGGGTGGAGTATACCTATCCAGGAAAATACATGTGAACCTGTCCCAAGTCATGGGAGGAGAATCTGTTGATCTGCCAAGAAGATAGGACTTCCACCACCTACGGGCCCTGCCCTCCAGCTGAAAAGTAGCAAAGTCTACCCCATGAGACTCCAATATCCTCATGTTATGCAGTCTGTCCCTGCACCGATCAATGAATTCATGAGGATCCTCATGTCTCTCTCCCCCCAAAACAGGAGGATATAACCCAGTCCATCTGTCTAATAGCTTCTGCGGCTCGGCGACTGCAGCTGGTCTGGGCTTAGGTGTAGCTGCTGCCACTAGCTGGGCTCCACCCACGGGTAGTGTACCCTAGGTCTGATATACAGTTGTTGTCTGCCCATGAGCCTGTGCGGTAGGGGTCTGTGCTCCCCGCCCGCCTGAGATGTGGCTGGGTCTGCCGGAAATAAACCGACCTGAGTCATATTGTCCATGAACCGCAGCATACGACCCATGACATCCTGAAATTCCGGTGCGGATGTGAAATCCACCCGAGCTGACTCGACTGCGGGCACCTCGCCTTGCTCCTCGATAATAGGATCCTCTACTAGATCCACTGGTGGTATAACTGGGATAACTCTGGGACGTCCTCGTCCCCTACCACGAGTTGGAGCCCTCCCTCGGTCTCTAACAACTGGGGGAGCATCTCTTCCCTGGTCTGAAACCTCATTAGAGTGCGTTCTCACCATCTGTGAGAGAATAAGAGAAAGATACTTAGTACTACATCAACCGCACGATAGAAGATGAAGAAAGGTAGTTTCCTAACACCCTATAGCCTCTCGAAGATAAGTACAAACGTCTCTGTATCGATCCGTTAGACTCTATTATGTCTGCTCATAACATGTGAGACCTACGTGAACCTAGTGCTCTGATACCATGTTGTCACGACCCAATTTCACTTGTAGGTCGTGATGGAGCCCAACACTATAGCTAGGCAAGCCAACTAATAAATTAAGCATACATTGATAAAATTTTAGAAATTTTTCCAATTAATTAAACTCATCTTACTTACAACATTTAAGAAAAATATAAAAGATTCTGTTTAAATAAAATTAAGAAAATAATTCAAACCCTAATTCTACTAGTGTGTGTACCAAGACCTGGTATCACAAGTATATGAGCATCTAGTAGATTATACAAAAGAAATACAAAATACTGTCTGAACACAAAATAGACAAAAAAACAAATACATAGGGAGACACTGGGTGATGCAGAACGGCTCAGGAGAAGCAGTTCACCACTAGGCCTCGGGATAGCGTGGGTGCGCACTGGTAGGTCCGCATAAGGTTCCTGTCTCAGATCCTGCCCAAAAGTACAGCAAGCGTAGCATGAGTACGTAAACAACGTGTACCCAGTAAGTATCAAGTCTAATCTCGAAGAAGTAGTGATGAGAGGTCGAATTTGACACTCACTAAGGGTCAATAATATTAAAATAAAAATATTTAAATAAACATGATTTATGTGAATAACAATAATTTTCTTAACAAGCAGAATAAATAATTCTTTCAAATTCAAAAATTTTCAATTTATCAATTAGCTTCACAAGCTGCAATAGAATGTCAAGGTATTGTGTAATTATTATTATTAGGCATGATTTCTACCGAGGTCGTACGACCCGATCCAGAGTGTCGTGTACACTGCCGAGGGATGTGCGACACGATCCATAGATGCATCTATACTGCCGAGGCATTCGGCCCGCTCCATAATAAAGGAGGACATTTTCTTATGAACCTCCGGAATGAGAAGTTATTATAAATCTAACACATAAGGATATAAAATTTCTATTAACAGTCAAGTAATTTGCACAAAAATTCAAGTATGTGAAATTTCGGTCTTTTACGATTTCCTCTAACAATTTCCAATATAATCCCAGTACTTTAATTAAATAAAGGATGCAATTTTTTACAAGTAATTCATGCTTTGAGTTCTAAACTACCCGGACATAGCATAATTAGTAGCTACGTACGGACTCTCGTCACATCATACGTACGTAGCCCCCACAATTAACAATAATTATTAATTTAAATCACCTATGGGGTAAATTCCCTCTTACAAGGTTAGACAAGAGACTTACCTTGTCTTAAAGTCCACTTCCCAATCACAATGTCGCGTTAAAGTCTCAATTTGATGCCGAAAAATCCAAAACTATCCAATTGTTATACAAAATAATTAATACATGCTCAATAATTCGAAATTAGACTATCAAATTAATTACCCAACCCAAAAAGGTAAAATTCCTAAAATTTACCTCGGGCCCACGTGCCCGCATTCAGGAAATTTTTGTAGGAAATCGTTACCCATAATCTTAAGAACTAAAATATAAAATTTTCATCTAATTCCATTACTATTTTCGTGGTTAAAATTATCAAAACTTAGGTTTTTCATCTAAATTCTTGATTTCCACAATTTACAGGTTATAATCTACCCATAATCTTTGAATTTAACTCAAAGTGTGTAGAATTAACTTACCTTCAAGTTACTAGTTGAAATCCCCTCTCAAAAAGCTCCAAAATCGCCCAAGAATGGAAGAAATGGGGTTAAATATGGTGGAACCCCGTTTTTAAGACATTCTGTCCCGTATAGTGAACTCCTTCTTTGCGAATGCGGTCAGTGCATCGTATTCGCGAAGGCGAAATTTCCTATCCTTAAAAATACCATTCACGAACGCTACAGGGGTCTCGCGAACGCGAAGGCTTACTGACCTGCCCTTTGCGAACGCATGAGCTCCTTCGCGAACGCTTAGGGAAATCTCACTCCGGTCCCAGTCCTCCTTCGCGAACGCGATTAGACCTTCACGAATGTGTAGGCCTAAAATCCAGGGCTTCGTGAACGTGTTGCCCTTCATGGGAACGTGAAGGCAAATTTCCCAGCTCCCATTTGCCTTCATCGCGAATGCGAGAGTCCTTCCGCGTTCACGAAGAAGGAAACCAGAGCTGGAATTTTTGGTTTTTTCCAACTTAGCTCCGGGTTGTTCAAAACTCACCCGAGCCCCCCGGGAGCCTGTCCAATTGCGCCAAAAAATCAATAAACATGATACGGACTTGTTTGAACTCTGGAAACACATAAATCAACAATGAATCTAAGAATCGCACCCCAATACCGAATTGGATCAAAATATGAACTTCAAGTTTCTAAATTCCTCTGAATGCGCCAAATCATACTTATACTACTCAAAATGACACCAAATTTTACATGCAAGTCTTAAATCACCATACTGGACTATTCCCAGGCTCGAAATTCCAAACGGACCTCAATTACTCCAAAACTTACTCCAAACCAAATTTAAAGAACCTTAACCCTTTAAATAGTTGATTTTCACAATTAAGCACCAAAACGCTCCCGGGTTGTCCAAATCCTGATTCGAACATACGCCCAAGTCCAAAATCATCATACGAACCTATTAGAACCATCTTATCCCAATTCCGAGGTCATTTTCTAAAAATATTGACCAAAGTCAAACTTGTCCTTTTAATGCCAAACTAAGTAACTAAGTATTCTGATTTCAACCCGAACACTTCCAAATCCCGAACTAACTATCCCCGCAAGTTATAAAATAGTAAAATCACATACAGGGAGTCTTATTTAGGGAAACGGGGTTTTATAAGGCAAACCGGCCGGTTGGGTCGTTACAAAGTCCATGTCTTTATGATATATGTAAATATGTTCTTATATTATTGCCTTTTCTTTTCCATATTTTAGATTTTTCAATATGTCTGTTATATCACTGCATGAAATACTTGAGACCAACAAGTTGGTAGGACCAAACTTTGATGACTGGTATAGAAATTTGAGAATTGTTCTCATGCATGAATAGGTCATTGATGTGATCGATAATCCTACAAAGATAATCCCACCAGAGAATCATGTTCAAGGCACCAAGGTTTATCACAAACACTTGAAAGAATGCCTTGCTATTAAACGTATCATTCTCACTTCTATGAGTTCTGAACTCCAGAGGAAACATCTGAATATGGATCCAACTGCAATCATTTAATATGTTAAGACGATGGTTGATACACAATTGGACATTGAAAACTCTCCAGTTGGACCCCTTGTCAATCATGTGATTGTTCGTACCGTAGAACATGAGAAGGTGGGATACAATCTTGGTAAAGATATTTCTAAAGATTTGATCTTGTAGTCAGTATATAATGCCAAATTTTTTCACTGTAATAAAAAAGAGCATTTGAAGAGAAACTGCAAGGAGTATCTTGAAACTCTAAAGGACAAGAAACAAGATGAGACATTAATGAAAAATATTTTCAAGGTTTCTTTATCTACTACTAATTCTTCACTGTGGGTATTAGATACTGGCAATGGTTATATAAACTGCAATATGTTGCAAGGGCTCAAGATAAGTAGGAGACTAAAGAAGGGAGAAGTCAATCTACAAGTTGGAAATGGTGCAAAAGTTGCAGCCATAGCTGTAGGATCAATTTCTTTAATAATGCCTTCGGGCAAAGGACTTATGCTAGATGATTGTTATTATGTTCCTAAATTTGTTTCGAACATAATTTCAGCTTCTATGTTGGACAAGCGTGGGTTTCGCATTAACATAGGCAATGGTACTTGCTCTATTTATTATGATGATGATTTATATGTGAATGGCTATCTCCAACATGATGTTTATGTCTTACCTAATGTGAATGCTAATTCGATTATGCATGTTTCTAGTCTTAAGAGAAAAAGAGATGATCAAGTAAATCATAAATACCTTTGGCATTATAGGCTTGGTCATATTGGAGAGAAAAAAATTAATAAGTTGTACAAGGAAGGGTACCTTGACAAGTATGATTTTGAATCATATCCAACTTGTGAATCTTGTTTCAAAGGAAAAATAACCAAATCTCCATTTACTGGAAGTGGAGAAAGAGTGTCTGAATTATTAGGATTAATTCATACAGATGTTTGTAGGCCCATGAAAATTCAAGATAGAGGTGGATATTCTTACTTCATCACCTTCACTGATGATATGTCAAGATATGGATTTGTGTATCTTTTGAAACACAAATCTGAATCTTTTGAAATGTTCAAAAGGTTCCGTAGTGAAGTTGAGAAATAGACTGGCAAAAGTATCAAAGTACTAAGGTCCGATAGAGGTGGAAAATATCTTAGTGAATATTTTACTAGGTATCTCAAAGAGAATGGGATTCTCTCACAATGGACACTTCCAGGAACACCACAACACAATGGTGTGTCTGAAAGGAGAAATCAAACATTATTAGATATGGTGAGATCTATGATGGAGTTCACTGATCTTCCAATAAATTTATGGGGATATGCTTTGGAAGCAGCAATATACTTACTTAATAAAGTTCCCACTAAGTCAGTCTCTATAACACCATATGAGATATGGAAAGGGCGTAAGCCTAACCTTAAACAGATTAAAGTTTGGGGTTGTCCAGCTTATATTAAGAGACTACATTCTAATAAACTTGACTCTAGATCTGGTAAGTGTAGGTTCACTGGGTATCCCAAAGAAACAATGGGATATTATTTCTATCACCCTTTTACCATAAAGTGTTTGTGGCTAGAGGAGCAACCTTTTTGGAAAGGAATTTTTTTTTTGGAAGGAAATTATAGTGGAGAAATAGAACTTGATGAAGTTCGAGAAACTAATGAATCAACACAAAATCAAGATCATGAGACACAAGTTAAAGAGCCTTTATTGGATGTTTTGAAGTTGACAAGGAAGTTTTCATCTTCAACGGTTGAAGTTCAAGAACTAAATGTAGTTCAAGAACAGGTTAATGAACCAGTTCCAAACCAAATTGAACAACAACCAAATCCAGCACAAGGTGAACAAGTTGTACAAACACCTCAAGTTGTACAAACACCTCTTAGAATATCTACACGAGAATGTCATGTATCAACTAGATTAAATCTAATAGTACAAGATGATGTATAAAATAAGGTTGATCATAATGATGATGACCCTAAGACCTATGAAGAGGCTATACAAAGTTCTGATTATGAGAAATGGCAAAAGGCCATGGAATCCGAAATGGAATCCATGAAGGAAAATAAAGTATGGACTTTAGTTGAACCTTCAAATGATATAAAAACTATAGGTTGTAAATGGGGTTTTTAAGAAAAAGATTGTAGCAGACGGAAATGTAGAGACCTACAAAGCCCGTCTTGTTGCCAAGGGATATCATTAGAAAGAAGGAGTCGACTATGACGAGACTTTCTCTCTCGTGGCAATGCTCAAATCAATTCGAATTTTGATTGTTATAGTAGCATACTATGATTATGGAATATGGCAAATAGATGTGAAAACAGGTTTCCTTAATGGTGAGCTAGAAGAGGATGTGTACATGACACAACCCGAAGGTTTCACATCTCCGCCTGATCATAATAAAATTTTCAAGCTACAAAGATCCATTTATGGACTAAAGCAAGCTTCTCGAAGTTGGAATATTCGCTTTAACAAGACAATTCAAAAGTTCAATTTTGTTAGATGCAAAGAAGAACATTGTGTGTACAAAAAGGTTAGTGGGAGCATAATTATATTCTTAGTACTGTATGTTGATGATATATTGCTCATAAGGAATGACATACCACCACTGCAAAGTATCAAGATATAACGACATGGCCGGTCGTTTTGAGTATTACAGTCTCGTTCCCCCATTTACTACTCAATTTGTGCTTTACAACTATTATGTGACTTGCCGGGTAAATTGGTTCAGGTCCGGTGAGGTTTTGGAATGGTTTTGAACACTTAGTCCCAAGGTTTAAAGCTTAAGTTAAAATAGTGATTGGATGTCGACTTATGTGTAAACGACCCCGTAATAGAGTTTTGATGATTCCAGTAGCTCCGTATGGTGATTTTGGACTTAGGAGCGTGTCCGGAAAATTATTTGGAAGCCCATATCTAAATTAGGCTTGAAATGGCGAAAATAGAAATTTATGTTTGGAAGTTTGACCGGGGAGTTGACTTTTTGATATCGGAGTCGGAATCTAGTTCAAAAAATTTCCATACATCCGTTATGTCATTTATGACTTGTGTGCAAAATTTGAGGTCAATCGGACTTGATTAGATAGGTTTCAGCGTTGAATGTAGAAGTTAAAAGTTCTTAGTTTTATTAGGCTTGAATTGGGTATTTCTCATGGTTTTAGCGTTGTTTGATGTGATTTGAGGTTTTGACTAAATTCGTATGATGTTTAGGACTTATTGGTGTATTTTGTTGAGGTCCCGAGGGCCTCGGGTGAGTTTCAGATGGTTAACGGATTGAAATTTGGACTTAAACAATTGCTGGAATTTTCTGATGCATGTACCTTGTTTCCTTCATCGCGTTCGCTAGAGGAGTCTCGCATTCGCGAAGAGGAACTGAGGGGCTGGAAATATTTTCTCTTCGTGTGCGCGAAGAGGAAGACGCGTTCGTGAAGGGTTGGCAGGATGTGCATCGCGAACGCGAGAAGGGTCACGCGTTCGCAAAGAAGGTTTGGTGGCAGTGGAACATTAAAGCTTCGCGTTCATGAAGGGTAGCTCGCGTTCGCGATGGCCAAGCTTGGTAAAGCATCGCGTTCGCAAGGCTGCTTTAGCGTTCACAAAGAAGAAATTCGGGCAGCACAAAAATGTGCTTCGCGAACGCGAGGGAGCTATCGCATTCATGAAGAAGAAACGTCTCGACAGAAATTTTAAGTTCTGAAAATGGAATTTCGTCCCATTTTCCATTTTTGACAAACTGGAGCTCCGAAAGAGGCGATTTGTCACGACACAAACTAACCCATGTCATGATGGCGCCTATCGTGGAACTAGGCAAGCCGACTCATTTCCAAAACAAACCGATGTTTTCATATCAAAGATAATTTTAATGTTATTTAACATAAAAACCTTCGTAAAGGAGTTCAAATCAAAATAAAAGTGCGGAAGGAAAAGCCCGACATCGGGGTGTCACTAGTCATGAGCATCTACTACAATCTATCTAACAATATCAAGGCTAACTCAGCCTGGAAAATAGCTAAATACAACTAGAGGAAGATAAGAGGGAGAAGAGCAGGGGCTGCGATCGCCAAACAGCTACCTTGCTATCTCCGAGAAAATCTGCAACTAGAACAATCAATAACCACTACCGTGTCCAGCTACACCTGAATCTGCACACAAGGTGCAGGGAGTAACGTGAGTACGCCAACTCAATAACTAACAATAATAAATAAAGACTAAGCAGTAGTGACGAGCAATAAAGCATACAACATTCATATCAGGAAAACGCAGTAAAATACCACATGCTTTTAAAATTAGGATTTAAATCAAAATATCTCGTTTAAACCCAGTTCCAGTAAAAATCATTTAAAGATATTTTTCAACAGTTTTCAAACAGAGGAAAAAATGCAAAGGTGAGCAAAAATGGTGAAATCATAAACAGCCCCTCGGGCAAACCTCACAGTCACTCGTGCCACTCGGGCATACCTCACAATCACTCATGCCTCCCAGTCACTCAGCACTCGGCACTCGACACTCAGCACTCGCACACAATAGGTACATGTGCTCACTGGGGGTGTGTACAGACTCCGGAGGGGCTCCTTCAGCCCAAGCGCTATAATCTGCACGGACAACTCGCGTGATGCACGAACAACTCATGTGCTATAATAATAAAGCATGCTACATGTGGGCAGCCCCGATCTACACTCATCCTCACAAATCAGGCCCTCGGCCTCACTCAGTCATAAACCTCTCAAGCCACTCGGGCATTTCAGTAAAACAGGGCATTCGGCCCAAAATATTTGTATGCATCAAAATAGAGTCATAAAACTGAGTTATGCGGTAAACAAGTATAAACATGACTGAGTATGGATTTTCAATCGAAAACAATGAGAGAATGGTAAGAAAAAGCCCCTAAGGGTCCAAATAGCACTGGCGCAAGGCCAGAACATGGCATTCAACCCAATTTATAGAAACTCTTTCTAAAATATATAAGTATCATATAGTTTCAACAAAATATGCAACTTTACAGTTGCTACGGGACGGACCCAGTCACAATCCCCAACAGTGCACGCCCGTCACTAAAAATAGTAGGATGATACAAAATCCGGGGTTTCGTACCCTTAGGACTAGATTTTCAATCGTTACTTACCTCAAACCGGTCAAATCTCTACCCCGCAATGCTCTTGCCTCTAGACTCAGCCTCCAAATGCTCCGAATCTATTCACAATCAGTACAATACCATAAATACGCGCTAATGGAATGAATTCCACAAGAAAAGCTACAAAATTAGACCAAAACCCGAAATTGGCTAAAAAAACAAAAACCCGCGGGCCCACGTCTCGAAATCCAACAAAATTTACAAAAGTAGAAAGCTCATTCACTCACAAGTCTAACCATACCAAATTCATCAAAATATGACATCGTTTGGTCCTTCAAATCCTTAAATTACTCTCCAAAATTTCCAAGCCCTAACCCCTCATTTTTACTAATTACAATGATTAAATACGGAACAATCACCATATATACAAGTATTGGAGCTCAAGTAACTTACCTCAACGAAATCCCCTTTGATTCCCTCTTGAATTCTCTCCCAAAAACTCCAAAATCTGAATAGAAATGGTGAAGAATGCACCAAAATTTGCAAAGTGTGCAATATGTACCCTCTGCCCAGGCTCCTCGCACCTGCGGCCATTTTCTCGCACCCGCGGTCCAAGGAGCCGCACCTGCGCAACTCACTTACGCGCCCAGACTCCAAATCTGCGGCAAACTCATCGCACCTGCGAAGGCGCACCTGCGCGTTTCCTCCGCTTTTGCGAAGCCTGCCCAGCATTCCCTTCTCCGTATCTGCGCCCCAGGTTTCGCACCTACGGGCTCGCAGATGTGACCTCTAACTCGCACCTGCGCATCTTTCCTAGCCTAGTGTTTCCCGCACCTGCGCACTCCCCATGCGCACCAGCGGCCTCACACCTGCGAGGCTTTCTTCCGCAGTTGCGAAAGTAGTAGTAGCAGCAGCTCCAGCTGCATTTTCCAACTTTGACAAATCCCTTAACCACCCGGAATCACCCCGAGGCCCTCGGGACCTCAACCAAAAATGCCAACAAGTCATATATCAACATACCAACTTAGTCGAACCTTCAAATCACTCAAAGCAACATCAAATAATCAAATTACCCTCGGATTCAAGCCTAAGATATTTTAAATTTCCAAATTCGGCAACCGATGACGAAACCAACCAAACCACATCTGAATGACCTCAAATTTTGCACCCACATTAAAAATGACACTACGAACCTACTCCAACTTCCGAAATTCCATTCCGACCCCGATATCAAATTTTCCACTGCCGACCGAAATCGCCAAATTTCCAATTTCACCAATTCAAGCCTAATTCTACCACGAACCTCCAAATCATATTCAGGATGCACTCCTAAGTCCAATATTACCTAACGGAACCATCAGAATTCAAATCCGAGATCGTTTACACATAGGTCAATATTCGGTTGACTTTTCCAACATATGTTTCTACTTAAGAAACTAAATATCTCAATTCACTCTGAAACCATTCCGGTCCCGAACCAACTAACCCGATATAACATAATATAACTGAATAACACAAAAAGAAGTAGAAATGGGGAAAAGGGGGCTATAACTCTCGAAATAACCGGCCGGGTCATTACACGATTTTTGGGAGATTTTCAAGAAAAATAACGGGGTAAGTGTTCTTAACTCAATATTGGTAAAATTATCCTAATCCATGGTTGGTTTTAACATTTAATTGGTGAATTAAGTTGGAAAATTTAGAAAACCCTCTTGGTTTAATTTGAAGATTTGAGGGTCGGGTTGATGTCGGAATTTGGTAAAATTTGTATGGCTGGACTCGTGGTTGAATGGGCGTTCGTATTTTGCAACTTTTGTCGGGTTTCGAGACGTGGGCCCCATGGGCCATTTTTGAGTTAAAATTTGGATTTTGTTGTAAAATTAGTATTTTCATATGGAATTAATTCCAATAATTGGTATTGACAGAATCGAATTAATTGTGACTAGATTCAAGGCGTTCGGAGGCTGATTCGCGAGGCAAGGGTATAGTAGAGTAAAGAATTACATAGTTGAGGTAAGTAACACTTCGAAACTTGGTTATGAGGGAATGAACCCCCGAATTTGGTGTTATATAAATTGTTTAGAGGTGATGCACACGATAGGTGACGAGCGTGTGGACATGCATCATAGAAATTGTGACTTGAATAAAACCTGTGAAGTTGTAAAATTAAAGAATCATGTTATTATTCACATATTCTCCATGTGTTAGGAAATTGAGTTGAGACTCGTATTAAAGATCATGATTAGGCTATGTGTCGATATTTTGGGACCCACAGGGTCGTGTTGCTGCTGAATTTAATTGTTTTAAAAATGTATATTTCATACTTAGTCATGTTCATCCATTGTAAGTATATTTATGGGATCGGGGTTGCCCGCATGCAGTAGGCCATATTGGCTTTATGTATATTATTATTATATGGAACGGGACTGCCCGCCTGCTGTAGGCCTTATAGGCTTTATTATTATATGGATCGGGGTTGCCTGCCTGCAGCAGGCCATATCTGTTTTATATCACGCTTGGGTTGAAGGAGCCCCTCCGGAGTCTGTACACCCCCAGTGAGGGTAGATGACAATATATTCGGGCATGGACTTGCCTTACTTAATTATATTGTGATGAATTTCCCTGGACATGGATCTTGTCCGTATCATTTATATTTGGGGATAAATTACCCCAGGGCTGGATTGGCCTTATACGATACTGAGTGACTGACTGTCATTCGATGTGTATATATATACGGGATAGAATATCCCTAGGCTGGATTGGCTATAAACAGTACCGAGTGACTGAATGATTAGTGAGTAGTAGTACATGGGGTCTTTCCACTGAGATGTCATATTCCTCATATCATACAGTATTGATCTATTTTTCTTGTACTGAGTTTAACTGTTGAACTTGAAAGCATGCCTAAATTTTTATATATTGGAATGTACCTGCGGAGCTTGTCACAACCCAAACTCCATTAAAGGTCGTGATGGCGTCGGACACCGCTTTCAGGCAAGCCAAAAATAATTATCTAATTTGGTTCTCATTTTAATATTTTTGAAATCATATTTCCTTCAATTAAAAAGGTAATAAGATTGAATTTACAGAGTAATTAATAATATTATTTTTTCAATACTGGACAACCCAAAATCACCCCAAAACCCGATGTCACAAGTGCATGAGCATCAACTAGGAATGTAAAATAAAATACAGCATCTATCCAGAATACAAATTTGGACAGGAGAAATATAAATACTCTGAAGGAGACTCTGCCGGCTGCGGGTCGTAATATGGAATGCAGCTCACGTAAGTCCCTGCATGCATACACGCCTCTACTCTCACAAGGCCACTAATCATATATGTACCTACACAAAAATGTACAGCAAGTGTAGTATGAGTACGTAATCAACGTGTACCCAGTAAGTATCTATCATAACCCCAGAGAAGTAGTGACGAGGGGTCGACATCAACACTCACTAGGGGTCCAATAACATCAGGTACAGTAAAGAGGCAAGTAAATCTGAGGCAGAGTAATAACTGAGATAAACAAGTATTAATCACGTGGTACAAATCCCCCTCTTTACGAGAATCTCAAGCTCTCCATTAGAAATTCCCTCCTTAACCGGAGCATATATATAGATATAGTGGATTTCATCAGATAGATTGTCATAACACAAATCGGGAAACTCACATATACACTGGCTTCTTGCCAAATATTACGCACGAATCCATGAGTATATGATATAGGAAATGCCGACGCATATGACCCGATCCAACATAAATATTAAACTGTGCACTGCCAAGGGTCGAACGGCGCGAACCATAGATACATCTTTCAAACTACTGAGGCGAACGACCCACTCCCATGAGAGTGTGGTACATAAATCCTGCCGCGGCGAATGGCCCGATCTCATAAGAAGTGTAATACAAATCGTGCCAAGGTGAACTTCCCGATCCCATTAGAATAAGAGGCTTTGACGGGTCCTTGAACCCACTCATGAATAAACGTGTGAGTTGTAATTTCTTTAACAAAAACCTTTCAATGAAACATATATATATCACGGAAACATGTCGTAAGAGGAGTAAAGTTATTCGGTGACACATCATGAAATCGTGAAGTCTCTACAATAGCAAGTCTAGTCTCAAGTAGAAATGTAAAATAAGGAGTTAAACGAGCATGGATAATCCATATAGTACAAGTACAACATGGTGTGAACCTAAGTCTACCCGGACAATAACATGAATCTAACTACGTACGTACTCTCGTCACCTCGTGCGTATGTAGTCCCCGCAATAAGTTGTACACATCAAATATATCACTTAGGGGCAGTTTCCCTCTCACAAAGTTAGACAGGACACTTACCTCACTCCGACGTTCCAAAACCGACTCCAACACCGCCCTAACACCTCAAACCGGTGACTGCCGATCCAAAACTAGTCAAATAAGATGCAACCCAATCAAAATATACTCTAATACTCATAATTAATCAATTTATAACAATTTCCAACTCCGCTCAAAAATTGATAAAGAAACAATCGGGCCCACGTGCCCGGATTCCAAAACTTTTCAAAGACAAACACTACCCATAGCACTACGAACTCAAATATATAATTTATTCTCAATTCCATCCCCAAATTCGTGGTCAAAATCCAAAAATACCAATTTCTAGGTTTTTCTTCAAAATCCCATATTCCTACAAATTTTCATGTCTAAATCCATGTATAAACCTTGTATTTAACTCACAACTAGTAGAAATCACTTACCTCATGATTGATGGTGAAAATAGTGCTCCAAAATCGCCCCTAGGTCGGCTCCCATGGAGGAAATGAGAAAAAAATGAGCCAAAACCCGCTCTTAAAAGAGCATACTGCCCAGCGACCACTCGCACCTGCGGTCACTTGACCGTTTCTACGGTCCCGCAGGTGCGTCCGAAATATCGCTTCTGCGGTCCTCCTCCAGGCCCCTCAACTCCACATCTTCGGCCCCATACGCGCTTCTGCGCCTTTACTTCTGCGGCTCCACGTGCACTGGTGCGATCCCGCTTCTGCAGAACTCGACCACATCTGCGGTCCCATCCTTCCCCAGCCAGAACCGCTTCTACGACCCTCTTTGCCTCTCCTGCAGCTCCACACCTGCGGTCTAAACCTTACAGGTGCGATTACACCATAAGACAGATGCTTCAGCTTTTCCTTCCAAGTCCAAACTCGATCCGTCAACCATCTGGAATCCACCTGAGGCCCTCGGGACCTCAACCAATAATACCAATACAACCCAAAACATATTACGAACTTAGTCGAGCCTTTAAATCACATCCAAGAACATCAAAACTATGAATCACCCTCCAGTTCAAACTTAATGAACTTTAAAACTTCAAACTCCTATAATCGATGCCAAAACCTATCAAATCACGTCCGATTGACCTCAAACTTTGCACACAAGTCATAATTGGCATTATGGACCTATTCCAACTTCCGGAATCGGAATCTGACCCTGATATCAAAAGTCCACTCCTGGTAAAACTTCTCAAAAATCATCCAAATTCCAACTTTCGCCAAATGACCTCAAAATGACCTACGAACCTCCAAATCCGCTTCCGGACACGCTTCCAATACCAAAATCACCATGCGGAGTTATTCCCAGGCCCAGAATCCCAAACGGACATTGATAACATTGAAATGCACTTCAACTCAAATTTATGAAATTCTTCCAAAATGTCGTCTCCCACAATAGGCGCCAAAACACTCCTGGGTCATCCAAAACCCGATCCGGGCATACGCCCACGTCCAAAATCATCATACAAATCTAGTGGAACCTTCAAATTCTGATTCAGAGGTCGTTTACTCAAAAAACACACTTTAGTCGATTCCTCCAACTTAAGGCTTCCGAAATTAGAATACTTCTTCCCAAATCCACTCCGAGCTTCCCGAAATTAAATTTTGACCACGTGTACAAGTCGTAATACCTGAAGTGAAGCTGTTCAGGACCTCGAACCGCTGAAAGACACGCTATAGCTCAAAATGACTGGTCGGGTCCTTACATTCTCTCCTACTTAAACATGCGTTCGTCCTCGAACGTGCTAAGAACTGCCCTAGAGTTGTCCGAAATCCCTGTTCAACACTCGTGCAGCTATCCGTGCCACCACAACCCAGTTGGGCGCATTAGCTCAAGCCAATCTAAAGATTTTCCCTTTTATTTAGCCAAATAAGCCTTAGAGCCAAATTCTAACATCTGAAATTCTCTACTAGGTCCGTTTCGAACATACAAACACCGCATCCATCACTACATGATGTACCAACACATGATTGTATACTCTTACCAAATTCTTACTATGCACCGCATAACTCATTTGCCCAAGGAAATCTTTCCAAAGCACAATAGCTAAAATTTCCACTGACCCGAAGCCTGTAGTGTACCTCATGACCAATTAAGCCTTGCTTTAACTCTCGCAATACTGCCACGACAGAGAAGATGTGTAGAACTTATAACCACCTGCCAAATCATAATTTATGGAGTCTCTCCTCCCGACAAGAAACATTACCTCATTCTGGACCGAATAACAATATTTACTCTTCAATTTGCTTCATATAAATCTGATCGCACTGATCCCAGGTCCAGTAATCTAGTCTCAGCCAGTACAAGCTGCTCAGGTAATAAGTCACCTCAGACACTGCCAAAAGTCTCATATGATGCCACAATGGGCCCACAAGCTACAAACTCGAATGTGATACATATGGAAATGAACTTTGGAAAGAACTACTCAACTCACATAACTAATTTAAACAATCGAAAAGATGTTATGAACCTTCCTAAAAAAATGAGAAACAAAACACACAATAATAGATATGGGGAAAATGTACTCAATATTATACTGTTGCAACGTGCAACCTGATCCAACCATGATACCCGTGGCGGCGTGCCACCCAATCCAAACAATATATCTGTGGTGGCGTGCCACCCGATCTAACCATATACCCGTGGCGGTGTGCCACCCGATCCACACATAATAATCTAACAAAAACACACATCGAGCCGAAATGCTTATACTCACGAAATGCCCGAATATCAACCATAAGCACGCCAAGTGCATAATAAAAATCCTAGGGAGACAAGTAGCGTCATGCGCTATGAAACTCAAGCACAACTAAGGTGCAATAAATGACCTATATCTTGAGAGCCTTCCTGCTCTCACAACACCACAAATTACACGGGATCTCAATACGAGTGCGAATAATTAAACCACCTCACAACCCACTTGCATAATATAGATTACACGGAGTAGCTAACGACAAAAATAACATTCAAGGCCCGAAGACCCCTCCGAAAACAATGCTATGCTGAAATGAACACATCCGACCTGATATAGAGCCCACATTAACATTTATATCCGTCCACGGACCTCAAACCGATTCTGATCATACCATGCTGGGATAAATATCCCCTCAAGGACCCACAATGACCTATTCACGACACATAAGAACAACCGTCAAATCCAAGACAAACTCACATGGTCCATAGCCCAAGAAATAGAATGCCTCTTAGGCATAAAATCTCGCACTTGCAATATTACCATGACCTCCACATTCGGTCTCAATCTTTAACAATCAAGTGACTGACATGTCACACTTATACAAATCTCCCCATAGGGAATGCTCCCACGATCATTCCGCTCAGGTAGCAAGGTCCGCACATCCATACCACCAACCGTTCTAATTCTATAGAGTGAATCAAAAATCTGCAAGTCAATACACAAAGCCTCTTTCACATGACACCGATCTCAGGTGACGCTAAAGACAATACCAACCTACTCTAATCATCTGAATTCTTCCCTGCTTATCCGAGCTCTTGACATTCTTGTCGACGTCAATTTCAACCTTGATTCCCAACTTTCAAATTCCATTGCCGCTCACTACACCTAACATACCAATACGTGAGAGTACATAATTCCATCATAACTCCTGATCCACTAATAGAATAATCACTCCATCAAATAGAAACCTTTTACTTAACTCATTTCAGGAGAACCATTGCAACACGAGAATGAATTCCCATAACAGCAGAAAATACAATCCTCAAGTAGTGGTCTAAACTACCATAACTCTTCTGGGATCCATCTACACCTAACAGGCCATCATAATCGAATACCTCCAAATAAATCAAATTAAGGCGGTCGTCAAGCCTTGCACGTACCGCCACAAATCACATGTATAACTCAACACGCTGAAGGAATTGATCATTTCCACCATCATGCCAGTTCAACCATTGCTAACCGAATACCGACTTCCCCTAATTTACTCTGGACTTGCCTTAGGAATAATAATAGCTCCATTCAAAATATCATGAACCCAATTCCGCACTCATCCTGAGTGACCTTACTTCACGAGACCACGTTATCTCCAAAATCCACGAACTATCTCATACCCTCCTTGTGCGCATATTCGCATTTTCAACTGGTACACCCATTCTGATAATTCCTCTATGAATCCGAAGTTACTTTCCCCCATTCCTCCAATGCTACACCGCAGACTGAAGATAACGTAAAACACTCTTGGCCCCTTACATAATCCACTGCAAAAGCTCGATACTTAACCATACTACGAACTCGAAATCCTGAGGCATCGCACTTTACTTTTGAATCCACTAGGACCATTATTGAGGGTCACCCACTCTGACTTGTTCTCAACTATGATCAAACTCCAAGGCCCTGCTAGCACACGAACACCCTCACAAAGAATCACCCGGCTGGATCACTTTCCTTGTGCTTCACATCTACACGCAGCATAAACTCTGAGTCCTCCCAAAGCCTGGACATGAATAGATAAGGCCAATCATAGCACACATTCCTCAAATCCTTTGCTAAAATTACCACTGATGTTCTCTTTCTTTAGTCATAATAATCCACCTATGGAAATTCCATGACGACATCCTCCAACAACGTTGCACCGAGTACAATTACTACAAATCTTAGCACATCCTAAGCATGTGCTCATTCATCAGCTATACAAGTACGTTCACTCCTCACAGACATCAACTAAAGGTGCGACAATACATTCAAATCCAAAGTCATGTTGTATCTTTCTTCATATCAAGCAACTCCTTTCTGTCGCACCCAATCTCCCGCCGTATAATAGCCAATATTCCAAATTAAGTCCGTAGACCCAGTCACTATCCACCATAAATCCCAAATCACTCTAAACTTTTCTCAAGGCGTATAGTCATCCTACAACATAACCCATATGCTACTCCGCCACTCTCCCACTTTGATCAAACTCACTCCTTTAAGCAACTCCTTGACTTCTACTTTTCACATTTGACCTCCAAACAATTCAACCACCGCAAGACACCCCCCACGTGTCTTTCCTCATCTTTCGCTGTCCAATTATTGCTCCAAACCCGAATCCATCTCTGTAATATCTGAACACATGAGTCGCTACCAACTCTAAACCTCTTAGAAGATCATCTTTCTCAAGCCAGCAATACTAGAAGTACCAATTCGATTCCGAAATTACTATACTATGTTATCTGTGACAACCACTTCTCAGGCATCATTTCATAAAACCCTGCCACGAAGGCAAATTGAAGAAGACCATAACATCGGTGAACCTTAACGCGTTCAATAAGGACGATTACACCACATCACAATTGAGAACTCAACCGCGCTCTAAAATACCAAGTCTCGTTATTCCATCAACCCAAATCTAAACATTCCTAGTCTGATTGCCTTTCCTCCACCGAAAGTAAAATGCTGAACTTCTGAATCATGCACTGAGAAAAACCTCCTTTCAAGTTAATTACTGCCTCATCACATAAACAAGCACCCTACCATTACACCAACATGGTGCGATAATAACACACGAATTGTCATAACAATCAATGCCCAAATCTCAAAACCATAGGAATTACTGATGCTGAGCGGAAATGACAAGACGATCTTCTGAAAGGAGACGGTAATAGCCCAATCAAATACGCAGGCAGAAATATCCTGCACCACCTCTGTAGTACCATGATAATTCCTCGAGTCCCAATCTAGAACAAGCGCTTCACGTCGCATAATATTGAATAGGAAAGAAATAATAGTACAAGCCTCAAAAGAATCAATTCGCACGATGAGGAATCAAGAAAGGAAGTGCTCCTAACAGCCTTGTAGCCTCTCGAAGATAAGTACAGACTTCTCTATATCGATCTGCAAGACTCTACTAAACTCGCTCATGACTCGTGAGACCTAAGTGAACCTAGCGCTCCGATACCATATTGTCACGACCCAGAATCCATTAAAGGTCGTGATGGCGTCGGACACCGCTGTCAGGCAAGCCAAAAATAATTATCTAATTTGGTTCTCATTTTAATATTTTTGAAATCATATTTCCTTCAATTAAAAAGGTAAAAGATGGAATTTACAGAGTAATTAAAAATATTATTTTTACAATTTCAATACAGGACAACCCATAATCACTCCAAAACCCGGTGTCACTAGTGCATGAGCATCAACTAGGAATGTAAAATAAAATACAGCATCTGTCCAGAATACAAATTTGGATAGGAGAAATATAAATACTCTAAAGGAGACTCTGCCAGATGCGGGTCGTAATATGGAATGCAGCTCACGTGAGTCCCTTCATGCATACATGCCTCTGCTCTCAAAGTCCACTAGTCATATATGTACCACCACAAAAATGTGCAGCAAGTGTAGTATGAGTACGTAATCAACTTGTACCCAGTAAGAATCTAGCCTAACCCCGAAGAAGTAGTGACGAGGGGTCGACATCGACACTCACTAGGGGTCCAATAACATCAGGTACAGTAAAGAGGCAAGTAAATCTGAGGTAGAGTAATAACTGAGATAAACAAGCATAAATCACATGGTACAAATACCCCTCTTTACGAGGAACTCAAGCTCTCCATTAGAAATTCCCTTCTTAACCGGAGCATATATATAGATATAGTGGATCTCATCAGATAGATTGTCATAACTCAAATCGGGAAAACTCACAGATACAATAGCTTCTTGCCAAATATTACACAATAAATCCATGAGGATATGATATAGGAAATGCCGAGGCGTACGGCCCGATCCAACATAAATATTTAAATTGTGCACTGCCGAGGGTCGAATGGCGTGAACCATAGATACATCTTTCAAATTTCTGAGGTGAACGGCCCACTCCCATGAGAGTGTGGTACATAAATCCTACCAGGCGAATGGCCCGATCCTATAAGAAGTGAAATACAAATCCTGCTGAGGCGAACGACCCGATCCCATTAGAATAAGAGGCTTTGATGGGTCCTTGACCCCACTCACGAATAAACGTGTGAGTAGTAATTTCTTTAACAAAAACCTTTCAATGAAACATACATGTATATATCCCGCAAACATAATGAAACATATATATATCACGGAAACATGTCGTAAGAGGAGTAAAGTTATTCGGTGACACATCATGAAATCGTGAAGTATCTACAATAGCAAGTCTAGTCTCAAGTAGAAATATAAAATAAGGAGTTAAACGAGCATGGATAATCCCTATAGTACAAGTACAACATGGTGTGAACCTAAGTCTACCTAGACAATAACATGAATCTAACTACGTACGGACTCTCGTCACCTCGTGCGTACATAGTCCCCACAACAAGTTGTACACATCAAATATATCACCTAGGGGTAGTTTCTCCCTCATAGAGTTAGACAAGAGACTTACCTCACTCCGACGTTCCAAAACCGGCTCCAACACCACCCTAACACCTCAAAACCGGTGATCGCCGATCCAAAACTAGTCAAATAAGATGCAACCCAATCAAAATATACTCTAATACTCATAATTAATCAATTTATAACAATTTTCAACTCCGCTCAAATAATCGATAAAGCAACTCTCGGGCCCACTTGCCCGGATTCCAAATATGTTTGAAGACAAACACTACCCATAGCATTAAGAACTCAAAAATATAATTTATTCTCAATTCCATCCCTAAATTCGTGGTCAAAATATAAAAATACCAATTTCTAGGTTTTTCTTCAAAATCCCATATTTCTAAAAATTTTCATGTCTAAATCCATGTATAAACCTTGTATTTAACTCACAACTAGTATAAATTACTTACCTCATGATTGATGGTAAAAATAGTGCTCCGAAATCGCTCCTAGGTCGGCTCCCCTGGAGAAAATGAGATAAAAATGAGCCAAAACCCGCTCTTAAAGGAGCACACTACCCAGTGACCTCTTGCACCTGCGGTTACTTGACTACTTCTGTGGACCCGCAGGTGCGGCCAAAATACCAATTTTGCGGTCCTCCTTCCGGCCCCTCAACTCCGCATTTGCGGCCCTATACGCGCTTCTGCGCCTTCGCTTCTGCGGCTCCACGTGCGCAGGTGCGGTCCCACTTCTACGGAACTTGAACGCATCTGTGCTCCCATCCTTCCCCAGTGAGAACCGCTTCTACGACCCTCTTGGCCGATTCTGCAGCTGCGCACCTGCGGCCAAAACCTCGCAGGTGCGGTTACACTAGAAGTCAAATGCTTCAGTTTTTCCTTCCAAGTCCAAACTCGATCCGTCAACCATCCGGAATCCACCTTAGGCCCTCGGGACCGCAACCAATTATACCAACACGTCCCAAAACACATTACCAACTTAGTCAAGCCTTTAAATCACATCCAACAACATCGAAACTACGAATCACCCTCCAATTCAAACTTAATGAACTTTAGAACTTCAAACTCCTACAATCGATGCCGAAACCTATCAAATCACGTCCGATTGACCTCAAACGTTGCACACAAGTCATAATTGGCATTACCGACCTATTCCAACTTCTAGAATCATAATCCGACCCCAATATCAAAAGTCCACTCCCGGTCAAACTTCTCAAAAATCATCCAAATTCCAACTTTGGCCAAATGACCTCAAAATGACCTACGGACCTCCAAATTCACATCCGGACGCGCTCCCAGTACCAGAATCACCATGCGGAGCTATTCCTAGGCTCGGAATCCCAAACGGACATTGATAACATTGAAATGCACTTCAACTCAAATTTATGAAATTCTTCAAAAATGCCGACTCCCACAATAGGCGCAGAAACACTCCTGTGTCATCCAAAACCTGATCCAGACATACGCCCAAGTCCAAAATCATCATACAAACCTGTTGGAACCTTCAAATCCTGATTCCGAGGTCATTTACTCAAAAATCACATTTTGTCTATTCCTCCAACTTAAGGCTTCCGAAATTAGAATTGTTCTTCCTAAATCCACTCTGAACTTCCTGAAATTAAATTCCGACCACACGTAAAAGTCGTAATACCTAAAGTGAATCTGTTCAGTACCTCGAACCACTGAACAATGCGCTAGAGCTCAAAATAATCGGTCGGGTCGTTACAGAGCTCGTCACTACTTTCAGCCTAAAGGTTAGACTTGTTACTTATTGAGTTGGTTGTACTCATACTACACTCTACACCTCGTTTGCAGATCCAGGTGATTTCGAACACGGCGCGACTATTAGATCTCAGAGTGCTATCAGTTGGAGACTATCAAGGTAGCTGCCTGGCATCCACAGACCTTGACTCTCTTTCTTTCAGTTATTGTATTATTCTATACTTTAAGACAGTGTTTTATCAGTCAGACTTTGTATTCATATTAGATACCCGTGTACTCAAGGATACCGGGTTTTGGGAGTGTTTATATCTGTATTTGTGAGATTTATTCCACTGAATTTAAATATTATGTTTTTAAATTTAGAAGATATGATGGTTTATTGAGATTGTCGGCTTGCCTAGTATTAAGATAGGCGCCATCACGACAGGTGAGATTTTGGGTTGTGATAAGTTGGTATCAGAGCATAGGTTACATAGGTCTCATGAGTCATAAGCAAGTGTCTAGTAGAGTCTTGTGGATCGGTATGATGGCATCCATACTTATCTTCGAGAGGCTACAAGGCATTTTAGGATAAACTTCCCATCTTTCTCTCCTTATCATGCGGAATTGATTCATCTTGAAATATAACTCTTTGAATTCCTTCCATGCATTTGTGTTCGAATGTGAGCACTTGGTATCAGCTATGCATCACCGGCTTATGATTCCATAAACGAGGTTTGAGATGAGTATTCTGTGTTTTGGTGATGGTCCAACCTGGAGGACTTGAGGCCAGGGTTAGACCGCAGCTTAAGCTCGGTGGCTTCAGTTCTAACTTGTACATTTGGACTCATATGTACGGTAATGTCCCTACAAGTGGAATTTGTGGCTCGATGAGTGGTGGCTTTGTGATGAGTTTGATGTTGACTGAGGGATGTGTTAAGACGATTTGAATGTGACGAGAAGTGTTTCCTTGAAATGTAAAAAGGGCCATTGGGTGCTTGATTTTCATTTTAATGTGACGTACAGTCTCGAGTATGAATATGTTGAAGGATCTTTCACATTGTTAAATTTTGGGACGAATTAAATTCTCATGTCTTGTTAATGAGTTTGGACTCAGAAAGATTAAGTGATTGCATAGTAATTGTGGCTGCGAAAGGGTATAACAAGATGCCAATTTGAGGCTAGGCAGATGGGTTATCCCATGCGGAGTAATCTACGTAGGTGTGTTGCTTATAATATTGAGTGGAGAGTTTCTTTTCTTCCAGAGAGGCGTATGTGTTGAGAATGGAATTTGAATCTGGTTGAGAAAGTTGACTTGAGTGTCAAGAGAATGAATGTGAGCTTAGCGGATGATTAAGGTATTTTTATGGTTGGCGTTGCATGATCTTGAGAAGATTTTTTGTTGAACTGACTGCGGTATTATGGCAGTAATAGAGTATGGGTATTGTGAGTTATCGAGTATTTTAATCTATGGATTTAAGCCAAATGGGTGAGCCTTCTATTGACAATTCAATTTCATGGTTATATATTAAATTTTAGTTTTGGTCTGAGGCATATTTGTGGATTAGTTATGACTTGCAGAGGTTGAGATCGATGATGACTCGAGTACTAAAATTCCTAAATACGGGTTATATTGCGCTTATGAGTATATGAAAATCATGGGATGAGTGAGTTGTTATTTGTGAAGGATGTAGTGCGCACAGAGTGTGAATTTGATCGGTGGTGTTAAGGCAGGGTTACCTCTTTGAGTGTTGTTGTGCTAATGGGGCACGTGTCTTTTAGCCCGTTTGGGAGGTGCAATTTAGATTTGAGCAAAGTGGGTGACTCCCGAGAAGGTTATAATGGGGGTTCGAGATTTATATATAGCAATCGAGAATTTTTCCAAATTTGTGTATGGATAGAATCTGTAATTTACATTTAATGGTGTCGGGCTTGAGGTAATTCTGTATGACTATGGATTCTACATTTTAGTATAAGAAAGGTAAGAAGAACAATTTTAAATTCACATAATTTATTTTCAGAGTGAGTGTTACGGTTGTGGTATTTATAGAGGTGCTTAAGAAGAATACAATGGCTTATGGGCCTTAAGGCGGTGTAGTTTTATGTTAGAATGTCTTGTAGTGAGATCTGGGTAAGGATCGTGGAATTCTGACCGGGAGAAGTGTCAACTTGAGGGTAATTCAGAAGAAAATAGGAGAAAATAGGACGACTGGGTAGTAGGCTGGACCAGTATGGTATGATCGGTTCTTTGGGTACCTATGAAGTGGTGAGGCTGTACGGATGTTTTAGTGGAAATATTCTTGGGTTGGTGACCTGCGTGGCTTGGTCAAGTTAGAGGAATTCAATTCTGATAGCTTGGTTATGTGCAAATGAATTTCAAAGTGTTATTGATGGTTTTATCATGGTTCGAACCAGATATTTTCTACCGGTGTGGGGGACATGTTGTGTATTGTGATTTCCTCCTGGATGAGAGCAAATGGAAGGTTTCTAACTAACCGGGTATGTAATTTGCTGGTGACTCATAGTTGATAATGAGATTTTCATGATTTTCACATGATTACATAATAGATGCAGTGTGTGGTGCAGGATTAAAATTTACATGTACAAGGTGGCAGTTCAATCTTGAAGGGAAGGTCCCGAATTTCGGACAACATGGTCAGTTTTAGATGTTTAGATGAATGTTATAACTGCTCGGTAATTCCTGAGAATGGTGCGCATTTCAGAAGGCGCATTGTGTTTTGACTTACGGATGTTCATTGGTATTGCGGTACTCACCTAGTTGATAGACTACTGATATTTAAATTATTGCTATGTGGCACGGAAGAATTATGGACGTATTCCTAGTGGGATGATCGTGCATGAAGGATGTGATAGTCATTCGGGTGCTGGAGCTGTGATTAGTTACGGTGGTTCATGTGTCCTATGAATTTGGGGGACTGGGAGTTCTCAAAAGCAAATTGTTTCAGGGTTGCAGCGTGTTTGAGGTAATTATTTTATTTAAACTCAGTGGAGTCACTAATTGCATTAATTATTTTGTGATAGCTTCGCGCTACGAGTGCGTACATATGTGAGGTTTGAGCCATGTGCGGGTATCGGGGCATATATTCATACTCGGAAGAATGCTTAGGCAAAGATATGCCTAGAGTTGACTGTTAAGCGTAAAGTTATAATGTTTTTCGTGTTCGTACCTTTGTCGAGAACTATCTGGGCTACACTTGAGGTTACAAAGAGGCTAATTGCCCGAATAAATTGGGTAGTTACTATTTCTGCGTTAACTTGCCGATTTGAGTTGTGATAGCACACTTTGCACATGCCTACTCTATGGCATGTTATTTATATCAGTCCAGGAGCATGTGAATTTTATTTCATTTATCATATACATGTGTACTTATTTGATTGCTCTTGCATTATATGCTTGGACTAGAGGCCTTTGACCATGTCGGGCGATTAATATTATTAGCACGTGAGTTATCCATGCAGGTCCAGACATTTATGTTATTGGCACGTGAGTTGTCCATGCGGGTCCAGATATTGATACTATAGCACGTGAGTTGTCTGTGCGGTTGATGTTAATGTGAGCTCTAGAAGAGCTGATTACCGTTGTTAGATTCGTGTGTCTTGGTTCTACTATATATGACGAGCTTATAGCATTGTAGTTATGGTGGTGCTTGTTGAACTTGCAATACGGTTCTTTTCTTTGAGACATTTTCTATTTTTAGGTACACGGATTGCGCAGTTGTGGCTTTAGTTATATTGGTGTGGCATGTCTGTGGGATAGTTGTGTTTAATAATATATGGTCATTGGACCTAGAATAGGTACTATCAGGTTTGATTACGGTATATTTGGGAGGATGACACTGAAAGTCGGCTTACAAAGTGATTATGGTTCTGGTTGGGGCGAGAGAGCTCCATGACTTGTTGATCTGATAAGGGGTTATGAGATTCCACGTGTTTCTTTTATTATCAGAAATGTACGAAGGTTTTGGAACGAGGTTTTTCTTGATATGGGGTTTAATACTAGTACCGGGTTAGTTTGGAGTAGTTACTATGAATGGTGCTGTAAGCATGCGAGTTTTGTAGTATATTATGTGATTATATCTGGGGTTATGGTTATGGCTTGATACAACTTGTTCAGACTCATATAGTGTGTATATGTGCGATTCTCGTCATGAAACGAAATTCTGAATGTTGGAAATTTAATTCCAAGGTTTATGGGCTAAGGTTAAATTAATGACTGTCAATTATGTTTTGTTGTCAGGACTATACAAAATAGGGTGATGTGGGATCTCCCCCGGGTATGTGCATGGTAGGGTGGAACAGTGATTAAAGTCTTAGGAACAACTCTTGGCACGTTCGAGGACGAACGTAGGTTTAAGTGGGGGAGAATGTAACGACCTGGTCGGTCGTTTTGAGTATTACAACCTCGTTCCCCCATTTACTACTCAATGTGTGCTTTACAACTGTTATGCGACTTGCTGGGGAAATTGGTTCGGGTCCAGTGACGTTTTGGAATGAATTGGAACACTTAGTCCCAAGGTTTAAAGCTTAAGTTAAAATAGTGACCGGATGTTGACTTATGTGTAAATGACCCCAGAATAGAGTTTTGATGAATCCAATAGCTCCGTATGGTGATTTTGGACTTAGGAGCGTGTCCGAAAAATTATTTGAAAGCTCGTAGCCAAATTAGGCTTGAAATGGCGAAAATAGAAATTTATGTTTGGAAGTTTGACCGGGGAGTTTGCTTTTTGATATCGGAGTCGGAATCCAGTTCTGAAAATTTTTATAGCTCCGTTATGTCATTTATGACTTGTGTGCAAAATTTGAGGTCAATCGGACTTGATTTGATAGGTTTCGGCGTTGAATGTAGAAGTTAAAAGTTCTTTGTTTCATTAGGCTTGAATTGGGGTATGATTCGTGGTTTTAGCATTGTTTGATGTGATTTGAGGTTTCGACTAAGTTCGTATTATATTTTAGGACTTTTTGGTGTATTTGGTTGAGGTCCCGAGGGCCTCGGGTGAGTTTCAGATGGTTAACGGATCAAAATTTGGACTTAAACAGCTGCTGGAATTTTCTGATACATGTATCTGGTTTCCTTCATCGCGTTCGCGAGAGGAGTCTCGCGTTCGCGAAGAGGAACTGAGGGGCTGGCAATATTTGCTCTTCGCTTTCACGAAGAGGAAGACGTGTTCGCGAAGGGTTGGCAGGATGTGCATCGCGAACGCGAGAAGGGTGACGCGTTCGTGAAGATTATGGTTTGGTGGCAGTGGAACATTAAAGCTTCGTGTTAGCGATGGCCAAGCTTGGTAAAGCATCACGTTCGCGTGGCTGCCTTCATGTTCACGAAGAAGAAATTCTTGCAGCACAAAAATGTGCTTCACGAACGCGAGGGAGCTGTCGCGTTCACGAAGAAGAAACACCTGGACAGAAACTTTAAGTTCTCCCATTTTCCATTTTTGACAAATTGGAGCTCGGGAAGAGGCGATTTTCGGGAGAATTTCAAGGAAAACAACGGGGTAAGTGTTCTTAACTCAATATTGGTTAAATTACTCGAATCCATGGTTGTCTTTAGCATTTAAATGGTGAATTAAGTTGGAAAATTTAGAAAACCCTCTTGGTTTAATTTGAAGATTTGAGGGTCCAATTGATGTCGGAATTTGGTAAAATTTGTATGGTTGAACTCGTGGTTGAATGGCCGTTCATATTTTGTAACTTTTGTCGGGTTTTGATACGTGGGCCCCACAGGGGATTTTTGAGTTAAATTTCGGGTTTTGTTGAAAAATTAGTATTTTCATATGGAATTAATTCCAATAATTGGTATTGACTGAATCGAATTAATTGTGACTAGATTCGAGGCATTTGGAGGCTGATTCACGAGGCAAGGGGGTAGCGGAGTAAAGAATTACACGGTTGAGGTAAGTAACACTTCTAAACTTGGTTCTAAGGGTATGAATCCCTGAATTTGGTGTTATATAAATTGTTTTGAGGTGACGCACACGATAGGTGACGAGCGTGTGGACGTGCACCATAGATATTGTGACTTGAATAAATCATGTGAAGTTGTAAAATTAAAGAATCATGTTATTATTCGCATATTCTCCATGTGTTAGGAAATTGAACTAAGACTCGTATTAAAGATCATGATTAGGCTACGTGCTGATATTTTGGGACCCATAGGGTCGTGTTGCTATTGAATTTAATTGTTTTAAAAATATATATTTCTTACTCAGTCATATTCATCCATTGTAAGGATATTTATGGGATCATGGTTGCCCGCCTACAGCAGACCATATTGGCTTTATGTATATTACTATTATATGAAACAAGATTGCCCGCCTGTAGTAGGCCTTATAGGCTTTATTATTATATGGATCGGGACTACCCGCCTGCAGCATGCCATATCGGCTTTGTATCACGCTTGGGCTGAAGGAGCCCCTCCGGAGTCTGTACACACCCCTTACTTACTGATTATATATATATTTGGGATGGATTTTCCCAGGGCATGTACTTGCCTTACTTATTTATATTGTGATGAATTTCCCTGGACATGGATCTTGTCCGTATCATTTACATTTACATTTGGGGATAAATTACCCCAGGGCTAGATTGGCCTTATACGGTACTGAGTGACTGACTGTTAGTCGATCTGTATATATATACAGGATGGAATATCCCTGGGCTGGATTGGCTATAAACAGTACCGAGTGACCGAATGATTAGTAACGAGTAGTACATGAAGTCTTTCCACTCAGATGTCATATTCCTCATATCATGCAATATTGATCTATTTTGCTTGTACTTAGTTTTAACTATTGAACTTGAAAGAATGCCTACATTTCTGTACCATTATTTATATATACTAGACTGTACCTGCGGAGCTCGTCGCTACTTTTAGCCTAGAGGTTAGTCTTATTACTTATTGAGTTGGTTGTACTCATACTACACTTTGTACCTCGTGTGCAGATCCAGGTGCTTTCGGACACGGCGACTGTTAGATCTCACAGTGCTATCAGTTGGAGACTATCAAGGTAGTTGCCTGGCGTCCGCTGACCTTGACTCTATTTCCTTCAGTTATTGTATTGTTCTATACTTTCAGACAGTGTTTTATCAGTCAGACTTTGTATTCATATTAGATGCTCATGTACTCAGTGGCACCGGGTTTTGGTAGTGTTTATATCTGTATTTGTGAGATTTCTTCCGCTGAATTTAAATATTATGTTTTGAAATTTAGAATATATTGTGGTTTATTGAGATTGCCGGCTTGCCTAGTATTGAGATATGCACCATCGCGACAAGTGAGATTTTGGGCCGTGACACAAGATTTGGCTATCTAAACAGTTCTCCATGAAAGACTTAGAGAAACAGCTTATATATTAGGAATAAAGATCTATAGAGATAGATCAAGGAAGCTGCTTGGACTTTCCCAGTCTTTGTACATTGATACCATTTTGAAAAGGTATAACATGGATAATTCCAAAAGAGGCTATCTACCGATAGGCACTGGAATTACTCTCAGTAGGGAGGATTGTCCTAAAACACCTGAAGAGAGAGAACGCATGAGTAAGATCTCATACGCTAGTGCAGTGGGAGATATCATGTATACCATGACATGTACACGTCCCGATGTGGCTTATTCACTTGGAGTCACTAGCCGATATCAGAAAAATCCTGGTGAGGAACATTGGAAGGTGGTGAAAACCATTCTTAAGTACTTAAGAAGGACTAAAGACCAATTCCTCATTTATGGAGATTCTGAGTTGAAACTTGAAGGTTATACTGATGCAAGTTTCTCTTTAAATAGAGATGATATCAAATCTATTTCTGGTCATGTATTCACCTTAAAGAAGTGAGTTGGAAAAGTTCCAAAATGGCTACAGTTGCTGATTCAGTGACTGAAGCAGAATATATAACAGCTAATGAAGCTGCTAAGGAAGCTGTATGGATGAAAAAGTTCTTAACTGAACTTGGTGTGGTTCCTTCAATAGAAGGTGCGGTTCCATTGTTGTGTGACAATACTGGAGCCATTGCTCAAGCAAAAGAACCAAGATCACACCAAAAATCCAAACACGTTCTGCGAAGGTATCACTTGATAAGAGAGATCATTGAACGTGGAGACATCGAGATTCAAAAAGTTGATGGAAAGGAAAATGCTGCAGACCCATTCACTAAAGCTCTTGGAGCAAAGGAATTTGACAAGCACAAGTGGAAATTGGGAATGAAATACAAGAGCGATTGGCTCTAGTGCAAGTGAGAGATTGTTAGGGATATATTAAATATGCCCTAGATCCAATCTCATATTTGATGATTTGAACATATTTTTGTGAATGTTATTTGATATAAAAATATATGACATTTGATATTCTTTTATCATAGTTATTATTAATTGCTTGATTAATTTGATAAGGTCATTGATTAAATTTCGAGACTTGTCATCGTGATGGAGATCATGATAATGAGAGTGAAGTTTTTTATAATTTAATCTAAATTTGTTCTTGATCGTAGGATTATTAATTTGGACATTGGTAATCTGGTTAGATCAATATTTATGTGATCGTCTTTATGGGATAAAGATTAGTTGATCTCATTAACTAAATCACATAAGTAGATGATGCATATAGAGATATGATCATTGAACCGACTCATTGGATAATTCTTAATGGTAAGAATTACCATAAACTGTCAATAGGATATTCTCTTGAAGAATGTGATGTAGGAGTTTCCTTTGACCTGATATTATCATAGTAATTGACAAGTTATTTATTGTGCTTTGATGCTAGACACCTATGGCCCTAGGGCGATAGTTGAAAGGATATTGGGTACGATTAAATACTTGTATAATTAGTGATTGATCAAGATGGAATTTATCAACTCTTGGTAATGAGTTTAAGCTCCATGTTGTCAAGAATTATAACCGACCAAATTAAGAACTTGGCCATGGCGATTGAATGAAAGTAGAAAAGAGTTTCTTAGGTCATTCAATGGTCGATTATTTTTGACATGAACACATAGTTGGTCGCCTATTAGGATTTGACAGTTGAACCATATCCTAGGGTGACCCAGAGCTATAAGGACAGAAGGAATTAATGCATTATTCTTCTACAGGTTCTTGAGAGTAAATTGTATACTTCATGTTATCCGGTCGTTGAGGAGTGTTGCTAGACGCCACCCTTGATTAGTATATTGATGTGATCAATTTACTACCGGTTTAGTATTGAACATGTGGTCGCACACTAACGAGTGTTCTGATCTTTGCTAAAGGATGAATTACTTTATTATTTGATAATTAAATTAAAGAATTTAATTTAGTCAAATAAATTTAGTTATTAGTCCAAATAAAATATTGTTATATTCTTTGCTAGCACAAAGAATATAATTAATATTGTGAACAAATTGAAGTTTTCTATTGGAGCATTAGTGCTAATATTTGGAATAAAAAATTAAATTATATCTCTTGAATTAAATTATATATATATATATTTGGTACTTATAATTAATATTTATTTATATATGGAATATATATTAAATATTAATAAGGAGACTAATTCAAAGTTCAACTTTGACTTGAAAAGGAATTAAAACACCATTTTAATTCTTTCTTGGAATTATTTTTCTAAAGTTTAACTTTGACTTATAAAGGAATTAAAACGCCATTTTAATTCTTCCTTGGAATTATTTTTCTAAAGTTTAACTTTGACTTGGAAAGGAATTAAAACACCATTTTAATTCTTCCTTGGAATTATTTTTCTAAAGTTCAACTTTGACTTGGAAAGGAATTAAAACACCATTTTATTTCTTTCTTTTCCATTCACTTATATATAGATATATGTTTGTGAACTTGAAGCAGATATGAAAACCTACAAGGTGTATGTGTGCCCCAAAAAATCAAGAGAAAATATTATTGCGAGAAAATTGCTTCTCGTTCTTTTACCTTTGAGTTGAGATTTTTGAGAAAATTTCAACACAATATTTTTTGTTCAATTTGTTCGCAGTTTTTATTGATCAAAGAGTTGATAGTAAAGATCGGCCTCGGTGTGGATACGCATAGAGTCTTCGCACTATCGAAATTTTTTTGAAACGAGACTCTCTTCACCAGGTACGTCTTAGATCCGATCTTTGACATGTAAATAAATTTTAAACACGAAAAGATCTTCCTAAGATTGTTATTGTCTTTCGATGCGTGTTATGAACACCTCCCACAATCCTACAGTGGTATCAGAGCTGTGGTTTATTGTGTCTAAAATTTATTTACGAAATATTTTAAGATTATATTTGAAGAGTTCAAACCATACTACATGTGTCTTGTGCATTAGTCAAATTGTTTGAATGCATATGAATTGATATAATTTTATTGTGAATAAAATATGTATACATATAAGTTAAACTATTGAGATAGTTCGTAACTTGAATTGAAAATATTTTGTATTAGATACGATGTTAATCTATAATAGGTTATTGTATTCTATTATTAGTTTAATTGTTATTAGTTCATGAGATGTTAATTAATAATAGTTTTCTAGCATGAATTATTTTTATATGATATATAAGATAAACATGTTAGAAAATGTTGAATTTCGTTTTTATGTCACGTGCTTGTTCATTACATAATTTTGAATTATTTATTACATGTGATGTAAATTAATTTAGGACTAAGCATGTAAACAAATTGAACTAAATTCACATGCTATAAAAGATTTGATCTTTATGTTATTAAAAATTATTTTAGTAACAATTCCCTCTTACTAAAATTTGAGCTCTTAAATAATAAAATATAACATATTTTATTGTAAAGTTATCCATCAAAATAAATAATTTTATTTATTTCTTGTTTATAAGGAGCGGCCTGACAACTAGGAGACTTATAGTTCGAGAATATGTTAAAATTATTTATTGCATAAGATGCATGGATTGGAAGAATTATTTAATTTTACACTAGACGTCTGGACTACCCGGGGGAGTATAAAATTTAATAAGTTCTTTGCCTTCATGATGGTTGAACTCAACTATGCCAATATGATCGACCTGACTACTAGGAAACTATTTGACATAAAGCTATTTAAGGATATTGTATGGGGATACAATTGGTAAGAGTACCTACCTTTAAAATATATGTGAGAAACGACTTGACTTCTAAGGGGCTCATACATATTGTTAAAGGATTAAAAGAAATAGAGATTTCTTAAACTATAATGAGGGTAAATAGTTTAAAATAATTAGTGAAAATATCATTTAGATAAAAGTTCATGTCTTTATGATATATGTAAATATGTTCTTATATTATTGCCTTTTCTTTTCCATATTTTAGATTTCTCAATATGTCTGTTATAACACTGTGTGAAATACTACTTGAGACCAACAAGTTGGTAGGACCAAACTTTGATGAATGGTATAGAAATTTGAGAATTGTTCTCATGCATGAAAAGCTCATTGATGTGATCGATAATCTTGCAAAGATAATCCCACCATAGAATGATGTTCAAGGCACCAAGGTTTTGTCAGAAACACTTGGAAGAATGCCTTGATATTAAACGCATCATTCTCGCTTCTATGAGTTCTGAACTCGAGAGGAAACATCAAAATATGGATCCAACTGCAATCATTAAATATGTTAAGAAGATGGTTGATACACAGTTGGACATTGAAAACTCTCCAGTTGGATCCCTTGTCAATCATGTGATTGTTCTTGCCGAAAAACATGAGAAGTTGGGGTACAAGCTTGGTGTATTTGAACATGGAGCTTCAATCAGTGCGCGTCATAAGTTAATTTTTTGTCTACTAAGGCATCACCTTCAATCAAAGTGTATTTGTAAACAAACTTCTCTTTCATGGACTGAAAGTTGCCACCTGCAGAAAAGAAGCCACGATTAGAAAATACAAGCGATTAAAATGGGATGCTGTTCAAAATTGGAGAGAATTAACTATAGGATGATTTAACCTTTCAGGAAAGTTGATATTCTTAATGCTACCAAGAATAATGCCTCCATTATTCTGGACAAATTCATTATTGTGAGAATAAACACTGGAGGCCTTGAAGATTCAGTCTGCAGAAGCTACACCATGTATAGTGAAGGAGGTAATAGCCCACATTTGGATTAATTTTTTCAACTTCCCTTATATTATCACAACTACCAGTAGCGGTAGTACTCAAATTAAACATCTTTTTTCTTAGTGGGAATTCTTGTTTGAGTGCAACACTGCATCCTTATATTTCACCTCTTTGTCTAAAGTTTGAGATATGATATCCTGCATTGATATTTTAATAGGCACAAGAGGATTTATAATAACTCTTACTGTTGCAAATGAGGCCTAATGTTGAACAGAAGCACCTATTAAAACTCTTCGCTCGTGCAGCCACTAAAGATCCCATTTCTTGTTGCATTAGAATTCCATGATTATCTGAACAGTTTTCACATGTTAGTGATGGTATTTCTTGAAAGATTTACAAAACTTGAAAAAACTGAGATATAGGATAACCTTCATTGAGGTTGCCAACACTTTTGTTTCTTGCCCATCATAGCAGAGAGTCAGCAATCCCATGTATGTTTCTTGATTTGCAATCTTTAGCGTCGATCTAAAGCTGATGTACTGGCAAAGGGAATTGTATCTCGTATTCATGCGCTCTGCAAAGAAAATTACACTGGTCAAAGTCCATCACATAAAATGAAATAAAGGAGGTAATAAATTCGTCTATACTCGCATTTTTCCAAGGGTAAGAGCGCTCAATACTTACTCCTGACCTGAAGCTTGTCTTCTCCCATCATATCTTCAACATATTTCTTAATCTCCAAAGCAGAATCTTCCAGTAGAGGGCTCCATGGGAGTTCGATAACTTTTAATGAACAAATATCCCCGAAACTAGGCGGAATCTCCTCAAGCTTACAACATTCGCACAATCGTAATTTCTCAAGCACGGGAAAGGATTCCTTTCTAACCTCCCACTTAGCAAGAGTCACTCGCTGCAACGTCAAACATTTGAGATTCTCGAAGCTGTCTTCATCCCCCATGTTCCATTCTTCTCCATCGATGATTACGCTAATAAGTTTCAGCTCTTCAAGGTTGGGCAGTCTTGCTATTGTTGACAGTGAATCGGATGTCAGAGGAAACTGACGCAACGACAGTTTTTTCAAACTTGAAGGGAAGTGAAAATTACACAGTCGATTTTCAAACTCGAAGGGTGCGATATCACTTGAATTTGAACTTTGAAAAGTTACTGCGATGATTTCTAGTTCATTTAGGAAGTCCAATTTCGGGAACCAATATCGCCCTGTTGAACAATCCCATGATTCCTTGAGATCAAATCGAAGCTCTTGAAGATTGGGAAACCTTTTGAAAATATCCTGTGTCTTTCGAATAGGAAAGCTCGAGTAGCTCTAATGTTGTCAAGTTCTCTAGCTTTGGGTCCTCTACTGTCAATATTGGTTCATTTGTATCCAAATCAATGAAGGAACCGGCATATACGTTCAGCACTCGTAATTTTGAAATATTCCAAATAGTCGGTAGTAGTAGCATGGGTTGATTACCGTTATTCAGAGACAGAGTTTCAAGATTCCAGAGGTTTGAGAAAGATGAAGGCAGAGATTTAACTTCTGTCTGAATGTTTAAGAACCTCAAATGAACCAACATGCATATTTCAGTCATAACTTAATTCTATAACCCTCATCACTTCCACTTTCTTGTTAAAAATGAGGGACTTCAAATTATATTGAACTTCATGCCACACTCTTTTTCTTTTCCTTCCCTGCAATGACTCCAGCAACCAAATCAACCACCAAAGGAAGCCCTTTACAGTTTTGGATTATTTCTTCTCCAACATCCAATAGTTCATCAGGGCAACTTTCTTTTCCAAAGACCCTTTTCTCTAATAACTCCCAACTTTCTTCCAATCTTAGCAATCGAAGGTCAAGAGGATCACTGTGGCGTTGTGCATGCAAAGCCACTTCCTTTTCTCGAGTCGTCAAAATAATTCTACTTCCTTTCTCAACTTGAGGAAAAGGTCTTGTTAAATCATCCCATGTTGTAGTATCCCACAAGTCATCTAAGACAATAAGGTACCTCTTCCCAAATAGCTTTTTCCGTAGCTCATCAGCAACATCAACATTCTCACTGAATTTCGAAGTTGAGCTAGTAACTTCATTAAAAATGTTCTCCAACAACTTCTTCTCGTCATATTTTTGATCGACTGTACACCATGCACGGATGTCGAAATGACTAGAAACCAACTTATCATTATACACTTTGTATGCCAAAGTAATTTTACCCGAACCCGGCATACTAGTGATCGAAATGACATCTAGCATTTTTGGTCCACCGGTGAAATTCCTAATTATCCAATTTGTCTCCTCTTCAAAACCTACGATTATTTGCTCAGCTAATGATGACTTGATTTCAACTGGCTTGTTGGGAGACTTTTCAACAATGAGGCTCCTGTTTTTGGGAATCTTCTCAAGTAAGATCTCTAGGAATAATCTCCAAGAGTAGATATGCTAGCTTGAAGAGTCGAGAGGCTCCATCAATCTGATCATTCCAATGGAAGCGTCCTATTCTCTGAGCCATTAGTTGAAACTGATGTAGGACATGTTCAACAATCTCATGCCCAACACAACCATTCACTATCAACCCATGGAAATCTCTTATATTGCCACATACATTCTGAAGAATCTCATATTCAGTCACTAAAGGAAAAACCTGTTCAGTACGATACTTGGATAAATGATAGAGATTCTGGAGGAGGAAATCCAACTGCTCCGCAGTCATGGTGGCACTTGATTTATCAAGAAGACATGAGCTAATACAATTATCCATATTCTCCACGAGGCAAGGAAGGACATGATGCATGTCTTGTTTCAACCGCATGCAGTTGCCAAAATCATACAAAATTGTTTCAACCTCTTGTCTTTTGAGATTCATTATATAATTAAACTTTTGCAAACCGGAATAAGAAAGCTGTACATATATACAGAAAAATGTCAGCTCCAATTTCAGCTTTTCAATTAGATCCACGTCAACAACTTTTCAGCATATTCCATTCTGATCCACCAATATTGCCTCGCCATGGCTCCACCAATATTGAGTCCGCTTGATCGTAACTCACTTGATTTCCCTTCACATACATAACAGATTAAATCAATGGCTCCATTATCAAATTTTATCCCTATATTGGTAGTATTATTTTTCATTAACCCCCCCCCCCCCAAAAAAAAAACAGAATGAATATAGACACAGTCATGTAAAAGAAGAGATGGCAAGGTACCATTGTTGGCAATTTGCTTTCATTTTTTGTTATTTTCCCTTTCTTATGATCACCCGATCCTGATCCCTATATAATGTGTCAGAAGAGTAACATAAGTTAATTGTTTAATGAAAGGGATTTGGGCCTGTGTGCAAGTGTGTGGTGAAGAAAATTAAGGAAGTAGAGGTGATTAAGCAAACAAGCGAATAATCACAACATACGTCATGGGTTTCAATTATTTCTTCAACCATAGGTTCATTTGGCTTAATTGTTTTATCTTCAGGTTCCTTTGCTGAAGCAGAGGGAGTAAGTTTATGCAAATAAACACCAATAGCATCAAGGTACTCTCCACAACGCCCGTGAGATCCCTCAATAGCTCCAACTTCTTTCATCACAAAATGAAAATGGGGTTCCACCAGCCTCAGACCCAAATGGTCCATAATTCTTTGCATTAGTTATAAAACATAGAGAGTTTATAACCAAATGGCTACCATAATGTCTAAATGTCCCCTTGATGCCTGTTAAATATTCCAATGGAGGCGCCTTAATGACAACCTGAGATTATTGCAAATCACATATCGGTGAAATAAGTAGTAGAGTCAGGAATTCTGACAAAAATTCAGAGAAAAGTGCAAGAATGTCACATTAGGATTCGAAATCAATAGGTGCATTCTTATCCTTAACTTGAAAGGTGCTTACAACAACAACTCAGAATAATCCTACAAAGTGGGGTCTGGGCAGGGAAGTGTGTACGCAAACACTATTTTCGAAAGACCCCTGGCTAACTTGAAAGATGCTTATATAACTATGAAGTTTTGTTGTATACACAGAAAATGATGCAAAAAGTTGCTATACTGCCATGTTAAGTTGACCTATAACATGTGATTTTTCATATCAAGAGCCTAATAAGGTAACTTGGAGGTTGTAAAATAAATGAATAATCTGCTATAACTAGTTTAATTGTCTTGATAATTAACTGTTATTTTTACACAACTTAAGCTCATTGCTATGACATGACACAAATTTAACTTGAGAAGAATGTTCTAATCATGAGAAATAAATATGTCAACCATAATTTTTCTGGACTTACCTTGTCTCTTCGACCTCCATTCCCGCCAAACATTGGTGAGTCTATGGTAGTACCTTGTTCAGTAATGGTTCTTAACATGATGGAGTCTATAACATCTCCATGAGCAATCAATATTTCTTTAATGTGACTTTTCAGCTTGTAATTCCATTCTGATCCACCAGTATTGCCCCCCATGCCTCCACCAATATTGAGTTTGCTTGATCATAACTCACTTGATTTCCCTTCACATATATAGCAAATTAAATCAATGGCTCCAATATCAATTTTTTATCCCTATATTGGTAGCATTATTTTGCGGTGAAAAGGAAATAGAATGAATATAGATACAATATCATGTAAAGGAAGAAAAGGCAAGGTACCATTGTTGGCGATTTGCTTTGATTTATTGTTATTTTCCCTTTCTCTTAATATTTCTTATGATCGCCTGATTTTGATCATCCCTTTTTTAAAGTTATTATTCTGTTTAAGGTGCTAGAAGAGTCAATTAAGTCATTAGTTTTATGAAAGGGATATGTGCTTGTGTGCAAGTATGAGGTGAAGAAAATTCAAGAAGTAGATGTGCTTAAGCAAACGAGGGAATAATCACAACATACGTCATGAATTTCAATTTCTTCAACCATAGGTTCATCTGGCTCAATGTTTTTAGCTTCAAGTTCCTTTGATAAAGTGGGAGGAGCAAGTTTCTGCAAATAAACACCAATAGCATCAAGGTACGCTCCACAACGCCCGTGAAATCCCACAATAGCTCAACCTTCTTTCATCACAAGTGAAAATGGGGTTCCAATCTCAGACCCAAATGGTCCATAATTCCTTGCATTAGTTACAAAACATAGAGATTTTATAACCAAATAGCTACCACAACATCCAAATGTCTCCTTGATGCCTGTTAAATATTCCAATGAAGTTGCCTCAATAACAACCTGAGATTATTGCAATTGGTTAAATAAGTAGCAGAGTCGGTAATTTTGACAAGAATTCAGTAAAGTACAAGAATATCACATTAGGATCCAAAATCTGTGACCTAAAGCAAATTTGGACACTTCGCCTCTTCCTTTGCATTGAGAGGATTCAACTAACTTAGATATATAAGAAAATTATATTTACCCTTTCTACATAACTTTTAGATGACGGGGATTCAATTAAACCCGTAGCTCTGCCGGCCTTGTGTTAAACCCAAGTGAGGATCTATAGTGAAAGCAACCAGTGTGTTCTTATCTTTGACTTGAAAGATGCTTATGTAACTATAGAGTTTATGTTGTGTACACTGAAAATGCAAAACAATGCTAAACTATCATGTTAAGCTCACATATAACATGTCATTTTTCATATCTTGATAATTAATTTTTTATTACAAAATTTAAGCTCATTCCTATGACATGACACAAGTTAACTTGAGAAGAACGTGCCAATCATGAGAAATAAATATGTTGACCACAATTGTTTTGGACCTACCTTGTCTCTTCGACCTCCATCCCCGCCAAACTTTGGTGAGTCTATGGTAGTACCTTGTTCAGTAACTCCATGAGTAATCAATATTTCTTTAATGGGACTTTTCACCTTGTAATACCATTTTGATCCACCAGTGCCTCCCTATGGCTCTACCAATATTGAGTCCGCTTGATCGTAGCTCACTTGATTTCCCTTCACCTATATAATAAATCAATGTCTCCATTATCAAATTTTATCCCAATATTGGTAGTATTATTTTGCAGTACAATCATATAAAAAAAGAGATGGCAAGGTACTATTGTTGGCGATTTGCTTTGATCTTTTTTCAATCACTTTCACTTAATATTTCTTATGATCATTCTATTCAAGTTATTCATTCTATATAAGGAGTTAGAAGAGTAACATAAGTCATCAGTTTTACGAAAGGGATATGTGCTTGTGTCTAAGTATGAGGTGAAGTAAAGGAAGTAGAGGTGATTAAGCAACGGAGGAAATAATCACAACATATATGAGAACTAGTTAATTAATTTATCCGTCTTCGCACTGTCACAGAAAATTACTAGTGAGTTATTAAGTGATCATTTTATAAATTAGTCCATAAATAAAAAGGAGAAATATGACAAATACTTAAACTAATTTTTACATATGTCTAACTTTTAACTTTTTAAGTCTATTTCATATTCCTCTTTATTGTTTCCTTTTTAATTCCAAAATATAATGGAAAAAATAAAAAATATTGTCATTGTTCTTGTACGAACTTGAAAAAGAATTGGAGGTGTTGAGCAAATACGAAGGTTGTTGAAGTTTTGAAGTTGAGATTCAAGTGCTAAACTCATTCTAGATCCTTAGTTGCTGATGAGATTCGAAAATGGAAAAAGAATTTCGAATATACCATTGTTGAAACTTAAAAAATCTTGAAGAACGAAAAACGAGTTAGTTGAAGTTCTTGGTTGTTGGTCAAATTGATTGCTGGGATTTGGTGATGATGTTGTTGTGAAATTGTAGTTGAAATTAAGCTTGATTGGTGCCGATTTAGTTGAGTTTTTGTTGAATTTTGAGGCCCAAAATTAAATTTGAAGCTCTTGAAAATGTGTGATAAAATGTTCATGAAATCAAGTGTGTTTAGGAAGAACGGCTCATGAAAATCAGTCCTGAGACTGATACATGGCAATTTCGTATAGGTTACAGTCTTTTTCTTTAAGTTGCTATGCGCTTGAAGGAGGTGTTTTCATGTTTGGGTTCAAGTCAGCACATAAGATGCAAAATATTTTGAAAAAATTAAATTTAGAGGGGGTAATAAGACCCCCGAAAAGAAAAAATGTATTGTTGAAACTTTAGGTTGGGAGGGTACTTGTACCTTTTCCCAACCAAAAAAAAAAGATGATAAAGCATTAAAAAAAAGAGTACCTGATAAATTACTATAACCATTAAACCCAAAGAGAAAAATGAAGGGAAGAAAGCAACCAAAGGAGGAAAAAGAAAGATGCTATTATGAGTATCTAAGATTACGATTAATACTGAGAAAAGTTTGTTTTATTCTTCCAATTATGTTGTAACTTAATCTTTTTATCGAAAGATTGATAGAACCTATTATTAATTGATTGATATAATTATTTTATTTGATTGATCTTGGCTTATTGCTAATTGTTGTTGTTTTTCAAGTGGAATTGCCATGTTAAACAGAAGAAGGAATTTAAGTGTGAAAGTTAGTTAAACTACTTGTGATCAGGATTAATTAAGAGAATATTGTTAATTTGATTATTTGATCGAGTTTATGCCATTATCAACCGCTATATTCATGAGAGCAAATTAATAAATTAAGAATCCGAAGTAATTGGAACTAGGGGTGTACAAAGAAAATCAATAAATCCCACCAAATCGATAATCTGAATCAAACTGGAAAAACAATTCGACTGTGATTTGGTTTGTATTAAAAAAAATAATCCAACCACAATTGATTTGGTTTGGTAACTTAAAAATTCAAACCAAAATCAAACTAACCCGAGATTACATATGTATATTTTAAAAATATTGTATTCATAAAAATATTTATTATAATATAATTTATAAATATTTAATAAATATTTTAATAATTTATGTATTTTAATATAATTGTTCAAGTTTGAGCTTATAATTGGCGAATAGTCCATATAAGTGTTCGGTTGGGCCCAAACAAAATTGAATAAAAACAAGGAATTTTTATATTCTTATACACTGTTTGAAACTTTATTACTCTCCCTACTCAAGTTTCAATTTAATTACATCATATATACAAATTTACTAATTATATACACTTTAGGAATTAAATGAGTATCTCTTTATATTAGGAATCAATTATTTCACATCCTTATTCTCTCTCCCTCCTGCGCTTCCTCTCTCTCCGTCTCTTTCTCTCTCTCTCTATGTCTCTCTCTATCTCTCAATCCCTAATTCCAGTAATGTAGAGCAAAGGAAATGAGAGTAGCAATTCCATCATTGACAGCCATTAAAAACTTTGAAGCTTTGAATTCGAATTTGGGTTTTCAAAAATTATTATTTGTTTGGATTGGGTGTTGTTGCAAATAATTAAGAATATTGTTTGGAGTTTATATCTCAATTTTGAGGGTGTTTTGGTGAAGATTAGACTTGATTTTGGCTGAATTTCAGATTGAATCTCGAAGAAGAAGAAGACATGACATACATTATACTTACGAAATTGTAGTGAAATTAAATTGTATTATGTTCTTTATATATTTTTTTATTTAAATATTGTATGAAAGTTGAACAATATTGTATAACAATTGTATTTAAGTTGTATGATATTGTAATTGTATATAACTGGGTAGAAATAATGTATGAAAGTTGTAGATAAGTGGTATAATATATAATTAGTTGTATGAAATTTATTTTTACTATGTATAAATCATATACAAAATATACAAAAGACATATTGTATAAAATTTGTATAAAAATTATATTTAAGTGGTATGATATTGTAGTTGTATATAACTGAGTAGAAATAATGTATGAAAGTTGTAGATAAGTTGTATCAAGCTACCTCCTCCTTTCTTTTTTTACTATTAATGTTAAAATTTGCTTCATTCTATCCTAGTGGTCTCCGCCGTGAGCTATTTTGATATTCTTTTTTTTCTCTTTTCTAATGTCTCTTCTAGTCTCTATAATTTTAACGAGGCAAATTATTTTTTTTTCTCTCCATTTTTGTCGAATAAGAAAAGGACAGCATAGTCTATCAACTGAAAAAACAATACCGAAAATTTAGAAGGATGTTAGTCGTAGAAACTTAGCCATCGGTGGCGGACACAATTGAATTCGAATTTTCGACTCAAGCTATATACATCAGTTGACATCTGAAGGATTAGATTATCTAAATCCCTAAATATAAGTTCAATCTGGAGAGAAGAGGGGAGAGAGGAGAGAAAAAAGGAAAATGGTGTAACTAAATTCTTGATTGAAGACACAAATAATGGATTGAGAGACTTTTAAGGTGGATTGTATATATTTTGTAAGGTGGGTTGTTCTGATGGTAAGTACCCTCCACTTCCAACCAAGAGGTTGTGAGTTCGAGTCACCCCAAGAGAAAGGTGGGGAATTCTTGGAGGGAAGGATGCCGAGGGTCTATTGGAAACAGCCTCTCTACCCCAGGGTAGGGGTAAGGTCTGCGTACACACTACCCTCCCTAGACCCCACTAGTGGGATTATACTGGGTTGTTGTTGTTGTTGTATATATTTTGTAACTAAAATGTGTTTAGGTCGGGTAAATACCAAAACATGAATATTGTTCGTAATAAGGTTTCAAATAGTGTATAGGAATGAAAAAATCCCTAAAAACAATCTAACAAAATTGTGAAAATAGCACGGGCTAGCCAGTTTTCGGACTGGTAATTGAAAATAATCAGCGTTTGCAAAGTCATTGAAAAATAGCCACTATTTTACTGCAACACGGAAAGTTCCAGCATAATATACTGGAGATTGGTGCACTTGTGTATGAGCTTCCAGCATATTATGATAGAACTCCCGCACACGGAAAGTTCCACCATAATATATTGGAGATTTGAGCACCTGTGTATGAGCTTCCAGCATATTATGCTGGACCAGTATATTATGCCGGAACTCTAGTATATTATGCTGGAAGTTCAGTATATTATGCTGGAAGTTCACATGTAAAAAATTCGAACTACAGTATATTATACTGGAATATTTTTCGAATTTTGAACAGTATTTTCGTTCAGATTTATCTTTATATGAAAAGTGACTAAATTTAGGAACGGTAAAACAAGAAGTTTTACCTTTCACCAATATATAGGAACTATAATCAATTATTTAGTTATTTAATTTTATCGATGCTTCAATTAGTTCTTTAACTTAATCGTTTTATTTTGGTTTAGACCGTTAGGTGAAAAATTTATTAGAAATAGTTATTAGACAGTTGACTCAAACCAACACTACTAGCACAAATTAATTATGACATACCTCAAAGTTTGCTAATTCCCCTTTCTCTCTTTCTCCGTCAATTTGTTTTCCTCTTTCCATGATCTGATGTATAAAAAAACACATAAAACTTTATCAGGAGAAAGAAGTAAGAATACAAAGAAACTGAAGAAAGAAGCATAAAAAGTCATAGCAGAAAACATTTTTGCAGATATAGCCATGCATAAAAAGTAGTAATTATTTTTTGAAGAATATTTTCCCATCCGACTACCAAAATTAAACAAACTTTTCTTAAGTTATTAGAGATAAATTGACTAACCTTTTTAGTTGATGTTGAAGATGAAAAATCTGAGAAATGGCTTTAGAATGAGGCAACAGAAAGTATGGAATAGTTGCTACTTTCTGTTTTTGTGTATGTATGAATTCTCCCCTTTTTCAACAAACCGACAGTTTGAGATATGAAGTTGAAAATTCGTGTGGAGGAGAAGAGATAAGGGTTTAAGGGCACCAAATTAAATCATGAGGTTAGGGAGAAAAATGACAAAATATGGTTGGGCATTAGATTTGAAATAAGTCTTAAATATATTTCCGAGTAGTTTCTTTAAGTTATGTAAAAGTGAGCAATTATATATTTGATAAATTGTGATGGTTAGATTTAAACAGAATTGTGAAATAAAAGAGATAAAGGGAACTCACATTTGAAGGTGCAGGTTATATAGTTTCTGCTATTTTTGTGGGTGGTCATATTTGGCTAAAAATTCATATTTTTGCATGTAATTTGCCTTGCATTATGGCTTGATCTTGTTAATTTTGGTGTGAATATTTGTGACTCGAGCTTAATGATGGTATTTATATGTGTAGGAGTCAATTTGAAGTGATTTGAAAAGTTTGCATGCAAATTGAAGTAAAAACGGAAGAATTTGAAGGAAGTACAAGTTTGGTGCCAACGTTCGCACCAGGCATCAACCAAAACGTCGTTGACAGCAGGCTAAAAAGTTCATTGTCCAGCTCTGCACCAGGCGCAAAGCTGACGCCCAGGGGCGGATTTCGTCCTAATTCAGATGGGACTTGGTGATTTCAACCCTACACATCCCCAACATCTATAAAAGAGGTTTTAAACCTATTTTGGGAGGGGGGGAGGGCATGGAGCCGCCGTGGAAGTCGGAATTCATCAGATTCCATCTTTTTTCAATCAAACTTAGCAATCTTTACGTTTTTTTTGTAGATGATTTGTTGTTTTGCTATCATGTCTATGTGGAGCTAAACTTCGTTTCTAGGATTGTGGTTGACATGAATATTGAAGTTTATTAATCACAACATCTTTAATTTGAGTTATCATCTTTGATTGTTTCTCTAATTATGTGCATAATTTCTTAATTTTTTGGACAACAGTTGAGTTCTATTTACTATATATGCTATGCTTGGGAAAGCCGTGTTTAGATTAGAGTAGAATTAGAGAGAGCTTGTTTTTGAACCCGTGGCTCGAGGAAAGATTTCTCGGTTATGATAGGAATATACCTAACAGTCTTGCTTAGTTGAATGTCGTATTTTCTTCGTTCAAGATAGATTCAATACCATAGGAATATACGATTGATATATTGTGGATAGTCATATACTAATGTGGGAACATGCTATTTATAAAAACGATCCGGTCAACTAAAAACCATGGATAATTCGGATTAACAGGTGCAATTACGAACTCAATAGGATTGATAAACTGACCGCAACCCTGTAATCTATATCTCCCTTGGTTACATGTTTAAATTTCGCAATAGTAGTTGTAACAGAAAACCACACTTTTGATTACCTTGAGCAGTAAATCTATTTTAGTTAGCTTAGTTAATGATTAATCTAAGTCTTTGTGAGTTAGACATCCGACTTTCGAGTCACTTTATTACTTGACGGTCACGTATACTTGCGTGTACTTCGGAACCAATAAATTTTTGGCGCCATTATCGGGGACTTAGTTATTGATTGCTTATCTAAATTAAGCTTTTAATTGATTTCTGTTTAAGTTTTTAATTTTCTTAGTTAGTATTATATTTTTTTTTTTACATGGCATCTTGGAATAAAAATTGTTTGAATGATGGTTATTCTTATTTTGATGATCCTTGTCCATATTGTGGAGGACCCAACTGGTGAAACAATTGTCAAAATATTTCTGGGAGCTCAGTGCACCATCTCAATCTTATGAGTAGAATATTTGTAATATGTGTGGTGGTCAAAGTGGCCATTGGGATGGCTGCCCTGATTTTTTGTTATCCTTCTCCGAACCCTTATTATGATGTTTTTAATAATTTTTATGAGTTTGATAGGAACAAAGGGGAGAATATGGAATATGATACTCAGACTATGGACATGTTGAGGCAATTAGTGGAAAAAATTGTTGAACACCGAAAAGACTTTGAAAATCTCAACGTGAGGAAATTACAGGTGAGACGAGACACTTAATAGAAGGAAGAGTTGAACTGGGACAAGAGATCGAAAAATTCGGCATTGCTATTAACGACTTGGGAGCTCAATTAAATGCAAAGGTTGATGCGTCTAACGCCCAACAAAATAGTTCTAAGTTGTGTGAAGCTGAAAATGGAGAGTCAAACATTCGACCATACTTTATTGATGATGCCCATGTTGAAAAAAGTACACTAGAGCCATGTGAGGAAGTGGATAATATTGAACTTGAAGACTCTAGTATGTGTACATATGAGGATGTAAATAGTGACGCAATTCTAAAGTTGGGGTATATTGGTCCTCATTCCATTTATTTTTCGATATTGTGCTTGGATGATGACATGGAAATCGAGTCATTTGAGCCTTTGGAGGAGCCAATGGACGAGGAACAAGGTGCTTACAATCTTGAATTCGTCGTGCCAGAGAGACAAAATTACATACCTCATCTGAAGTCTAAGAAGTATAGAATGCGAAATTGGTTACTTGGCCCAATTAGATTTGTACCTCCACCCAGGGAGTATAGCAGAAAGCTTGAAGCCAAATTGGGGTCTCAATTCATAAGTTCGAGATGGAGATAAAACGTGGTTCTAGGCGTGTCACGACGTTAATCAGGCGCTTGTTGCGAGACAACCTAGCTTTACTGCTTTCTTTTATTTTTATTTTTTGTCGTGTTTGTTTTTATTTTGTAGGATTACAAGCATGGAAAGGATAGCCATTGAAAGTGTGCAAAAGCGAGCTAGATGGTGAGAACTAAGTGTGGGGTGCCCGCACAAAGGATCATGCCTGGGGGAAGTCTGAGTACCCCATGAGCCGCGATTGCTTCGGCCTTTGGCCTTTCAGGGAGTTTCTTGTCCACCCTTATTATTTTTTGGCTTTATTTGTGCATTGAGGACACTGCACTCTTTTAAGTGTGGGGTGGGGGACTCTCTTTGGATTATTATTAGTAGTATTTTAGTAAAAATATTACTCTCTCTATTCTAATTTGTGTGAACCTGTTTGACTAGGCACGAAGTTAAAGAAAAAATAAAGACTTTTGGAATTTGTGGTCCTAAACAAGTCAAAAAGTGGCCCAGAGTATTTATGTGGTTATAAAAGATTCTCATTAAGGGTAAAATTGGAAGTTTAAGCTAAATTGTTTCCAAATTTGGAAAGGGGTCTTCTTTTTGGAATGGACCAAAACGGAAATAAGTTCACATAAACTGGAACAACTTTTTATTTTAGCTTCTTATTTTTATTTTTGTAGTAGTGCAATATCTTAGTATTAGTTTTAGTAGCTTATTAAAAAAATCAAAAAATATATATGAACAACTGAAAATCGAAAAAAATTGAAAAATAATTTGAACTTTTCCCGACGATGGATCTTCTAGGCAGTTTTCTTGAGGGATTAAAAGTGTCTATGATGCCTTTATAGATTGGAGCATGTATGTTCACTTTGCACTTAATGCTTAATATCTTGTGGCTCCTCACTTGCATTGTTTGAAAGTCGGAATGAGACCATCCTTAGTGAATCATGTGCCATGTGTGTGATGAGATTTTTTGTGTAGTCCATGGATTGTAGTTGAGTATAGAACTTGCCCTTGAAGCGGCATTTTAGGTAATGCTCGGTTTGAAAAATAATTTTATGCTTTCTTTGGTTCTTTTGAGCTTGAATGTTTACCACAAATAAAATCTATCCCTACCCACCCAAAAACCTAATAGTAGTATTTACTTAATTTCACGATACAGCATAAGACGAAGAGTTTGACACTCTTTATTTGTTACTAGTAATCGCTGTGAAGTCGCTCGGTCAAGGATGAAATTGATGGCATATGAGCTCCAAAAGCCTCTCCATAAGCGCTCAAGCAAAAAAGCGCGGAGAAGGATTGACATAGAGCTAATACAGTTTTCTTATGCAGAAGTCACCATTAGTATATGACGTTGTTGCTGCATTTCCATCAAATGGATGTCGAACCTCGGTCCTGCTACTGTCCTGTATATGTAGAGTTTGTCGACGGGGCAACTTTCTGGTCTTGTATCTGGATGACTCCTCTCAACATTAACCCATGGCAACTTCTGAGCTATCATCTTACATGCTCCATAACTTAGTGAACAAGAAAACATCCAAATATATTGCATTGTCTCAAAGACATGAATGTATGGTGGCAGTGGCGGAGGCAGGATTAATCCTAAGGAGGCTAGTGGGAATAAGGTTTTGAATCCCCTTGACCACTAAGTTATGCTTTTGGGCTGTGTCAAGGGGATTCAAAACAGATTATGCCTTATATATACAATGTAATTTTTCGGATTCGGGTGAACACCCTTCCACCCCCTAAATCCGCCACTGGGCATGGCATCCCAAAACCTGCTAAAGCCTTCGAGTTGGTAGCCGTCTTCAAAAGCATTACTCGCATTTACATGAACTTCCGAAGGATCAGCCTGTATGTCAGCAAGTTAGGCCCCAGTACCAAATTCAACCAGCAGGGAAGCGTGGAGAAGAATGTTTGGAAGTTTCGGAATAGTCCACAAAAGGGTGGATATGATCATTACAACATCAAGATCCAACATGATTAGTCCAGATAGCATTTCTCAGAACACTAAGCATATGCATCAGGGTTTTGAAAGTTGATATGCTTATGATACCAGCACCTCCAATACAGAAGTTGCCCACCTTTTGTTTCACTTCTTGCCATCCTCCAAATCCACTTCCTAAAGCATTATCCGAGTGAATATTATCCCATCATTGCGGAGAGTTAGCAATCCCATGTATGTTTCTGGACTAGAGGAGTAACATGATATGCAGACAATTCAAGCCAGGCCGAAGAAGAAAAAAGAGTATCCAAGAACAACAATTTGAAAAGAACTTAACTTTGGAATACATAACTAGAGTACCTTTCTGTTTATCATAAGCATACAAAATGAAAAAAAAAAGTGGGGAAATTAGACAAAAGTCCAATAGTAATAATTGATATCAATACAAATCCATCACTTATTCACCACTCAACAGAGTATAAGAAAAGGAGGGAAATAGCAGGGAGACTGCATTAGCCTCTAAATATTAAAGCTGGATGTATTCCTTACATGTGTTCTGCAAAAGAAAATTACACTAGTCAATTTTCGCCATATAAAATGAAATAAAGGAGGTAAGAAATTCATCTGTACTCACATATTTTCCCTTGGCAAGACCACTCAAGACTCATTAGGGACCTGTAAATAACAGACCTGAAGCTTGTCTTCTCCCGTCATATCTTCAATATATTGCTTAATCTTCAGAGCAGATTCTTCAAGTTGAGGGCTCCTCCACAGTTCGATAATTTTTAATGAATAAATATCCCCGAAACTAGGCGGAATCTTCTCAAGCTTACGACAGTCCCACAATTGTAATTTCTCAAGCACAAGAAAGGATTCCTCTCTGACCTCCCACTTAGCAAGAGTCACTAGCTGCAATGTCAAACATTTGAGATTCTGGAAGGTATCATCCTCCCCCATGTTCCATTCTCCCCCCTCGATGATTGCGTTTTCAAGGTGTTAATTTACACTTTTGTCAAATATTGTATATTCACAGTCTCTTCCCACTGTTACTTTAGCCAATGGATGTCAAACTAAGGCAAAAGGAGTTGGACAAGCTAATCCCTTGTCTTCTATCACCCTAGATTCCGTTCTTTATGTCCCTGGCTGTCCTTTTAGTCTTGCATCTGTTAGTCGTTTGACTCGTGCCCTCCATTGTGGTATATATTTTATTGACGATTCTTTTATTATGCAGGACCGCAGTACGGGACAGACAATTGGTACAGGACGTGAATCAGAAGGCCTTTACTACCTTAACTCACTCAGTCCTTCCACAACATGTCTAGTTACAGATCCTCCAGATCTAATCCACAGACGTTTAGGACATCCGAGTTTATCCAAACTTCAGAAGATGGTGCCTAGTTTATCTAGTTTGTCTACATTAGATTGTGAGTCGTGTCAACTTGGGAAACATACCCGAGCCTCCTTTTCGCGTAGTGTTGAGAGTCATGCAGAGTCTGTCTTCTCCTTAGTTCATTCTGATATATGGGGTCCTAGTAGAGTCAGTTCGTTATTGGAATTTCGTTACTTTGTCAGTTTCATTGATGATTATTCAAGATGTACTTGGCTTTTCTTAATGAAAGATCGTTCTGAGTTATTTTCTATATTCCAGAGTTTCTGTGCTGAAATCAAAAACTAATTTGGTGTTTCTATTCGCATTTTTCGCATTGATAATGCCTTAGAATATTTATCTTCTCAATTTCAGCAATTTATGACTTCTCAAGGAATTATTCATCAGACATCTTGTCCTTATACCCCTCAGCAAAATGGGGTTGCTGAGAGAAAGAATAGGCACCTTATTGAGACTGCGCGCACACTTCTAATTGAATCTCGTGTTCCGTTGCGTTTTTGGGGCGATGCAGTTCTCACAGCTTGTTATTTGATTAATCGGATGCCTTCATCTCCCATCAAGAATCAGATTCCGCATTCAGTATTGTTTCCCCAGTCACCCTTGTACTCTCTTCCACCTCGTGTTTTTGGGAGCACGTGTTTTGTTCATAACTTAGCCCCTGGGAAAGATAAGTTAGCTCCCCGTGCTCTCAAGTGTGTCTTCCTTGGTTATTCTCGTGTTCAGAAGGGATATCGTTGTTATTCTCCAGACCTTCGTAGGTACCTTATGTCAGCTGACGTCACATTTTTTGAGTCTAAACCTTTCTTTACCTCTGCTGACCACCATGATATATCTGAGGTCTTACCTATACCGACCTTTGAGGAGTTCACTATAGCTCCTCCTCCACCTTCGACCACAGAGGAGTCTAGTGTTGTTCCCCCTAGTTCCCCGGCCACAGGAACACCACTCTTGACTTATCATCGTCGTTTGCGTCCTCCATCAGGCCCAACTGGTTCTCGTCCTGCACCTGACCCTGCTCCTGCTGCGGACCCTGCTCCTAGTACACCGATTGCACTTCGGAAAGGTATACGGACCACACTTAACCCTAATCCTCATTATGTCGGTTTGAGCTATCATCGTCTGTCATCTCCCCATTATGCTTTTATATCTTCTTTGTCCTCGGTTTCCATCCCTAAGTCTACAGGTGAAGCGTTGTCTCATCCAGGATGGCGACAGGCTATGAGTGACGAGATGTCTGCTTTACATACAAGTGGTACTTGGGAGCTTGTTCCTCTTCCCTCAGGTAAATCTACTGTTGGTTGTCGTTGGGTTTATGCAGTCAAAGTTGGTCCCGATGGACAGATTGATCGACTTAAGGCCCGTCTTGTTGCCAAAGGATATACTCAGATATTTGGGCTCGATTACAGTGATACCTTCTCTCCCGTGGCTAAAGTGGCTTCAGTCCGCCTTTTTCTATCCATGGCTGCGGTTCGTCATTGGCCCCTCTATCAGCTGGACATTAAAAATGCCTTTCTTCACGGTGATCTTGAGGATGAGGTTTATATGGAGCAACCACCTGGTTTTGTTGCTCAGGGGAGTCTCGTGGCCTTGTATGTCGCTTGCGTCGGTCACTTTATGGTCTAAAGCAGTCTCCTCGAGCCTGGTTTGGTAAGTTCAGCGCGGTTATCCAGGAGTTTGGCATGATTCGTAGTGAAGCGGATCACTCTGTGTTTTATCGGCACTCTGCTTCAAGTCTCTGTATTTATCTGGTAGTCTATGTTGATGATATTGTTATTACTGGCAATGATCAGGATGGTATTACCAATCTGAAGCAGCATCTCTTCCAGCACTTCCAAACTAAGGATCTAGGCAGATTGAAGTACTTTCTGGGTATTGAGGTTGCCCAGTCTAGCTCAGGTATTGTTATTTCTCAAAGAAAATATGCTTTAGACATTCTTGAGGAGACGGGGATGATAGGTTGCAGACCTGTTGACACTCTGATGGATCCGAATTCTAAACTTATGCCAGGACAGGGGGAGCCGCTTAGCGATCCTGCAAGCTATAGGCGGCTGGTTGGAAAATTAAATTATCTCACAGTAACTAAACCCGACATTTCCTATCCTATGAGTGTTGTAAGTCAGTTTATGAGTTCTCCCTGTGATAGTCATTGGGATGTAGTTGTCCGCATTATTCGATATATAAAATCGGCTCCAGGCAAAGGGTTACTCTTTGAGGATCGAGGTCATGAGCAGATCATTGGATACTCAGATGCTGATTGGGCAGGATCACCTTCTGATAGACGTTCTACGTCTGGATATTGTGTTTTAGTAGGAGGAAATTTGGTGTCCTGGAAGAGCAAGAAACAGAATGTAGTTGCTCGGTCTAGTGCAGAAGCAGAATATCGAGCAATGGCTATGGCAACATGTGAGCTAGTTTGGACCAAACAACTGCTCAAGGAGTTGAAATTTGGTGAAATCAGTCGGATGGAACTTGTGTGCGATAATCAAGCTGCCCTTCATATTGCATCAAATCCGGTGTTCCATGAGAGAACTAAACATATTGAGATTGATTGTCACTTCGTCAGAGAAAAGATACTTTCAGGAGAGATTGCTACAAAGTTTGTAAGGTCAAATGATCAACTTGCAGATATTTTTACCAAGTCTCTCACTGGTCCTCGTATTAGTTATATATGTAACAAGCTCGGTACATATGATTTGTATGCACCGGCTTGAGGGGGAGTGTTAATTTACAGCATGTATATAGTGGAGTATTGTCCCACATTGGTAGAGGAGTAGTATGTCCTTGTATAGTATAGCTATAAATAAGGCTCTTGTGTTGTATTATTCATTCATTCAATATATCAATAACATATATTCTCCCGTGCCTTCTCACACAAGGTTCAGCACTTTAAGGTTGGGCAGTCTTGCTATTGTTGATAGTGAATCGGATGTCAAAGGAAACTTACGCAAACACAATATTTTCAAACTCGAAGGGAAGTGAAAATCCCACAGCCGATTTGTCGCTACAGAGGGCGCACTATCATTTGTATTTGAACTTTCAGAAGTTACTATGACCTTTTCTAGTTCATTTAGGAAGTTCAATTTTGGGAACCAATATCTTTCTGTTGAACAATCCCATGATTCCTTGAGATTAAAACGAAGCTCTTGAAGAATGGGAAATCTTTTGAAGATATCCTCTGTGTCTTTCGAATAGGAAAGCTTGAGTCCCAGTACTAATCTCACGTTCTCTAACTTTGAGTCCTCTGCTATCAATATTGGTTCATCTGTATCCAAATTAAAGAAAGAACAATTATATATCACCAGCACTCGCAACTTTACAAGATTCCAAATTGTCGGTAGTAGTACCAACGGCGGTCCATCGTTATTCACCCACAGAGTTTCCAGATTCAAGAGATTTGAAAAAGACGAAGGGAGAGATTTAACTTCTGTCCGAATGTTTAGGTACCTCAAATGAACCAATGTACATATTTCATTCAGCAAAGAATCATTCACCTTGATAAAAGAGACGTACAGTATCAACACTCTAAGAAGCCTCAAGTGTCTTAGGTGACATATATCATAAAGACGGTTGTCCATCTCATGTCCATATATCTCCAAAGAATAGAGGTGTTTACCAGAATACCTTTTCTTTTTTGAATCGAACAAGACAAAATTGTTATGTCCAAAGTGCTCCTTATTATATATAATTGTCATGTGACGTGGCATCAAATCTGAAGAAGATGATGATGGAGCATTTGAACTTATGAAGTCAAACAACTTTTCCTCTCTTGCTTTTATGGAACAAAAGTCATGCACAAGATCATGAATTCGGCAAGTTTGGTACTTACCTATTTCATTGAAAGAAATAACCAAGCTACTGGAAATTAAATTATCCAAATAAACCTCCACCACTTCTTCCACACTCTTCATCTCTATCTGTCTCAAATATCCTTCGGCAGGCCATAAAATTTTCAAATGATCGACTCGAATTTCTGCGTCCTTCGGATAACATGCAAGGTGAATCAAGCACGGCTTTAGGTGATCTGGTAAATGGTCATAACTTAATTCTATAACCTTCATCACTTCCACTTCATTCTGGAAAATAAAGGAATTCAAACTATTTAGAACTTCAAGCCAAACAGACTTTTTCTTTTCCTTACCAGCAATGACTCCAGCGATCAGATCAACCACCAAAGGAAGCCCTTTACAGTTTTGGACTATTCTTTTACCAACATCCAATAGTTCATCAGGGAAACTTTCTTTTCCAAAGACCCTTTTCTGTATTAACTCCAAACCTTCTTCTGGTCTTAGCAACCGAAGGTCGAGAGGATTACTGCGGCGTTGTGCATGCAAAGCCACTTTCTTTTCTCGAGTCGTCAAAATAATTCTACTTCCTTTATCAACTTCAGGAAAAGGTCTTGTCAACTCATCCCATGTTGTATTATCCCACAAGTCATCTAAGACAATAAGGTACCTCTTCCCAAATAGTTGTTTCCGTAGCTCATCAGCAACATCAATATTATCACTGAATTTCAAAGCTGAGCTAGTAACTTGATTAAAAATGTTCTCTAACAACTTCTTCTCATCATATTTTTGATCGACTGTACACCATGCACGGATGTCAAAATGGTTAGAAACTGACTTATCATTATAAACTTTGTACGCCAAAGTAGTTTTACCCGAACCCGGCATGCCAGTGATCAAAATGACATCTAGCATTTTTGGTCCACCAGTGAGATTCCTAATTATCCAGTCTGTCTCCTCTTCAAAACCTACGATTATTTGCTCAGCTGATGATGACGTGCTTTCAACTGGCTTGTTGGGAGAGTTTACAACAATGAGGCTCGTGTTCTAGACTTTTTTTTTGATAAGATTGATCTTTTCTATGGCAAAGGGAAGTGAGAAAATAAGATGTAAGAGACCATTATCTCGTACAATAATTGAATCAATGACATCTTTTGCCTCATATGCCAAATCTAAAACATGTGCCCAGAGATCTTTATACAATTTTTGTTCAATATTCACGAAGATAGATCTTATGAATTCTAGATCTTCTTTCACCCGTCCAATTTCTTCCTTTATCAAAACAATTGAATAAGAATTGGAATTGAGCAAATCATTTAAGTGTTTAAGGAGAAGATGCATGAAGAGGGATCCATCACTCATGGGGAAGCAGAGTTGAGACAAGTCTGGGGCTTTTAAGTAAATATGTTTGAGATCTCCTTTCACGAGTTCAATAGTTTCCATCAAGTCCAAGGTTGCATGGTTTTTTCCATTGGTACTCTCTTCATTTCTAGAATTCTCTTCTAAGTCGTGAACAAGAGTTGATACCTCCATGATAAGTTCTCCAACATGTGCCAAGAGATCAAATAATTTATCATGATGAATAAACTCCTTCGGCATATCGGTAAGAACGATTAATAGGAACTCTATCATGACATGCATGTCTCGAGTCCTTGAAGTGCTAGCAGTAATAACATTTACCATGTGGTCTTGTAGATGAATCAGATATCCTCTAAGAATGTCTGGAGAGGTTTCTAAGAGCTGCTGAATGAAGCGTCCAACTTCTGCTGACGTTGAAGCTTTCAAATTTGTAAAACATATGTGCATAACCTCCAACTGAGTTAGAATAATCTCCACGAATAGATGTGCTAGCTTGAAGAGTCGAGAGTGTCCACCAATTCGATTATGCCATAGGAAGAGTCCTACTCTTTCACCCATTAGTTGAAACTGAGGTAAGGCATATTCAACAATCTCATGTCCAACGCAACCATTCACTATCAACTTGTGGAAATCTCTTATGTTGCCACATACATTCTGAAGAATCTCATATTCGGTCATGAATAGAGAAAGTTGTTCAGCACGATACTTGGAAAGATGATGGAGATTCAGGAGGAGGAAGTCCAGCTCCAATTTCAGCTTTTCAGTTAGATCCACGTCAACAACTTTTTGATTTTTTTCATTCTTTAAGCTCTCTATGAAATCGAGAACATTGAGAGTGTCCTTGCGAAGGGTAGAAAATGACACCTGCCAAAAGACCAAACATTATCAAATTCTCACAAAGAAAGACAGTTAATTCTCTATATATTATGTTCTTAGAGTTTGAGCAACTGGTCATGTATCCAAAATAAGCATGTCAAGAAAATGGTTTACTATGCATATGTTCAACTGCATTAAAAGAATATATTCAACTGGTGTTTTTTTCCCCTGAAATTACTGGATTATGCACTAAAAGGGGGATGGACGACTTAATGAAGAACTTTTCTAACCATTTGTCCGAGGAGAGATGAATAGAGGTAACTGTCAAACATATAAACACAACCTCTTGAAAACTATAACTTACCAGGATTGATAAGCTTTATAATGTTTAGTTGTTTCTGCTTTATTCTTACAACAAGAAGTTTATAATTATGTCAATAAGTTCCTATTGTTTGTCATAAAATAGTGAATGCACATGTCTCTGACAACAAAAACTTGCTCGTACTCGGTATTTATACCAAATCATACTAACTTATAATGGTTAAGCGATTTAATAACGTAAGAATATATATTAAGTGAAAGAAATTTATGTGCAGACACATGACATCCATTTGTTGGTTTAGTATATAAAGTAGCAATTAATCGGAAAGAAATAAAATAAAACAACAAGAAACAAAATTTATCCGATTCATGATATTAAGAGAAAAAGTAGTATGTATGTCACGGATTTCAATTTCTTCAACCATAGGTTCCATTGATGAAGTATGAGGTGATAAAACAGAAGTAGAGGCGATTAAGCGAAGGAGGGAATAATCACAACATACTTCACGGGTTTCAGTGTCTTCAACCGCAGGTTCCTTTGCTGAAACAGGAGGAGTAAGTTTCTGCAAATAAACACCAATAGCATCAAGGTACGCTCCACAACGCCCGTGAAATCCCACAATAGCTCCACCTTCTCTCATCACAAGTGAAAATGGAGTTCCACCTGCCTCAGACCCAAATGGTCCATAATTCTTTGCATTAGTTATAAAACATAGAGATTTTATAACCGAATGGCTACCGCAACGTCCAAATGTCCCCTTGATGCCTGTTAAATATTCCAATGGAGTTGCCTCAATAACAACCTGAGATTATTGCAAATCACATATCGGTTAAATAAGTAGCAGAGTCGGAAATTTTGACAAGAATTCAAAAAAGTGCAAGAATGTCATATTAGGATTCGAGATCTGTGACCTAAAGAAAATGTCGACACTTAGTTGAATCCTCTCAATGCAAAGGAATCGGCAAAGTTAAATATGAAGCAACATGTGCATACATATCTTTGACTTGAAAGATGCTTTTATAACTATAAAGTTTATATTGTGTACACTGAAAATGGTGCAAAATGTTGCTACGAATGGCAAGTTAAGTTGACCTATAACATGTGATATTTCATATCAAGAGCCTTATAAGGTAACTTGAAGGTTGTAAGATAAATGAATAACGTGTTGTAACTGGTTCAATTGTCTTGATTATTAATTGTTATTGCTATGGCATGACACAAATTTAACTTGAGAAGAACGTGCCAACCATGAGAAATAAATATGTCAACCATAATCTTTTTGGACTTACCTTGTCTCTTCGACCTCCATCCGCACCAAACTTTGGTGAGTCTATGGTAGTACCTTGTTCAGTAACGGTTCTGAACATGATGGAGTCTATACAATCTCCATGAGCAATCAATATTTCTTTAATGGGACTTTTCAGCATGTAATTCCATTCTGATCCACCAGTGCCTCCCCATGGCTCCACCAATATCGAGTCTGCTTGATCGTAACTCACTTGATTTCCCTTCTCGTACATAACAAATCAATGACTCCATTATCAAATTTTAGCCCTATATTGGTAGTATTATTTTGCAGTGGAAAAAAAAAAGAATGAATATAGATACAGTCATGTAAAAGAAAAGAAGGCAAGGTACCATTGTTGGCGATATGCTTTGATTTTTTGTTATTTTCCCTTTCTCTTAATATTTCTTATGATCATCTGATCCTGATCATTCTTTTTTTTTTGTTTAAGTTACTCATTCTATATAAGGAGTTAGAAGAGTAACATAAGTCATTAGCTTTAAGAAAGGGATCTGTCCTTGTGTGTAACTATGAGGTGAAGTAAAGGAAATAGAGGTGAATAAGCAGAGGACGAAATAATCACAACATATGTGAGAACTAGTTAATTTATCCGCCTTTGCTCAGTCACAAAAAATTACCAGAGTGATCATTTTATAAATTAGTCCATAAATAAAAAGGAGAAATATGGCAAATACTTAAACTAATTTTTCATCTATAAAAATTATATCTGACTATTAATAAAACTTAAAAATATCATAAAACAATAACGCTCTTCTTCTTGGAATATGTTACAACTTTTTATCTTTTTAAATCTAGCATTTAATCACGCCGTGTCTCTCCGTTTTCATTTCTCTATTTCCTTATTGCCCACTGAACACTAAGATTCAAAGGTTAGAGGATCAATTTAGGGACAGGAAAAGAGGCATAACCTCAAAAATTAACATATTGGAACCAAAAAGAAAGATGATAAAGGATCATTGACACATGGCATCTAATCATATGACAGGTTGTTTAAAATTATTGCATAATGTGCGAAAAATATATAGATGTCCTGGTACTTCGCCTGATGGAAGTAATGTTGTAGCCACCAACGAGGGTTTAACAAAACTTGTAGGAAATTTGGTTTTGAAAAATATTCCTGATGTGTCCGGCTTAACGTGCAATTTGATATCTATGTCGCAATTGATGGGTCAATCATATTGTTTTCCTGCGCATTAAGCTTTTATGTGTTATACATGACATTACCTCGATGTTGATTGGAGCGTGTGAACGAAGAGATGGACTCTACTATTTTTAGAACAAGTCAAGGGTGTGTGCGCTGAAGATAGTTAGTGTTGACTTGTTGGATCTTTGGTACAAGCATTTGGGACATCCTTCTCTACAAGTGACCAAATTTATTTTTGTTATAGATTTTCAGAAAAATGTTAACGTTTTGAATAAGAGTTGTGATGTGTGTCATCGGGCAAAACAAAAGAGAGAAAAATTTCCTTTGAGTAATGTTATAGTTTCTAGCATTTGTGAATTAATTCATTGTGATTTAGGTAGATTGATATATTTTTCGGGTTTTCCAGAAAGTCCAATGGAATTTTCTTGAGCCACCATAAATATGCCTTGGAAATTACCTCAGAGGTTGGATTATTGGTTTCTAAGCATGTGGGAGTGCCTTTAGAGCAAAATCAATGACTAGCGTCGGCAGAAGGACGAGTTTTTGATGACTCGGAACGTTATCGTCATTTGGTAGGACGACTCATCTATCTTTGCTTCACACGGCTAGATTTGTCCTATTGCATTTACGTTTTATCCCAGTTCATGCAACAACCGAAAGAAGAGCATTGGCAAGTAGCGTTGTGGGTTTTACTCTACTTGAAGGGGAATCCAGGACAAGGCATTTTGTTTAGTAAATTTGATTTGCGTCTCTATGGATGGTGTGACTCTGATTGGACATGTTGTCCTTTGACTCATTGCTCACTCACAGGTTGGTTTGTCTCTTTAGGTGACTCACCGATATTTTGGAAATCTAAGAAGCAGCATAACGTGTCTCGATCATCGGTAGAAGCCGAATATCATTCTATAACGATGACGATTTGTGAGCTGAAATGGCTAAATGAAATTGTCTAGTCAAGGAGTGACTTGCAATTCTCCTATTTGTCTTCTTTGTGACAGTCAAGCAGCATTGCACACATCCAAGAATTCAGTCTTTCATGAAAGAACCAAACATATTGAAGTGGATTGTTATTTTATTCGTGCCGAGATAGTAAATGAAAACATTTGTACCAGCTTTGTGTCTTCACATGAGCAGTTGGCAGATTCTTTACGAAGGCATTGGAAAAATCTTAATATGTTTCTCTCTTATGCAAGTTGGGCATTTGTAATCCACATGTGCCAACTTGAGGGAGGGTATTAGGCGTGTATATATTGTATACATTTTATGAAGGTGGAGCATCAGTCGTCCACAATGTAACTAGAGGTGAAGCACATGTGGTCCATAGTGACCTAGTTGATCTCCATATATGTTTAGGACTAAATATTTTCATATTTGTTAGGACTAGGATTTACTATTTGTATATATATTCTTATTACTCAATAGAAGAAGGCAAGATTTTTCTCTTCCTCTCTGACCGAAACTCGGTCCATATTTTGGCAACAGCCATTAAAAAACATTAAAGCTTTAAATTTGAAAATTAAATTTTACAGTATTGTTATTTGTTTAGATTTGTTGTTGTTGCCAACGATTGGGAATATCTTTTGGAGTTTATATCTGAATTTTGAGGGAGTTTGGTGAAGATTCGAATTGATTTTGGTTAGAATTTTAGGTTGAAACTCGAAGAAGAAATAAATAAATTGTATATATTTTGTATGTCGGATGTACAAACGACATACAATATATACAACTAACATAATTTTATACAAATTGTAAATAAGTTGTATGTATATATAGTTTTTTACCGCATTGTGTACAACAAAATGTTATATTCAAATTGTATATAAATGTAGCTTTTGATTGAAATTAATGTTGAGAGTCCCATTATCATCAATTCAAAGGCTTCATCTTACGAGAATTCTTAAAAATAATTGTTGGTTGGTGCATGGTATGCTTATTTATTACTACTATTAGGGGTGTCAAATGAGCGGGTTGGGTCGATTTTGGGCGGGTCAAAACAGGTTGAGTCAATAATTGGGCATGTCAAATAACCTGCCCAAAGGTGTGTGACAAGAAGGAAGGGAGCTCGGCTAGGGGGGGTGGGGAAAAGGGAGATATTGTTACTTATGGAAGTTAAGATTCTTTCATGGAATGTGAGGGGGATAAATGACCCAAGCAAAAAGGCCATCATCAAAGTGGGAGTTAGAGAGGGGTGCTAACCTAGTTTGTTTTCAGGAGACAAAAATGGAAGTTTTGTCGGATGTGATTGTGAGGAGTGTCTGGGGAGGTAGTTGGGTAAAATATGAATGGGTCCCAGCAGTGGTAAGTGTTAGGGGCATTCTTCTAATGTGGTATGATAGAAGATTGGAGGTAAAGGAGATTAAGAAGGGAGTTTTTTCTTTAGCAGCTTTTGTCAAATATAGAGTGAGTGGGGTGGAGTGGGGATTTGGGGGAGTGTACGGACCGGTAGGAGAAGGGTCCAAAGAGTCTTCCTGGGAGGAACTGGCCATTGTGATGGGGGAATGGGACATTCCATAGGTTCTAGGGGGAGACTTTAACACTATTAGATTCCCGAAAGAGAGATTAGGGTTTAGTCTGATTTCGAGGGCCATAGAGGAGTTTTCTGACTTTATCAATGATCACTTTCTCATTGACCTTCCTCTGTCAGGGGAAAGGTTTACTTGGGCCAGGGCGGAGGATTCCAACTCAAGGTCTAGACTTGATAGATTCATGATATCGCCCTCATGGGAAGAGCTGGTGCCGAATGTGCTACAGATTCCTTTACCTAGGCCGACTTCAGATCATTTGCCTATTTTGCTAGATGGATGCAGAGGGAGGGGGTGCGTGCTCCTTTCCAATTCGAGAACATGTGGTTGAAAGTGTCAGGATTCGGCGACAAGGTGAAAGAATGGTGGACAAGCTATGGGGTATCAGGGACACCTTCTTCCGTCTTTCGAAAAAACTTAAATTGCGCAAGGGAGATATTATTAGGTGGAATAAGGAGGTTTTTGGGAGGGTAGAGGTTAAAATGAGGGAGCTTATGCATGAATTGGGGGAATTAGAAAGAGGGGAAGGGGCGAGGAAGTTAGATGAATCTGAGAAAGCGAGATTGGGGGAGGTTAAGAGGGAAATAGTCGAGTTAGTAATAGCTCAGGAGACTAGTTGGCGGCAAAAATCGAGGGCGCTCTGGTTAAAGGAGGGGGATTCGAATACCAAGTTTTCCCACAGGGTGGCGGTTGCAAATCGAAGGAGAAACTTCATAGAGTCCTTAGTTGTGGATGGGGTGAGGATTGAGGGGGAAGAGAAGGTAAAAGGGGCGATAGTGGGGTTTTATGAAAACTTATACAAAGAGGAAGTTAGTTGGAGGCCGACTTTGAGGGGGATAGAGTTCAACCATATAGGGGAGGGAGACAGTGAGTGGCTAGAAAGGGCTTTCGAGGAGAAGGAGGTGCACGAGGCTATGTCGAGTTGTGCTGGTGAAAAGTCCCCCGGGCCTGATGGTTTCTCCTTGGCCTTCTTCCAGCTCTTTTGGGACACCATCAAGGGGGAGTTGATGGAAGCCATTGAATACTTCCATGTGAATGGTGTTTTCGAGAGAAGTATCAATACTTTTTTTATTACTATTGTGCCTAAGAAAGAAGGTGCATCTTGTATCAGAGACTACATGCCTATTAGTCTCGTGGGGAGCATTTACAAGATTATATCTAAAGTGCTTTCCAACAGACTTAAGAAGGTTCTTGGCGTGACTGTTTCGTCCTCCCAGAATGCGTTTGTGGAAGGTAGGCAGATCCTGGATGCTGCTTTGGTGGCAAATGAACTTGTAGACTCCAGAAGGAAAAATAAAGAGCCCAGCTTACTATGCAAGTTGGACCTTGAGAAGGCTTTCGACCATGTCAATTGGGAGTTCATGGACTTCATTATGATGCGAATGGGATTTGGGGCAAGATGGAGGGGATGGATCAAGTTCTACATTTCCTCAGTCAGATTCTCTGTTCTGGTAAATGGTAGCCCGTGTGGTTTCTTTAGCAGCTCCAGGGGTCTCAGGCAAGGTGACCCTCAATCCCCCATGCTTTTCATTCTAGTGATGGATGCTCTGAATAAAATGATGGATCGTGCGGCGGGCGGAGGCTTCTTGAGAGGATTCTCAGCTCCGATCAGGGTGCTCAGTGCCCGAAGAGTCTCTCATTTACTTTTTGCGGATGACACCCTGGTTTTCTGTGATGCCGATATGGATCAGTTGACCTACCTGAAGCAGGTCCTGCAGTGGTTTCAGATAGTATCAGGACTCAAAATCAACCTCGACAAGTGTGAGATTTTCCCGATGGGTGAGGTTGTTCATATTTATGCTTTGTCTTATGTTCTCAGATGTAAAGCAGTGTTGTGAAGAGCGTGAAGCGAGGAAAAGCGACAACCCCCATTTCACGAGAAGCGAGAAGCGAAGCGCTCGCTTTTTTTAAGTGAAGCGGAATTTAAAAAAAAAATTAAAATAAATACTGTTTTGAAGGAATGCTTTTAATTCTTCCTTCACATGCGACAAAACTTTAGGACCGACATTTGAATCACCATCGATTAGATGCGCTTTTTGACAATAGATTCCCCCATTTGAAACCTTATCACAAAAAAAGACATTTAATGGCAATCTTGTTGGTCTCGCTAACTCTTTCAGAGTAAGCCCAAGCCGGGTCTTTCCTATCTTCTTTTGGCGCCATTAAAAGAACAACTACATAACACATAAGAAAGGCAATAAGAACTAAGAATAAAGGATATAAAAAATTAGAGGAATTCTCTGTTAAAAACTAGAAAAATTAGGCAGAAAGAAACAATTCGCCAGCATTTCACCGCTTTTTGGACGTTTAGAAAGAAAAAAAAAGAAGAAGGAAAATCAGAAGTTCAGAACATACCTGTTGAAGTCTTGAAGTCTTGAACTTGAAGTTGAAGAAGAAGAACAGCCCTAGTTGATGCTTTGTGATTCTTTCAGAAATCAGAAGTAGATGAAGAAGAAGAAGTCGCTGCTGTTGGAAGTTGAAGAACCCTAGTCCCTGTTGTTGAAGAAGTCCGACCAGTGTTTAATCCAAAAAACTCGTTTTTAATAAAATAGGGTTGGGTATTTTAAAACAGAGAAGCGGACGCTTCTCCGCTTCGCTTCACTTTCCCCGCTTCTCGCTTTTTACAGAAAAGCGATCGCTTTTACTGATCTGAGTCGCTTCAACTTGTTGAAGCGCTGCCCTTCACGCTTCGCCTCGCTTCTCGCTTAAAGCGAGGAAGCAGGCGCTTTTTTAAACACTGATGTAAGGTGGGCTCCCTTCCAACTACTTACCTGGATCTCCCATTAGGCGCTTCGCATAAGGATACTACGGTTTGGAATCCAGTAATCGAAAGGGTTGAAAAAATATTAGCAGGCAGGCAGAAACAGTATTTGTCAAAAGGCGGTAAGGAAGTGCTTATTAAAAACACTTTATCGAGTATGCCCAGCTATTACTTGTCCCTGTTGCAAGCTCCGGTGAGCATCACAGAAAAACTGGAGCGGCTTCAAAGGAATTTTCTTTGGGATGCGGCGGATGGAACTAAAAAGTCTCATCTAGTGAATTGGCAGACAGTCACTTCCCCAAAGAAGTGGGGTGGACTTGGAGTAAAAGATCTTAGGGTATTCAACAGAGCTTTATTGGGGAAGTGGTTGTGGAGCTTCGGGGTAGAAGAGCATACTCTATGGAGGGAGGTCATAGTAGAAAAGTACGATTCCACGGGAGGGGGTTGGAGGACCAAGGCAATCACAACACCTTTCGGGGGTGGCATGTGGAGGAGCATCATGAAGAATTGGGAAGCATTCAGTGGCAACATCACTTACAGGGTGGGAGATGAAAGGAGAATCAGCTTTTGGAATCATAGGTGGTGTGGAGAGGATACTCTGAGGGTCTCCTTCCCCCACGTCTTCAGAGTTTCAAACCAGAAGGAACTGATGGTCCAACAGATTCGTAAGGAGCATGAAGGGGGTAGTATGAGACCTCTCATTTAGAAGGAACATGCAAGATTGGGAGATTGCGGAGCTCCAAGATTTGTTGACACTGATATATGGGCAAGACAGGCCCCAGCCATCTTGTGATTCTTGGAGATGGGGTTTGCGTGGCAATGGTTTGTTCACCGTAAAGTCCTTTTACCAGAGTATGTTGGTGAGAGAGGGGCCACTTTTCCATACTCCTCGATATGTATTCCTAGGGCGCCCACGAAGGTGTGCTTTTTTACATGGCTAGCAGCGAGAGGAGTGATCTTGACTGCTGAAAATCTTCGAAAGAGAGGAATTACACTTGTTAGTTGGTGCTACATGTGTAAAAGTTCAGGGGAAGAAGTTGATCATCTTTTGTTGCATTGCCCTGTGTCCTCGGCTTTGTGGAGGGCAATCCTGAATCTTTTTGGTGTTCAATGGGTGACGCCAAGCACTGTAAAAGAAATGTTATATAGCTGGGCCGGTTTCCGTAGAAGAAGAAAGCAAAAGGCGTGGAAGTTCGCCCCGTTAGCTCTCATGTGGATAGTTTGGGGGGAGAGAAATAGGAGAGCTTTTGAGGGGATTGAGTCTCTTTTTTCACATCTTAACAATAGTCTTTTATCTTTGATCGCTTTTTGGGGCACTCATTTAGCCCCAACTTGTATAGAAGATTGGGCGTCTTTTGTAGAGAATCATGTTCTGATGTAAATTCTCCACTTTTTGGTATACTTCATGTATACGGGAGTTCTCTCCCTTTTGATTAATACAATTTACCTTATCAAAAAAAAAGTTACTAAGGCTAAGATGGGCTAAAAATTGGGTCATAGCCCAACATGCCCAACCCTTATCAAGCTTTACTTAATATGTGTTATTTTCTTTGTGTGACTGTAAATTAATTCATTAAGGGTAAAGTAGAAATTTTAAAGATAAATTGTTTCTAAATAAAAAAAGATGACATTTTTTTATACAGATTAAAAAAGAAAGAGTCTCACCTAAAATGGGACGGTGAGAGTAACAAACTTTGGTCATAAAATTTAACGGGAACTATGAAGATTTAAGGGGAACTCATAGTTGGAAGTGCAATTTTAGAGTTTCTGCTATTTTGGTCTGTTTCTTGTGGCTAGTGTTGTATGTTGCGGTGTAATTTCTACTATGTTGTCCTATTTCTGATGGCAGTCTTTAGTATTGCAGTTTTTAAAATTTGCTAGCACTTACCAAGTATTTTTGCTTAATCAAAGTTGCGCTAAATCTAACGAATTTCTTAATTATTTAGACAGAGACCAAATATGCTCAATTTTGGCAAACATAAAGCAGCAAAACTATTCAGGAATATAAGCTTATAACCACTTCACAACTTTTCACCTCATGAATTAGCTTTTACGATCAAAGTCAGTCGAGTTCGTAATGAAGTAGTTCACAACCTTCACTGAATAAATTTTTGGATTTGAAGTTAGGTGGATATGTGATACTAAGTTAGGTGGAGAGATCGAAATTATAGAGGAATAAATTTTTGGATTTAAAGTTAGGTGGTGAGAATGCTGAAAACTAGGAGTGTGAATACAAAGAAACAGTAGAAAAAAATAAAGATAAAGAATGATAGATTGATAACAACGTAACATTGACACCAATGTATCTGCTCACTCTCTCTGCCAAAAAGTCAAAGTAGAAATAGTACTATTAAGACTTACAAAATTAAAAGTTGCAATTCAAAATAACTATGTACCAGTTTTTTAAACACTTCTTGTCTTATTTGCAGTCTTCTGTATCACTATGTAGCAGTTTTTACTGTCTTAGTAAATTAGTTTGTCATGTATTATTAAAGATTGGTTGTAATTCTCATTTAATTTGAGTACATCGTATATAAGTGCATGTCAAATTTGTTACGCTATTTATAGTTCATCTTCATCCTTCCACACATCTTTAGGATAACATAGTAAAGCAGTACTATGAATCTCTACGAGAATACTAATAATGGAAGTTATACTATAAGCATTATTCTGCTTTAAATTTGACGAAAGCATGTCATTTGCAGCATATGTTGGAGGCATCTACTGCATTTCTCTTGCATCTTTTATAAATACTATTTTCTGGTGTGTTGCACATGTAACACATATCAAGGAGTATAATATTTTTTAAACAATGTAAATATAATATTAAAACATGTGTGTGACGTGTAACATGAAATTTGAACACAAAAAATAATTATATATCGTCTATAACTATATTTTAACAATTATATTTAGTTACATTGGTACGATGAATGAGTTTAATCATGATATTACTGGATACAATCATGTGATATTATCATAGCTTAACTCATACTTCCTTTTAGACGATGTTCTTAGTGTATGTTTAATTCTGACGTTTCAATTAATCTGTTATCACCAGAAGTCTTGGCATCTATGTAATTTCTAATTCACCCTGTGTACTTGTATTTAACATATTATCCCGTGTGATTTATTGAAAAGTTTTTGTCAATAAGACATAAATTTATAAGTGCCTACAACATTAACAAAAATAGAATCAAATAAAATTCAATATTATTCCTTCAAGAATCATATTAAAGATTGACTAATGTTCCAGATTTAAAGATGTTTTCTAAAGCATAAGAATCATTGATTGGACAACATCAATTATTTCTACAAAGAATAATGTTGAGTAAAATAATGTCCCAAAAGATAAGCACCAATAAGAGGTATGTATAAAAAATATGAATCGCCAAGGAAAACTCATTATAAGTCTTATGCGCATTAATCGTACAATTATGATAAACTTTTCATGTAACTCCTACACATTTGAATACCATCTTCACATAAATTTATAAATAAATAATCATATATTTGGTGCTCTGTGTTTTTTTAGAATATGTAAAGATGACATAAAATATACGATAAATGAAATAGTAGTAGCCACTTCTCAAATCTTCAATTTTTTAATTTTTGTTATTCCGGTTTGTTGGTGGTGACTGGAGTAATGAAGAAAAGAAAAGAGAGAGTTTTTTTTATTTATAATGAAATCTAATGTGTCAAGCGAATGTGGTTCACTGCCCAACGAAAATTTGGTTGTGGTACTTTGGGTGAATTTATTTGACTTTAAAATAGTTCGGGGGAGGGGGGTAATAGAACCCCGCAAAGGTAGAGTGTGTAATTGAGAATCCGGCTATGGGTCAGGGGGGTACTTATGCATTTTTCCATGATTTTACTTGTAGATGAGTTTAGAAAAGAACTGAATTGGATTTTTTTCCACTTTTTTATTTCAAAGGCTCAATTATTTGTTCTCAACCTTATAGAAATTAATTTTTTTTAATGGATTCAAATTCCTTATATTAGCTTAGCCCAAATTTTAAATATTTAATTCTATTTATAATTTTATTCAATAAATTTTATTTTCAAAGAGTAAACCACCATTCTCTCTGTTTCCCTTGTATATCTTTATATATTTCTTGGTTATTTGTGCTAATTGTTTGGCGTAGTTTTCAAACATTATACAAAAAGGTTAATGAAGAAAAAGTATTATTCAGTAGGCAGAGTTCAAACATAATATGAAGAAGTTTCATAGTTAATATATCTAGTTCAAAAGTAAAATGGAAGGAGTTACAGCTATGTTACCTTGCTCAAATAAGAAAATAGTTTATAGAAGGTAAAATCTTAATTGATTAAGATCCAAAATGTTGAAGAAATTCATCAAGTACTTTTTGTTGGTCTTTATATCAACACAACAACAACAATATACACACTGAGGTCTGAGTAGGGTAGAATGTACGCAGACCTTACCCCTATATTGTGCAGGTAGAGAAATTGTTTCTATCCTGGACTCTTTAAAACATTTGTATGACATTAATATTTTACTTTGAGGATTTATTGGATAGCCATCCAAGTCAATATTAGTTTTAAAACATATGAATTGTATGACATACCGATAAGTTGTTTGCTTCCCCTTTGTCTCTTTCTCCTTCATTTTCTTTTCCTCTTTCCATGATTGTAATTTTCACTGGTCAATGCCAAAGTAACTTTTCTTTCCCTTCCTTTCAAGTTCACAGGACCTGATGTATAAAAGGTACATAAGACTTTAACAGGAGAAATAAGAGGGGGAAAAAACTGAAGAAAAAAGCATAAAAAGTCATAGCAGGAAACAATTTTGCAGATATAGCCACATATATAAAAAGTTATTGATCAAGGTCAAACATCAAATGTTCTTTACAGGAAAGTTATCCAACAAAGTTAATTTACAAAAGAAAAAAGGAGTTCATAAGATAAAGAAGAAAATACAAGACCCGAATATTCAAGAAAACAAAACCTATCACCACATAATTCTTCCCGAGTCCTGCTCATTTACCATTACTTTCTCAAACATAGCCAGATTCAATGCTTCTACTTTTCAGGGACGGATGTAGATCATAACTTATGGGTTCATTCAGATCCAATAGCTTTTGTTCAGATTTTGTATATGCTATAAAATATCCACTAAATAAATACAAAATGATATATTTCAATAACAACAACAACGACCAAGTAAAATCCCACTAGTGGGGTCTGGGGAGGGTAGTGTGTACGCAGACCTTACCCCTACCCCGAGGGAGTAGAGAGGCTGTTTCCGAAAGACCCTCGGCTCAAGAAGATGAAAAGAAACAATATTAGTATCACCAATAGAAACCATATGTAAAATAACATCATGGAAATGAGAAAGTAGATGCAAAGCAAACGCGATAGACACTCGACACTATGGTAAACAAAGGAGTAGTAAGACACATATTGCCACTAGCTGACATCGACAAAACCCTACCAGACTAGCCTCACAAAGGTACGAAGTAAGGGAGACTCAACTACCTCCTAACCTACAACCCTAATACTCGACCTCCACAACTTCCTATCAAGAGCCATGTCCTCGGAAATCTGTAGACTCGCCATGTCCTTCCTGATCACCTCTCCCCAATTCTTCTTAGGTCGTCCTCTGCCTCTTCTCATGCCCTCCAAAGCCAGCCTCTCCTCATTTCTACTACTTTCATCTTCTGGATATGTGAGTTCTTAACAGGCCAACACTCAACCCCATACATCATGGTCGGTCTAACCACCGTTTTGTAAAACTTACCTTTGAGTATCGGTGGCACTCTCTTATCACACAAGACTCCAGATGCTAACCTCCATTTCATCCACCCTACTCCAATACGGTATGTGACATCCTCGTCAATCTCCCCTCCCCTCTGGATAACCGACCCAAGGTACTTGAAATTTTTACTACTTGGTATGACATGTGATTCAAAGCCTCACTTCCACACCCACACCCCTAGGCTCAGTGTTGAACTTACACTCCAGGTATTCCGTCTTCGTCCTGCTCAGCTTGAAACCCTTAGACTCAAGGGCCTGTCTCCAGACCTCCAACCTCTCGTTAACACTGGTTCGCGACTCATCAATCAGAACTATGTCATCGGCGAATAACACACCATGGCACCTCCCCTTGAATATGGTGTGTTAACGCGTCCATCACCGGGGCAAATAAGAAGGGACTGAGCGCAGAACCTTGGTGTAACCCCATAACAACTGAAAACTGCTCAGAGTCGCCTCCTACCGTCCTAACCCGAGTCTTAGTCCCATCATACATGTCTCTAATTGCCCAAATGTAGGCAGCTGGCACGCCTTTTGCCTCTAAGCATCTCTAGAGAACTTCTCTAGGAACCTTGTCGTACGCTTTCTCGAGATCAATAAACACCATATATTTCGAACCCAGTAAATTAAATGGAATATGGTAGAATCCATAACTCCATCCCATAATGTTCAAATTCTAAATCCACCTCTGACGAAGGTAATAAGGGACCTAAATCTGTTGTGTAGATTTATGCAGTCTTAAGATTCTTAACTGGCTGGTAACAGAGAAAACTAGCAATAACAAAATAAGAGACCTTCAGCATAATCTTACCTTTTGGCCGCTTAAAGTTCAGCAAACCAAGATTAAGCTGTTATTAGAACCTCTTGTTTGAGAAATAATGTTGAACAGTGCTAACAAAGTAAACTATGGGATTCAGAAAGATTTGCGAGAGAAGTTGAAGTAATTGGCTAAAGAAGTACTTGAAAGGCCAGCGACAGAAAGAAGAATCAAATAGCTAGAGATTGACAATTCCAACATTATTAAAATACAAGTCATTGACTTCTGAACTTTTTTTTTAATACCATTGTCATCCTAGTCTTCTTAATCAATTGTGAAAATTATCTGCACGTCTCTTGGATCTTGACATCTGATCTGTAACCTAATATATATTAATGAGGTCAGCACAAGGCTGTTTTTAAATCAACCAGAATCAAGATAAATGGTTTCGGAGGTGTTGAAACAAATGAAAAATAAATTGCAAATTCTGTCGCTTTGTGTGAATGCCTTAAATGCTCATGAGTGGTACGACCAAAAAGAATTCTGTAAATATTTATAAGATGCAAATAGGAAAAAACGAATGCAATTACACATGCTATAGAAAATTAGATCCTTCACAAGTACTTATCTCTCGGACTCATTAAAGAGGGTGATGAATAAATAGAACTCATGAAGTCAGAAGTATATTCAAAGAAGCAATTCAAGAAAATTGTCAGATGCTTATTCCAAGAAGGAAGCAAAGTTAATGAAGTGAGTTCTGAAAGCATATATATGAAATAATTTTTATTTTATTTTTTTTGGGTTGGGGGGGGGAGTAAGCCATGGGATTCAGACAAAATTGTGAGAGAAGTTGAAATAGTTGGCAGAAGAAGTACTTGAAAGGCCACCAACAGACAGAATCAAATAACTAGAGCCTAGAAACTGACAATTCCAAGATAAAAATACAATCCATTGACTTCTGAAGTAAATTTTTTAATCAATTGATAAAAGTATCTCTTGTCCAGACAGATGACCTGTAATCTAATATGCTCTTGACTCTACTCGTCTTTGGAACTACACCAATAATCTAGTTATTTAGTAAGCCAATTAGAAGCAGAATTGAATGATATCTAGCCAATTTTTATACAAGTAAAATGGTGAAAATGAGAAGAAAAAAAAACAAAAACACAACGACAAATGCTTGCCATTTTAATTTGTATTACCAAATTACCTTAAGTTAATGTGATGAAACAGGATCATTATCAACTCATTTCTACTTAATATTCACAAATCGTTCAGTTGAGACTTTTATCAAACAGATTGTAGACATTATTTAATTAACATTAAAAATTGCCGCTACAAGAATCACAACATGCCAACGTGTAAGAACGAAGAAAAACCTGTTTTGGTGCTGTCATTTAATTCTGTTTTTGTTGAATCTTCCACAGTTCCTCTCCTGAACAGATGATTTCCATGGTAAGAAAATTGTTTTCCACCCACAACGAAATTCCCAGCTATATTTTCGAGCTACTGTTCTTCTCTTGCCAATTTCGTAGAGAGAGAAAACTAACTTTTAGTCAAACTACAGTTAAGGGGTTGTTTATTAATTTAAATAAGTCTTGACCTTTAGATCTAAAAAGTGGACAGGTGTAAGATATCCAAGCATGTACTGAACCAACTGGAAGAAAAGTGTAATAGATGTGTAGTGTATTAAGTAAGAAAATTCAATTTTTTGAAAGTGATCTATGTGGAAAAGTTTCTATTTCTCCAGATAATAAAGTAGTGCATTAATTAAGGAAATTTAATTTTTGAAATATTTGGAAATATGGCTTAAGAAGTAATAGGACTAAAGAATGATTCCCTTGTATCTTTCCCATCCAACATTTCTATTTCATTTTCAAATTACAAACTGACTTTGACTCCTTGGAAAACTAATTCATGTAGCAGGAAATCAAAATTATTTAGGATTTAGTATTTGTACGTTTATTTCAATTCAAGTTTAAATAGGATTTGTAGTCAAATTCATATAGAAATAGATTTTTCAGTTTTTAGTTAAAGTAGGTTCATATTGCTAGCTATTTTTAATGTGTGAAGACTAGTGGAAACTTATGAAAAAGTAGAGAATTGTAGATCATTCAAACATTTAATAACTTATTTTCCTTCAACTTCTTGTGATAGTTTGCTTGTGAATGTAGATGATGTTGTCTTAAGATTTTATTGATAGTGTTAAAGGGCGGAGTAGAGTGTTGGTTGCGGGTTCGACCGAATTAAGTAACTTTTGTTTAAACCCTGTATTTGTATTAAAAAATTCAATAAATATGTACAAATTATTAATTTAGAATCTAGTAACTTAAAAAGATTTTAATCACAAACCCATAAGATTCAAATCCTAGCTCCGCCTCTGATAGTGTTGAGCTGCTTCTATTTTTGGATAAAACTCGGTCGAAGTATATATGAATAAAAATTCACTAAGACTTTCCTAATACTCCCTCATTTTCAATTTATGTGAACCTATTTAACTGGATACGAAGCTTAAGAAAAAAATCAACACTTTAAAACTTGTTGTGATAAACAAATCATAACATTTGTGTGATTATAATTCTCTTGAAACCTGTGGTATTTGTGACTATAAAATATTCACGTTTGAGCGAAAATAGATTCTTCATCCCATCCGAACCTTCCTGTATTAGATTCTGTGTATGTAATTGCTCTAGGTGATGCATATATATAGTTCCTCATAATATATTACTACTATATTATTTGAGGAAAGTTATTGCATTTTCAATGAATTGAACTTCTAATTGTGTGTTGTTACACAGCTAAAGGAGCAGCCTCTGTGCAGCTAAATTATCTATACATGTAGAGCTAGCTGCAACAGCATCTACAGCTGCATCTAATTGCAATAGCATTTCCAGAGGCAACACTTCCAAACCAACACAAATAACAACATAATATACACCAGATATACAGCATTTCCCAGAACAATAGCTAAGCATATCTTATAGGCTTCCACTGCTTTGTACATTGCCGATACTTTTTTTTTTGCCTGCCTTGACTTCTTTTTCCTTGAGCTTGAAATCGCTATCCGTGTAAGTATGTGCTCGTCACTTGGAGATGAAACCACCAAAATTATTTTTTCGAGTTTGTCTGTCAAAGCATCACCTTCAATCAAAGTGTATTTTTACAAATTTCTCTTCTACTCATCGATCCAATACTTATAAATGGACTTAAAGTTGCCACCTGCAGAAAAGAAACCACGATTAAAAATTACTAAAGATTAAAAAGGGAGTCTAATCAACACCTCCATTACCCTGGAAAAATGCAATACTTTTTAATAGCTTGTGGCATCAACTTTGGCATAAAATTATGAGAATCAACGATGAAGGCCTTGAATGATTCTTGATGGAGGAACAGGAGAAGTAGTATGCTCATTAGTGAAGGAGGTAATAGCCATATTCAGTCTGTTGAATATATTCAAAGCACAATGTATCAGTGAAGGAGGTGACAGTTATCCACATTTGGATTAATTATTTTCAGCTTCCCTTATATTATCACAACTACTCAGTAGCAGTAGTACTCAAACTAAACTTCTTTTTCTTAGTGGAATTTTTTTTTGAGTGCAACACTGCATTTTTCTCATTTTGTTGAGCAAGTTCGCAGTAATTAGTTACAAATAAAGAGTTTGAACTCTTCCTGTTGTGCTGTTGAACAATGTTACTATTATATTTTTGGGTGGGAGGGGGCATGTACACTCGTGTATGTGCTATTTGCCATGACTCTTTGTATTGTTATGTAGTGGTTTTTACTGTCGTAGTGACTTGTCGCTAGAATGGTGCTGTCAGGTACTTTTTAGGTGATGAAGTAATTAATTATGTCATGTATGGTTAAACATTAGTTGCAATTCTCTCTTAAAACTAATGTGGACCAAGTCATTAATTTCTGTCCCGTCTTTTAAACTGATGCAAATGGAATTCCATTTGTTGAACTTTTAAAATGGCAAGAGTGGGTTGCTCTAGTGGTGAGCACTCTTCACTTCCAACCAAGAGGTTGTGAGTTCGAGTCACCCCAAGAGCAAGGTGGGGAGTTCTTGGAGGGAGGAGCCGAGGGTCTATTGGAAACAGCTTTTCTACCCTAGGGTAGGGGTACGGTGTTGTTGTTGTTATACCTCAGCCCCCACTCTTCCTTTCTTTTTCGCCTTCTCGAAGGCTTGCCCAGCTCCTTCTTCGCGTTTGCGTCCCCTGCTTCGCGTTCGCGAAGGATAAACTAACAACCCCCTCAAATTCCTCTTCACGAACGCGGGACTCCCTTTGCGTTCGCGAAGAAGGAAACCAAACTTCAGCAACAACAGTCCAAACAGTTCCAATTTGGTCTGAAACACACCCAAGCCCCTCGGGACCCCGTCTAATCACACCAACCTGTCCCATAACATAACACGGACCTGCTCGAAACCTCAAACCACATCAAACAATATCAAAATCATGAATCGCACCCTAATTCAAATTTAATGAACTTTGAAACTTCAACTTCTACCAATGATGCTGAAACCTATCAAATCACGTCCGATTGACCTCAAATTTTGCACACAAGTCTCATTCGACATTACAGACCAACTCCCACTTCCAGAATCGTATTCTGACCCCGATATCAAAAAGTCAACACCCCAGTCAAACTTTTCAAAATTTTGAGTTTCGCCATTTCAAGCTTAATTCCACTACGGACCTCCAAATAATTTTCTGGACACGCTCCTAAGTCCAAAATCATCTTAAGGAGCTAACGGAACCGACAGAACTCCATTCCGGAGTCGTCTTCATACAGTTCCGACTACGGTCAAAATCCTAAGACTTAAGCTTTTATTTTAGGGACCAAGTACCCCAAATCACTTTGAATCATCCGGTAACTGAATTAAACCACGCACGCAAGTCAATACGCGTAATACGAAGCTACTCTGGGACTTATGCCGCTGAACGGGACTTAAATTCTTGAAACGACAAGTCGGGTCGTTACACAAGAACTGATCCCAAGAACCTCCAAAGTCTATAACACAGGCGCGAAGCATATCTTCCAATATCTGAATAGTGCGCTCTGACTGTCCGTCTGTCTGTGGATGAAATATTGTACTCAACTCAACCCGCGTGCCTAACTCACATTGTACAGCCATCCAAAAGTGTGAGGTAAACTGCATACCTCGATCTGAAATAATAGACACGGGCACACCGTGAAGGCGGACAATCTCACGAATGTAAATTTCAGCTAATCGCTCTCAAGAATAGGTAACTGCCACTAGAATGAAATGTGCTGATTTGGTCAACCTGTCCACAATGACCCAAACTGCGCCAAGTCTTATCTGAGTCCGTGGGAGCCCAACAACAAAATCCATAGTGATACGCTCCCACTTCCACTCAGGAATTTCTAACTTCTGAAGCAAACCACCAGGTCTCTGATGCTCGTACTTAACTTGTTGACAATTCAGACACCGAGCTACATATGCAACTATATCCTTTTTCATTCTCCTCCACCAATAATGTTGCCGCAAATCTTGATATATTTTGGCGGTACCTGGATGAATAGAATACCTGGAACTGTGTGCTTCTTCAAGAATTAATTCACGAAGCCTATCCATATTTGGCTCACAAATACGACCATGCATTCGTAGAACTCCATCTTCCCCCACAGCAACCTGTTTGGCATCACCGTGCCGCACCGTGTCCTTAAGGACAAGTAAATGAGAATCATCATATTGCCTCTTTCTGATGCACGCATATAAAGAAAATCGAGCGACTGTGCAAGCTAGAATCCGACTGGGTTCCGAAACATCTAACCTCACGAACTGATTAGCCAACGTCTGAATATATGCAGCTAACGGCCTCTCACCAACCGGAATATATGCAAGACTGCCCACACTCACAGCCTTTCTACTCAAAGCATCAGCCACCACATTGGCCTTTCCGGGGTGATACAAAATGGTGATATCATAGTCTTTCAACAACTCCAACCATCTTCTCTGCCTCAAATTAAAATCTTTTTGTTTGAACAGATACTGAAGGCTACGATGATAAGTAAATACCTCACACGAGACACCGTAGAGATAATGACTCCAAATATTCAGCGCATGAACAGTGGTTGCCTGTTCTAAGTCATGAACAGGATAATTCTTCTCGTGAACTTTCAACTGTCGTGACGCATATGCAATCACCTTGCCATCTTGCATTAATACTACACCAAGCCCAATGTGAGATGCGTCACAATATACCGTATACAATCCTAAACTTGTGGGTAATACCAACATTGGCACCATAGTCAAAACAGTCTTGAGCTTCTGAAAGCTCAACTCACACTCGTCTGACCATCTGAATGGGACACTTTTTTGGGTCAGTCTGGTCAATGGGCTTGGTATAGATTAAAACCCTTCCACGAACCGACGATAATAACCTGCTAAACCCAGGAAACTCCGGATCTCTATAACTGAAGTAGGTCTAGGCCAATTCTGAACAGCCTCTATCTTCTTAGGATCCACCTTTATGCCTTCTGCCGATATAACATGCCCCAAAAAGGCAACTGAGTCTAACCAAATCTCACATTTTGAAAATTTGTCATATAACTGATTATTTTTCAAAGTATGAAGCACACTCTGAAGGTGCTGCTCATGCTCCTCTCGACTGCTGGAGTAAATCAAGATATCATCAATGACTACAACTACAAAATAATCCAAATAGGGCTTGAACACTCGATTCATCAAATCTATAAATGTTGTTGGGGCATTTGTCAACCCAAATGACATCACTAGGAATTCGTAATGCTCATACCGAGTCCAAAAAGCTGTTTTAGGGACATTAGATGCCCTAATCTTCAACTGATGGTAACCAAACCTCAAATCAATCTTCGAAAATACCTTGGCACCCAGAAGCTGATCAAATAAGTCATCAATTCTTGGTAGCGGATATTTTTTTTTGATAGTGGTCTTGTTCAACTGCCAATAATCTATACACATCCGCATAGTGGACTCCCCGGGATACGACCTGCTCTGATACCAAGTTTGTCACGCCCCAAACTAGGGGAGGCACGACTGGCACTCGATACTGTATTCGATCGAGTTAGCCACTAAACATACTAGCTAACTAGACTGGGGGCCCAACAGATCGGGCAGCACAACATCTGAAATACTAAGCCTGGACCGTAAGGTTATGACATGAATAACAATAAGCCATATAAACATAGGTAGACAAGCTAAAATAATAAAATACTAGCTGGCCGACGAGGCCACGACTGAAGACATACATGCCTACACACCTATATATACATGCCAAGCTTATGGGCTGGAGACTGAAAGCAGCAAAAAAAGAAACCCAGAATATTGTGTCCACAATAGCCTCTAAGAGTGTCATAAGCACTGTCGGGATAAGGCCCCAACTATACCCAAACTGTACAACAAAAGTAACCATCCTATGAAAGCTCCAGGAAGAGGTGGAGCATACCAACTCATAGCTGAACCCCGAAATCCTAGCGGAGGGGTCGATCAAAGTCCCTACCTGGACCTGCACGCACGAAACAAAAATGCAGTGTCCCTAGGCAACGGGACATCAGTACGAATAAAAATGTACTGGTATGTAAGGCAGAAAGTAGAATCATACATAACTGATGTAAAAAGGTAATAAAGATACCACCTGACACTGAAACTCTGATAGCCTCCATGGCCGACATCCGACCTCATAGTAATAAAATATGCATGGTATGCTCGTGTAATCGTATGTCATGAATACATATATATTGATGTAAATACATGACATACCCAACCAAATGCTAGCAATGGCGGTCTCTCCCGGTAGCTAACCGGTATCATATTGCCAACCTGTGGCCATCTATACAATATATATAGTCTTTCGGGCAAATAGGCCCCTTACCTCCGATTATAGCTCGAAGTCCATGCATAATATGTCATGTATGATATGAACTTTGAATGCACATAATAGGCCATAACAAGAACTTAGCCAACCTTGGCTCATTGGTACTCTTATTCTCATAATCTCATAATCACCTTCGTATCGCATACAAATGTCTCGTGGAACCTCATATCTTTTTTTATAAGTTTGAAAACTTAACTCGACTTTTAGAAAGATAACTTAACTCTGAATTGACCGTCAAGTTTGAAAAAAGCTGGCCAAGCCTGTGTCACTTTCTTACGTCAGGAGAAAGGGAGGTTTACCACTTAATGCTATGCTAATAGAATAATTTAAAAAGACTTATTCCCTAAATGACTACTCTAACTTTGTCCAAAAAAACTGGAATAGCCCTTCCTCCTCTCTGGGTGCCTAGGTATCCAACCAATTTTCAGACAAAGAAGATAAAAAAAGAAAAGTAATTGACTATGAAGGTGGCTCTTAGCTACATCAGCGCTCAAATTCCTTAATCGTTATTGCCCAGGCTTCGATGATCAACCCCTGGCACATTCTCTTATTAGTTTAATAGTTTACCCAAGAGTTACTCAATGAATCGGTTGATTGGAATTGCGGGATGGATAGACTTGAGTCATCAAAGCCTTTCTGACTCGGCCTGGCCCGTTCTGAAGACGGAGGGCCCTAAGAAACCCAGAAAGAAAAAAACCAATATAGGAACTACAACTCTCGCTTCGATCGGACTCTGACAGCTTAGGGAAGAATGATGGGTCGCTAACGAGGCCCCTAAATGACCGCTCAGAAGGCCTACCTATTTTTTTTCCCAATCTGTCACTTGCTCGTCCCTCTCTCATGAAAATGGTCTCTCCTCTCCCGGCGGCTTAGACTCATGTCTATAGTCAGTTGCGTCATTCCGATTACTTCATCCATAAACCTTTTTTTTATTTCAAAATAGCGATACGCTCTAAAAAAGTAAAGGAGAAGCTTCCATTCTAGAAGCTACCGCTTCCCGCCTCCCTCGGGGTGAGAAGTTCCCTTCCCTTTTCTAAACGTTACCCGGTTCAAGGCTTTGTCTTACTAGATCATCTATTGGTAGCAATGATCGAGAGATCCCGAAGAGCACTTCCCTGGCGGAGAGATTGAAAGAACGGAACTCCAGCGCACTGATTGAGCTAGCTAGAAGCAGGTTACCGCGGTCTAAGTTTATGGATGGATTCAGTCAGCTAAACTCCATCAAACTCCTCAAAGTTTAAGGATAACTGTAGGTCGGTGGCTACCTAAGGAAACTCCGATTCGATCCGCCCCCCGGCTGGGAGGCATCTACCTCATCCCGATCACAAGGAGAGGACTCTACGGTGCTCTTGAATTTCATTTTGCAGTTGCCCCATTTCGGCAGCAATTGCAGAAAGCGCCTTGGGAGTGGTTCGGCCATCAAGCTACTTTGTGGGGTAGGGGACCAGACTGGTGACTGCTGCGGTTGTTGTCTGCAGGGTATGTGACACCCCACAAGTTGACTAGTGCTGAGCCAGGAGATTCTCCTTTGGATCGTTACAACGCTCGTTGAACGGTTCAAGTAGAAGTGAATAGGTAAGAAGTAGAAAGCCCCATATCAATCCATCTCCATAGGAGTGTGCATTTCCATCGCGAAAGATTCAATCCAGCCCTAGAACTCGGTCGAATAAGAATCATTGATTCCCTCTGCTGTCAATTTCTTATTCATTCATTGCGTTCGGCCGGTGCTCCTTTCTCATCTCAAACCATAACTACTCTCAACGTTAGGGAAGATAAGGGAAGACCGCCTGAGCGAAGCGACCGAACAAACCGGACGGTACACAACTTGGTTTTGGAAGATATGGCACTAAAAGTTGTAGAGCTGGTCGTCTTTCATATCGAGCCATTGAAGCAGCGCGTCGTGCTATAATCGGACACTTCCATCGTGCTATGAGCGGACAATTCCGAAGAAATGGTAAGTGGGGATAGGTTCATAGGAGGACTTGGTTACATAGGAAGGAAAGGCTTAAACATATGTTCATAAAAAGCTTAAGGTGCTTCACTTAGTCCTTATACTTGATTTCTTGATAATTAGTAAAAGAAAGTATTCAAAAAAAAAAATCAAATGTTTTAGTAGTTTAAACGTAAAAATTATATTTGAAAATTTTGAAATCGACGTGTCACTTTAGAGATTTTAAAATACACTTTAACAAGGAAGAAGGACTGATCGCAAATACTAAATGCCTTTATTTTTAAGTCACACAACCCAAAGACGAATAAGAATTCATATATATGGACATATATTTAAGAAAGCCGACAAAATGACATATATAGATGTCGAATACCCTTTCTAACTGAACGAGTGGAATATCAACCTAACAGCATCATGAAAATACTTTAGCAACGATACCAATGCCTTTCACAGAAGGTCTTTCTAGAAACAGAATAGTAAAATATCGCATTTGGCGTCTTAGGAATTTCCCAAAATTCGTGCTAAAAGGAAGGACGAAGCTTAGCCTTAACATACCTCTCCAACGAACGTCCAAATGCCTGTAGTTCCTTCACGAAAGTTGTTCCTTACGTCCTAAGCTTCGAAACCACTATATATATATGCAGCTTATACGCACCTATAATCAGTTCATAAATGAGTTTAAATCAGCAGATTTGCCATATGACCCTAACTTGACAAAACGCCCGTAGAACTTTGTAAAAACGATCATAAAAGAGTCCCAAGATGATTATCTTGGCAAACCAAGTATAAATCCTGAAGAACCAGCAAGAACAACAATTTCCTATCTTCCAAAAATAGCTCCAAACACAGCTAATAGAAGGGGAAAACGATTGCAAAGCGTAGAGATTGCGCTTCTAGGCACGGGGGCAAACTTTAACGATAGAAATCGTTAAAAACGCACCTTAATCACTCAAGAACACCATGAAACCCTCTCTTAAGCTTTCTCACTGTTTTGGGACGAAGATGAAATATTTTGGGGTCTTAAAAGTCGGATTTTCCGACTTATACCACTTGTTTGACCCGACCCGGTTCGCGACCCGATTTCAGTCCGGACAGTCCGCGGTAAAACAGTCATAACCTTTTACTCCAATGTCGGTTTGATGTGAGATTTCTTTGGTTGAAAACTAGACTCGTAGACCTTCGATTTTGTAGGTTGTGGGTCTCATAACTCTTTATATATTGGGAGAAATGATCTGATACATTTGACCCAAAGTTTAGAAAAGTTATTAGAGAAATTTACGATAACTTTTGCCGACCTTTATTTCGCAACTTGCTTGACTCCAAAACTTAACATGTAACCAGTGTGATATTATAATACATCATAACACATTATTCTTATCATATTATACACTCTTAGTCTTATCCCACATGTGCAAGTTAACTTAAACCTTCCGAACGCGCGGGGTGCTACCCGAGCCATTTCTTTAACCATGAACCTTTGTTTAAGGGATTCCTTTGACTTAACGCTTTAATTTAGTTCCTTGATATTACCACGCATTTTCAGTCTTATTCTCCCAATGTGCTATACCCAATCATATATACCTAATATAACCACGCCATGTTACGTATATTACGTAAGAGAAGAGAGAAACACCTGGGGTCTCACAGTCTCCCCCCTTAAGAACATTCGTCCGCGAATGGGTCAAGTCAATTCCTTGGTTTCATTTCTTGTCCGCTAATACGTTATTTGTGAGGCTATATTTGTTACATTTGCAAAGCATAAATCAAATTCTGAAGATTCCAACTACTAGGCTTCGTATAGCTATCTCGCAATTAAAATAAAAATTTAAATTGCACTTTCAAGTCATTTAAAATCCAATTAAGTTGCTGTAAAGAAGTAATTGGCAATTATTTAAATGCGACTCACCTTAAGTCGTAAATAGGTGGGGGTACTTCTTCCTCATTTCCTCCTCAACTTCCCAGGTCATTTCCTCAATGTTGTTATTTCGCCATAACACTTTCACGGAAGCCACTTCTTTAGTTCGAAGCTTTCTTACCTGCCGATCTAAAATAACTACTGGTACCTCTGCATAAGATAAGTCTTCAACAATGTGAATATCCTCAATGGGCGTAATACGTGAAGGATCTCCAATGCACTTCCGCAACATAGATACATGAAACACAGGATGGACTGTTTCCAATTCTAAAGGCAAATCAAGCTCGTACGCCACCCTACCAATCCTCCGAATAATCTTATACGGTCCAACATACATGGGGCTAAGCTTCCCCTTCTTTCCAAATCGCATGACGCCCTTCATAGGCGATACTTTCAGGAAAACCCAATCTTCTACATCAAACTCTAAGTCTCATCGTCAAACATCTGTATAAGACTTTTGCCAACTTTGTGCTGTACGCAGCCGGTCTCTAATAAGTTTTACCTTTTCCATTGCTTGCTGGACTAAGTTAGGACCTAGAAACTCTGCTTCCCCGACCTCGAACCAACCGATCGGCGACCTACACTTCTGCCCGTATAGTGCTTTGTAAGGAGCCATCTAAATACTAGCTTGGAAGCTGTTATTATAAGCGAACTCAATAAGAGGTAGATGATCATCCCAACTTCCTTTAAAATCTAGCACGCAGGCACGTAACATATCCTCAATTGTCTGAATAGTACGCTCTACCTGTCCATCAGTTTGCGGATGAAAAGCGGTGCTAAGATTTACCTGCGTGCCTAGACCCTTCTGAAAATATTTCCAAAAATATGCTATAAATTGAGCCCCTCGATCAGAGATAATAGATAATGGCACTCCGTGAAGGCGAACAATCTCTCGAATGTAAAGCTTGGCATAATCCCCGGCTGAATATGTCGTCCTGACTGGCAGGAAATGAGCGAATTTTGTAAGCCTATCAATAATTACCCAAATAGAATCATACCTCCGTGGAGTGCGAGGCAAACCAGTGATGAAGTCCATATTTATCATGTCCCATTTCCATAATGGAAGCTCAATACACTGAGTTAGGCCTCCGGGCCTCTGATGTTCGGCTTTAACTTGCTGGCAGTTGGGACATTGGGCTACCATCTCCACGATATCTTTTTTCATTCCATTCCACCAATAGATCTGTCGAAGGTCCTGATACATCTTTGTCGCTCCAGGATGAACTGCATATCTAGAATAATGGGCCTCCGAAAGAATCTTGGCACAGAGCTCTCCTACTGACGGTACACATAAGCGGCCCTGATATCTAAGGACTCCATCTACAGTTAGCTCAAATAAAGGTTGTCGCTGTTGTGGAATACTTTCCCTCAGTTTTATAAGCTCAGGATCCTCGTGTTGTCGCTCTTTCACTTCAGTAACAAAAGAAGATTTTGCCGTATTCTGAATGAGAATGCGTCCACCCTCTGCATCTACCAAACGCACCTGCAAACTAGCTAGCTGGCATAGATATTTGGTCATCTTGACCTTATCAGCTTCAACATGGCTTAGACTGCCCATGGACTTCCGGCTAAGGGTATCAGCAACAATATTAGCTTTGCCGGGATGATATAAAATATCAACATCATAGTCCTTTAGTAATTCTAGCCATCTTATTTGTCGTAGGTTCAGCTCCCTCTGTTTAAATAAATACTGAAGGCTCTGGTGGTCGGTGAAAACATCAATACGAACCCCATATAGATAATGCCGCCAAATCATTAGGGCAAATACAACTGCGGCTAACTCAAGATCGTGCGTAGGATAGTTCTGTTCATGTTTTCGCAACTGTCTGGAGGCGTACGCGATAACCTTACCATGCTGCATAAGAACACAACCTAGGCCAATTCTCGAGGCATCACAATATACAACATAACCCTCGGTGCCATCCGGAAGAGTCAAGACAGGTGCCGTAGTAAGCCTTTTCTTTAGTTCCTGAAAACTTTGTTCACATGCCTCAGTCCACTGAAACTTAGCTCCCTTATGTGTTAGTTTCGTAAATGGTGCAGAGATAGAGGAAAATCCCTCCACAAACCTTCGGTAATACCCTGCCAAGGCTAAAAAGCTACGAACCTCTGTCGGATTCAAGGGCCTCGGCCAAGTCATCACAGCTTCAATCTTTTGGCCATCAACCTTGATACCATCGCCGGTAATAACATGACCAAGAAAAGCTACATAAGTTAGCCAAAATTTACATTTAGAGAATTTAGCATATAACTTGTAGTCCTGGAGAGTCTGCAATACAACTCGCAAGTGGTCCGCATGCTCGGCTTCCGATCGCGAATATATCAGGATGTCGTCAATAAACACAATCACAAATTCATCCAAGAATGGTTTGAATACCCGGTTCATAAGATCCATAAAGACTGTTTGGGCATTTGTAAGACCGAAAGACATGACAAAGAATTCAAAATGGCCATACCTCATCCTAAATGCTGTTTTTGGGATATCAATATCCCTGACTCGTAGCTGATGATAACCGGATCACAAGTCGATCTTCGAAAAGCATTTGGCACCTTGTAACTGGTCGAACAAGTCATCAATCCGTGGAAGAGGATACTTATTCTTGATAGTGACTTTATTTAGTTGCTTGTAGTCAATGCACATCCGCAAGGACCCATCTTTCTTTCGAACAAAGAGCACCGGAGCACCCCATGGGGATGTACTTGGCCTAATAAAGCCTTTATCGAGCAAGTCCTTCAGTTGTTCCTTCAATTCCCTTAGCTCTGCAGGATCCATTCTGTAGGGAGGAATGGATATAGGTTGCGCATCAGGAAGCAAATCTATAGCGAAATCGATTTCTCTTTCAGGGGGAATTCCTGGAAGCTCGTCAGGGAATACCGTCGGGAATTCATTAACAATAGGAACCGACTGAAGAGTCGCTGGCTCCTTATCTATATCCCTAACATGAACCAGATGGTATATACAACCTTTAGCAATAAACTTCCGAGCCCTAAGGTATGAAATAAACTTACCCTTGGGCGTGTCTGCATTACCTTTTCATTCAAGGACAGGCTCACCAGGAAAATGAAATCGGACCAACTTTGCACGACAATCAATATTAGCATAACAAGCTGCCAACCAATCCATACCCATAATGACATCGAAGTCTAGCATAACCAATTCAACTAAATCAACAGAGGTTGGACGGTCATTAATTAACACTGTACAATCTCGATAGACATGATTAGCTACAATAGAGTCGCCAACTGGCGTAGACACCTCAACTGGCTGTGGCAACAACTCAGATCTCAAGTCAAGCTTACCAGCAATAAATGGAGTAATATATGAAAATGTAGAGCTGGGATCCATCAATGCATAAATGGCATAAGAATGTATTGTCAATATACTTGTGACAACATCTGGGGATGCCTCTGAATCCTGTCGGCCTGTAAGTGCATAAAAGCGGTTCTGGCCACCACTAGAACTTGAGGTGTCTTCTCCACCTCTCCCCCTACCACGGCCCTGAGTAAACTGTGGACCTGGTCGGGGAGCACGGACTGAGGGCGAAGAGGTTGTTGTGAATCCTGAAGGCTGAGCTGGTGTACCTCTGCCTAACCCCGGGCACCGGCTAATATAATGTCCTGTCTGCCCACAATGAAAACATGCACTCGAACCCTGTCTACATTGCCCGGTGTGCAGCTTACCACACTGAGTACATGGAGGAGTAAGCTGTCTCATCTGTGCAGAACGCTCTTGTCGGCGGCCCTCAGGTTGGCCTGAGCTCTGCCCCGGTCCTGACTGAATATAACGATCAAACCGCTGGCCCTGCATCTGTGGTGGGAAACTACTTACTGAACGAGGTGGATATTGATGGAGTGGGGGCCTAAAATCAACTCGTGGCTCCCTATAAGACCCCATAGTACGAGCCATCTTACTTTGCTCCCTATCCCTGTGAGTATCACGGATCCGACGGGAAAGGTCCTCTGTAGTCTGAGCGAAATCCTGTATGCGGGAAATATCTACATCATCCGATAGGGATGCAACCCTACAGTCTCTAATCAGATGATCCCCCAAACCATCCACATAATGATGAACTCTAGCCCTCATGGTACGTACTATATCTGGTGCATACCTTGCCAAAGAGTTAAACTTATGGCTATAATCCATCCCACTCATATCCCCCTGCTTTAGGCTAAGAAACTGGTCAAGACGGGCCTCCCAAACCTCCCGTGGCAAATAATGGGCTAAAAAGCCTTAGAGAAGTCCTCCCACTTTGCTGGCGGAGCATCAGGTCCTCTAGATCTCTCCCATGCCTCATACCATAGGACGACTACATCATGTAGTCGAAAAGAAGCCAACTCCACAGCCTCGGTGACGGAGGCATGCATCACCCTCAATACTCTATACATATGGTCTATAAAGTCCTGGGGATCCTCAGTGGAACTGGATCCTATAAATAATGGAGGGGCCAAGTGAAGAAACTCTCGTACCGTCGAGCTTTCTATCCGATCTCTCCGGGCATCTGCTCCTGACTCTAGCTGTCTCTCATGAATAGAAACCATCCTAGTCAGCAACTGAACAGCCTCCCTCATCCCCTGCTCCCCAGTCTCTGATGAGGGAACAATATGTGCTGGAGGTCCTGTGTCTCTAGCTGCCTCAGGTACTAATGGAACTGGTGAGGCTGGGGGTACTGCATCTCCCTGGGCTCCAACAAGTGCTGGGGAAGCTGAAACTAGGGGTACTGGAGACTCACTGTGAGCCTCTAAGGGAAATCTATCCCTCTGACCCGGTGGGGACCGACTGGTACCTTCTCCCGGATCCATACCTATCTCTCGTTGTGCCATCTCGTGAGCATAGGTAGCCTGTTAGATAAGAAACACAAAGCACGATTTAGATTTCATACGTTCTTATAACTTCGCTCTATAGCACGATCTATTAATTAAAAGAAATGTAACCATTCCTAAATGTCTCATAGCCTCCTGATTATAAGTGTGGTGCACAACACACCCATAAGCAAGACTCTACTAGACACGGCTTGTGGACTCCCTGGGATACGACCTTCTCTGATACAAGTTTGTCACGCCCCAAACTAGGGGAGGCACGACTGGCACTCGATACTGTATTCGATCGAGTTAGCCACTAAATATACTAGCTAACTAGACTGGGGGCCCAACAGATCGGGCAGCACAACATCTGAAATACTAAGCCTGGACCGCAAGGTTATGACATGAATAACAATAAGCCATATAAACATGGGTAGACAAGAAAAAATAATAAAATCCTAGCTGGCCGACGAGGTCGCGACTGAAGACATACATGCCTACACACCTATATATACATGCCAAGCTTATGGGTTGGAGACTGAAAGCAGCAAAAAAAGAAACCCAGAATATTGTATCCACAATAGTCTATAAGAGTGTCATAAGCACTGTCGGGATAAGGCCCCAACTATACCCAAACTGTACAACAAAAGTAACCATCCTATGAAAGCTCCAGGAAGAGGTGGAGCTTACCAACTCACAGCTGAACCCCGAAATCCTAGCGGAGGGGTCGATCAGAGTCCCTACCTGGACCTGCACGTACGAAACAAAAATGCAGTGTCCCCAGGCAACGGGACATCAGTACGAATAAAAATGTACTGGTATGTAAGGCAGAAAGTAGAATCATACATAGCTGATGTAAAAAGGTAATAAAGATACCACCTGACACTGAAACTCTGATAGCCTCTATGGCCGACATCCGACCTCATAGTAATAAAATATGCATGGTATGCTCGTGTAATCGTATGTCGTGAATACATATATATTGATGTAAATACATGACATACCCAACCAAATGCTAGCAATGGCAGTCTCTCCCGGTAGCTAACCGGTATCATATTGCCAACCTATGGACATCTGTACAATATATATAGTCTTTCGGGCAAATAGGCCTCTTACCTCCGATTATAGCTCGAAGTCCATGCATAATATGTCATGTATGATATGAACTTTGAATGCACATAATAGGCCATAACAAGAACTTAGCCAACCTTGGCTCATTGGTACTCTTATTCTCATAATCTCATAATCACCTTCGTATCACATACAAATGTCTCGTGGAACCTCATATCTTTTTTTATAAGTTTGAAAACTTAACTCGACTTTTAGAAAGATAACTTAACTCTGAATATGTTCATAAAAAGCTTAAGGTGCTTCACTTAGTCCTTATACTTGATTTCTTGATAATTAGTAAAAGAAAGTATTCAAAAAAAAAAATCAAATGTTTTAGTAGTTTAAACGTAAAAATTATATTTGAAAATTTTGAAATCGACGTGTCACTTTAGAGATTTTAAAATACACTTTAACAAGGAAGAAGGACTGATCGCAAATACTAAATGCCTTTATTTTTAAGTCACACAACCCAAAGACGAATAAGAATTCATATATATGGACATATATTTAAGAAAGCCGACAAAATGACATATATAGATGTCGAATACCCTTTCTAACCGAACGAGTGGAATATCAACCTAATAGCATCATGAAAATACTTCAGCAACGATACCAATGCCTTTCACAGAAGGTCTTTCTAGCAACAGAATAGTAAAATATCGCATTTGGCGTCTTAGGAATTTCCCAAAATTCGTGCTAAAAGGAAGGACGAAGCTTAGCCTTAACATACCTCTCCAACGAACGTCCGAATGCCTGTAGTTCCTTCACGAAAGTTGTTCCTTACGTCCTAAGCTTCGAAACCACTATATATATATGCAGCTTATACGCACCTATAATCAGTTCATAAATGAGTTTAAATCAGCAGATTTGCCATATGACCCTAACTTGACAAAACGCCCGTAGAACTTTGTAAAAACGATCATAAAAGAGTCCCAAGATGATTATCTTGGCAAACCAAGTATAAATCCTGAAGAACCAGCAAGAACAACAATTTCCTATCTTCCAAAAATAGCTCCAAACACAGCTAATAGAAGGGGAAAACGATTGCAAAGCGTAGAGATTGCGCTTCTAGGCACGGGGGCAAACTTTAACGATAGAAATCGTTAAAAACGTACCTTAATCACTCAAGAACACCATGAAACCCTCTCTTAAGCTTTCTCACTGTTTTGGGACGAAGATGAAATGTTTTGGGGTCTTAAAAGTCGGATTTTCCGACTTATACCACTTGTTTGACCCGACCCGGTTCGCGACCCGATTTCAGCCCGGACAGTCCGCGGTAAAACAGTCATAACCTTTTACTCCAATGTTGGTTTGATGTGAGATTTCTTTGGTTGCAAAGTAGACTCGTAGACCTTCGATTTGGTAGGTTGTGGGTCCCATAACTCTTTATATATTGGGAGAAATGATCTGATATATTTGACCCAAAGTTTAGAAAATTTATTAGAGAAATTTACGATAACTTTTGCCGACCTTTATTTCGCAACTTGCTTGACTCCAAAACTTAACATGTAACCAGTGTGATATTATAATACCTCATAACACATTATTCTTATCATATTATACACTCTTAGTCTTATCCCACATGTGCAAGTTAACTTAAACCTTCCGAACGCGCGGGGTGCTACCCGAGCCATTTCTTTAACCATGAACCTTTGTTTAAGGGATTCCTTTGACTTAACGCTTTAATTTAGTTCCTTGATATTACCACGCATTTTCAGTCTTATTCTCCCAATGTGCTATACCCAATCATATATACCTAATATAACCACGCCATGTTACGTATATTACGTAAGAGAAGAGAGAAACACCTGGGGTCTCACAGTCTCCCCCCTTAAGAACATTCGTCCGCGAATGGGTCAAGTCAATTCCTTGGTTTCATTTCTTGTCCGCTAATACGTTATTTGTGAGGCTATATTTGTTACATTTGCAAAGCATAAATCAAATTCTGAAGATTCCAACTACTAGGCTTCGTATAGCTATCTCGCAATTAAAATAAAAATTTAAATTGCACTTTCAAGTCATTTAAAATCCAATTAAGTTGCTGTAAAGAAGTAATTGGCAATTATTTAAATGCGACTCACCTTAAGTCGTAAATAGGTGGGGGTACTTCTTCCTCATTTCCTCCTCAACTTCCCAGGTCATTTCCTCAATGTTGTTATTTCGCCATAACACTTTCACGGAAGCCACTTCTTTAGTTCGAAGCTTTCTTACCTGCCGATCTAAAATAACTACTGGTACCTCTGCATAAGATAAGTCTTCAACAATGTGAATATCCTCAATGGGCGTAATACGTGAAGGATCTCCAATGCACTTCCGCAACATAGATACATGAAACACAGGATGGACTGTTTCCAATTCTAAAGGCAAATCAAGCTCGTACGCCACCCTACCAATCCTCCGAATAATCTTATACGGTCCAACATACATGGGGCTAAGCTTCCCCTTCTTTCCAAATCGCATGACGCCCTTCATAGGCGATACTTTCAGGAAAACCCAATCTTCTACATCAAACTCTAAGTCTCATCGTCAAACATCTGTATAAGACTTTTGCCAACTTTGTGCTGTACGCAGCCGGTCTCTAATAAGTTTTACCTTTTCCATTGCTTGCTGGACTAAGTTAGGACCTAGAAACTCTGCTTCCCCGACCTCGAACCAACCGATCGGCGACCTACACTTCTGCCCGTATAGTGCTTTGTAAGGAGCCATCTAAATACTAGCTTGGAAGCTGTTATTATAAGCGAACTCAATAAGAGGTAGATGATCATCCCAACTTCCTTTAAAATCTAGCACGCAGGCACGTAACATATCCTCAATTGTCTGAATAGTACGCTCTACCTGTCCATCAGTTTGCGGATGAAAAGCGGTGCTAAGATTTACCTGCGTGCCTAGACCCTTCTGAAAATATTTCCAAAAATATGCTATAAATTGAGCCCCTCGATCAGAGATAATAGATAATGGCACTCCGTGAAGGCGAACAATCTCTCGAATGTAAAGCTTGGCATAATCCCCGGCTGAATATGTCGTCCTGACTGGCAGGAAATGAGCAGATTTTGTAAGCCTATCAATAATTACCCAAATAGAATCATACCTCCGTGGAGTGCGAGGCAAACCAGTGATGAAGTCCATATTTATCATGTCCCATTTCCATAATGGAAGCTCAATACACTGAGTTAGGCCTCCGGGCCTCTGATGTTCGGCTTTAACTTGCTGGCAGTTGGGACATTGGGCTACCATCTCCACGATATCTTTTTTCATTCCATTCCACCAATAGATCTGTCGAAGGTCCTGATACATCTTTGTCGCTCCGGGATGAACTGCATATCTAGAATAATGGGCCTCCGAAAGAATCTTGGCACAGAGCTCTCCTACTGACGGTACACATAAGCGGCCCTGATATCTAAGGACTCCATCTACAGTTAGCTCAAATAAAGGTTGTCGCTGCTGTGGAATACTTTCCCTCAGTTTTATAAGCTCAGGATCCTCGTGTTGTCGCTCTTTCACTTCAGTAACAAAAGAAGATTTTGCCGTATTCTGAATGAGAATGCGTCCACCCTCTGCATCTACCAAACGCACCTGCAAACTAGCTAGCTGGCATAGATATTTGGTCATCTTGACCTTATCAGCTTCAACATGGCTTAGACTGCCCATGGACTTCCGGCTAAGGGTATCAGCAACAATATTAGCTTTGCCGGGATGATATAAAATATCAACATCATAGTCCTTTAGTAATTCTAGCCATCTTATTTGTCGTAGGTTCAGCTCCCTCTGTTTAAATAAATACTGAAGGCTCTGGTGGTCGGTGAAAACATCAATACGAACCCCATATAGATAATGCCGCCAAATCATTAGGGCAAATACAACTGCGGCTAACTCAAGATCGTGCGTAGGATAGTTCTGTTCATGTTTTCGCAACTGTCTGGAGGCGTACGCGATAACCTTACCATGCTGCATAAGAACACAACCTAGGCCAATTCTCGAGGCATCACAATATACAACATAACCCTCGGTGCCATCCGGAAGAGTCAAGACAGGTGCCGTAGTAAGCCTTTTCTTTAGTTCCTGAAAACTTTGTTCACATGCCTCAGTCCACTGAAACTTAGCTCCCTTATGTGTTAGTTTCGTAAATGGTGCAGAGATAGAGGAAAATCCCTCCACAAACCTTCGGTAATACCCTGCCAAGGCTAAAAAGCTACGAACCTCTGTCGGATTCAAGGGCCTCGGCCAAGTCATCACAGCTTCAATCTTTTGGCCATCAACCTTGATACCATCGCCGGTAATAACATGACCAAGAAAAGCTACATAAGTTAGCCAAAATTTACATTTAGAGAATTTAGCATATAACTTGTAGTCCTGGAGAGTCTGCAATACAACTCGCAAGTGGTCCGCATGCTCGGCTTCCGATCGCGAATATATCAGGATGTCGTCAATAAACACAATCACAAATTCATCCAAGAATGGTTTGAATACCCGGTTCATAAGATCCATAAAGACTGTTTGGGCATTTGTAAGCCCGAAAGACATGACAAAGAATTCAAAATGGCCATACCTCATCCTAAATGCTATTTTTGGGATATCAATATCCCTGACTCGTAGCTGATGATAACCGGATCACAAGTCGATCTTCGAAAAGCATTTGGCACCTTGTAACTGGTCGAACAAGTCATCAATCCGTGGAAGAGGATACTTATTCTTGATAGTGACTTTATTTAGTTGCTTGTAGTCAATGCACATCCGCAAGGACCCATCTTTCTTTCGAACAAAGAGCACTGGAGCACCCCATGGGGATGTACTTGGCCTAATAAAGCCTTTATCGAGCAAGTCCTTCAGTTGTTCCTTCAATTCCCTTAGCTCTGCAGGATCCATTCTGTAGGGAGGAATGGATATAGGTTGCGCATCAGGAAGCAAATCTATAGCGAAATCGATTTCTCTTTCAGGGGGAATTCCTGGAAGCTCGTCAGGGAATACCGTCGGGAATTCATTAACAATAGGAACCGACTGAAGAGTCGCTGGCTCCTTATCTATATCCCTAACATGAACCAGATGGTATATACAACCTTTAGCAATAAACTTCCGAGCCCTAAGGTATGAAATAAACTTACCCTTGGGCGTGTCTGCATTACCTTTTCATTCAAGGACAGGCTCACCAGGAAAATGAAATCGGACCAACTTTGCACGACAATCAATATTAGCATAACAAGCTGCCAACCAATCCATACCCATAATGACATCGAAGTCTAGCATAACCAATTCAACTAAATCAATAGAGGTTGGACGGTCATTAATTAACACTGTACAATCTCGATAGACATGATTAGCTACAATAGAGTCGCCAACTGGCGTAGACACCTCAACTGGCTGTGGCAACAACTCAGATCTCAAGTCAAGCTTACCAGCAATAAATGGAGTAATATATGAAAATGTAGAGCTGGGATCCATCAATGCATAAATGGCATAAGAATGTATTGTCAATATACCTGTGACAACATCTGGGGATGCCTCTGAATCCTGTCGGCCTGTAAGTGCATAAAAGCGATTCTGGCCACCACTAGAACTTGAGGTGTCTTCTCCACCTCTCCCCCTACCACGGCCCTGAGTAAACTGTGGACCTGGTCGGGGAGCACGGACTGAGGGCGAAGAGGCTGCTGTGAATCCTGAAGGCTGAGCTGGTGTACCTCTGCCTAACCCCGGGCACCGGCTAATATAATGTCCTGTCTGCCCACAATGAAAACATGCACTCGAACCCTGTCTACATTGCCCGGTGTGCAGCTTACCACACTGAGTACATGGAGGAGTAAGCTGTCTCATCTGTGCAGAACGCTCTTGTCGGCGGCCCTCAGGTTGGCCTGAGCTCTGCCCCGGTCCTGACTGAATATAACGATCAAACCGCTGGCCCTGCATCTGTGGTGGGAAACTACTTACTGACCGAGGTGGATATTGATGGAGTGGGGGCCTAAAATCAACTCGTGGCTCCCTATAAGACCCCATAGTACGAGCCATCTTACTTTGCTCCCTATCCCTGTGAGTATCACGGATCCGACGGGAAAGGTCCTCTGTAGTCTGAGCGAAATCCTGTATGCGGGAAATATCTACATCATCCGATAGGGATGCAACCCTACAGTCTCTAATCAGATGATCCCCCAAACCATCCACATAATGATGAACTCTAGCCCTCATGGTACGTACTATATCTGGTGCATACCTTGCCAAAGAGTTAAACTTATGGCTATAATCCATCCCACTCATATCCCCCTGCTTTAGGCTAAGAAACTGGTCAAGACGGGCCTCCCAAACCTCCCGTGGCAAATAATGGGCTAAAAAGCCTTAGAGAAGTCCTCCCACTTTGCTGGCGGAGCATCAGGTCCTCTAGATCTCTCCCATGCCTCATACCATAGGACGACTACATCATGTAGTCGAAAAGAAGCCAACTCCACAGCCTCGGTGATGGAGGCATGCATCACCCTCAATACTCTATACATATGGTCTATAAAGTCCTGGGGATCCTCAGTGGAACTGGATCCTATAAATAATGGAGGGGCCAAGTGAAGAAACTCTCGTACCGTCGAGCTTTCTATCCGATCTCTCCGGGCATCTGCTCCTGACTCTAGCTGTCTCTCATGAATAGAAACCATCCTAGTCAGCAACTGAACAGCCTCCCTCATCCCCTGCTCCCCAGTCTCTGATGAGGGAACAATATGTGCTGGAGGTCCTGTGTCTCTAGCTGCCTCAGGTACTAATGGAACTGGTGAGGCTGGGGGTACTGCATCTCCCTGGGCTCCAACAAGTGCTGGGGAAGCTGAAACTAGGGGTATTGGAGACTCACTGTGAGCCTCTAAGGGAAATCTATCCCTCTGACCCGGTGGGGACCGACTGGTACCTTCTCCCGGATCCATACCTATCTCTCGTTGTGCCATCTCGTGAGCATAGGTAGCCTGTTAGATAAGAAACACAAAGCACGATTTAGATTTCATACGTTCTTATAACTTCGCTCTATAGCACGATCTATTAATTAAAAGAAATGTAACCATTCCTAAATGTCTCATAGCCTCCTGATTATAAGTGTGGTGCACAACACACCCATAAGCAAGACTCTACTAGACACGGCTTGTGGACTCCCTGGGATACGACCTTCTCTGATACAAGTTTGTCACGCCCCAAACTAGGGGAGGCACGACTGGCACTCGATACTGTATTCGATCGAGTTAGCCACTAAATATACTAGCTAACTAGACTGGGGGCCCAACAGATCGGGCAGCACAACATCTGAAATACTAAGCCTGGACCGCAAGGTTATGACATGAATAACAATAAGCCATATAAACATGGGTAGACAAGAAAAAATAATAAAATCCTAGCTGGCCGACGAGGTCGCGACTGAAGACATACATGCCTACACACCTATATATACATGCCAAGCTTATGGGTTGGAGACTGAAAGCAGCAAAAAAAGAAACCCAGAATATTGTATCCACAATAGTCTATAAGAGTGTCATAAGCACTGTCGGGATAAGGCCCCAACTATACCCAAACTGTACAACAAAAGTAACCATCCTATGAAAGCTCCAGGAAGAGGTGGAGCTTACCAACTCACAGCTGAACCCCGAAATCCTAGCGGAGGGGTCGATCAGAGTCCCTACCTGGACCTGCACGTACGAAACAAAAATGCAGTGTCCCCAGGCAACGGGACATCAGTACGAATAAAAATGTACTGGTATGTAAGGCAGAAAGTAGAATCATACATAGCTGATGTAAAAAGGTAATAAAGATACCACCTGACACTGAAACTCTGATAGCCTCTATGGCCGACATCCGACCTCATAGTAATAAAATATGCATGGTATGCTCGTGTAATCGTATGTCGTGAATACATATATATTGATGTAAATACATGACATACCCAACCAAATGCTAGCAATGGCAGTCTCTCCCGGTAGCTAACCGGTATCATATTGCCAACCTATGGACATCTGTACAATATATATAGTCTTTCGGGCAAATAGGCCTCTTACCTCCGATTATAGCTCGAAGTCCATGCATAATATGTCATGTATGATATGAACTTTGAATGCACATAATAGGCCATAACAAGAACTTAGCCAACCTTGGCTCATTGGTACTCTTATTCTCATAATCTCATAATCACCTTCGTATCACATACAAATGTCTCGTGGAACCTCATATCTTTTTTTATAAGTTTGAAAACTTAACTCGACTTTTAGAAAGATAACTTAACTCTGAATATGTTCATAAAAAGCTTAAGGTGATTCACTTAGTCCTTATACTTGATTTCTTGATAATTAGTAAAAGAAAGTATTCAAAAAAAAAAACAAATGTTTTAGTAGTTTAAACGTAAAAATTATATTTGAAAATTTTGAAATCGACGTGTTACTTTAGAGATTTTAAAATACACTTTAACAAGGAAGAAGGACTGATCGCAAATACTAAATGCCTTTATTTTTAAGTCACACAACCCAAAGACGAATAAGAATTCATATATATGGACATATATTTAAGAAAGCCGACAAAATGACATATATAGATGTTGAATACCCTTTCTAACCGAACGAGTGGAATATCAACCTAATAGCATCATGAAAATACTTCAGCAACGATACCAATGCCTTTCACAGAAGGTCTTTCTAGCAACAGAATAGTAAAATATCGCATTTGGCGTCTTAGGAATTTCCCAAAATTCGTGCTAAAAGGAAGGACGAAGCTTAGCCTTAACATACCTCTCCAACGAACGTCCGAATGCCTGTAGTTCCTTCACGAAAGTTGTTCCTTACGTCCTAAGCTTCGAAACCACTATATATATATATGCAGCTTATACGCACCTATAATCAGTTCATAAATGAGTTTAAATCGGCAGATTTGCCATATGACCCTAACTTGACAAAACGCCCGTAGAACTTTGTAAAAACGATCATAAAAGAGTCCCAAGATGATTATCTTGGCAAAACAAGTATAAATCCTGAAGAACCAGCAAGAATAACAATTTCCTATCTTCCAAAAATAGCTCCAAACACAGCTAATAGAAGGGGAAAACGATTGCAAAGCGTAGAGATTGCGCTTCTAGGCACGGGGGCAAACTTTAACGATTGAAATCTCACTCAAGAACACCATGAAACCCTCTCTTAAGCTTTCTCACTGTTTTGGGACGAAGATGAAATGTTTTGGGGTCTTAAAAGTCGGATTTTCTGACTTATACCACTTGTTTGACCCGACCCGGTTCGCGATCCGATTTCAGCCCGGACAGTCCGCGGTACAACAGTCATAACCTTTTAATCCAATGTCGGTTTGATGTGAGATTTCTTTGGTTGAAAACTAGACTCGTAGACCTTCGATTTTGTAGGTTGTGGGTCTCATAACTCTTTATATATTGGGAGAAATGATCTGATACATTCGACCCAAAGTTTAGAAAATTTATTAGAGAAATTTACGATAACTTTTGCCGACCTTTATTTCGCAACTTGCTTGACTCCAAAACTTAACATGTAACCAGTGTGATATTATAATACCTCATAACACATTATTCTTATCATATTATAAACTCTTAGTCTTATCCCACATGTGCAAGTTAACTTAAACCTTCCGAACGCGCGGGGTGCTACCCGAGCCATTTCTTTAACCATGAACCTTTGTTTAAGGGATTCCTTTGACTTAACGCTTTAATTTAGTTCCTTGATATTACCACGCATTTTCAGTCTTATTCTCCCAATGTGCTATACCCAATCATATATATCTAATATAACCACGCCACGTTACGTATATTACGTAAGAGAAGAGAGAAACACCTGGGGTCTCACACCAGGGCGAGGTACTGGGTCTAATGAATCCCTGATCAAGAAATTCTTCTAACTGCTCCTTAAATTCTTTCAACTCCGGCGGGGACATACGGTATGGTGGGATAGAAATGGGTTGAGTGCCCAGAGCTAAATCAATACAAAAGTCAATATCTCTGTCGGGTGGCATCCCCAGAAAATCTACAGGAAATACTTCTGGAACTTCACGAACAACTGGTACTGAGTCCATAGAAGGAACATCCGCACTGGGATCGTGAATATAAGCCAAATAGGCTAGATACCCTTTCTCTACCATATGCTGATCTTTAATATAAGAAATAACCCTGCTGACAGAATGACCAGGAGTTCCTTTCCACTCTAACCGAGGTAACCTTGGCATGGCTAGGGTCACTATCTTGGCATGACAATCCAATATAGCATGATAAGATGACAGCCAATCCATACCCAAGATGACATCAAAATCTACCATATAAAGATGTAGAAGATCCACACTAGTCTCAAGACTACCAATAGTAACCACACACGAACGATAGACATGATCTACTACAACAGAGTCTCCCACCGGTGTAGATACACACACAGAAGCATTCAGAGAATCACAAGGCACAACCATATATGATGCAAAATAGGAGGACACATAAGAATAAGTAGATCCTGGATCAAATAGAACTGAAACATCTCTATGGCAAACTGGAATAATACATGTGATCACAGCATCAGATGACTCGGCCCTAGGCCTAGATGGAAAAGCATAAAATTGGGGTTGAGCCCCACCACTCTGAACTGCATCCCTAGGACAGCCTCGAACTGGCTGGCCTCCACCTCTAACGGTATGACCTCCACCTCTAATGGCCTGACCTCTACCTCTAGTTGCCTGACCCCTACCTCTAGCTGGCTGAGCAGGTGGTGAAGCAACCAGTGCTAGTATGATAGCATGAGAATCCTGCCGAGATCTGTTACTCGCCAACCTAGGGCAATACCTCATGATGTGACCAATGTTTCCGCACTCATAACACTCATCCTGATGCCGTGGATGCTGAAGCTGAAGCTGACCCGTATGGGCCGGATAACCGTTGTAGTAACTCAAGAGTGGTGGTGCATTGATAGGAGCTGAATGTGCACTAAATGTTGGCTGCCCATAGTAAGGCATAATAGGACCGTGACTCCCTGAAGCACCGGGAGATGCATGAAGTGCTGAATGAAACGGTCCAGGAGAATGACCACTACCAAAATCACCCCTGCCTCTAGACGAGGCACCACTAAAACCACCGAACTCACGAGGCCTCTTATCAGACCTCTGTCCTCTCTCCCGTGCAAGAACCATCTCGATCCTCCTCGCGACATTAGCAGCAGCCTGAAAAGAAATCTCACTTCCGGTCTCCTTGGCCATCTGAAGCCTGATAGGGTGAGTAAGTCCCTCAATAAACCTCCTCACTTTCTCTCCCTCAGTAGGTAGTAAAAGGAGAGCATGACGAGCCAAATCCACAAAACAGAACTCATACTGAGTAACAATCATACTGCCCTATTGTAAACGCTTAAATTGCTTGCGGTAATCCTCTCTTAGTGTGATAGGAAGGAATTTCTCCAGAAATAGCTGAGAGAACTGCTCACAGGTAAGTGCAGGCGATCCAACTGGTCTGGTCAAGGTATAATCTCTCCACCACCTCTTGGCGGAACCCGTCATCTGAAATACAACAAAATCAACCCCATTGGTCTCAACTATACCCATGTTCCGCAGCACCTCATGGTAGCGGTCAAGATAATCATGTGGGTCCTCAGGAGGTGTACCACTGAAGTGAACTAGAAAGAGCTTGGTAAACTTATCCAGTCTCAATAAGGCCTCAAAAAACATGGCGGGCCTATCACCGATCTGTACCGCAACAACTGGCTGAACTACCCCAACTGGCGGGGCTGCTGGTGATTCTGGGGAGCCATCTGCTCCGGAGCAGGAGTAGTGGGAGTTTGTGCTCCCCCCCAGCCTGTGAAATGGCTGGTGCCATTGGAAATGTACCATTCTGGGCCACGCCCTCCATAAGACTCACCAAATGGACTAGAGCGTCCTGAAGCACTGGAGTAGCTATGAATCCTTCCGGGACCTGAACTGGTCCAGCTGGTACATTCTGAACTGGAACCTCCTCCTGAAGATCCACCTGAGGTTCTACAACAAGTGTAGCTGCTCGAGTTCTAGACTGAGCTCTACCTCTGCCTCGGCCTCTACTTCTAGCACGACATCGGCCTCGACCTCACCCCTGGCCATAGTTGCCACCGGGGGCTCTAGTCTCTGTCCATCGGTAGATGTATTACATTTTCTCACCATCTACGAGAGAATAAGAGTAGAATGGTTCAATCATCGATGATAGAATAAAATCGCACGACATAATAAGAAAGAAGTGATATTGTTCCTAAACTTCATAGCCTCTGAGAGATAAGTACAGACGTCTTCGTACCGATCTTTCATAATCTACTAAGCTTGCTCCGTGAGACCTATGTATCCTAGTGCTCTGATACCAACTGTCACGACCCGAAATTCCCACCTTCGGGACCGTGATGGTGCCTAACATTTCACTTGCTAGGCAATCTAACGTTAGAATAATATTATCCATTTTTAAAACAATTTTAAATTGATTAATAACAAAGAAACAAATGCGGAAGTAAAGTCTGAAATGTAGTGAATAATCCATAAAAATAGCGCTGTCTAAATACCATCCCAGAATTGGTGTCACAAGTGCACGAACTTCTAAAATAATACAAATAAAGGTCTGAATAAAATAAAACTATCTAAAAACAAATACACAGCTAAAATAAGATAGACGGGGATTTCAGAACTGCGGACGTTGTGCAGTTATACCTCAAGTCTCCTTTGAGTAGCTGAAATCCGAGCAAGTTTATGGTACGTTGCTGGGACCAACTCCGAAATTTGCACAAGAAGTGCAGAGTATAGTATCAGTACTACCGGCCCCATGTATTGGTAAGTTCCGAGCCTAACCTCGACGAAGTAATGACGAGGCCAAGACAGGCCACTTACATTAACATGTACGCAATAATAGTAATAACCACAATAATAGAATTAAATCATATAACTCATTTTTAATAGTTGAAGCCAACTCAGCAGTCATAACCAATTATTATTTCAACCCTCCAATATATTTGTTTTAATAAAGGATATATATAGACTTTTAAATAAGTCTGTTGTGGCGTGCAACCCGATCTCCCAATATGGACTTTTTAATAAGTCTGTTGCGACGTGCAATCCGATCCCCCAATATGGACTTTTTAATAAGTCTGTTGCGGCGTACAATCCGATCCCCCAATATATATATATATATATATATATATATATATATACACTTTCATTTCCGTTGCGGCGTGCAACCCGTTCCACCAATATATATTTCAACAACTCATAAATGTAATAAAAATAACTCCAATAAATACCACGTTCAATGAGAAACTATTAAGCATCAAGGCATATAATAATTATTATTTATTTATGAACAAACAATGACAATTAGCAATTAATTGTGAAAATCATAGAGAAAATAGACAATTTAATATTTAAAATGCTAAATGTCAAATAGTAATTAAGACACATAAGTCAAATAAGCATGTAACAATTATTGCAGGAATTCAAGAAATATTATTTGACAAGAAATATGAGTGAAACAATTAATATAATAATTCATTCATGATTTAAAACGATTTATGATTTTTCAAGTAATTATTTAAATAATTAATTTGACTACGTATAGACAGTCGTCACCTTGCCTATACGTGATTCACATGCATGTCACATAACAAAAAATTTAAGGGTTCTATTCTCTCAAGTCAAGGTTAACCACGACACTTACCTCGCTTTGCAATTTCAATTAATTACTCGACCACAACTTTTCCTTTTGAATTTGTCTCCAAAAGCGTCAAATCTATTCACAAAAAAATCGATATACTCAATACGAATTATAGGAATTAATTCCATATGAATTTATTAATTTTTCGGATAAAATCCGAAATTCACTTTAAAAATTGACAGTGGGGCCTACGTCTCAAATCTCGGCAAAACTTACAAAATCCGAACACCCATTCCGAGACGAGTCCAACCATACAAAAATTATCGAATTCCTATGTCAAATGGAACTTCAAATCTTAAATCATGAAATATAATCAATATAGGATGAGGAACACTTACCCCAATGTTTTCCCGTGAAAATCGCCCAAGAATCGCCTTACGCCAGCTCAAAAATGGAAAATGCTTGAAAATGGGACGAATCCCATTTTCCAGAACATAATTTCTATTTTTTCGGATTTTACCCTTCGCTAACGTGATAGTACCCTCGCGTTCGTGAAGCACATTTTTGTGCTGCCCACTTTTACTCTTCGCGAATGCGATGCTTGCCTGGCTTGGCCTTCGCGAGCGCGAGATGCCTTTCGTGAATGCGAAGGCAAATTCCTCTCCGGTCATTTCCCTTTCACGAGCGCGAAGCTTTGCACTTCGACCCTTCGCGAACGCGTTCCCTCTGTCGCGAACGCGAAGCATAATTCCGTCTGTCTCTAGTTTCTCCTTTGCGAACGCGAGACCCTCTCGCGAACGCGAAGAAGGATACCAGAAGCAGATTTTTGTAGTTTTTTCCAAGTCCAAAAATGATCCGTTAACCACCCGAAAACAACCCGAGCCCTCGGGGCTCTAAACCAAACATGCACCCAAGTCCTAAAACATCATACGAACTTGTTCGCATGATCCAACCGACAAAATAACACCTAGAACTACGAATTGAACCCCAAATCGAATGAAATTTTCAAGAAAACTTTAAAACTTATATTTTTACAACCGGACGTCTGAATCACGTCAAATCAACTCCGTTTCTCACCAAATTCAGCAGACAAGTCATAAATATTATAGTGGACCTATACCAGGCTCTGGAACCAAAATACGGACTCAGTGTCAATAAATCCAACATCAGTAAATTCTTAAAAATCATTAAGATTTCAAACTTTTAATTTTTTATCAAAATTCTATATCTCGGGCTAGGGACCTCAGAATTCGATTCTGGGCATACGCCTAAGTCCCTAATCATGATACAGACCTATCGGAACTATCAAAACACTGATCCGAGCATGTTTGCTCAAAATGTTTACCAAAGTCAACTCAGTTGAGTTTTAATACTCTATTTCACATTTTAATTCATTTTTCACATAAAAACTTTTCGAAAAATTATACGGACTGTGCACGCAAGTCGAGTAATGATAAATAGTGCTTTTCGAGGTCGTAGAACACAGAACTATTTATTAAATTTAAAGATGACATTTTAGATCATCACACTAATACTTATGATAAAGATGGCATGCATGTAGGGTCTTATTACCCCATGTCTTCATCACAATGTGAACTCTTTTGGTCGTAGCTAATACCACGTATTTATATCAACACGTTTCATACGACAAAATATATACTTGCATATTTTCCCATTCTTCATGGTATTGTTGACCTCATCCATACACATTCATGTAAGGATTTATGACACATTATCATGTTGTCTTAGAATTCTTGTAACTTCTCAATCTCCAAATCCGTACCATAACCGTTTTCAATCATTGTTTTGAGCCTTACGTCGTACACCTTATATGTATAACTTTCCAACAACTTTATCTTAGCCCATGAGCCATTTCTATATTTATTCTTCTTGAATCATAAGGATCTGTTCACTCACAAGTTAACTGCTCTTTCAATATCGGGCACATATAGAGTTGGTTTGAGATCATTCTTGGAAATTCTCAATTTTTTATCATTTTAACAGATTAAAATAAGACATACCTCGACTAGAAAAACTCAAGATTATCATTCCATGTCATTTTCTTTTTCTTCTCTAACAACCTATATTGTTTTTTATAACCTCCAAGATTATGCCTTTTGCGCATCTCATGCCTTAATATTTTCACGCTTGCCCATTTAAGTTTACATATTTATCCTCGCATACCTTGGTATGCATAATTAGAGAATGACTTTTATTTGTATCACATTCATCATCTGGAGGAACTCAAGGTTGTCGTGCCCATCTTTTACATATGGCATGCTTCGTCTATCCTAAACTCGTACTTACACGTGACACTTTATTTCTTATGTGTCACTTATATTACGTATGACACAATCATGATGATAACCTATCATGCTCAGAGGAAACCCGGTGTCTAGTATAATTAAGGTTCATGTCCCTCATCCTGTAACATTCCCTTTTTGAATGATCAAGAAAGTCTTTTTCTTTTTCTTTTGGGAATGTGTCTTTGGTCATTATTGACATTGTCTTAACTATGCCAAACTTCTTATGAATCATACTATGTTTACCACAAACTTGACTGATTCACATTCACTTATCAATTAGATCCATATCACCTATCTATATCTTGTCATGATAATTTAAGGTGCAATATCTTCATTTACAATATTCTTTTTTTTTTGTACCTTTGCTAAACTCGTTAATGGTGATTACCATAGTAAACAGTCACTCCAACAACTTAACCAATAATCTTGAATTAAAATCTATGGCCTAACATATGTGACCTTATTCGCATCCTTTATTAAAATTCTTTATAAGTCAGGACACTATCCTAATAATACTAGCTGACATCATCACCTTATTTTCTTCCATGATTTCTCAGTATTCGACTGCTAATTCTTATTTACCAAAGTCATACATGTTGACTGTATTAGTCCCAATCAATTCTCAACTTATCCTTCCATTTTGAATAAATCTGACACTTTCTGGCTATTAGCCCAAACATCTCGTACTATAACTTTAACATTGAGCTTATTCTCGTTACTTCAATATCTTCCTCAACAGGAAATCAATACGATTGAGAATTCGTACTCTCACTTCAGGCACAAACGCACGATATAGAGTATGAAAAAATGAAACTCCCTAGATGTCATTGTAGCCTCCCCGATATAAGTGTGGACGGCAACACACCAATAAGAGGGACTCTACTTGACACGGCTCCATAGACTTCCTAGGACTCGACTTAGAACCTAGTGCTCAGATGCCAAGTTTGTCACGACCCAAAACTACGTGACCGGCACCCGACACACTACCCGACCCGAGTGAACCAAACCATGTGATGCACCCAAATCATATGCATGAAAACCAATTTAACTGCGGAAGCTCCTTGAATATCATATAAATTTTCAAGTTAAATGATAAAATATTTTCCAATTCAAAATCATACATGACGCATTTCATGATAATAACAATGAGACTAAGTAAAATAAATATACTTTCATGTATGTCATGTATAACCCCGTTACTACAACCTTTCACAACTATTTATGGAGCCAATGTACCAACGAATAGAACCAACGGTTGGAGTAATTCCAACAAAATAAAATAAGAAAGAACATGATAGCTACCACGAAATAAAAGTAGTGCTTCATAATACCTCGGAAAGAGAGTCATCCTAGCCTAACCGCATACCACGTATCATACATCATCCTGAAATATTTAAAGTAAGCAGGGCCCTGGAGGGTGCCCCTAAGGGCTGAATACACCACATCGGTACTCAATAAGTGTTATACACGCTCTCTAACATTCTTAAGACAAACTTTATAAAAATAATGCACCAATATTTAATATAAAACGATAAGAAATTTTATCAATTCACGACCCTTGTTATTTTAAATAACAACCAAGTGAAATATAACCCACAATATAAACTTTTAAAATATTTACATCAATCCAAGATTTTGGATAAAATCATACAAAATCATTCCTTTGCTTTAAGTCATCGAAATCACTATCGGCTCCTTAGGCCTAAACATAAGAAAATCACCCTTACCTTTCACTGGGAGTACTATACCATCACCGGCATAAGAAGGTCAACTAGGTTATGTACCTAGCGGCAAGTATCATATACCCTACTTGCTCAGGTCGTCTCATCGTAGTGCCGTACGAATCGACTCAGCCATACTAATAATAGCACAAAGTAGTACCCTCTCGAGGGAGAGCACTCTGTCGTATTCTATACCACAAAGTGGCCATCTACGCCTACACCGGCACGTGTAGTTTCATGACAACGAACACGATATATCCGAAGTCAATCTCGGTGAACACAAGTAACTCACAAAATATTTGATACTTCAAAAATAGATTCATAGCATAGTAGCTTCAAATGATCTAATTTTATCAACTCATAGCATTTATAGAAAATCTAAATCATTTGAACAAAAATTAAATAAACAACCTTTTACATGCTACAACCTTTAGCAATTTAACATCGATATTTAAAAGATACCACAAGTGCTATTATGTTCGTCAATTTCCAAAAGAAGTACTTTCTATGAAAACTTATCTTTAGCACTCAAATATGTGTACTCTTGTCAATACGTATGTTTTGATAAAAACTTATAACATTTACCTTGAGTGTCACTTTTTCAACAAGATTTAAAATAAAATTTTATAAATAAAATTTTATAAAACGGCATGACACTACATATACATTATAATATTCTAGTACATGAAGACATCCGTACTTGTTTGTCCCCACAAGCACGAAAGCACATTTGCAAATAACTTAAGTATTAACTTGAAACATGCTTTTAGAGAAAGTCCATCAAGAAGAGTAAGTTTTAATCAACTTACCTCGCTTTCACTTTATTAACATTCACAAGCTTTCAATTCTCCTCCATCATTCCAATGTTGATTAAAATACTCAACATCACCAAAAGTCGATATCTATAATTAGATATCCTAATTACATCAGAATATGACCTAAGATATTGATCAACCTCCATATATGACTCATAAGTTGGCTACAAGCCTCCAACAACTCAAATTACCAAATAGTTTTACATGCCAGACCATTCAACTTCATTCTTATGTTTTAATACCCATTCGAAGTCATTAATGATACTACATCAATTGTCCATTGCCACCAAGTTACTATTCATTGTCTTCCATAATCAACACTTGCAAAATATACAATTCGGGTGATTACTTAGTTGATCACCTTCATATTTTGCTAACAAATAATTCCATAGGTTCATTATTTTCATGAATTTCATCGCCAAGATTACCATTCATTTTCTCTCTTATTTTCTCAAAATACTATTGATGCCATGAACTAGAGTTTTATAATCCAATAATTTAACCATTAAAACTTGTAACAAATGCTTCAAATACTTCTAACTACTCATAATAAACGAGTTTGAAGCATTAGAATTACCTCTAGTAGATAAATCTTGAAAAATCATAACTTTGGTGATTTTTGTGTTCTTGAGGATTTGATGATGAAATCTAGTATTTGGATGTACAAATAATGTTAGAACTCATGTATATTGAGTAAGAATCAACCCAAAACATCATTAACAATTTACCTTAGTTAATTGGACTTGATTTGAGCTCAGAATCGACTCTTCACCATCAAGAACCCTAACCCCCAATACACAAAATACTCTCTTCCCTCGATTTTGTATTTCTAAGCCCAGATTTCAGGGTTTCGGATGCGGCCCTGGATGATTCGCATCCCCACTTCACTCCTCTTTGAAGATTGGATGTGGACCTGGATGCTATGGCAGCACTTCACTGCCAGCCTTTCTTTCAGACGTGTCCCCGGATGCTTCTCATCTGTAGACTCCTCTGCCAGCCTTTGGTAATTTGGTCATAACTTCTTGTAGGAATGTCCAAATGACAAATGGTTTAAATCGTTAGAAACTAGACCCGAAGATATTTCATTGAATAGGTTTTCTATAACATATATCTTTATATATATGTAGATATGCTCGTCCAAAGTTTGATCTTGTGCGTACTCATTTGGAACTTTAGTCTATCATGTAATTTCCAAGTTGACTTGGACTTAGGGCTTGTAACGACCCGACTTGTCATTTTAAGAATTTAAGCCCCGCCTGGCAGCATAAGGCCCTGAGCAACTTCTTATTATGTGTATTGACTTGCGTGCGTGGTTGAATTCGGTTATCGGATGATTTGGAGTGATTTGGGACACTTGGTTCCCAAAACGGAAGCATAAGTCTTAGGATTTTTACCGTAGTCGGAATTATGTGAAGATGACTTCGGAATGGAATTTTGATGATGTCAATAGCTCCGTATGGTGATTATGGACTTAGGAGCGTGTCCGAAAAATTATTTGGAGGTCCGTAGAGGAATTTGGCTTGAAATGGCAAAAAATGATTTTTTGGGAAGTTTGACCGGGGGGTTGACTTTTTGATATCGGGGCTGAAATCTGATTCTGGAAATTGGAATAGCTTCGTTATGTCAATTATGACTTGTGTGCAAAATTTGAAGTCATTCTAGATTGATTTGATGTATTTCGGCACAAGATATAGAATTTGAAATTTCAAAGTTCATTAGGCTTGAATTGGGGTATGATTCATGGCTTTGATGTTGTTTGATGTGATTTGAGGCCTCGAGCAGGTCCGTGTTATGTATTGGGACTAGTTGGTACGATTGGACGGGGCCTCGGGTTTGATTCGGGGTGGTTCCGGACCAAGTTTGGGTGTTTTGATGCTGTTGGTTGCTGGTTCTGGTGTTGTTCTTCGCATTCGCGAGGAGCCTCTCGCGTTCGCGAAGAAGGATTTTGGTTTTAGGACTTTGTTCTTCGCGTTCGCGAAGAAGGAAATTTTGTTGTTCGCTGTCTAACTTTAGAGGCTCATATCTCGCAATCTATAAGGAATTTGGAGATGATCCAAAAAGGAAAGTTATAGCCCTTTGTATCTAGTTTTCAGAAAGGTAAACCATTTGTCATTTGTAATTATGTACAAAAAGTTATGTTGGATACACTAAAGGATATTTGAGAAGAGTTTGAAAATGACTTTTGAAGAATTTGTTCTTCGCGAACGCGAAGAACAAACCCCTGGGCAGTAGAATAAAGTCCAAATTTGTGTCATTCTTTCATTTTGGGACCAAGGAAGCTCGGGTGAGGCGATATTTCAAGAGTTTTTCAAAGAAAATATTGGGGTAAGAATTCCTAACTTGATTTTGGTTAAATTACATGAATCTATTGTTGTTTTTATCACTAAATTAGTGAATTGGGTTGAAAATTTTAGAAAAACCCTCTTGGTTTAAATTTAAGATTTGGAAGTCGAGTTGTTATTGGAATTCGATAAAATTGGTATGGTTGAACTCGCATCGGAATGGGTGTTCGGATTTCATGAAAATTATGTCGGGTTACGAGAGGAGAGTCCTGCATTGACTTTTGTTGACTTTTTGGAATAAATTTTCAAGTCGGCGTATTATTATCCGGAATTATTTTCGATGATTTTTAATGAAATTATACAATTGAATTGGATAGATTTGAGCTATCCGTTGTCTTGCCTAACGGCGGCGTTAGGCGCCATCACGACTTATAATAGATTTTGGGTCGTGACAAAAAGGGTAACTAATTATTTTTGTTCCAGACTCTTGTTCTCTCCCTCACAGCCGGTGCACCTTTTCTTCTTGCTAATCTCTAAGTAACCTCACTTTCACTAATTGCACAAAAGCTCTTACTTTTTCCTAGCAAAATCCCAAAGGAGCGCTCCATAGCATCTACAGTGTTGATCAATATCACAAAGGTCTTCCTTTGAAATTGATAGATGTCCAATGCTGACATATTCTGTAAATGCCTCCATGTATACACTGCAATCACTGCAATAAATATGAGGGGAAAATCTTTAGCATTCAATGTAAAATTTAATTGGTTTAATTGAAAGAAGAGCAACACATATAGTGATTCCTCTTTTTGCTGGGGTATCTCACCAACTAACCACTGAATGTCAAAAGGTTCAATAACACCTTTTTTAATATATGCCTTTGTGTTCTGGTAGTTGATGTTTGGACGTTTGCCATAGAAGCCGGTGGATGACAAGTAGAGGGGGATCATAATAGAAAACTTGTCGACAACAGATTCAACAAGTTTGTGATTACGTGAAGAGACCATAGAATCATAAACATATAGAACCCTATCGGTAGTATCAAACACAACCAACAACCTATGAAATTTCTCAACAATATTTATGGGCATAATCACAAAATCAACTTTGTCCCATGCAACATTTGCAAGTAATCGGTACCCCAATATGTATTTTGATACGACGTCCTGGGGTTTGACAACAGCAAGCTTCCTATCGGCATGGGCAATAATGTACTTCTCATAAATTTGTTCTATTCTAGTCTTGAGCATACAGTCAGTGGTTCTAAACCATGTTCTATTTTCAGGACCATACTTTCCTCTCTTCCTCAAATAGTATAAAATAACATCAATGTGCTGCAAAAAAAAAATTATATAATTTCTCACTACAACAGATAATTTAACAACAATTTTTAAACAAAATATTACAGATATCTAAAAGAACATAATACTTCAGCTAATAATTAGATGTTGGGGTGTGAGTGTATCATGTTGTTGAGGAATTTCCTAGGATGTGTCAAAGTATAAAAACAGTCTTTATATCAACTTTTCCACTTCAAGATCTGTAACGACCCGGCCAGTTATTTTGAGAGTATTATCCCTGAACCTCTAAAGTTTTCTCCCTATATCTCATTTTGTGGTTACATGACTCGCCGGGAGGTTTGGTTTCTGGTTTTGAAGTGAAATGGAACACATAGTCCCTAAATTGCGAGTTTAAGTTCTAGGAATTAACGGTAGTATGAATTGTGTAAAGATAACTCTAGAATGGAGTGTCGACATTTCTAATAGCTCCGTAGGATGATTTTGGTCTTGGGAGCGTGTCCAGATGTTCATTTGGAGGTACATAGGTCATTTTAGCATCAATTGCCGAAAGTTGGAAAATTGGATGATTTTTGGGAAGTTTGACCGGGAGTGGACATTTTGATATCGGGGTCAGATTCTAATTCCAGAAGTTGGAGTTTTTGTTATGTCAGTTATGACTTTTGTGCAAAATTTAAGGTCAATTGGACTTGATTTGATAGGTTTCGGCTTCAGATGTAGAAGTTTGAAGTTTTAAAGTTTATTAGGCTTGAATCGATGCGCAATTCGTGTTTTTAGAATTGTTTGTGTAATTTAAAGGCTCGACTAAGTTCGTATGACATTTTAGGACTGATTGGTATATTTGGTTGAGGTCCCGGTGGCCTTGGGTGGATTCCAGATGGTTAACGGATTAAATTGGACTTATGAGAATGGTTGAAGTGCACCAGTTTTGGTGCAATTGCACCTGCGCAAGATTGACTGCAGGTGCTAGCTCGCAGAAGCAAGCATTTGGGTGCAGAAGCGGGGCTAGAGGAAATGGCTTGTGGTCATAAGTGTGACGTGAAGCTCGCAGAAGTAGAGTCGCTTCTGCGGAGGAATAACCGCAGAAGCGGAATTGGGCAGGGGGTTGGGTTCCGCAGAAGCGGCTTGGAGGCTCGCATAAGCGAGTCCGCAGGAGAAGATGAAGAGACTGCATGAGAGAGGGAAGCCACATAAGCGGGTATGTTATCGCTTCTGTGATGCCGCTGATGCGGCTAAGTTTTCGCAGAAGCGGAAGTGCTGGACAGAACACTTAAATACAAGGGTTCGCGATTATGCTTCATTTTAAACATTTTGAGCCCGGATTTTGGCGATTCTTGAGAGGAATTTCGAGAGGTTTCTTGATGTAAGTCTCTTGTGCGCATTTTTTTTATCAATAACCTTGTTTCCCCATTGATTTTCCCACCCAGTTTGTGTGTATTTAAGGTGGAATTTGGGAGTTTGAGGCTAGAGATTTGGAGAGTTTAATTTGGGAATTTGAGTGGGGATTTGGTGTCGGATTTTGGTAAATTTGGTATGGTTGGACTCGATATCGAATGGGTGTTCGTATTTTGTGACTTTTACCTGATTCCGAGAAGTGGGTCCGGGTCGACCTTTTGGGGTAATTTTTTGATTCTTTGCTAAAGTCATAGATTTATTATTTAAATTAGTTTCTTGCAGTTGTATTTATAGTATGTAATTGATTTTGGCTAGATTTGGGTTGTTCGGAGTCAGAAAATAGAGGGAAAGGCGTTCTTATCGATTGATTGAGCGAGATTTGAGGTAAGTGACTTGTCTAACATTGTGTGGGGGAAACTTCCCTTAGGTTGGTACTGTTATGATATTTGCAATACGTGAAGGCCGTGTATGCGAGGTGATGAGTGCGTACTCAGGTTATATGTTGAACAATATCTGGTTATTGCTGAGTAGTTTTCTTTTAATTCCTTAACTGAGTTGCTCTATCCAGAGTAGTCAACATGTTTAGCCTAATGTCGCATGCCTACGTGTCTTAAATCTAACTTGAAATTCGTGCAACATGCTTAAATGAATTACCTTCTTCCTTGATCTTGTATTCAATCTTTCACTATAGGATTCCTTGTTGTAAATTCGATGTTCCATAGGTTATGAGTTGCGTATTTACTTTTGGGCCTATGAGGCGGTACCTCGGGAGCGCCCCTGTTGCATATTTACTTTTGGAACTACGAGGCGGTACCTCGGGAGTGCCCCTGTTTCATATTTATTTTTAGGACTATGAGGAGGTACCTCGAGAGCTCCCCCTCTTGTATATTTACTTTTGTGACTACGAGACGATGCCTCGGGAGCTCCCCCTGTTGCATATTTATATTTGGGACTACGAGGAGGTACCTTGGGAGTTCCCCTGATGTTCACCTCTATTTTCTCTGTTGTTACCTTTCTAAAATTTCTCATTGTTACATTCTCAGTCATTTCATTATATTATTATAACTTCTGCCTTGCTCCCTTTTATTCTAGTAGGGCCCTGACCTGACCTCGTCACTACTCTATCGAGGTTAGGCTTGCCACTTACTAGGTACCATTGTGGTGTACTCATACTACACTTCTACACATCTTTTTTGTGCAGATCCAGGTTCTTCCTACCGGGCCAAATACCAGTGAGTTGGACCGTACGTGGAGACTTCAAGGTATATCTGCCAGCGTCCGCATACCTCAGAGTCCCCCTCTATTCTTAATATGTTTCTTTCTTTATTTTACTAAACTCTAATGTATAGGGACACTTAACATTTTCTCTTTAGAGCTTGTGACTTGTTTCTACCGGGTTTTGGGAGTTGTAATTATTTGAATCGCTGTTCGTATTTATATTTCATATGTTGAGGTTTGAGTTTAGTTTATATGCAGTTATTCTGCAAATTGTTATGTTTACCTAGTATTAGAGACTAGGTGCCATCACGACATCATACGGAGAGAAATTGAGGTCGTGACGAGTTGGTATCTGAGCACTAGTTTCATAGGTGTTATGAGTCACAAGCAGGTTTAGTAGAGTCTCGCGGATCGGTACAGAGTCATCTGTACTTATCTTCCGGAGTTTATGGAACTGTTAGGAAAAGCTTCATTTCTTTGATTCCTTATCGTGCGAGTTTTTTGACTTCGGAATTCTAAATTTCTGTCTTTCTATTCTCTCACAGATGGTGAGGACACGTACAACTGGATCAGATGACCAGACACCCGCGCCCCCTTCTAGAGCCGCGAGAGGCCGGGGCCGGGGTAGAGGCCTAGGACGTCCGCGTGGTGCAGAAAGAGCACTCACACGATCTGCTATAGAGGAGCCACCAGTAGCTCCAGTTGGAGGGCAGGCACCTGAGACGCCTGTTACTGCACCAGCCCTCCAGGAGACTCTCGCCCAGTTTCTGAGCATGTTCAGCACCTTGGCTCAGGCAGGATTGATACCACTTGATCCTACCACATCTCAAGCAGGGGGAGGATCAAAAACTCCCACTGTCCGTATCCCAGAGCAGTAGTTCCAGGTCGACCAGGTCCCTGAGGTCATACCGATGCAACCGGTAGCTCCAGTTCAGCCTGAGGTTAGGGCAACAATTTCTAAGGGGGAGCAGCTCATGCTCGAGAGGTACAAGAAGTGTCACCCTCCTACTTTCAGTGGCTTGGCGTCAGAGGATTCCCAGGGTTTTTTGAGGAGTGCCATCGTATCCTCCGTACTATGGGTGTTGCGGAGTCTAGTAGGGTTTCTTTCACTACGTTCCAGCATAGAGGAGTGCCTTATCAGTGGTGGCGAGCATATGAGTTGGGTAGTTCGGCCGTGGCATCTTCACTCACTTGGACTTAGTTCTCAGATATGTTCTTGAGGGAGTATGTCCAACAGAGTCTCAAAGATGCATGGCGCACAGAATTTGAGCAGTTGCACCAGGTTTTTATGACCGAGTCAGAGTATGCAGTCTGGTTCAGTGATTTAGCTAGGTATGCACCAGCCTTGGTTGCTACAGTTCGGGAGTGAGTTCGTCGATTTATTGAAGGGCTCAACCCTAGTATCAGATTTAGCATGACCCGAGAGTTGGAGTGTAGCACCCCGAAAATTTTTGAAGTACTTAAGCGCTATTAAGAAAGTTGATGTGCTCTAATTATATTATTTTGTGTGAAGACGAGGACTATTAATATGATGGATATCAATTGGATATGATAATAAGTGTATAAAGCATATTATAAGTGATGTGGGGTCTAAGGATAGCCCTGTCACGAACCAAAAACCCACCACAGGAGTCGTGATGACACCTAGTCTCTAAGACTAGGTAAGCCGATTTCCATTACATTTTTGGAGTCATTTTTTTAATTAAATAAGTATCCAAAACTAATAGCGGAACAAATATGAATGTACAACCTCCCAAGACTGGTAGTACTGAGTCACGAACTCTAACTGAATACATAGAATGATCACGAGGACCGAATATACAATACTGTTTGATTACAAGTTAACAGTACAATGAAATGAAAAGACTCCAAGGGACTGCGACGACCAAGCAGCTCTACCTTGAATCCTTACGATCCCGCTTTAACTCTTCTCAAGTCCGATATCTCCAATACCTGGCTCTGCACAAAAATGTGCAGAAGTGTAGTATGAGTACACCACGGTCGGTACCCAGTAAGTATCAAGACTAACCTCAATGGAGTAGAGACGAGGTACAGTCAAGACACTCACTAGTCTAATAACCTGTGCAATAAAATATACAAAATAATAGGAAACAAATAATAATAAGGGCAGGATAAAACAACCAGTGATATGCACAACAGACAAAAAGAATACCATTAATATCACTCAACAATTAATAAATACAATTACACCCAATTAAATCAAGTCCTTCAAATAAATGTCTTCCACATATAATTCTTCCAGATAACTCTCTTTCAAATATAATTTTCTCAAATAATTATTTTTTTCAAATATAATTCTTTCAATAAATCTTTTCAAATATAATTTTCTCAAATAAATATCTTTCAAATACAATTCTTTCATATAATACTTTCTAAGTAAAAATCCTTCCAAATAAATATTTTGAATATAATTCTTTCAATTAAAAAGTCACCATGTGACACCTCATTTCATAATCATAAAAATACGGGTCTCGGCCCTTTTTCATATTTTCACGGCACCTCGTGCCCATAATTAAATCATCATATTTTTCCGGCACCTCGTGCCCTCATTTCATATCACAACTATACGGACAATTCACGCGCCAATTATCATTATCATTTCATCACAACACCTCGTGCCCATATTTCATATCACAACTGCACGGATAATTCATGTGCCAAATATCCTCATTATTTACTCACGGCACCTCGTGCCCATATTTCATTTTATAAACCGCCTGGCAATAGCCACGGGCTCTCAATTTCAATATAAATCAGATTGTTATCAATTTACCAACAACAAGACAAATTGCACAAGGTATAAAAGTAAACACAAAAAAAATCACAACATCAAATAAAAATTATCAACACCACAACCCCAAATCATCACATATCGTCCCTGACAATAGCCACCCTTATCTCTCCTATTGCCACCCTTATCACTCCTATAGCCACCTTTATCGCTCCGCCTAGACAATACCAATAGCCACCATTATCGCTCCTATTGCCGCCTTTATCGCTCCTATAGCCACCCTTATCGCTCCGCCCAGAGAATATTCCAACAAACACAACAGTGAAATGCCACCCTTATAACCACATAATATCAACGGTGAAATGCCACCCTTATCTCCCCAAAATAACAACTCACACAACACAATAATTTATACGGGAAATTATCACAGCAACATAACAAAATTAATTCATATCACAATTTGCCCAATGGCCACAACCAAATTCCAAAGCTACAACCAAGTCAATTAATTTCACAACAAATAGCCAAAAGCTCCACGCAATGTGTACAACACCCAAAAATAATCAATAGAGATAGAAATTACTCAACATAAAGCAAAGTCTTCATTAAATTTAAATTTTCAACAATTATATAAACACCTCTTCTTAAGCTCATTTAATTAATTATTTGCAGATTTACCAATTTAATTACTCATTTTATTACTTCCAAAATCATAGATTTTAATAAGTAAGGAGTTTTACACTTCTAAATCCACGGAAAATATACAACATTTGTAGTTTAATAAATAATTTAAAGGCGTTAATAATATACATACCATAAGCATCAACTAGTATAACCCCAAAACCCGGTGTCACAAGTGCATGATATTTTTCTAAGTAGTTCAATAATAATAATACAACATCTGCCCAGAATGTAAATAGACAAGATAAAATACATAGTACGATGGAGACTCGGTGAACTGTTATGCGTAGCCTGGAATGAAGCTAATATAAGGTCCCATCAACAGGTGCGCCTACGCGCCAAGATGATTGCCAAATAAACCTGTCAGATCCTGCACATTTAGTGCAGAATGAGTACGTAAATCAACGCGTACCTAGTAAGTATATAGCCTAACTCCGGAGAAGTAGTGACGAGGGGTCGACATAGACACTTACTAGAGGTCCAATAAAATAATATAATAATTCATAACAAATATGGAGTGCACAACGATAGTGGGATAAATTTGTATATTACATAATCTTCCAAATATTTAATTTAGAGTATGAATTTCTCGATCTTGTATTCTACCTTACCAGTTTAGAAAATGTCAAGTGCCAATATCAAATACATAAGGAATACCATATAAAGTGTCAGGCATCAGTGAAAAAATTATCTTATGAATATTCGGACTACTAGCGATATAACGCACGATTCTGTCGAGGTCGTTCGGCCCGATCCAGAATAATGTGTACATTGCCAAGGATCGAGCGGCACAAACCATATATGCATATATTATATTGCCTAGGCGTTCGGCCCGCTGCACAAGAAAGGAAGAAAGTTACCGAATTATGAGATACGTGTTTACAATGCAGTACATGAGCACAGAACGAATATAATCTTTACCGTTTCTCAAATAACTCGCCTGCAACTTAAAGTGTTAAGGCTCGGCCTATTATAATATATTTATTTCTAAATCAAATTCAGTTATAACTTTAATTAATTAAGCCAGCATAAAGAGTTCGAATAATTCAATTATTACACGGTAAAGTCCTAAGTCAACCCAGACATAAACATGCTTTATCTACGTACAGACTCTCGTTACCTCGTGCGTACGTAGCACCCACAACTAGTTGCACATAACAATAACTATCACCTAAGGGGTAGTTTCCCCTCACAAGGTTAGACATGAGACTTACCTTACTCCGAAGTTCCATAGCCGGCTCCAACGCCACTCAAATACCTCAAACCGATGCCCGTCTCTCCAAAACTAGTCAAACAAATGTACAAATCCATAAATATATACTATATTACCCATAATTAATTAATTTATAACAATTTCCAACTCCGCTCGAAAAGTCAATAAAGTCGACCCTCGGGCCGACGTGCCCGGATTCCAAAATTTCCCGAAGATAAACTTTATCCATAACATTACGGACCCAAATATATGATTTATTCCAAATTCCATGTCCAATTTCGTGGTCAAAAATCTAAAAATACCAATTTCTAGGTTTTCTACAAATTCCATGCTTAAATCCATATATAAACCAAGTATTCAACTTGTAATGTGAAGAAACCACTTACCCCATAATAGATGATGAAGATGGCACTCCAATGTTGCTCCAAAATCGGCTCCCATGGACGAAATGAAGTGGAATTGAGCCAAACCCTCGTTTTAAAAACCACACTACCAAACCCGAACTTCGCACCTGCGGCCAAACAGTTGCACCTGCGGATAAATACATCACAGGTACGGTTCCCTCTAAGGCCAGGTAAATTCGTATTTGCAGACAAAACTCCCGCTCATATGCGACCGCTTTTGCGGTCCATCTCTCGCTCCTGCGCTCCCGCACATGTGTAGATTGTCCGCTTCTGCGACCCCAGATGCCCAGCTCGCATTCCACTTCTGCGGGCCTCAAGCACTTCTTCGCTCATGCACCTGCGCGTCCTTGGCCGCTTCTACGGCCCAGGCCTTCTTGGCCAACCTCTGTAAATATCTAATTTTTGCTCTTTTCATTTCTGCTACATAACATTGTTTTTAGGTTTATTGTGTGTGTTTTATACAATTTAGCTTTAGATTATAAATTAATTTATTAAGTGGTTTAAAGGTTTGGATTAATTTCATTTTCAGTTGAGTTATGCACAAATCAGGCCTAATTTGTGAGCCCAATTCGGCCGACTCAGTCCAATTGTTGGCTTGCCAAGACCCGGATCAAAACGACGTAGTTTCATAATAAAATTACGTCATTTTTGTTTAATGAATCAAAGATCTAATCTCATCCATCCATGACCCTCTTGATCCAATGGCCACCATTCAATCTCCCTTCTAATATTTAAAACCCAGTTTTCAGATTTTGGCCCCCTTTTTTTCCATACATTCTTCTCTCCTCTTTCTCTCTTCACTCTCTCTCACCTCCTCTCTCGCAGCTGCCCCTCCCCACCGTGTGCCACTGCCGTAAATTTCCCACCGGTGGTGGATCACCTCCAAACACCTCCAAATTCACACCATGCAATCTCCACAACCTCCTCTTTCCATATCTCCAAACCAAATTCTTCAAAAAACCCTCAAACTCCTTGAATTTTAGATCTAGGAAGCTTTAGCCGCCATTTTTTCACCCAAATGCTTGAAGCTCCGGCCACTACCACCTCGAAACACCTACATCAACGGATAGAGCTTCTCAAGACCTACCTATTGATGTCAATTTCCATCCCAAATCCGGCGACCAAAATTCGGCCGACCGTCCCGACCGCCCTCGTTTGGTATACCCCTATTCTCATTTTCTTTGTCTATTTTTTCTTATTGTATTGTAGTTAGTTTAGGTCTAGCATAATTTCTGTTTTTTCATATATATTTTTATTATTATTTGTTGTGTTTAATCTGTATTAGCTTAGACGTTCATAGTTACTAATCAATAATAATTAGTTATTCATTAGCCTTGAACTAGCTATTCGCTTATTCAGGATAGTTTATAATAAATGTTTCAAGTGCTTAATGATTTTTTTATATTGGATTTGAGTATTTGAATTTTGTGTTGATAAAAGCTGAAATTAAAGAAGGAATAGTACAAGTTTGGTTGTTTTTACTGTTCAAAGACTTTTGGAGTAAAATACTCCAAACAAATTGTCATTGTTTGGTGAAAATATTACTTTTTGGACAGCTTTTGAACCAAAGTATGTCTTTTGAATAGTTAGAGCAGACTTTTGGGGAAAATCTGTCCAAAGGGTAGATTTTCAATCATGAATGCCTGGTTTCTTCTCCTATAAAAGACATACACTCTATCATTTAGAGAACATCTTTAGAGTTGCTTGAACACACATATCTTTGAACAAAAATTCAGCAGCTGAATACTTTGGTAAGCTGAATATTTCTGGGCTTTGTGAGTGAATCTTAGAGTGCAAACCTTTACAAAAGTATAAGTCTTCATTAGAGTTGGTTCTGGGTTTCTTCTCCAAGGTTTTTGTGCTGTTTTAAACATAATTTGCTGCTGATTTTCTGCTGATTTTGTTGTTGTTCTCTGTTGCTTTCGGTTGCTAAGCTCTTATTCTTCACTGCTATATTTATTTTCTGCGATCCAAGTAACCTTTAAACTCTATAATGCAAATTTATTTTAATAAAAATTGATGAGGACTTGAGCATGTTTAGATTACTTGAAGCATCTGCAAGGAAATTTGCTATATGGATGAATGTTGAGGTTTCAATCTTGAAATCAAGCAATGGATAATAATGTTAAATCCATGACTTTTCTTTTCTTTTTTGCTTTATTTATTTATTGCCTTGTAGCATTTCTCTGTTAACCTTTAAGTAGTATTTTATGAGAATCTTGATCATGTTATAGAAAAAACAATTGTTAAAGACTTGATGAAGATTTTGAAAGTGGGCAGAATGTATTAGTTTTGTATTTAATAATATTGGGCTAACAAGAATAAATGGCCAAATGAGGTGACCTGCTGGCCCATTTTCACTAATAACAATGCTGGCCCATTTTTCTTTATAAGCAAGGACTGGCCCAACGCCAAAGCATGTTCAAAAAGGGCCAGCAGTTTTAATACTCAAATAGTTGGCTCATTCCCTTTTAAATCAATGGTTGTCCACTCTTTAAAATAACAAGTTAGCCCAACTTTTCATATTTTTATTTTTTTAGTCAAATAAATTTCAATAAAAATCATATTTTTATTTTATTAAAATAACTTTACAACTTAATCTCTCTTAAATAATTTAAACGATTAGCAATTTTAGGCACGTTTCAAATGTAGGTCATGTGTTCATGCACGATCCTCGGTCAATATTTAATTAATAAAATGGTTGTGTGTGCATTCTCGCTCCTTGACCTTTGATTAATAAATTATGCTCTTCAGTAATTAATTATATTTAAACCATGTGTACCGACACGTTCTTTGGTTTAGTACATGTAATTAAATAAAGACTTTGTGTGCTTACATGCTCCGAGGCCAAAGATACTAAAATTCAGTTAATTTTTAAGTGACAATGGGCAATAATAATTCAAGGCAAATAAAACACAATTTATCCAAAAATTAATTCAAGCCAATTTTAGTCAATAAAAGCGACCGTGCTAGAACTACGAGACTCGGGGAATTCCTTACACCTTCTCCACGGTCAACAGAATTCCTTACTCGATCTTTATTTTCGCATACCAATAATAAATAGAGTCAACTTTCCTTTGACTAGGAATTCAAATAAAAGGTGACTTGGAACACCCAAAAATCAATTCCAAGTGAGGACTCTGTAAATAAAATAATCCCTACTAAATTTTGTCACTTTAATTAGAAAAACCCTTTAATCCATAATACATTATTTTGCGGGTAGAAAAGGGGTGTGACATCTCTGGCTACTCTGCTGCGGACATTTTCTCGCACCTGTGCTCCCAGACTTCCCCCACGAATACCGCACTTGCGATTGAATCCTCGCACCTGCGTGACCGTACCTGCGTCCACTCCTTCTGTAGGTGCGATGTCACCAGATTTCAGTAGCAGCAGCAAGTCCTCAAATTCCAAGCTTGATCTGTTTTTTATCCGATCCGCACCCGCCCCCCTCGGGACCCCGTCCAAATATACCAACACATCCGAAAACATGACACATACTTAGTCGAGGCCTCTAATCACGCCAAACAACATCGAAACTATAAATCGACAATCGAAATCCTTCTTTAAACTTTCAAACTTCGACGCACGCGTCTGATTCATATCAAAACATTCTGGAACAACTCCAAAATTCGCGCACAAGTCATAAATCACAATACGAACCTATTCCAAGGTTCAAAATCCCAAACGTACATCGATAACACCAAAGCCCACTTCAAACCAAACTTAGAAAATTCTTAAACTTTCAAAATGTTAATTTTCCGTAAGAAGCGCTGAAATGCTCCCGGGTGATCTGATACTCAACTCGAACATACGTGTAAGTCTGAAATCATCATATGAACCTATTGGAACCTTCAAATTCCAATTCCGAGGTCGTTTACTCAAAATTCCAACCTTAGTCAATTCGTCCAATTTAAAGCTTTCGAAATTAGAATTTTCTTTCCATGTCAACTTCAAACTTCCCGAAATTCTATTCCGACCACACATACAAGTCATAATACCTAAAGTAAAGCTACTCAAGACCTCAAATCGCCAAATGACACGCTAGAGCTCAAAATGACTGGTCGGGTCATTACACTTTTCAGTAGCTAAATTGTAGTGAAAGTGTTTAATTGTAGCTGGATTGTATTAAAGTTGTAGGCAAATTATTTACTAAGAAAAATTCAGCTACAATTATTTGTAGCAGAATTGTGCTAAAGTTGCTTTAGCTTGTGTTTGTTATTTTATCCCGAATTCTACAACCTACAAATGAAAATATCTGTAGAATGTTTTTTTGTTAAAAGTTGTTAGTACTTGATCTCCATATTGGTACTCAATAATATATGTTTTTTGTTGTCTTCTTTTAGCATATTAGTTTATACTTAACATATTATGTGAACATATGTTACTCTAAATGTAAGGTCTCAAACGTTTAGCTTTACAACTAAATGAAATTTCATGCAACGATACACTGATACTCTTAGATAACAATTTTTTTACACAATAACTATAATTATGTCTACACCTATTATACAACAATATATAATCTATTTAAATTTAGCCGTATTGTTAGATAAAGCTTAAAATAAATAAATAAACCCATTTATTAATGAACAAAACAACTACAAACTAATGGCATTATGAGTTAGAAATTATTTACCAAACATTCATTATAGGAGACAATCTTTATTCAAATTAGCAACACAACTACACCACAACTATAAGGACAGATTATCATCAACAATACTCAGTAAAAAAAATTCTTTATACTACATCAATTCTTATTTCCTTTTGGGAGCATTCCTACAATATCTTTTGTTATGCCCTTCGTGTCCGCAATTGCCACATGAAACCATGTACTTCTTTGCATTTATTTCATCATCTGGTTTGTATCTTTATTTTTTAGGTCTCCTTGGCTGCCTTTTCCTAGTAGGTGGCTGGACAACTTTTTCTTCTATTTGTTGTGGAACATCCCATTTACTTTCATCAAGTAGAGAGTCTATTGGTATTTCATAAGTCTGCATAAGGCTCTCCCTCGTGTAATAAGGAGAACAGTAATTTTCATAAGACTCGTTCCTGTGCCTCAAAGTCGCCAGAGCATGTGGACAAGGAAGTTCATCAAGCTGGAATTGTCCACAACTACATCTCCTGTTTTGAAGGCAAACAATGAAGCGCTTCACACCATCTATCACAGTATGGATGTAATTTGTTGAATCCCTCACCTACAATTTTATTACAAACACACAACAAGTTGTCAACACTTGATAAAAAATAAAATAACTATAATTGTACAACAACATATCTATAATTATCAATATATATTTAGTTTAATGAAATCAATGATCTGGTGTTATGGACCATAACTTACTCTCATCTTCTGCGATAATGACTTGTTATCCTCCAACGCTTTGTTGTATTTTTTTCCCAAGGTATGTGAACGTACCCTTTGCATTCAATAACTTTTCATTAGTCCAACGTTCAAGAAGAGTCCTCACGTACACTAATAGTTGAAATACGGGCAGCTCTCTTGCATCTTTGGTTACCGCATTCAAGGACTCTACAATATTTGATGTCATCGTGCATGTCCTGTTCACCGTAGCATGTACCAGAGACCATTTGTGATAAACAATATCGTATATGTATTCTTTAACACGTGTTTCAATCTATTCAATCTTTGACATTCTTTCATTAAATTCATTAAGCGTGTATGATCGTGTCATGGCAAAGTACAATTCGATTAAATTTAGATGACCTTTCTTGAACTTTGACCTTACATTGTCCAAATATGCCACATGCAAGCATAATGTGGCATGCCGGTATAAACTGTTGATGTTGCCTTCAATATACTCTCATTCCGGTCTAAAACAACATACATTTGATTATTTACCATATGTATGTTTGAATTGCTCAAAAAACCACACCCATGATGCATCATTTTTTGAATCAACAACCATGTATGCTAGTGGTAATGTCACGACCCAAAACTACGTGACCGGTACCAGGCACACTACCCGATCTGAGTGAACCAAACCATATGATTCACCCAAATCATATGCATGAAAATCAATTCAACTGTGGAAGCTCCTTGAAAATCATATATATTTTCCAATTCGAAATCATACATAACGCCTTTCATGTTAATAATAATAAGACTAAGTAAAATAAATATATTTTTATGTATGTCGTGTACAACCCCGTTACTACAACCTTTCACAGCTATCTATGGAGCCTCGATACTAAAGAATAAAATCAAACACATGTGCTAATACCCAACTAGAATAAATTAAGAAAACAACATGATAGCTACCACGAAATAGGAGTGGCGCCTCACCATATACCTCAGGAAGAGAGTCATCCTAGCTCGATATGTATCATAGACTCTCTCTAACTTAAGTTCTTGGGACAAACTTTATAAAAATAATGCACCAATATTTTATATAGAACGATAATAATTTTTATCAATTCATGATCCTTATCATTTTAAATAAAAGATAAGTGAAATATAATCCACAATATAAACTTTTAAAACATTTATGTCAATCCAAGATTTTTCATAAAATCATACAAAATCATTCCATTTGCTTAAAATCATTAAAATCACTTTCGGCTCCTTAGGCCTAAACATAAGAAAATCATCCTTACCTTTCACTGGGAGTACTATACCATCACTGTCACAAGAAGGTCAACTAGGTTATGTACCTAGCAGCAAGTATCATATATCCTACTTGCTCAGGTCGTCTCATCGTAGTGTCGTATGAATCGACTCAGCCATGCTAATAATAGTACAAAATAGTACCCTCTCGAGGGAGAGCACTCTGTCGTAGTCTATACCACAAAGTGGCCATCTACGCCTACACCGACACATGTAGTTTTATGACGACGAATATAATACATTCGAAGTCAATCTCGGTGAACACAAGTAACTCCCAAAATATTTGATACTTCAAAAATAGATTCATAGCATAGTAGCCTCAAAAGATCTATTTTTTTTTATCAAATCATAGCATTAATAGATAATCTAAACCATTTGAACAAAATTTAAATAAACAATCTACATGTTAAAGCCTTTAGCAATTTAACGTCAATCTTTAAAAGATACCACAAATGATATTCTATTTATCAATTTTCAACATAAATACTTTTCATAAAAACTTATATTTAGCACTCAAATATGTATACTCTTATCAATACGTAAATTTTGATAAAAACTTATATCGTTTACCTTAAGTGTCATTTTGCCAACAAGATTTAAAATAAAATTTTATAAAATGACATGACACTACATATGCAACATAATATTTTAGTACATGGAGACATCCGTACTTGTTTGTCCCCACAAGCATGAAAGCACATTTGCAAACAACTTACACATTAACTCGAAACATGTTTTTAGAGAAGACCCCTCACGAAGAATAAGTTTTAATCAACTTACCTCGCTTTCTCTTTATTAACATTCGCAAGATTTCAATCCTCTTTAATCGTTACAATGTTGATTAAAATGCTCAAACATCACCAACAAGTCGATATCTACAATTAGATATCTTAACTAAATCAAAATATGACCTAAAATATTAACCAATATTCTGTAGGGACCCGGTCAATCGTTTTGAGCTCTAGCGCATAGTTCGGTGGTTTGAGGCCATGAGCAGTTTCACTTTAGGTATTATGACTTGTACGCGTGGTCGGGATTGAATTTTGGGAAGTTTCGAGTTGAATTGGAAAGAAAAATTGTCATTTCAAAAGCTTTAAGTTGGAAGAATTGACTAAGATTGGATTTTAGAGTAAACGGTCTCAGAATCGAGTTTTGAAGGTTCCAACAGGTTCGTATGATGATATCAGACTTGGGCGTATGTTCGAATCGGGTTTTGGATATCCCGGGAGCGTTTCGGCACCTATTGCAGAAGTTAGCATTTTGGAAGAATTTTATTAATTTGAGTTAAAGTGCATTTCAATGTTATCGATGTCCGTTTGGGATTCCGAGTCTGGGAATAGCTCCGTATGGTGATTCAGGTATTGGGAGCGCGTTTGGAAGTGGATTTGGAGGTCCGTAGGTCATTTGGCGAAAGTTAGAAAATTGGATAATTTTGAGAAGTTTGACCGGAAGTGGACTTGTTGATATCAGCGTCGAATTCTGATTCTGGAAGTTGGAATAAGTCCGTAATATCAAATATGACTTGTGTGCAAAATTTGAGGTCAATCGGACGTGATTTGATAGGTTTCAGCATCGAATGTTGAAGTTTGAAGTTTTAAAGTTCATTAAGCTTGGAATGGGGTGTGATTCATGAATTTGATGTTGTTTGGTGTTATTTGAAGGCTCGACTAAGTTCGTAATGTGTTTTGGGACGTGTTAGTATAATTGGTTAAGGTCCCAAGGGCCTCGGGTGGATTCCGGAATGTTAACGGATCAATTTTTGGACTTAAGAATTTCTGAAGCTTAATGTTTCTGGTGTAATCGCACCTGCGTGACTTTGGCCGCAGGTGCGAGATCGTGGGTGCGACGAATTTGCTCACAGAAGCGAGAAAGGACTGGAGCTAGGGGAGCCGCAGAAGCGGACTAGAGGAGCGCATCTGCGAGTGCGCAGGCGCGAGGTAGCTACCGCTGGTGCGTAAATTGCGCAGATGCGCAGAGCAGGTCGCACCTGTGATGCTCGCAGAAGCGAAGAATTTCCGCAGGTGCGAGGACTTGGCTAGAAAGTGAGGACCGCAGGAGCGGAATTTGGATCGTACCGGCAGAGCCGCATGAGCGGCAATTGGACCGCAGGTGCGAAAGACGGGGTTGGGCAGTGTGTTATTTAAAGAACGAGGGCTTGGCTCATTTTTACCTCATTTCCTCCATGAGAGCCGGTCTTGGAGCGGGTTTGGAGCTCATTCTTCGTCATCAATGTCAAGGTAAGTGATTTCCACTTATTATAAGCTAAATACATGATTATATATAAATTTGAACATGGAAATTAGTTGAAATTGTGAGGGGTTTTGGTAGAAAACCTAGAATTTGGTTTTTTGGACTTTTACCACGAATTTGGGCATGGAATTGGGAATAAATCATATATTTGAGTTCATCAGGTTATGGGTAATGGTTATCTTCGAAAATTTTCGGAAACTGGGCACGTGGGTCTGAGGGTGATTTTTATCGACTTTTTGAACGGAATTGGAATTTGTTATAAATTGGATTATAAGGAGTATTAGAGTATATATTCATGGATTTGCACATTTATTTACTAGTTTTGGAGCATTGAGCATCGGTTCGAGTTACTGGGAAGGCTTGGGAGCCGGAGAAGGAACTTCGGAGCGAGGTAAGTCTCCTTTCTAACCTTGTAAGAGGGAATTAACGCCATAGGTGAATTAAATAAATGTTTGTACCTAATTGTGGGGTCTACGTACGTACGAGGTGACGAGAGTCCGTACGTAGCTACTATTATGCTATTGTCCGGGTAATTTAGGACACGTATCATGCTATACTTGGAATGTTTGTGCCCTTACTTGCTAATATAATCACTTAGTCATGATAGAAATTGATAAAAGAATTATGTGAGATTAAATTCACTTACTTGAAGGTTTGTATGAGATACTTGACTGTAAATGAGAAACTTGTATTTTTTTGAAAATAATTGTTATTTGTGGATCGGGCCGAGCGCCTCTGTAGTAAATAGATGCATCTATGGTTCGCGCCATTCGACCCTCTGGCAGTGCACAATTTAAATAATTATTGGATCGGGTTGTACGACCTCGACATGATTTGCGCATGCTTGTATTTCTTGCCTTGAAATTTATAAACAACGATATTGCCTCCCTGGTCTGAGATAAATTGATAATTTGATATGGCCTCATTGGCCGGAGACATAAATTGTTAAAAGATGAAAATAAATTTGGAAATACCCTATTGACAAGAGAATTAATTACTTGTCTCATGTTATTGTGTTTACCATTGCCTCATGAAAATCCATAATTCATCATATCATTGGTATATTGATTATAGCCCATAGTAAGTGTCCGAGTCAACCCCTCGTCACTACTTCTTCAAGGTTAGGCAGGATACTTACTGGGCATGCGTTGATTTACGTACTCATGCTGCACACTTTTGTGCAGGTACACATAGGTTTAGAGGCCTTGTGGGTGCAGAGGCGCGATTATGGCGGAGACTTAGGTAAGCTGCATTCTTAAGTCCAGTTCCAATCTGGATATAAAAGTCAAGTTCAATCGTCGAAAGTGAGATCTCTTTTAGTATGGTCTTCTTTTCTCTTTTGAGGCAGGTTCTTAAGATAGGAAATCGGGTTTTTTGAATATCTCTCTTCCGACCGATGTTGTAAGTTAGTTAGTTAGAGATCGAAACTGGACCTGAGAGAGTCTAGACTTCTAGTAAGAGTAGGTGCGCCTTAAGTTGAGGAGAGTTGTTCACAAGAAGTGGTTATGAGCTCTTTCTTGTTCCGGTTCAGAAGAGGTTGCGCACCTTCAGTTGCACTAGTGGATTGAATAACCTTTTTTTTAGTGCCAACAAAGTGCATGTGTTCTTGGTTAATAAAAACGCAAGTATAGGCTGGAGGACTGATACTATAAGTAGGACAAAGGCCTTCAAAGAGAAATGAAAGGATTGTTTTAGCATTTTTTCACTTTATCCAAGGAATCCCTTTCTTGGCATTTGTATTTGAGAGAGAGAGCTATGCTTAGGTCATTTCCTTCAGTCAACTTTTTTGGTAAGCCAAAAGTGAACTTTAGGTAAGTAAGAAGTCCCGTATGAAATTCATAAAATATTCATATCTGGCACTTGAGGAGGTTAATCTTAAGTGTTGGAAGCTACTGCTAAGGGACTCCCACTCATCTAGAAAGGATAGGCGTTCGATTAGGGGCCCCTGCCCTCCATTCTCTCAAGTACCTCTCCGCTTCCTCTGCTTGCTTTCATCTCCTTTCGAGGGAGTCTCCTTTAGAGTACTTATATTTCTCCTGTCCAATTGTATTCCGGACAACTATTGTATTTTATTTTACATTCTTAGTAAATGCTCATGCACTTGTGACACCAGGTTTTGGGATGATTATGGGTTGCACTGTATTGGAAATTCTTTTAAAGATATTATTACGTATTTTGTAAACTCCATCTTTTGCTATTTAATTGAGGGGAATAACTATGAATTCAAAATATTAAAATGAGAATTTACTAATTATTGGTGTTGGCTTGCCTGGCAGTAGTGTCCGGCGCCATCACGACCTTTCAAGGATTATGGGTCGTGACATATTCATTTATGGCTCATAAGTTGACCACATGCCTCCAACAACTCAAATCGTCGAATAGATTCACATGCTAGCCCATTCAGCTTCATTCTTATATTTTAACACTTGCAAAATATGCAATTCGAGTGATTACTTAGTTGATCACTTCCAACTTTTGCTAACAAATAATTCCATTAAGTTCATTGTATTCATCAATTTCATCGCCAAGATTACTATTCATCTAATCTCTCATTTTCTTAAAAGTACTATTCATGTCATGAACTAGAGTTTTATAATCCAATCTTTCAACAATTAAAACTTGTAACAAATGCTTCAAATATTTCTTGTAGGAAGGTCCAAATGACAAACGGTTTGAAGAGTTAGAAATGAGACTCGAAGATATTTTATTTGATAGGTTGTACAGCGCATAACTCCTTGTATATATCTAGATATACCCGTCCAAAGTTAGGTCTTGCGCGTACTCATTTGGAACTTTAGTCTATCATGAAATTTCCAACTTGACTTGTCCCAAGGGCTCTCCTTGGGCCCTATATCACTTCAAATACACCTCATACACTTGCTATTATATCCAATTAATATCTATCATATTAATAGTCCTCTTCTGCACACAAAATAATATAATTAGCATACATCAATTTTCGTAATAGCGCTTAGGCACTTTGAAATTTTTTTCAGGGTGCTACAGGTAATATGCTACCTATCACATAGGTAGCAAAAATAAATTCAATTTCAGTAATAAAACTTGAAAATATAAAAAATACAGTCTCAAAAACAACTTTATAACTTTTTTTTACAATTAATCTACATTACCTGTTGTATCCATTGTGCTAGCTGTTAGCATGATTCCCCTATATGCCGATTTCAAGAAGGTGCCATCAACTACTACAACTGGCTTATAATGCTCCAAACCCTTGATAGACGTATTAAGAGCAACAAATTCATACAAGAAACAATCATCTTCAGTCTTCTGTTTACTACCGACCCTGGATAAGTCTTCTCCAAAATATACAAATAACTCGGTAGGCGACTGTAGGAATCATCGGGATGACCTCAAAAATTCCAAGGCCTCTTCCTTTGTTGTCCAAGCTTGCATGTATATTAAGTTCACATCATGTTCCGATAACATGTCAGTTTGTATGTCTTTAGGTGTGTATATTGTCTTAAGATCCTCATATTTTGGCATGACCATGCTGTCAACTACCATGACAGTAGCTTTACGTTGTATATATGTGTTGTCCATCAACAAGCATGTGTGCAAGATGTTGAATTTTTGAACCTTGAACAATGCTGATTCATTTATGCTTGTGGACTTAAAGTGCCACGTACAATTATGACCAACACATACGAGGCAGTAACTACAGAATAAAAAAATAAATAAAAATGTTATGTAAATTGAAATTACTAAGAAATCAGGCTATTTATGCACAACAAATTGTTCTAAACAATTTATATACATAAAAACTACAACTTATACACAATGTGATTTTGACAAATAAAATGTTCTTACTTTCTTGCACTAGACCTTTTCACCCTAAATTGAAACTTATTCATGACAGCATAGTGCTTCATTGCACTGATAATTATTTGCTTGTCTTGGTAAATTTGGCCTACTTCAATTACTTTTGGCGTATGTTCTGTTATGATTATACTTTCATATTCCACAATTGCCGGGGATGTTGGCATATCAATCAACTTCACTGTTTCTGATACTTCTCCAAATATGTTACAATTGCTTGACAATTGTACCGCGGTAGTATTACGATAATCAGAAATACCTGCACTCATTTAAAAATATAATAATTCAGATCTCTGTATATTCAGGTGTTCAGTATTTGACAGAAACTAAATTTGTAGTATACTTGTAGATACTTTGTTCTGTGATCATAATTTGCATTTTTCAAACCTTAATTACTGGGTAACAGTTACACTTCAATTATTTTTAGAGACATAAAAGTTGAACTACATTTGTTTTGTAGTATAGTTGTAGATAATTTGTAGTAAAATTATAGAACACTTGAAATTGAAAAACATCAAGACTAAAAACACAGAGCAACCTGCAATTGTGCTCGCATTCGATATACTGCATTCCAAATCGAAATCCCTTACTATTATACACAGTGGATACATTCCTAGGTTTTATTTTTCCTTTTTCGTCTCCATATACACTCGAACTCCCATATCGTTCTGAATTTTCATTGGAGGACAACGTTCGTTACTCTTCAATGACTACAATTTCGTCGACATCAAAATCTATGTATCTCCCAAAACTATCCCACCAACCATTGAGCTGAAACATTATCGCCATTTTTGACATTATATCGCCAAATTCAATTCAATTGTAGAGAAAACAAGCGCAATCCTATAAAAACTTTAGAATGTAGTTATATGTTTAGAGTTGATTGTCAATACTTCACGTTCATTTGCAATTGTTTTCTTCAGAAGCTATTCTTTTTGAATTCGTTGCCTTTTTAATGGAAAATCAGAGGAAATCTGTGTTTGAGAAGGATTTTGCAGAATTTGGGGCGATGATTGCGTTTAATGTTTGTTGTAGATTTTTATTGTATAAATTTTATAAATGAAATATACGTTGTCCCAAAAATCGCACGGCTAAAAAAGAAGTCTGTCAAAGAAAGGAGTTTATTTAAACGAATGTATATTTTTATAGTTAAAACATATTTATGTTGGGTAAATTATAAAATTGGAATAATTTTGATAATGAGGTTTCATATATTGTATAGGAAAGAAAAAATCTGTTATGCACCGTTAATTGTTAATTTATTATACATGTCAATTCCACTTTTTACTTCTTTTAGTCTCGGTCAAACTTTCCTTGTCGAATCCTATATGGGCTTCCGGGTCCTCAATCAGCTCCGATTCCGATCACTGCCTTCACTTCTATAGAAGATTGGAATCATCAAATTTGGAAAGAGAAATCCTCTGAATCCAATGGCTTCCATGAGTAAGAGTAACACACAAGAAGAAGTTTCTCCTTCTTCATCAGTGAATTGGACAGAACGGATTCTTCTTCCTACTCTGTTAGCTGGTATTTTTTGCTCTCCCTAAACCCTAATTTTCATTCTATTTACATATTTTTTTCGACTGTGTAGCTCTTTTTTTTTTTTCTTTAGCCGAGGTTCAGTAAACAGTCTGTTTGCCCTTGTTGGACAAGGGCAAGAGTACATATTACCTTTTCCAGACCCCCACTTGAGGGATTATAATTGTTTGCTGTTGTTGTTGTAGCTCTTTTTTTTGAAGTTTTTACCTACTTTTTCTTTTCCTATTTTTTTAGCTTTTATATACTTTCTGTTTTATGAGGCAGTATTTGACTGGTATTAACATAAAATTAGAAGTTTCAAGTTAAATTATTTTTAAATAGAAATGTAATATTTTTTAGAAGTATCACATAAATTGGGAGAGTGAGTGTTAAATTTAAATGATCCGAATATAGGGGTATGTATATAAGTAACTTGCATGATGTACTTTAACTTGTTTGAGATTTTGGCGTAGTTGATTAATTGATTGACATGATTGTATTTTTAACCTTTTCTTCTTTTGGAACTTAGGTGTGGCTGGTGGAGGAGCTGGTTTGATATCGAAGCATCGGAAAGTTCATGGCTTAGCAAACATTTGTGCAACTTATGCGACTAATTTTGCAATTGTTACTGCATGTTACTGCGGTAATCCCACTCTTTCACTTGTTTTAAAATGTCTATACCCCCCTTGTCAATTTTAGATTTACGTTGTAGATTCACGTTGAGTCGAATTTAATTTCGAAAATTTTGACTGAATTTGGAGAATTGTGGCATTTTGTTCTCAAATAATTTCTGTTTCCACCTGCTAAGCTTCTATTATTTATATTACTATCTTATTTTTTTGGTCTACAAGTCCAGCTCGTTCTATTGTTACACAATTTAATATTATAATTAAGTCAAGCCGTGGAAGCAGCCTCTTGCAGAAAGGGAATGTAAGGCTGCGTATAATAGACCAAATGTGGTCTAGCCCTTCCCGGACCCCCCGCGTAGCGGGATCTTAGTGCACCGGACTGCCTTTTTTTAATATGACAACTAAATATAACAACTAGTTGGTATAAAGACTTAGCTGTTTTTCTATTGCATATATATTAGGTCCTGTGTTTGCTAGGAGTCCTTTTATTTTGGTTAGATTTGAATGATCGTGTAGAGATTTACCGGTTTAGAGGATAGAGAACCCTAATTTGTATTAAAAGATAAAGTATTTAGCATTAGATAGAATGACCTTGAAGCAGAATGGATACAGAAAAATGAGGTAAACTCGAACTAATTTGGGATTGACGTCACTTGATTGATTTTACAATTAAATAACTCTCCATGCCGTTTATAATTTGAAAGGCCGATAAGTTGGTTTTCTGTTCAGATTTCTGCTCCACGTGTTTGTATCTTTCAGATTCCACGTGTAATTTTGACAATCTTTTGTTTCATCTCATCTGCATTTCTGCACATAGTTAATTCTGGAACACTGTGCTTTTCTGGTGATATTGATCATGGCTTTATCACAAATTTACTGGTAATAAAATCTAGTTGTTCATGTCATGAATAACTTCTTCTTACAAGCCATTCTTCATCCCCCATGACATCTTCAAAATGTTCTTAACAGCTTTATCCCACGACAAGTTGATCCCTATCATTTTTGCTTTTTAGCTTTCTTCTTTGCAAGATGGACTGACCCTGTAACAATGCCGAAACACCTGGCTCTGAACTTGGGACATTACCTTGCTCTTTAGTTTTGTCTATTACTTAGAAGTGTTCTATGGGTCAATGGTAGTCAAAAGAATGAAGATAGACTGATTGCAAGTTTGGTGCTGCTTCTGTCCATTAGCACTGAATACCGAGGTTAATATATCCTCTTTTTGATTTGCCCGGCAGGTGCTCGTGAGTTTGTAAGAGTAAGTAGAACAGGAAAGCCTGATGATCTGTGGAACTCAGCAATTGGAGGTTTTGGTAGTGGTGCCATACTTGGACGCCTGCAAGGTTAAATTTGTAATTCTCTCTCCTCCTCAATGTGTTTGTGTGTGCGCGCCAGCGCGTCAAAGGCTCCAGCAGGGACAGGACAATTTGCACATTAACTGAATATGTGGTCTTTCTTTTTAATGACATCATGTGTTTAGTTATTTAAAAAAAATGGTATGTCTATAATTAATCATGGTACAAACAGTTTCAGTGACCGAGCCTCTTCTTTGATTTTGCATGGTCATGCTTGCTGCTTGTTGAAGTCACATTACGGCAGCTAGATTTTTTAAATACTGCCTTCTTCTTTTTTTTTATCTTAACTGGCAAAAAATCTTTAATGTGTCCATTTGCTAGGAGATCTGAAAATCGAGGAGACTGTTGACAATAGATTCAAAACAAAAAAATTTGCTTTCCTTGGAAAATGATTCAAGGGAGAGTTGTAGGATGTTGGATGCAATGGTTTCTTGCTCAATCCTATCAAGCATCAGTTATAGTATGCTAAACATGTTTTGTTAAATCCAGCTTAAAACTCGAGCTAATTATGCTTCTTTTTCCCCACTCTCTTCAGTTTGTGTTCCAATGATTTGCCATAGTTTGGTGAACAGCAGTTACTCTATGCACTTAATACTTTATCATACTGGTCATACAACATCAACAACTTCCCTCAATTCCAAAGTAGTTGGGTCGACACTAACATTTTGGTGATATTTACTATGGGTTTGATACTTATCAAAAAGGTCTTGTATGAGTTTGATACCTTTTATCAGTTCAATCTTCAATGCAAGGTTTTTATGCTCATGACTCTTTTTTATTTTGTTTATAAGTTTTATATGCTCATTACTCATGAGTCATGATGCAGAAGCTTGTCCAAACAATCTCATTGTCATAACTACTGAAGTAGTTAGTAGTTTGCCCAAACTTAAGATTTCCATATTGGAAAAATACTTGTGCAAAGAGACCAATTAAGCTTGAAGCTTATACTGCATAATCTGGAAAATGCTCAACATTGGCCATCTTTACCCTTGGATATGTTTTGATTTCTCATTCATTGTATTTGAAGCCCACGAAGTCACAATGCCTATCAGAAGCTTTGTGAACTTTACTGCCCCTTTTTCCATAATCCCCGGACCCTGCGTGAATGCGGGATGCTTTATGCACCGGGCTGCCCTTTTTATGCTATTTGCAACTCTAGGGGTATATGACGAAAGTTTTGATGACAACATTTGACCCATGAATTCCAAATCTGTGATTTCTATGTGTTTTTCTCGTAGATGTATTGTTGATCGTGCTTGATACTTATGAACCTGATAAATGGTTGACTTGTCCGTTGGATGATATATCAGGTGGTCAACTTGGTGCTGTGCGTTATTCTGTCATGTTTGCAGTTGTGGGAACAACAGTTGATTATGCTACTATAAGAGCAAAACCAGCGCTGAGAAGCTACTACGACTCTATAGTCAATAAGAGAGATGATTGGTTAAAACTTCCCGAGTGGTCGCCAATCAAAGTGCTTGATGAGGAGGCTCTTGCTGCAAAGCGTGCTCGGGAAGAGGAGCTATACAGAAGTATCCACAATCTGAAGAAGGAATCATAAGGTGGGAAGCATAAGCATATAAGCATTATACATCCATTTCGAGGCTCTTTATCTTTGAGACAAGATCTTTTTTGTGTTTGAGTGAAGTTTCTTTGAGAGGTTACTAGCACAGATCGTAGAAACAGAAATTGCAAAACATTTGATGGATGTTCAACTTTTTTTCTGAGCTTCCATTGCAAGTAGAATTGCGCTGAAGAAAAATGCCTATTCTGAATAAATATTGTACTTTATTAGCTGGGATGGCAATAATTTTGCACTTGAAACCTTAATTTAACTAGAGTACAAGTGGTAATGTTGCTTGCTTCTACTTATCAAGTTCTGCCATTTTTTTTTACAATTTAACAATTCTTTTGTAAAATGCAGAAGGATATTAGTGATACCAATTAGTTGAACTAAGTTCTTGTTATGTTACTATGTCGCTTTAGGTCCAATGTTTCTAGGTGTCTTTTAATCTTGTGAGAAAATTACATATTAGTAGAAAATATAGAAAACACTTAATACGTTTTATTTTTATTTCTAATTTTGTTTTATATAATATTAGATTGGGATGAAATTCAATGAAGTGACATGAATATTGATGAATCTTATAGTTCTAACTTGTTTGGAACAGACATAATTATAATGCAAGAATATTTTGGATACATTCATTGTGATAACACTACTAAAAGAAGCCAAGTTTTTAAACTCGAGTGTTCAGTTAACTACATTTTACTCCATAATTAAGAAATCAATGCCCCCCCCCCCCCCCCGGAGTTCTGCCCAAACAAAAAAAAAAGTAAACGTCTTAAAAATTCACGTGTTAAAAAAGTTCACGTGTGGTAACAAACTTCAGGTGTTAAAAATTCCAAGTATCAAATATTAGTCCAGGTGGCTCTAAGGACCCGTTTGGTCATAGATTTTGTCAAAATAAATTTGGATTTTATTTGTTAAATACATGTTTGGCCATAGATTTTGCCTATATTTTGGCAAAATCCCAAATCCCAAAACCAACTGGTTTTGGGCCAAAATATCACTATTACATTTTTTGAAAATTGCCCCAAACTTTTATATTTTATAAAAGAGCCCACTATTTATTATTTTGTAACAATGTTGCTTCGTCTTCTCGGTCACCTAATAGTGTATCATGTAGTTCATTATAAAAATGATAATTTTGTATCAAATTTATTTATGTTCAGGACTGGTTTGCGATAATATAATGAATGTTATTGATAATGGTACTGTTGGGTATTTGTGATAAGTTTTAGAACTTGTGGGTATAAGTCATGTTTCATGTTTTTTCAAAATAAATTTGAAAAATATGTTTTGAAAACTGATGTCCAAACACATTTTCATCTTCAAACCAAACTTCACCCAAATCAGATTTTTCAGAATAAATTTGGGAATCTATGGCCAAACGCTAGCTAAGCACCTCAAATTGCAGTTCGGGGTAATAGAAACCCCACATAGTTTAGGTGTGCAAGTTGCCAATAGTGCAGAGCTACATAGAGTCAAGGGTGGTCCGTTGAACACGTTTTGTCGAAAAATTATACTGGATATATAAGTCAAATATTACATTTTATACATACATATCAAATTTTGAAAATTTTGACCGGTAGTAAATTTTTTGATATCGATACTAGTTGCAAACTTACCTAAGTTTACGAAGTTTTTAGGGATAATGCATAAAATTCTTTCTGAACTATATCCGAAGTTGCTATGACACACCTTACTTTTGCAGGGTTCCTATTATCCCCTAAACTTTGTTAAAGTGGAATAAATGTCACCTTAAGTGCTGACGTGGCATAGAGAACCAAACATTTGGCAAGCAGTGAAATACACGCACTGTCACATGTAATTTCGTATTTTTTTTAAAAAAAGTTAGTTCAATTTCTTCCTTTTTCTTTTCTTTTTAATTCGAAATGTAATGAAAATATTATTTTGTATTTAGAAAAATGAAAAGGACAATTATTTTTGTATGAACTTGAATAATTATTAGAGGTGTTGAGCATATTTGGATGTCGTTGAAGTTTTAAAGTTGAGATTCAAGCGCTAAATTCATTCTAAATCCATAGTTGTAGATGATATTCGAAAATAAAAATAGAATTTCGAAACCACCATTGTTAACCTTGAAAAAATTTAAAGAACAAAAAAATGGATTTGTCAAAATTCTTGGTTGTTGGCCAAATTGATCACTGGGGTATGATGATGATGTTATTGTGAAGTTGTAGTTGAAATTTGAGCTTGGTTAGTGAGGATTTAGCCGGGTTTTTGTTGAATTTTGACAACAAATATTAGATTTGGAGCTCTTAAAAATGGGTGATAATATGGAGATGAAGAGCTTTTGAAAATCATCTTTGGAATTGACACGTGGCCATTTCGTATAGGTTAGAGCCCCCCCCTTTTTTTTTTTTTTTTAAGTTTTCACGCGCTTGAAGAAGATGTTCTCACGCAGTGCTCCACGTCAGCAATAAAGGTGCAAGGAATTACGAAAAAAATAATTTAGAGGGGTAATAGGACCCCTGCAAAGGTAAGGTATGTTGTAGCAACTTCAGATATAGTTCGGGGGGATTTTATGCATTATCCCAAGTTTTTATGTATTAAGACTTATATTTTATATAGCCCATATGCTAAAGTTTGTTATAAGGAATATGCCAAAATCGCTCTCTCATTCCGCAGGCCTTTTATGCTCCAAATATTATGTAAAAATTGCAGTGGTATCTATTTGTCGCGCTCATTTAATTTGTACTCACTTTTTACTTTTTTTTTTAATTTGTACTCACTGTTTAAATAATTTCAGGCTTTTTTCTCCTCTTTCTTCTTCTTCTTCTTCGGGTAACAATGATTTTATATGGTGTTTGTAAATATATTTAAGGTAGTTTATGATGTTTTACAGTGGTGAGCTATTGTAACTTTTATTTTTTACTATTGTAACGACCCGACCGATCGTTTTGAACATTTGCACTTCGCTCGGTTATTTGAGGGTATGAGTAGCTCTGTATGATGTACTTTGACTTGTGTGAATCGTCGTTTTTGGTTTTGCAGGTATTTCAGAATTGAATTGGAAGAAAGAATTTCATTGTTGAAGCTTTAAATTGGGAGAGTTGACCAAGTTTGAGTTTTTAGCATTTGACCTCGGATTGGAATTCTGATGGTTCCATTTGCTTCGTTAGGTAATTTTTGAATTAGGAGCGCGTCCGGAATGTGATTTGGAGGTCCGTAGTGGAATTAGGCTTGAATTGGCGAAAGTTAGAAATTCGGAGATTTCGGTCGGCAATGAAAAATTTGATATCGGGGTCGGAATGGAATTCCGGAAGTTGGAGTAGGTTCGTAGTGTCATTTGTGACGTGTGTGCCGATTTACTGCATAACTCAATTTTTTATTACTCGGTTTTGATGCATAAATATTGTTTTGGGTTGAATACCCTATTTTCACTGAAATGCCCGAGTGGCTTGAGAGGTTTATGACTGAGTGAGGCCGAGGGCCTGATTTGTGAGGATATTTATGGGATCGGGCTGCACGCCGCAACATGTTTGATATAGGTCGAGGGCCTGAGTGATTTATGCCATGATTTGGCTTGATATAACGCTTGGGCTGAAGGAGCCCGTCCGGAGTCTGTACACACCCCCAGTGAGTGCATGTACCTACTGAGTGCGAGTGCCGAGTGCTAAGTGGCTCGGAGGCACGAGTAATTGTGAGGTATGCCCGAGTGGCACGAGTGATTGTGATGTATGCGCGAGTGGCATGAGTGAATGTGAGGTATGCCCGAGAGGCATGAGTGAGTGTGAGGTTTGTCCGAGGGAATGTATATGAGTGATGTTTTGCCCGAGGGGCTGTTTATGATTTGAATCAAATATTGATTTTGCATGTTGTATTTTACTGAGATTTTATGATATAAACTTTATATGCTTTATTGCTCGTCACTACTGCTCAATCATTATTTATTATTGTTACTTACTGAGCTGGCGTACTCACGTTACTCCCTGCATCTTGTGTGCAGATTCAGGCGTATTTGGACGCGGTAGCGGCTGTTGACTATTCCGGTTGCAGATTTTTCCGGGGATAGCAAGGTAGCTGCCTCGCGATCGCAGCCCTGCTCTCCTCCCTCTTATCTTCCTTTAGTTGTATTTAGCTATTTTTCAGGGTGAGTTAGTCTTGATATTGTTAGACAGATTGTAGTAGATGCTCATGACTAGTGACACCCCGATGTCGGGCTTTTCTTTTCTGCATTTTTGTTCTGATTTGAACTCTTTTACGAAAGTTTTTACGTTAAATAGCCTTGAAATTATCCTTGAAATGAAAATATCATTTTGTTTTAGAATGAGTCGGCTTGACTAGTTCCACGATAGGAGCCATCACGACAGGTTAGGCTTTTGGGTCATGACAGATTGGTATCAGAGCTTAGGTTACATAGGTCTCACGAGTCATGAGCTGGTTAGTAGAGTCTTGCGAATCAGTACGGAGACGTCCGTACTTATCTTTGAGAGGCTGAAAACCCCTTAGGAAAATTTCACTTTCATGTATTCTATCGTGCGGAATTGATTCAGCTTGGAACATAAATCCTTGAATTCCTTCCACGCATTTGTATGCGCACATGAGCGCTCGATATCAGTTGTACATCGCCAGCTTGTGATTGTACGAACGATGTTTGAGATGTGTTATGTGTTTTGGTGATGGGCCAGTCTGGAGGACTTGAGGCCAGGTTTAAACCACAACTTTGGCTCGGTAGCTTTAGTTGTAACTTGTACATTTGGACTCATATGTCCGGTAATACCCTTACAAGTGGAATTTATGGCTCGATGAGCGATTGAATAGATTTGTGATGATTATGATGTAATTGCGGGATGTGTTAAGACGATTTGAATGTGACGAGAAGTGTTTCCTTGAAATGTAAAGGAAGGTCATTGGGCGCTTGATTTTCGTTTTGATGTGACGTACGGTCTCGAGTGTGAATGTTTTGAAGGATCGTTCACGTTGTTAAATTTTGGGACAAATTAAATTCTCATGTCTTGTCAATGAGTTTGGACTCAAGAAGAGTAAGTGATTGTGTAGTTATTGTGGTTGCGTATGGGTATTTCTGATGTTGATGGCTCGAGAAAGATGATCTTCAAAGACGCTTAGAGTCGGTAATATTTTATTGGTTCAGGTACAACAAAGATGCATTTCGATTTGATGCAGCAGTTGGTTAGCAAAGTATGAGGGAAGACATGACGAGAAGTGTTTCGCGGTGGTTAAAGTACTAGCAGGTCAAGTAGGAGAAGTAGAGGTTGAGAAGTTTCTTAAAGGAGATGATTTAACTGAAGGAAGAGTGGAAGATTGGCATATGAATTCAATGGTAGGGTAGTCGTGCACCTTGAGAAAGTGTAGAACGGTTTGGAATCGTGATAGAATGTGATTTGGTCTGCAGACTTTATTTGGAGTGATGGTTACTGTACCGAGAAAGATTGAATATGGCAGAAAGGAGTTTGTTTGAAACGAAGAGGGATGTGAAGATCTGATTATCGTTTCAGGCGTAATATGACTTGAGCTCGGAAGGTATTGTTGAACTTTCAGTTAATGTCAAGAGGGAAAGTACAAACTTATACAAATGGTAGGCGAGCATTAGCTTAGGAAACATTTGATGATTACGTAGTTGTTGCACCTAGTGCAACATCGTTGGAAGATGTCGGTAAGTAATTCCACACGTGGGTTATCTCTGGTGAGTAGTTAGTGGTGGCGCGATGTTCATGAAACTTCTGCGAGAAATATTAGTTGCTACCTGGTAAGAGGTCGAATGTGTGACTGTAGCTGGCGATTCAGAATGTTTATGAGAAGCTTAACAAAAGACTTCGATAAGTCTGGCGGGTTAACGGTGCGAAATCTTGGTAATTGAGAAGGAGAAATCCTTGCGGGTTCCAATTTTATATAATTGCAGCTTGAGGCTAAGTGGGGGAGTGTGCTATTGACGTGTTGATTGCACAGTTATGTGTCGTATTCGTTTCAGTTCGGGGTATACTGGTGAATCAGTTATGACTTGCAGAGGTCGAGATCGATGATGATTCGGGTAAAGGAATTTATGGACACAAGTTGTATTACACTTTATGGTTATAGGAGGACCATAAAATAATTGAGTGGTTATTCACGAAGAATGTAGTGTACATGGAGCGGGAATTAGCTCGGTTGCGTAGGAGTGTGGATTACTCTTTATTTCCCTTGGGTGTTGGTGTGCTAATGGGGAACAGGTCGTTTCGGTCCGTTTGGTCGATTAGTTCGAGATTTGAGTAGAGTGGATGACTCTCAAGAATGGTTCTAATGGATTCAAGATTTATATGTAGCGATTTGGAATTTTCAAGATTTATATATATGGCTAGAAAACTGGGAGTTGTGTTGAACGATGTCAAGACTCGTGGCATTTTATATGTGAATTATACATTTCAGTATCAAGAAGGTGAAGGAAACAATTTTAAGTTCACATAAAGTGTTTCCGGAGTAAGCATTTTTTGTTGTGGTACCTATGGGATACATAAAAAGGGAATTCAGCGGCTTATAAGCCTTAGGGCGGTGTGATTCTATGATAAAGTTCGTGGGGCAAGTTTTAGTTAAGGATAGTAATGTTCTAACAAGGAAAAAGTAGCAATTTGAAGGCAATTTGAAAAGGACTTGGAGAAATAGGACAGCTTGGTAGTAGGTTGGGGTAGCACAGTAATGGGTATGATCGGTTTTTTGGGTACTTATAATGTGGCTAGTATCTACAGGTGTTTCGTGGCAATGCTCTCATATTTGGTAACCTGTGTGGCTTGGTGGAGTTAGAGGAATTCAGTTCAGATAGCTTGGTTATGTGCAAATGGATTTCAAAGTGTTCATGATGGTGTCTACCATGGTTTGAACCAAATATTTTCTATCGGTGTACGGAACGTGTTTTGTATTATGATTTCCTCCTTGAAAGAAGCAAGAAAGAGATTTCTGACTAATAAGATATGTAATTTGCTAGTGATTTAGAGTTGATAATGGAATTCTTATGCTTGTCACATGATGGCATAATAGATGTGGTGTGTTGTGCGGGGATAGGATTTACATGTACAAGGTTAAAGTTCAGTTTTGAAGGGAAGGGCATAAAATCTTAGGCAGCATGGACGGTTTCAGATGACTAGGTAAATAATATTACTATTTGGTATGGCTTGATGAGAGTGTATATTTCAGAAAGGGCAATGTGTTTTGATTTATGGGTACTTCGCTGGTATTGCGACACTCTCCTGGTTGATCGACTGTTGATATTTAAATATTTTCCAGGTGGCACGGAAGAATTTTTAAAGTATTTCTCGTGGGAAGATTGTGTATGAGAGAGGTTTTAGGCATTCGGGCGGTGGTGGTGGAATAAAATATGGTGATTTATGTGTTCTATGAAATTGGAGATTTGGAGTTCTGAGGAGCAGATTGTTTCATGGTTGTGGACTGTGAAGTTGTGGCCGGAGCTAGCCAGATAATAGAAGGTGTTATGATTCCATCATTGTGAACTTTCAGAGGTTGTTTATCTATTGGTGGCTGACCATAGTTGATTTGGGGCCCATTGGTAGGCCCAATTAGGATGTGTATTCTACACCGAGCTGGATTGATTGGCTCCATACTGCTATTGTTGAAGGATGTGCCATTCGGTTGTTGTGAAGCTTATTCGTGTTCTGAAATGATCTGTGAGTTACTCTTCTATGCTACGAGGAGTTGTGATTCCTTGGTTACATGCACATATGGTGCGGTTCTATTGTGGCCTTATAGCGGAATTTGAGCGAGAATAGTATTGGATATTGCTTGGTTGATGGCGTATTGGTCATGTTCTTTTGGGTTTTGAATGGCATGGTGTCGTTTTCTTCTCCGTGGTTATGGTAATGCACTTTGGGTACTTGATGTCGAATTGTGCATGGTTATTGATTTTAGCAGAGTGGCTTGAGGTGTTTCATAAGGAACCGTATTTGGATAGGGTCGCGTATTGCATCAGAGTTATGTGGAAATATGATCCTTTGTGTAAGATTCATGTGTATGGTTCTGCGGTGTGTAATGGGTTCTTAGCATTGCGTCGGGGTGGTACCCTTCAAGCTTGCGGAACGGTTCTCCTGTTTGGGTCATTGTTACGATTGGGTACACTTGGAATGTTGCTATCTGGTGCACGGATTGCACGGATTATGGCTTTAGATTGTATTGATGTGTCATGTCACTATAGTGGTCGTGTTGGATGAGACGAGGTCATTGGGCCTAGAATGGATGCTATCGAATTTGATTGTGGTATAATTGGAAGGATAATATCGGAAGTCGTCTTTGGAATTGGCTATAGTTATTGTAGAAGGAATGGGAGCTCCATGACCCATTGGTCTAATGAATGGTTATGAATTTGGTATGTTTATTTCATCATCGGCAGTGTACGAAGGTTTTAGAATGAGGTTTTGTTTGATATGAGGTTTATTACCGACGCTGGGATGATTTGAGTATATACTGTGATTAGAAATCATTACTTCGAGCATCCGAGCTATGTGGTATTTGAATTTGAGTATTTAAGTTATGGTTACGGCTTTTAGTATAGCTTGTTCAGACTTATACGGTATGTAGATGCGAACTTCTGATCTTATAGGAAATTTTGGATGTTGGAAATTTGATTCGAAGGCTTGTGGGCTAGGTTGAATTGAGAAATTTCAGTTATGCTGTGCTATCAGACCTGTATGGGATAGGGTGATGTGGAATCACCCCCGTGTATGTGTATGGGAAAGTTACACAACGATTTGATGGCTTTTGGAACAACTCTGGGCACGTTCGAGGACGAACGTATGTTTAAGTGGGGGATGATGTAATGACCCGACCCGTCGTTTTGAATATTTGCACTTTGCTCGGTTGTTTGAGGGCATGAGTAGCTCCGAATGATATACTTTGTCTTGTTTGAATCATCGTTTTTTGTTTTGCAGGTATTTCAGAATCGAATTGGAAGAAAGAATTTCATTGTTGAAGCTTTAAATTGGGAGAGTTGACCAAGTTTGACTTTTTAGCATTTGACCTCGAATTGGAATTCTGATGGTTCCATTAGCTTCATTAGGTGATTTTGGACTTAGGAGCGCGTCCGGAATGTGATTTGGAGGTTCGTAGTCGAATTAGGCTTGAATTGGCGAAAGTTGATAATTCAGCGATTTCGGTTGGCAGTGGAAAATTTGATATCAGGGATGGAATAGAATTCCGGAAGTTGGAGTAGGTTCGTAGTGTCATTTGTGACGTGTGTGCAAAATTTGAGGTCATTCAGACGTGGTTTGATAGGTTTCGGCATCGGTTGTGGATTTCGTAAGTTTAGAAGTTCTTAGGCTTGAATCCGAGGGTAATTTGGTATTTTGATGTTGTTTTGTGTGATTCGAAGGTTCGACTAAGTTCGTATGGTGTTTTAGGATTGGTTGATATGTTTGGTTGAGGTCCTGAGGGCCTCGGGTGTGTTTCGGGGTGAGTTTTGAGCGAGTCCGGGCATTTTCGGAACTCAGGTATGGTTCTGGTGCTTGGAATTTTGCGGACCGCGGCAGAATTTCGCGGACCGCGCTTGGAAGTTCTGCAAATCCACTGGTCCGACTTCGAAAGCCTATATCTTTTGATCTACAAGGCATTTTGAGATGATTTAAAAACGAAAGTTGTAGCTCTTCGTGTCTAATTTTCATAAAGGTAAAGAAGTCATTATTTGGACATATATAGAGAAAGTTATGGCCAAAATACTAAATCCTGGCAGTGCAATCCCAAGAATTTTGCGGACAACACCAAAATTTTGCGGACCGCAAAGTGGGAGATTAGAGGTGCACTATATAAACGGGGTTTAGGGTTTTATTTTCTATTTTGGACCTAGGGAGCTCGGTTTGTGGTGAAGTTTCACGGGTTTTTTAAGAAATTCATCGAGGTAAATGATTCTAACTCGAATTTGGTTAAAATACATGAATATATCAATGATTTCATCATTTGATTAGTACTTTGAGGTGAAAATTTGGACAGAATTGTAGAAACTTCATAAAATGAATTTTTGGGATTTGAATGTTGATTCGAAGTCGGATTTGAGTGAAACTAGTATAGTTGGACTCGTGAGTGAATGGGCTTTCTAATTTTTTAAATTTTGTCAGATTTCTAGACATGGGCTCGGGGGCGGGGTTTGAGCCGATTTCGGGTTTTTGGTCTGAATTGGTAGTTTTTCTTGTGGAATTCATTCAATTACCATATATTTGTATTATTGTACTGATTGTGAATAGATTCGGAGCATTTGGAGGCCGAGTCGAGAGGCAAGAGCATCGCGGGGTAGAGATTTGACGGGTTTGAGGTAAGTAACGATCGCAAATCTAGTCCTGAGGGTATGAAACCCCGAATTTTGTATCATTCTACTATTTTGAGGTGGCACACATGCTCGATGACGGGCGTGTCGGCATGCACTGTTGGGGATTGTGACTTGGTCCATCCCGTAGCAACCGTAAAGTTGCATATTTTGTTGAAACTATATGATACTTATATGTTTTAGAAAGAGTTTCTGTAAATTGGGCTAAATGCCATGTTTTGGGCCTTGTGCCAGTGCTGTGTGGACCCTTAGGGGCCTTTTCTTACTATCCTATCACTGTTTTCGATTGAAAATTTATACTTAGTCATGGTTATACTTGTTTACTGCATAACTCAATTTTTTATTACTCGGTTTTGATGCATAAATGTTATTTTGGGTTGAATACCATGTTTTCACTGAAATGCCCGAGTGGCTAGAGAGGTTTATGACTGAGTGAGGCCGAGGGCCTGATTTGTGAGGATATTTATGGGATCGGGTTGCACGTCGCAACATGTTTGATATAGGCCGAGGGCCTGAGTGATTTATGCCATGATTTGGCTTGATATAGCGCTTGGGCTGAAGGAGCCCCTCCGGAGTCTGTACACACCCCCATTGAGCGCATGTACCTACTCAGTGCGAGTGCCGAGTGCTAAGTGGCTGGGAGGCACGCGTGATTGTGAGGTATGCCCGAGTGGCACAAGTGATTGTGAGGTATGCACGAGTGGCATGAGTGACTGTAAGGTATGCCCGAGAGGCATGAGTGACTGTGAGGTTTGCCCGAGGGGCTGTATATGAGTGATGTTTTGCCCGAGGGGCTATTTATGATTTCATCATTTTTGCTCACCTTTGCATTTTTCCTCTGTTTGAAAACTGTTGAAAAATATCTTTAAATGATTTTTACTGGAACTGGGTTTAAACGAGATGTTTTGATTCAAATCCTGATTTTAAAAGCATGTGGTATTTTACTGAGATTTCCTGATATGAAAGTTATATGCTTTATTGCTCGTCACTATTGCGGTTGCAGATTTTCCCGGGGAGAGCAAGGTAGCTGCCTGGCGATCGCAGCCCTGCTCTTCTCCCTCTTATTTTCCTTTAGTTGTATTTAGCTATTTTCCATGGTGAGTTAGTCTTGATATTGTTAGACAGATTGTAGTAGATGCTCATGACTAGTGATACCCCGATGTCGGGCTTTTCTTTTCTGCATTTTTGTTCTGATTTGAACTCCTTTACGAAGGTTTTTACGCTAACTAGAATTGAAATTATCCTTGAAATGAAAATATCAGTTTGTTTTGGAATGAGTCAGCTTGCCTAGTTCCACGATAGGCGCCATCACGACAGGTTAGGCTTTTGGGTCGTGACAGATTGGTATCAGAGCCTAGGTTACATAGGTCTCACGAGTCATGAGCAGGTTAGTAGAGTCTTGCGGATCGGTACGGAGACGTCCGTACTTGTCTTTGAGAGGCTGAAAAACCCTTAGGAAAATTTTACTTTCATGTATTCTATCGTGCGGAATTGATTCTGCTTGGAACATAAATCTTTGAATTCCTTCCACGCATTCGTATGCGCACATGAGCACTCGATATCAGTTGTACATCGCCAGCTTGTGATTCTACGAACGATGTTTGAGATGTGTTATGTGTTTTGGTGATGGTCTAGTCTGGAGGACTTGAGGCCAGGTTTAGACCACAACTTTGTCTCGGTAGCTTCAGTTGTAACCTGTACATTTGGACTCATATGTCCGGTAATGCCCCTACGAGTGGAATTTATGGCTCGATGAGCGATGGAATTGATTTGTGATGAGTATGATTTAACTGCGGGATGTGTTAAGACGATTTGAATGTGACGAGAAGCGTTTCCTTGAAATGTAAAGGAAGGCCATTAGGTGCTTGATTTTTGTTTTGATGTGACGTACGTTCTCGAGTGTGAATGTTTTGAAGGATCGTTCACGTTGTTAAATTTTGGGAAAAATTAAATTCTCATGTCTTGTCAATGAGTTTGGACTCAAGAAAAGTAAGTGATTGTGTAGTAATTGTGGTTGCAAATGGGTATTTCTGATGTTGATGGCTCGAGAAAGATGATCTTCGAAGAGACTTAGGTAACATTTTATTGGTTCAGGTACAACAAAGATGCATTTCAATTTGATGCAGTAGTTGGGTAGCAAAGTATGAGGGAAAACATGACGAGAAGTGTTTCGCGGTGGTTGAAGTACTAGCAGGTCAAGTAGGAGAAGTAGAGGTTGAGAAGTTTCTTAAAGGAGATGATTTAACTGAAGTAAGAGTGGTAGATTGGCATATGAATTCAATGGTAGGGTAGTCGTTCACCTTGAGAAAGTGTAGAACGGTTTGGAATCGTGATAGAATGTGATTTGGCCTGCAGACTTTATTTGGAATGATGGTTACTGTACGAAGAAAGATTGAATATGGCAGAAAGGACCTTGTTTGAAACGAAGAGGGATGTGAAGATCTGATTATCGTTTCAGGCGCAATATGACTTGAGTTCGGAAGGTATTGTTGAACTTTCAGTTAATGTCAAGAGGGAAAGTACAAACTTATACAAATGGTAGGCGAGCATTAGCTTAGGAAACATTTGATGATTACGTAGTTGTTGCACCTAGTGCAATATCGTTGGAAGATGTCGGTAAGGAATTCCACATGTGGGTTATCTCTAGTGAGTAGTTAGTGGTGGCGCGATGTTCATGAAACTTCTGCGAGAAATATTAGTTGCTACCTGGAAAGAGGTCGAATGTGTGACTATGGCTGGCGATTCAGAATGTTTATGAGAAGCTTAACAAAAGACTTCGAGAAGTCTGGCAGGTTAACGGTGCGAGATCTTGGTAATTGAGAAGGAGAAATCCTTGCGGGTTCTAATTTAATATAATTGCAACTTGAGGCTAAGTGGGGGAGTCTGTTATTGACGTGTTGATTGCACAGTTATGTGTCGTATTAGTTTCAGTTCGGGGTATACTGGTGAATCAGTTATGACTTGCAGAGGTCGAGATCAAGGATGACTCGGGTAAAGGAATTTATGGACACAAGTTGTATTACACTTTATGGTTATAGGAGGACCATAAAATAATTGAGTGGTTATTCACAAAGAATGTAGTGTACATGGAGCGGGAATTTGTTCGATTGCGTAGGAGTGTGAGTTACTCTTTATTTCCCTTGGGTGTTGGTGTGCTAATGGGGCACAAGTCGTTTCGGTCCATTTGGTCGATTAGTTCGAGATTTGAGTAGAGTGGATGACTCTCAAGAATGGTTCTAATGGATTCAAGATTTATATGTAGCGATTTGGAACTTTCAAGATTTATATATATGGCTAAAAAACTGGGAGTTGCATTGAACGATGTCAAGACTCGTGGCATTTTATATCATTGTGAATTATGCGTTTCAGTATCAAGAAGGTGAAGGAAATAGTTTTAGGTTCACATAATGTCTCTTCGGAGTAAGCATTTTTGGTTGTGGTACATATGGGATACATAAAAAGGGAATTCAGCGGCTTATAAGCCTTAGGGCGGTGTGATTCTATGCTAGAAATCGTGGGGCAAGTTTTAGTTAAGGATAGTAATGTTCTAACAAGGAAAAAGTAGCAATTTGAAGGCAATTTGGAAAGGACTTGGAGAAATAGGACAGCTTGGTAGTAGGTTGGGGTAGCACAGTAATGGGTATGATCGGTGTTTTGGGTACTTATAACGTGGCTAGTATCTACAGGTGTTTCGTGGCAATGCTCTCATATTTGGTAACCTGTGTTGCTTGGTGGAGTTAGAGGAATTCAGCTCAGATAGCTTGGTTATGTGCAAATGGATTTCAAAGTGTTCATGATGGTGTCTACCATGGTTTGAACCGAATATTTTCTACCGGTGTACGGAACGTGTTTTGTATTATGATTTCCTCCTTGAAAGAAGCAAGAAAGAGATTTCTGACTAATAAGATATGTAATTTGCTAGTGACTTAGAGTTGATAATGGAATTCTTATGCTTGTCACATGATGGCATAATAGATGTGGTGTGTTGTGCGGGGATAGGATTTACATGTATAAGGTTAAAGTTCAGTTTTGAAGGGAAGGGCATAAAATCTTAGGCAGCATGGACGGTTTCAGATGACTAGGTAAATAATATTACTATTTGGTATGGCTTGATGAGAGTGTACATTTCAGAAAGGGCAATGTGTTTTGATTTATGGGTACTTCGCTGGTATTGCGACACTCTCCTGGTTGATCGACTGTTGATATTTAAATATTTTCCAGGTGGCACGGAAGAATTTTTAAAGTATTTCTCGTGGAAAGATTGTGTATGAGAGAGGTTTTAGGCATTCGGGCGGTGGTGGTGGAATAAAATATGGTGATTTATGTGTTCTATGAAATTGGAGATTTGGAGTTCTGAGGAGCAGATTGTTTCATGGTTGTGGACTGTGAAGTTGTGGCCGGAGCTAGCCAGATAATAGAATGTGTTATAATTCAGTCATTGTGGACTTTCAGAGGTTATTTATCTATTGGTGGCTGACCATAGTTGATTTGGGGCCCATTGGTAGGCCCAATTAGGATAGTATTCTACACCGAGCTAGATTGGTTGGCTCCATACTGCTATTGTTGAAGGATGTGCCATTCGGTTGTTGTGAAGCTTATTCCTGTTCTGAAATGATCTGTGAGTTACTCTTCTATGCTACGAGGAGTTGTGATTCGTTGGTTAAATGCACATATGGTGCGGTTCTATTGTGGCCTTATAGCGGAATTTGAGCGAGAATAGTATTGGATATTGCTTGGTTGATGGCGTATTGGTCATGTTCTTTCGGGTTTTGAATGGCATGGTGTCGTTTTCTTCTCCGTGGTTATGGTAATGCACTTTGGGTACTTGATGTCGAATTGTGCATGGTTATTGATTTTAGCAGAGTGGCTTGAGGTGTTTCATATGGAACCGTATTTGGATAGGGTCGCGTATTACATCAGAGTTATGTGGAAATATGATCTTTTGTGTAAGATTCGTGTGTTATGGTTCTGCGGTGTGTAATGGGTTCTTAGCATTGCGTCGGGGTGGTACCCTTCAAGCTTGCGGAACTGTTCTCCTATTTGGGTCATTGATACAATTGGGTACACTTGGAATGTTGCAATCTGGTGCCCGGATTGCACGGGTTGTGGCTTTAGATTGTATTGATGTGTCATGTAACTATAGTCGTCGTGTTGGATGAGACGAGGTCATAGGGCCTAGAATGGATGCTATCGAATTTGATTGTGGTATAATTGGAAGGATAATATCGGAAGTCGGCTTTGGAATTGGCTAAAGTTATTGTAGAAGGAACGAGAGCTCCATGACCTATTGGTCTAATGAATGGTTATGAATTCAGTATGTTTATTTCATCATCGGTAGTTTACGAAGGTTTTAGAACGAGGTTTTGTTTGATATGAGGTTTATTACCGATGCTGGGTTGATTTGAGTCAATACTGTGATTAGAAATCATTGCTTCGAGCATTCGAGTTATGCGGTATTTGAATTTGAGTATTTTAGTTATGGTTACGACTTTTGGTACAGCTTGTTCAGACTTATACGGTATGTAGATGCGAACTTCTGATCTTATAGGAAATTTCGGATGTTGGAAATTTGATTCGAAGGCTTGTAGGCTAGGTTGAATTGAAAACTTTCAGTCTTGCTGTGCTATCGGACCTGTATGGGATAGGATGATATGGGATTATCCCCAGGTATGTGCATGGGAAAGTTACACAACAATTTGATGGCTTTTGGAACAACTCTGGGCACGTTCGAGGACGAACGTATGTTTAAGTGGGGGGAGGATGTAACGACCCGACCAGTCGTTTTGAACATTTGCACTTCGCTCGGTTGTTTGAGGGCATGAGTAGCTCTGTATGATGTACTTTGACTTGTGTGAATCGTCGTTTTTCGTTTTGCAGGAATTTCGGAATCGAATTGGAAGAAAGAATATCATTGTTGAAGCTTTAAGTTGGGAGAGTTGACCAAGTTTGACTTTTTAATATTTGACCTCGTATTGGAATTATGATGGTTCCATTATCTTCGTTAGGTGATTTTGGACTTAGGAGCGCGTACGTAATGTGATTTGGAGGTCCGTAGTCGAATTAGGCTTGAATTGGCGAAAGTTGATAATTCGGCCATTTCGGTCGGCAGTGGAAAATTTGATATCAGGATCGAAATGGAATTCTGGAAGTTGGAATAGGTTTGTAGTGTCATTTGTGACGTGTGTGCAAAATTTGAGGTCATTCGGACGTGGTTTGATAGGTTTCGGCATCGGTTGTGGATTTCGTAAGTTTAGAAGTTCTTAGGCTTGAATCCGAGGGTAATTTGGTGTTTTGATGTTGTTTTGTGTGATTCGAAGGTTCGACTAAGTTCGTATGGTATTTTAGGATTGGTTGGTATGTTTGGTTGAGGTCCCGGGGGCCTCGGGTGTGTTTCGGGGTGAGTTTTAAGCGAGTCCGGGCATTTTCGGAACTCAGGTATGGTTCTAGTGCTTGGAATTTCGCGGACCGCGGCAAAATTTCGCGGACCGCGCTTGGAAGTTCTGCAGATCCGCTGGTCTGACTTTGGAAGCCTATATCTTTTGATCTACAAGGCATTTTGAGATGATTTAAAAATGAAAGTTGTAGCCCTTCGTGTCTAATTTTCATAAAAGTAAAGAAGTCATCATTTGGACATATGTAGAGAAATTTATGGCCAAAATACTAAAGCCTGGCAGTGAAGTCCCAAGAATTTCACGGACCGCACCCAAGTTTTGCGGACCGCGAAGTGGGAGATCAGAGGTGCACTATATAAACGGGGTTTAGGGTATTATTTCATATTTTAGACCTAGGGAGCTCGGTTTGTAGTAATGTTTCACGGATATTTCAAGAAATTCATCGGGATAAGTGATTCTAACCCGAATTTGGTTAAAATACATGAATATATCAATGATTTCATCATTTGTTTAGTACTTTGAGGTGAAAATTTGGGAAGAATTGTAGAAACTTTATAAAATGAAATTTTGCGATTTGAATGTCGATTCGAAGTCGGATTTGAGTGAAACTAGTATGGTTGGACTCGTGAGTGAATTGGCTTTCTAGTTTTGTAAATTTTGTCGGATTTCGAGAAATGGGCCCGGGGGCCGGGTTTGAGCCGATTTCGGGTTTTTGGTCTTAATTGGTAGTTTTTCTTGTGGAATTCATTCAATTACCGTATATTGATGGTATTGTACTGATTGTGAATAGATTCAGAGAATTTGGAGGCCGAGTCGAGAGGCAAGAGCATCGCGGGATAGAGATTTGACGGGTTTGAGGTAAGTAACGATTGTAAATCTAGTCTTGAGGATATGAAACCCCGGATTTTGTTTCATTATACTATTTTGAGGTGACACACATGCTCGATGACAGGCGTTTCGGCGTGCACTTTTGGGAATTGTGACTTGGTCCGTCCCGTAGCAACTGTAAAGTTTTATATTTTGTTGAAACTATATGATACTTATATGTTTTAGAAAGAGTTTCTGTAAATTGGGCTGAATGCCATGTTTTGGGCCTTGTGCTAGTGCTGTGTGGACCCTTAGGGGACTTTTCTTACTATCCTCTCACTGTTTTCGATTGAAAATTTATGCTTAGTCATGGTTATACATATTTACTGCATAACTCAATTTTTTATTACTCGGTTTTGATGCATAAATGTTGTTTTGGGTTGAATACCCTGTTTTCACTGAAATGCCCTAGTGGATTGAGAGGTTTATGACTGAGTGAGGCCGAGGGCCTGATTTGTGAGGATATTTATGGGATTGGGCTGCACGCCGCAACATGTTTGATATAGGCCGTGGGCCTGAGTGATTTATGCCATGATTTGGCTTGATATAGCGCTTGGGCTGAAGGAGCCCCTCCAGAGTCTGTACACACCCCCAGTGAGCGCAGGTACCTACTGAGTACGAGTGCCGAGTGCTGAGTGACTGGGAGGCATGAGTGATTGTGAGGTATGCCCGAGTGGCACGAGTGATTGTGAGGTATGCGCGAGTGGCACGAGTGACTGTGAGGTTGCCCGAGGGGCATGGGTGATTGTGAGGTTTGCCCGAGGGACTGTATATGAGTGATGTTTTACCCAATGGGATGTTTATGATTTGATTCAAACACTGATTTTGCATGTTTTATTTTACTGATATTTTATGATATGAATTTTATATGCTTTATTTCTCGTCACTACTGCTCAGTCTTTATTTATTGTTGTTACTTACTGAGTTGGCGTACTCACGTTACTCCATGCACTTTGTGTGCAGATTCAGGCGTATTTGGATACGGTAGCAGCTGTTGACTATTCTAGTTGTAGATTTTCCCAGGGATAGCAAGGTAGCTGCCTGGCGACAGATTATAGTAGATGCTCATGACTAGTGACACTCCGATGTCGGGCATTTCTTTTCCGCATTTTTTTTTCTGATTTGAACTCTTTTACGAAGTTTTTTACGCTAAATAGCCTTGAAGTTATCCTTGAAATGAAAATATCGGTTTGTTTTGGAATGATTCGGCTTGCCTAGTTCAACGATAGGCGCCATCACGACAGGTTAGGTTTTTGGGTCGTGACAACTATTGTTTACGGTTTCTTCTTTTTCTTTTTCTTAATTGTAAAATGGGTTCGTTAGATTTATTGTTGTTTTTGACAAATTGATGATTGGGATTTTTTTCTTGATGATATTTAGAGGTTATGTTTTAAAATTGAACTCATTTGGAGTAGATTTAGGTATTAAATCGTATATTGGATTGTTAAAATTCGAACAACAAATTTCTGTTTCTGGGCAATTTGCACTTTAGGCCTATTTGGCCTTAAGTGCATGAAAATATTGGTTGCTCTTCAGACCGTTTGGCCTTAAGTGCATCTGAAGTGTAATTTTTCACTTCAGACTTATTAGTCTTAAGTGTAGGAAAACGTTTGTTGCACTTCAGACCTTTTGGCCTTAAGTGCATCTAAAGTATAATTTTTTACTTCAGACTTATTGGTCTTAAGTGCATGAAACCATTTGTTGTACTTCACACTTATTTGGCCTTAAGTGCATCTGAAGTGCAATTTTTCACTTAAGACTTATTGGTCTTAAGTGTAGGATAACATTTGTTACACTTTAGACCTTTTGGCCTTAAGTGCATTTGAAGTGCAATTTTTCACTTTAGACTTATTGGCCTTAAGTGCATGAAACCATTGGTTGCACTTCAGACCTATTTAGCCTTAAGGGCATCTGAAGTGCAATTTTTTCACTTCAGAAAAAAACAATATAACTTCAGACCCGATAAATCTGAAGTTGATCGTAAAGTGGGTAAGCTTGCAATTGTTTTTTTGCAAAGTGGGTATAGCTTCAATTGTGATCCCAAAACTAGGTATAGATGCAAAAATGAAAAAGCCTCAATATTATCTTTTATATATATATATATATCCGTTCATTCTTTTTTATCTGATAGATGGTCAGAACTTCATCTGGGTTCGAATCCTACTGAGAGGTCCACTAGAGATCAGAAATTGTTGAAAAAATATCAAGATCTTTCTTTTGTCCCTTCCAGGCGATCGAAAAAAAAAATGGTTAATATATTCAAGATAATTACGTATTTACAAAATACCATCTCAATTCATCCTATTTCATCATATCAGTGATGTGATATGGTTTCGAAGGATGGACTGGATATGGACACTTCCAATAAGATTTCATTCTTGAACAAAAATCCATTTTTTGATTTATTTCTTCTATTCCATGACGGGAACATGGGAGGATACACGTTACACTACGATTTTGAATCAGAAAAGAGATTTCAAGAAATGTTAGATCTATTCACTCTATCAATAACCAAGCCGGATCTGGTGTATCATAAAGGATTTGCCTTTTCTATTGATTCCTGCAGATTGGATAAAAAATAATTCTTGAATGAGGGCAGGGATGAATCGAAAAAGAAGTCTTTATTAGTTCTACCTCCTATTCTTTATGAAGTGAATGAATCTTTTTCTCGAAGGATCAGAAAAAAATGGGTCCGGATCTCCTGCGGGAATGATTTTGAAGATCCAAAATAAAAAAATAATGGTATTTGCTAGCAACAACATAATGGAGGCAGTCACTCAATATAGATTGATCCGAAATCTGATTCAAATCCAATATAGCACCTATGGGTATAGAAGAAATGTATAGAATTGATTCTTTTTAATGAATAGATCCGATCGCAATTTCGAATATGGAATTCAAAGGGATCAAATAGGAAAGGATACTCTGAATCATAGAACTATAATGAAATATACGATCAACCAATATTTATCGAATTTGAAAAAGAGTCAGAAGAAATGGTTCGAGCATCTTATTTTGATTTCTCGAACCGAAGTGTTCTTTATTTTGATTTCTCGAACAGAAGAAACAGTAAGTGTTCTATATCTGAAAGTGATTATATTTCACGAATCTATGGTTATATTCATCGTTTAATTCGAGTTTAATGGAGGAAATTGGGATTTTTGTAAAAACTTTTAAAAAACGGAAATTCATGATTTGGAGGATGATTTTGTAATTGGAATTTGATAAAATTGGTATGGTTGAACTCGTATCAGAATAGGTATTCAAATTTCGTAAACATTCTGTCAGGTTCCGGGAGGCGGGCCCCACATTGACTTTTGGTTGACTTTTTAAAGTAAAATTTTAAGTTGACATTATATTATTTGAAATTATTTTTGATGAATTTTAATGAAGTTATACAATCAATTTGGATAGATATGAGCTGTCCAGAGGTCAATTCAAGCAAGAAGGCTATTTTGGAATATCGGCTTAACTTCAAAAAGGTAAGTATCTTGCCTAACCTTGAATGGGAGAAATTACCCCTTAGGCATTAAGTCTTATGTGAAAATTGTGTAATTGAAAATTATGTACGCGAGGTGACGAGTACGTACTTGGTTTATATGTGCAAATTATATAGATTAAAATTCGTAGACGCCTTTATGTATTAAATTGGAAATTATTGGCACTTATTAAATCCTTTATTTTTCATTCCTCATTCCTTGTTTGTCGATGTTGTTTTTATTTGATAATTTGGTGTGATTGCCACATTCAATTTTTTCATATTTTAAATACTGTGGTTAGTTGGGTTGACCTTTCTTGGAAATAATCTCATTATGGATTCCTTCTCTGAAAATAATTATTAAAAAATTAAAATGAGGCATTAATATATATTTATCAAAAATTTGAATTAAAGAAGGCATTGTCCTATGCTGAGTTACTTTTCCATCTCTGTTGTTATTTTGAGGTTTTATATACATTGTGTGGAGCCTTGGGCTATTTGCTGTGAAATTAATTGATTTTATTGTATCTGTGGAGTTGGTTGTGACCTGTGGGCAAATTGTGACATGAATTGTTGTATTGTATTATCGTTTAAACACTCTCCTTGATGTTATTTATGCTTCCTACCTTGGATGTTAATGATATACATGTGCTTGGTAAGGAAGAGTGTAAAGAACGAAGGGTGATGCCATGCCATTTCAGTTATATTATCAAGTCAGGAAAGGTATAAGGCACGAAGTATGATGTCGTGCCATTCGAGTGTGTAAAGCACGAAGGGTGATGTCGTGCCATTTCAGTTATATTATTATGTGAGGAAAAGTATAAAGCACGAAGGGTGATGTAACGACCCGACCGGTCGTTTTGAGAGTTGTAGCCTCGTTCCCTCTTTTCTGCTCATTTTTGTACTTCACTGTTGCTTTATGACTTATCAGGTTAGTTGGTTCGGGTCCGGAGAGCATTCAGAGTGAGTTGAGACACTTAGTCTCTTAATTGAAAACTTAACTTGGAAAAGTCGACTGGATGTCGACTTATGTGTAAACGACCTCGGATGTGAATTTTGATGGTTCCGTTAGCTCCGTTGGGCAATTCTGGACTTAGGAGCATGTCCGGATTGTGATTTAGAGGTCCGAAGTAGAATTAGGCTTGAAATGGCGAAAGTTGGAATTTTGGAAAGTTTGACCGAGAGTGAACTTTTTGATATCGGAGTCAGATTCTGATTCCGAAAGTTGGAGTAGGTTCGTGGTGTCATTTATGATTTGTGTGCAAACTTTGAGGTCAATCGGACGTGATTTGATAGGTTTCAGTGTCGTTTGTAGAATATGGAAATTTCAAAGTTCATTAGGGTTGAATCCGTGTGTAATTTGCGCTTTTGATGTTGTTTGAGGTAAATTGAGGAATCGACTAAGTTCGTATTGGGTTATAAGACTTGTTGATGTGTTTGGTTGAGGTCCCGGGGAACTCGGGTTGATTTCGGGTGGTTAGCGAACTTTGAGTTGGTTGGTTTGTTTGGGTTTTGAATGGCCATTTGAGGTCGGATTTTGATAAATTTGGTATGGTTAGACTCGTGAGTGAATGGGCTTTCAGGTTTTGTGACTTTTGTCGGATTTCGAGACGTGGACCCGGGGGCCGCGTTTGAGCCGATTTCGGATTTTGGCTATAATTTAGTACTTTTCTTGTGGAATTGATCCCTTTAGCCTATATTGATTGTATTGTACTTCTTATGGCTAGATTCGGGATGTTTGGAGGCCGATTTGAGAGGCAAAGGCATTTAGGAGTAGAGTTTTGCCCGGATTGAGGTAAGTAACACTTTCAAACTTGGCTATGAGGGTTCAAAACCCCGAATTTATGTGTTATGTGGTTGGTATTGAGGTGACGCACATACCAAGTGACCGGCGTGCGGGCGTGCGTCGTAAGAACTATGACCTGGTTAATTCCATGGCACCGTATAGCGATTCTATATTGTTGATATCCGTGTTTTCATCATGTGATAAAGTAATTGAGCTGTCAATCATGCTAGATATCATGTTTAGGCTTTGTGCTGGTACTGTTAGGATCCTGATGCATATAGATACAAATGGTCCAATGGGAGCAAGAATTTCCAGGAACATTTGGAATAGTCCATTTAGGAGCAGAAGAGCCGTTTTCAAGTAGTGTTCGATTGATTTTGTATTAATCAATATTCGATTGATTGGTATGAGGTTATCGACAAAAAAGATTTGTCTAAGCCACTTCGTTTCTTTTTGTCCAAGTCACTTCTTTTTTGTCCAAGTTACTTTTCTTTTTGTTTAGCTCACTTCCCTTTTTATTGTATGAGTTTCGAAAATATCCCCATTCATAGGCCCGAGATCTGCATCTATGAATTGGAAGGTCCGAATGATCAACTCTGCAATCAGTTGTTAGAATCAATAGGTCTTCAACTTGTTCATTTGAAAAACAAAAAATTAAAACCCATCTTATTGGACGATCATGATACTTCCCAAAAATCGCAATTCTTGATCAATGGAGGAACAATATCACCATTTTTGTTCAATAAGATATCAAAGTGGATGATTGACTCATTCCATACTAGAAATAATTGTAGGAAATTTTTGGATAACCCTGATTCCTCTTTCTCAATGATATTACACAATCCAGACAATTGGTTGAATCCCGTGAAACCATTTCATAGAAGTTCATTAATATCTTCTTTTTATAAAGCAAATCGACTTCGATTCTTGAATAATCCACATCACTTCTGCTTCTATTGGAACACAAGATTCCCCTTTTCTATGGAAAATGGCCGTATCAATAATTCTGATTTTACGTATGAACCAGGGGCGTATGGAGGATTTTTGCAAGCGGTGTTGATACTAAAGAGGGGCAAATTACTGATTCTATAGTATATATTTTTTTCTCTTTAGCTGACACAAATATGTCTTAGCATATTGGTTTAGCTGATTCTTTTCATCTATGGAGAGATCATGAGTTCGATCCCGTAGAACGTCTATTTTACGAACAAAAAAAAGCTCTATAATTTATTAAAAGAATAGGAGCTTATGGGGGAATCAAACCCTTAATCTCAAACATGATAATCAGTCTCTTAACCATTAGGATACAAATCAAGGTTTATTAAGCTATGTCATTCCTATTATATGTATGACTTTTGTGTATTAATTATACACCAGAGTTTAAAAATTTTGGACGAAGCTGTCATGACCCAAAATCCAACTAGTCGTGATGGCACCTAACGCAACCCGTTAGGTAAGACAACTTTCAACTATCCAATTCCAATAACAATTATTAATGTAATTTAAGTAAATAAAGATCTTAATATTATACATTCCCCAAGAACTGATAGTACAAATCATGAGTTTCTAAGAATAGAGTTTACAAAGCGGAAATAAAATAAATACATAGTCTGTTTGAATAGTACATGAACAGAGCTTTTATAAATCTAAGGCTACCATGAACAAGAGACAGCTACAACAGGAACGCAGGTACATCTTCAAATCCGGCAACCATCGAGCACAACAACAACAACGGCCAATATCTGCACGTAATGTGCAGAAATGTAGTATCAGTACAACCGACCCCATGTACTAAGTAAGTAACAAACTTAGCCTTGGGTTGAATGCAGTGACGAGATTTTACCAAGGTCGGGTCCAAAACCAATAGTTCACCACAGTCCATAACAACGTAAAGCAAATAATATATTTGCAATTGGTCACACTTGTCTCTCCAAGTTACACAAATCTATTCCAAGTTCTTTAATAGTTGGCTAATTTTTTGGTCTCACAGCTGCAGCAGAAACTTGAGATGATCGGGAAACTCCGTGAGGAGGTCGATGTGATAAAAGCGGAGTCCTTGAAGTGGAAAGAAGGTATGGACCGCTTTGCTGCAGAGAAAGAGGCTACTCGAGCCCAACTATCATCGGCCGAAAACCAACTTCAAAGTATGAAGGAAAAAAGCTTGGTTCAAGCAAAAAAGAATAGAGGAGCTCGAGGCTCGGTTGACCTCCGAACTTGTCAAGGCCAAATCTGACGCCGAAAAGGCAAAGGCCGATGCGGATGCATTTGTGGCCATTTATCGGGTCGATGCTGAAGTTGCTCAAGTACAAGCAAGAGAGGCAGCCGAGACCGCCAGCACTCTAGCACATTGGGTTGTTGAACTTGCTAAATGTCGATCTCGGCGGGAGACCCTCGAGGAGATCCATGCTCGAGGTTTCGATCTCTCCGAAGAGATAAAAAAGGCTAAAGAGCTCGAAGCTGATACTGAAGCCTTGGCTTCTGATGATGACGAATGCTCAGCTAAATCATGATTTCAAAAATAGTTCTTCCTTTCAAGTACATTAGTGAAAAACCCAAATCGTTTACCGAAATTTCCAAAAATATGAATAAGTTTGAAAGCAATAATTTTCCCAAAAATTCTTTCAATAATAAATGAGATGTTTCATTTTCTTTCCAGATAACCTGTGTAAAAAGAAATGCATCACTATGCCCATCTATCAAAAATTTGTGAAAAATCATGAATGATGTGATGCTATACAGCATGAGAAAAATACATCTCTATGCATGTATGTCATGTGTGCATGCCAATGCGATGCAACTCAGTGATAAAATCATAAACAACTACTCGGGCATACCTTACAATCACTCGTAAACAGCCCCTCAGGCTTACCTCACAATCACTCGTAAACTGCCCCTCGGGCATACCTCACCATCTCTCATGCCTCCCAGTCACTTGGCACTCAGTACGTACCTGCGCTCACTGGGGGTGTGTTCAACCCAAGCGCTATAATCTGCACGGACAACTCATGTGTTGCACGGACAACTCACGTGCTATAGTATCAATATCTATATCCACACGGACAACTCACGTGCTATAATAAGCCAATCTAGCCTGCTGCGGCGTGCAGCTCGATCCCATAATAATAAAGTATATAAAGCTAATATGGCTTGCTGCGGCGTGCAGCCCGATCCCAAAAATATCCTCACATTCAGGTCCTCGGCCTCCCTTAGTTATCAATCTCTCCAGTCTCTCTCTCATGGGCTCACAATATCATGAGAATAATCCAAAATGACGATATGATGTATCAATGAATAACAACAGAGACTGAGATATGATATGTAATGAAATGAATATGACTGAGTATGAATTTTCAATTTAAAACAAATTATTCACAACAATATGACCTTTGTGGGTCCCAAAATATTACCACATAGCCTCAACATAAATTTTAATATGTTTTTCATCTCAATTTTTTTAACACATAAAACCGTATGAAAAAATGCCAAGATTATTTAACTACAAAATTCCACATAAATAATTATGTCACAATATCTATAGTGCACGCCTACACGCCTGTCACCTAGCATGTGCGTCACCTTCCAACAATTCACATAATACATATATTCAGGGTCCATACCCTCAACACCTAGATTAGAAGAATTACTTACCCCGAACAAGCCAAATCCAATGCCGAGCAAGCTAAACAATGCTCCAGAAATCCCATTATGCGCGTATCCACTCCTGAACGGCTAGAATCTAGTCACAATTAATTTGATTCAGTCCATAAAATTTATAGGAATTAATTCCATATCAAAATACTAATACTTTTTCAAAAATCCGAAATTATGCCCCAAAATTCACCTGTGGGGCCCACATCTCGGAATTCGAAGAAACTCACAAAATACGACAACCCATCCAATTACAAGTTCAACCATACTAATTTCACTCAAATCCGACTCCAAATCGGTATTCAAACTCGGAAAAATTCATTTTGTGACATTATAAAAAATCCTTCTATTTCTCTTGAAGATTCTATAATATTACACCAAAAATGAAGATTAATTCATAAAATATAACTATAAGGGAGTCAAGAATACTTACCCCAAGTTGTGTGAAAAAATTCCTCTCCAAAATTGCCAAAACCGAGCTCCAAAATCATAAATGGGTAAAAATCACGAAACCCCGAATTTAAGCTTATGTCCCAGCGATTTCCGCATCTGCGGACAAGGGGTCGCACCTGCGACCCTCGCTTCTGCGGACAAAATTGCGCGCCTGCGGAAACAGTCGGCCTTCTCAAATCTCGCATCTTCGGTGCCCTTCTCGCATCTGCGGGCTCGCAGATGCGCATTCCCCTTCGCACATGCGGCCTCGCAGATGCGGCAAATTCCTCGCACCTACGAGCACTGCCCAGTTTACACTTGGTCGCTTCTGTGACTTATTTCGCGCACATGCGGCTTCGCACATGCGATCAAAAGCTTCGCAGGTGCGATCACACCAGTAGGCAGCAGTTCTAGAAATGTTTCAAGTTGGATTTGATCCGTCAATCATCCGAAACTCACCCGAGCCCCTCGGGACCCCGTCTGGACATACCAACAAGTCCCATAACATAACACGGACCTATTCGAGGCCTCAAATCACACCTAACAACATCGAAACAACGAATTACACCTCAATTCAAAATCAACGAACTTTAAACTTTCAAATTCTACTTCATCTGCCGAAACACCTCAAATCAATCCGGAATGACTTCAAATTTTGTACACAAGGCACATTTCATATTACAGACCTATTCCAATTTCTAGAATCGGATTCCGACCCTGATATCAAATAGTTAACCCCCCGGTCAAACTTCAAAAAAATTTAACTTTCGGCATTTCAAGCCTAATTCCACTACGGAACTCCAAATAATTTTTCGGATGCGCTTCTAAGCCCAAAATCACCATATAGAGCTATTGGAACCATCAAAACTCCATTCCGGGATCGTTTACACATAAGTCGACATCCAGTTGTTATTTTAACTTAAGCTTTAAACCTTGGAAATAAGTGTTCTAATTCATTCCAAACCTCACCAAACCCGAACCATTTACCCCGACAATTCACACAACAACTGTAAAGTACGATTTGAGCAGTAAATGGAGAAACAGGTTATGATACTCAAAACGACCAGCCGGGTTATTACATTCTCCCCCACTTAAACATACGTTCGTACTCGAACGTGCCAAGAGTTGTTTCCAAGCCATCAAATCACTGTTCCATCTTACCACACATGTACCCAGGGGTGAACCCTCGTCACCCTATTTCATATAAGCTTGACAACACAATACAACTGAAATCATTGATTTAACTTTAGCCCATAAACCTTAGAAAGTAATTTCCAACCTTTCGAATTTCTTTCAAGACACGAATCTTACATTTACACATTGTATGAATTTGAACAAGCTGTATCAAGCCATAACCATCACCATAACCATGAATATAATCACCTAACGTATTACACAACTCGCATGCTCGTAGCACCATTCCTGATCACAGTGACTACTCCAAAACCAACCACATACTAGTATTAAACCCATATCGAACCAAACCTCATCCCAAAACCTTCGTACACTGTTGATAATAAAAGAAACATGCAAAATTTCATGACCACTTACAAGAACCATAAATCGCTTTCTGAGCCGACTTTCAATATTATCCTTTCGAACATACTGTAATCAAACTTGATAGTATCCATTCTAGGTCCAATGACCTTATATTACTAAACACAACTATTTCCACAGACATGCCGCACCAATATAACTCAGAGTCACAACCCGTGTATCTGTGCACCAATACGCAACAATTCAAATGTACTCAGTCATGAAAAATGACTCAAATAAGAGTACTGCCCCGCAAGATTAACAAGTACCACCACAACGAAATGCTGAAAATTCATAATACACCGTAGAACCATCACCCGATCCTAACACAAGGTTCATACCTTAACAAAACTCCGCTGTAATGCGTGACCCCATCCAAATGTTGGTCCATATTATCTACCTAGAGTTACCCTGCTCAAAAATCAATAACGACGGAGAGGCAAATGACAAAAATGCCACATAAAACCTGAAAGAACATAACCATTACGCAATCGATCATGCAATACCCAAATACTCATCACTCTCAAATTCCGCTATAAATCTCAAATAGAACCGCACCATGTGTGCACATAACCAATGAATCACAACTCCTCGTAGCATAAATGAGTAACTCACAGATCGTCTCAGAACATGAATAAGCTCAACATCAACCGAATGGCACATTCTTCGACACTAGTAGTATGGAGCTAACCAATCCAACTCGGTGTATAATACACCTCCTAATTGGGCCTACCAATGGACCCCCAAATCAACTCTTGTCACCCACAATAGATACATAACCCTCCAAAAATTCACCGCGACTGATTCATAACACACCTTATCATCTGACTAGCTTCGGCCACGTCTTCACAGTCCGCAACCATGAACAATCTACTCCTGAAACTCCCAAATTCCTAATTCATAGGACACATGAATCATCATACTAATCCCAATTCTAGCCGTTGAATGACTAACACAACTTTCATGCACGATCATTTCACAAGAAATACTCCCATAATTCTTCCGTGCCACATAGCAATAATTTGAATATCAGTAGTCTATCAACCATGTGAGTACCGCAATACTAATTGTACATCCGTAAGTCAAAATACAATGCACCTTCTGAAATCCGCCCCTTCTCATACAACACCAAGTAGTAATAGTGTTCATCTATTTATTTGGAACTGCCCATGTTGTCCAATATTCGTTACCTTCTCTTCAAGACTGAACTGTCACCTTGTACATGTAAATCCTAATCCCGCACAACATACCACATCTATTATGCCATCATGTGACAAGCACAAAAATCCCATTATCAACTTTGAGTCACCAATAATTTACATACCCTTTTAGTTAGTAACCTTTCTCTTACTTCTTTCCAGGAGGAAATCACAATACACAAAATGTTCTCCATACCAGTAGAAACCATCAAGAATACTTTGGAATTCATTTGCATAACCAAGCCATCAGGACCGAATCTCTCCAACTCAACCAAGACACGCAGGTCACCAAACCCAAGAATATTGCCACCAAAACATCTGCAAAGTCTTACCACGTTGTAATTACCCAAATGACCGATCCTACCATTACCATACTGGTCCAGTCTACTATCCAGTTGTCCTATTTCTCCGAGTCCCTTTCGAATTTGCCTCCAAATTGATATTCCTCCTTGCTAAAACACCATGATCTTTAACCACAACTCAATATAAGACACCATAACATAAAACTACACCGCCCTAAGGCCCATAAATTAATGTATTCTTCTTAAGCACCTCCATAATTCCCACAACTGTAACACTTACTCTGAAAATACCTTATGTGAATTTGAAATTGTTCTTCTTACCTTCCTTATACTAAAATGTAGAATCCATAGTCATACAGAATTTCCGCAAGTCCAGGCACCATCAAATAAAAATCTCAGATTTTATCCATACACAAGTCCGGAGAAATTCTCAATTGCTCTATATATACACCTCGAACCTAATGGAACTTTCTCGAGAGTCACCCACTTCGTTCAAATCCAAATTGCACCGCCAAAATGGGCTGAAAGACACATGGCCCATTAGCACAGCATCACTCAAAGAGGTAATCCTTCCTTAACACCACTGATCAAATTCATACTCCGTACGCACTACATCATTCACAATTAACAACTCACTCATCCCATGATTTTAATATTTTCATAAAGTGCCATAAACCTTATCCAGAAATTTCCTTAATCGAGTCATTCTTGAACTCCACCCTTGCAAATCATAACTAATCCACAAGTATACTTCTGACCAGAACAAACAAATTTGACACAAAACCATAAATTGAATTGCCAATAGTAGACTACCCCACTTGGCTCAAAGCCATAATTTTAAACACTCATTAACTCACAATATCCATACTCTATTACCGCCATAATACCGCAGTCAGTACAACAAAAATTCTTCTCACGCTCATGCAACACCAACCATAAAATACCTCATTCATCCGCTAAGCTCGCATTCATTCTCTTAACACTCAAGTCAACTTTCTCAACCATATTCAAATTCAAATCTCATCACATACGCCATACTGGCTGAAGAGAAGCTCTCCATTCAAATTATAAGGAACACACCTACGTAGATTACTCCGCGGGAGATAACCCACCTGCTTAGCCTCAAATTTGTATCTTGTTATACCCTTTCGCAGTCACAATTACTACGCAATCACTTACTCTTTCAAAGTCCAAACTTATTAACAGGACATGAGAATTTAGTTTGTCCCAGAATTTAACAACGTGAAAGATCCTTCAAAACATTCACTCGAGATTGTACGTCACATCAAATCAAAAATCAAGCACCCAATGGCCTTTCCTTAACATTTCAAGGAAACACTTCTCGTCATATTCAAATCGTCTTAACACATCCCGCGGTCACATCATACCCATCACACAGTCATTCCACCGCTCATCGAGCCACAAATTTCACTCGTAGGGTCATTACCGGACATTTGAGTCCAATAGTACAAGTTACAACTGAAGCTACCTAGCTCAAGCTGTGGTCTAAACATGGCCTCAATTCCTCTAGACTGGCCCATCACCAAAACACATAATACACACCTCGAACCTCATTCATAGAATCACAAGCCGGCGATGCACATCTGATACCGAGTACTCATATGCACATACGAATACGTGGAAGGAATTTAAAAAGTTATATTTCAAGCTGAATCAATTCCGCACGATAAGGAAAGAAAGATGGGAAGTATATATCCTAAATGCTCTGTAGCCTCTCGAAGATAAGTATGGTTGTCATCATACCGATCCGCAAGACTCTACTAGACACTTGCTCGTGACTCGTAGAACCTATGAACTTAGAGCTCTGATACCACCTTGTCACGACCCAAAATCCAACTAGTCGTGATGGCACCTAAACCAACCCGTTAGGTAAGCCAACTTTCAACGGTCCAATTCCAATAGCCATTATTAAAGTAATTTAAGTAAATAAAGATCTTAATCTTATACATTCCCCAAGAACTGGTAGTACAAATCATGAGCTTCTACGAATAGAGTTTACAAAGCGAAAATGAAATAAATACATAGTATGTTTGAATAGTACATGAACAAAGATTTTATAAATCTAAGGCTACCATGAACAAGAGGCAACTACAACAGGAACGCAGGTACATCTTCAAATCCGGCAACCATCGAGCATAGTAACAATAACGGCCAATATCTGCACGCAATGTGCAGAAATATAGTATCAGTACAACCGACCCCATGTACTGAGTAAGTAACAAACCTACCCTTAGGTTGAAAGCAATGACGAGCTTTTACCAAGGTCGGGTCCAAAACCAATAGTTCACCATGGTCCATAACAACGAAAACAGCCCCTCGAGCTTACCTCACAATCACTCGTAAACAACCCCTCGGGCATACCTCACCATCTCTCATGCCTCCCAGTCACTCAACACTAGGCACTCGGCACTTGCACTCAGTAGGTACTTGCGCTCACTGGGGGTGTGTACAGACTCCGGAGGGGCTCCTTCAGCCCAAGCACTATAATCTACACGGATAACTCACGTGCTGCACGGACAACTCACGTGCAATAGTATCAATATCTGTATCCGCACGTACAACTCACGTGCTATAATAAGCCAATCTAGCTTCCTGCAGGCGGCCAGCCCCGATCCACATAATAATAATATATATAAAGCCAATATGGCATGCTGCGACGTGCAGCCCGATCCCAAAAATATCCTCACATTCAGGCCCCCGGCCTCCCTCAGTCATCAATCTCTCCAGTCTCTCTCTCATGGGCTCACAATGTCATGAGAATAGCCCAAAAATGATGATATGATGTATCAGTGAATAACAACTGAGACTAAGATATGATATGTAATGAAATGAATATGACTGAGTATGAATTTTCAATTTAAAACAAATAATTCACAATAATATGACCTTTGTGGGTCCCAAAATACTGGCACATAGCCTCAACATAATTTTTAATATGCTTTTCAGCTTAATTTCTTTAACACATAAAACCGCATGGAAAATGCTAAGATTATTTAACTACAAAATTCCACAGAAACAATTATGTCATAATTTCTATAGTGCACGCCTACACGCCCGTCACCTAGAATGTGCGTCACCTCCCAACAATTCACATAATACATATATTCATGGTTCATACCCTCAACTCCAAGATTAGAAGAGTTACTTACCTCGAACAAGCCAAATCCAATGTCGAGCAAGCTAAACAATGCTCCAGAAATCCCATTATGTGCGTATCCACTCTCGAGTGGCTCGAATCTACTCACAATTAATTTGATTCAGTCCATAAAATTTATAAGAATTAATTCCATAACAAAATACTAATACTTTTTAAAAAATCCAAAATTACGCCCCAAAAATAACTTGTGGAGCCCACGTCTCGGAATCCGACGAAACTCACAAAACACGACAACCCATTCAATTACAAGTTCAACCGTACTAATTTCACTCAAATCCGACTCCAAATCGGTATTCAAACTCGGAAAAATTCGTTTTGTGATATTATAGAAAATTTCTTCTATTTCTCTTGAAGATTCTATAATCTTAAACCAAAAATGAAGATTAATTCATGAAATATAACTACAAGGGAGTCAAGAACATTTACCCCAAGTTGTGTGAAAAAATTCCTCTCCAAAATCGGAAATGGGTAAAAATCACGAAACCCCGAATTTAAGCTTTTGTCCCAGCGACTTCCGCATCTGTGGACAAGAGGTCGCACCTGCGACCCTCGCTTCTGCGGACAAAATTGCGCACCTGCGTAAACAGCCGGCCTTCTCAAATCATGCATCTGCGGCGCCCTTCTTGCATCTGCGGGCTCGCAGATGCGCATTCTCCTTCGCACATGCGACCTCGCAGATGCGGCAAATTCCTCGCACCTACGAGCACTGCCCAGTTTACACTTGGTCCCTTCTGTGACTGATTTCGCACACATGCGTCTTCGCACCTGCGATCAAAAGCTTCGCATGTGAGATCACACCAGCAGGCAACAGTTCCATAAATGTTTCAAGTTGGATTTGATCCGTTAACCATCCGAAACTCACCCGAGCCCCTCGGGACCCAGTCCGAACATACCAACAAGTCCCATAACATAACAAGGACCTACTCGAGGCCTCAAATCACACCTAACAACATCGAAACGAAGAATTACACCTCAATTCAAAATCAACGAACTTTGAACTTTCAAATTCTACATCTTGTACCGAAACATCTCAAATCAATCCGGAATGACTTCAAATTTTGCACGCAAGTTACATTTCACATTATGGACCTATTCCAAAAAATTTAACTTTCGGCATTTCAAGCCTAATTCCACTACGGAACTCCAAATAATTTTTCGGATGCGCTCCTAAGCCCAAAATCACCATATGGAGCTATTGGAACCATCAAAACTCCATTCTGAGGTCGTTTACACATAAGTCGACATTTTGTCACTATTTTAACTTAAGCTTTAAACCTTGGAACTAAGTGTTCTAATTCATTCCAAACCTTATAGGACCCGAACCATTTACCCCGGCAATTCATACAACAATTGTAAAGTATAATTTGAGCAGTAAATGGGGAAACATGGCTGTGATACTCAAAACGACCGGCCGGGTCGTTACAGAAGCGGTGTCGGATAACACCACTTAGTATAACTTGCATCCACCCCTGGTATGGACAATGCCTCACTATCTTGTTCATTTGCAATAAAATATTTTTTGTGTGCGTCGGTACAAAAAAAAAAGTTTTTTGGGGGAAAGATACTATTTCACCAATCGAGTCACAAGTATCTAAAATATTCATACCTAACGAATTTTCACAAAGTGATGACAAAATATACAACTTGTATAAATCTTTCCATTTTTCAAGTCGATCTAATCCATTCGTTCGTAGAGCTATTTACTCGATCGTAGACATTTCTGGAACACCTCTAACAGAGGGGAAAATAGTCAATTTTGAAAGAACTTATTGTCAACCTATTTAAGATATGAATCTATGTGATTAAGAAGGGAAGAACTTGCATCAATATCTCAATTTCAATTCAAACATGGGTTTGATCCACATTCCATGTTCCGAGAAAGATTTATCATCCAAAAAGACGAAAAAATGGAGTCGTTGCATAAAGAAATGCGATGAGAAATGACAGATGTATAGAACCTTTTAACGAGATAGTGCTTTTTCAACTCTCTCAAAATGGAATCTATTCCAAACATATATGCCACGGTTCCTTACTTTGACAAGGTATAAATTTGATATTTTAAGATACTTTTTCAGACCTATTGCCAATACTAAGTAGCAGTCAAAAAATTATATCTATTTTTCATGATATTATGAATGGATCAGGTATATCATGGCGAATTATTCAGAAAAATTGTGTCTTCCAAAATGAAATCTGATAAGTGAGATCCCGAGTACTTGTTTACATAATCTTCTTTTGTCCGAAGAAATTATTCATCGAAATAATGAGTCATCATTGATACCGATACATCTGAGATTGTCGAATGCTCGGGAGTTCTTCTATTCAATCATTTTCCTTCTTCTTATTGTTGGATATCTCGTTCGTACACATCTTCTCTTTATTTCCCCGGCCTCTAGTGAGTTACAAACAAAGTTTGAAAAGCTCAAATATTTGATGATTCCATCATTTATGATTGAGCTGCAAAAACTTCTGGATAGGTATCCTACATCTGAACCGAATTCGTTTTGGTTAAAGAATCTCTTTCTAGTTGCTCTGGAATAATTAGGAGATTCTCTAGAAGAAATATGGGGTTCTACTTCTGGCGGCAACATGCTTGGTCTCGTTTATGGGGTCAATCAATACATCCTAAGAAGAAAGATTGAAATATAAATCTCATCGAGATAATCGATCTCATACCAAATTCCATCAATCGAATTACTTTTTCGAGAAATACGAAACATCTAAGTCATACAAGTAAAGAGATTTATTCATTGATAAGAGAAAGCAAAAACATAATCGGGGATTGGATTGATGATAAAATAGAATCCTGGATCATGAACAATGATTCGATTGATGATGAAGAAAGAGAATTCATAGTTCAGTTCTCCACCTTAATGATAGAAAATAGGATTGATCAAATTCTATTGACTCTGACTCATAGTGATCGTTTATCTAAGAATGACTCTGGTTATCAAATGATTGAACAACATGAGGAATTTACTTACGATACTTAGTTGACATTCATAAAAAGCATCTAATGAATTATGAGTTTAATCCATTATGTTTAGCAGAAAGACGGATATTCCTTGCTCATTATCAGACAATCACTTATTCACAAACTTCGTGAGGGAAAAATAGTTTTCATTTCCCATCTCATGGAAAACCCTTTTCGCTCTGCTTAGCTTTATCCCCCTCTAGGGGTATTTTAGTGATATGTTCTATAGGAACTGGACGATCATATTTGGTCAAATACCTAGCGACAAACTCCTATGTTCCTTTCATTACGGTATTTCTGAACAAGTTCCTGGATAACAAGTCTAAAGGTTTTCTTCTTGATGAGATCGATATTGATGATAGTGACAATCTTGATGCTAGTGACGATATCGATCGTGACCTTGATACGGAGCCTTGATATGGAGCTGGACTTGCTAACTAGGATGAATGGGATAACTATGAATATGATGCCGGAAATATAACTGATTTTATATCACCCTTCAATTCGAATTAGCAAAAGCAATGTCTCATTGCATAATATGGATTCCAAACATTCATGATCTGGATGTGAATGAGTTGAATGACTTAGCCCCTGGTCTACTAGTGAACCATCTCTCTAGGGATTGTGAAAAACATTCTACTAGAAATATATTTTTTATTGCTTCGACTCATATTCCCCAAAAAGTAAATCCCGCTCTAATATCTCCGAATAAATTAAATATGTGCATTAAGATACGAAGGCTTCTTCTTCCACAACAACGAAAGCATTTTTTCACTCTTTCATATACTAGGGGATTTTACTTTGAAAAGAAAATATTCCATACTAACGGATTCGGGTCCATAACCATGGGTTTCAATGTGCAAGATCTTGTAGTACTTATCAATGAGGTCTTATCGATTAGTATTACACAGAAAAAATCAATTATAGACAATAATACAATTAAATCTGCTCTTCATAGACAAACTGGGGATTTGTGATCCCAGGTAAGATCGGTTCAGGATCATAGGATCCTTTTCTATCAGATAGGAAGGGTTGTAGCACAAAATGAACTTCTAAGTAATTTCCCCAAAGATCTTATATCTATCTATATGAAAAAGAAATCATGTAATGAAGGGGATTCTTATTTGTAAAAATGGTGTTTCGAGCTTGGAACGAGCATAAAGAGACTAACGATACTTCTTTATCTTTTGGGTTGTTCTGTCGGATCGGTCGCTCAAGATCTTTGGTCTTTATCCGGACCCGATGAAAATAATGGGATCACTTCTTATGAACTCGTTGAGAATAATTCTGATCTAGTTCATGGCCTATTAAAAGTAGAAGGCGCTCTGGTGGGATCTTCATGGACAAAAAAAGATTGCATTGAGTTTGATACTAATCGAGTGACATTGCGTCTTCAGCCTGAACCAAGGAATCCCTTAGATATGATGCAAAATGACTCTTGTTCTATCCTTGATAAGAAATTTCTCTAAAAAAAATATGAATCGGATTTTGAAGAAGGGGAGAGAGAAGGAGCCCAAGCTTAAAGGATGAAACACAAGCTTTAGTGATGCCAGGTTGAGGGTGACCAAGTCGAGCACACCAAAGATGGAGCGATCGTGATACTTGCGTGGTGAAATGAACTTTTGGGAAACTAGGTGATGAACAACTTGCTGTCGCGCCGTATATTTCTCTCTCGAAAATCGAGTTTCGACATGTGACAACTCTTTTAAATGAGGTATTAAAAGAGGAGAGTCGCCACCTAACGATTTTAAGGTACGTTAAGGAACCTATTTGCAAATAACTCTGTTTTAACTAGTCAGTGTCACCAAATATCAGGTAAGGGCTCGAAATTACCTCGAAGAGAAGGTGTTAGGCACTCTTCGAGGTCCACAACTGTGGGTCCCGGCTGAACTTGAGTTATATGAATTAGTCGGATAAATAAAGACAGAGAAAACAAGAAGTTTGAGAAATTTTATTATTAAAAGGCTTTGAGTAAATACAAATACTTGATTCAAAGATAAATGGGGGGTCTTAAGTTTTTTAGCCTAAAGGATCACCCCGTGAAACATAAATAATATTTCGTAACTCTCTCGAGATAGGGTGTTACTCGTATTATTCAGCGGGCACAAACTATCATTTCCTGCTACCCGATTACTATCTTTAAGTTATCACCTAAAGCGCACTAGTTGATTCTAAATCGCGCCTTATGCGTGCACTACCCGTCCCATGCCTATAGTCCAGGAGGCATTTGGACCTCTATTTTTGGGCGGTTCTAGACTTGACTTAGGCTGCTCAAAAATGTTAAAACTAGGCGACAATTCAAAACAAATAGGACTACAATTAAATCCAATTAAAGGCTCACATTAGCCTCCGCAATTAGGCAAACAAATGCACGCAAACAGATTTTACATATTAGGCAGTTTTCAAAATTGAAGGGATTGCAGTTGTTAAACTCTATAAGCATGGTTTCTAGATGATCAGATTCAGATGCGCAAGCCACTTTAGACCTAGGATTTCTAAATTACCAGTTGGTAAGTGCTAGATGTTGTTAAGTGGCTTATTACAGATTATCAATGGACAAATCTATAGGCATGATTTCTAGGTGATTTATACAATAAGGAATAGTGAAACTCATTAAAAGTGCTCAAAATTATTACGCTTCCTAATAATCGCGTGGATGAACAATAAAGCAGCGTTTGAAAAATGAGTAGTGATGTCCTATAGGCATGATTTCTAAATCTTGGCGATTGGAACTGATTCTCATACAATTAGCTCTTATAGGCATGCTTTCTAAATGGACGATGAGATTGCAATAGAGAATTAATTAGTTAAAACCCTATGGGCATGATATCTATTGAACAGATTAAGGAGCAGTCATTAGCAATTATTTCCTATAGGCATGTTGTCTAGAAACACATAGCAGTAAACACAAGAATAGATAGAATACTCATGCATTGACAACATACTAATTATGTGAGTGTGTGATTCCCTAATGACATGATTTCTAATAGTGCACAAAGAGATTCACATATAACAGGTCGGATAGCAAATAGATCACACAAATCCTATAAACATGCTTTCTACCCTTTTTCATGCAAGTATTAGGAGATACCCATTTCCCAATTCCACTATCACCCCAATTGTTATTACAGAATCATTACAGGCCCACTAATGAATAAATTACAAAGTAGTACAAGCAATAACGGTAGGCCCAGGACAGGCCCAAAAGATACCCAGCACTGATAAGCCTTCAACTAAGCTCTTTTTCCACACAGATCTCAACATAGCCCAAAAAATATAGGAGAACTCGAACCAAACCGAACAGTCATGGTTTGATCATAACAATCACTTACACAAGTTAATTTGCACATTCAACAGGCAGAAAGGACAGAACTAAGTAGTAAGAAAAATGGACAAAGAACCCCAGGCCCTAGTGTGTCAGAGTTCACAAGAGTCTCAATTGGACCCCGAGCAGTGCTCGCACTAGGGAGATCGACAACAGAACCTAGATAGCCTTGGCTTTCAGCCGACTAAGAATGAGAATTCAGAATAGCATGAGTAGTAAATAAGGAGAGTGGATAGTGATAGAGGGACAAAAATTAAGTACTACACCAAGTTAAGCATACAGAGCAACTAATCAAGCAGGCCAGCATGTTCAGTAAGACAGCAAAGCACCACATAGATAGTCTCATATTGAAAGAAATTGGGGAAGCAACAAGTTTGCAAGATATACATAGATTATTATTCATGACATTAAACCAATTGAGACCTAAGAAGTTTGGATTAAGCTAAGCATGCATCTTAGGGTCATACTAGACATTGTGATAAACACTGAAGAGGCAAGACATTAAAAACAGGCTGGAAAAACATATTAGTATGGGAGCAAGATCATAGTTGAGGCAGAAATGAATGTTTATCTTAACATACTAAGTGATGCTAAGGAAAACATGTTTAGAGTGAATCTTAAAGCAGTGTTCTATATAGTTGTGGCTAGTACACAAAGAACAATCAATCAGACACAAAACTCAGCACTAAATGATTCATAGAGGGAGATTTCCATAGAGTTGTAGTAGTATCCAAAGCAAGGTATGAAGAAACTCTATAACTAACAACATATAATCACAAACGTCAGATTTAGATCAAAATAGGCACGCATTGAAACTCAAAACTGAAACATATTCAGATGCTAGAGGTACGTGACTGATTCCATAAGAAATCAAAGAACCAACATAGAAGTGCAGACCAACCTAACACAAACTAAGGACAAAGCAGTAAACTGTCTCATGCATTCAACTATCATAGGATGACAAAAGAGTATCGAGCATTATCATAATAGTGTTATGTCAGGGATTCACAAACTAAATCATACTCATATAATTCAAACACATATAAGTATGCATAAGGAAATAAAGAAAATTAACATTACAGGGGTTAAAGAACTAAGCAGTAGCAAAAATTATACGAACAGAAGGATAGTAAAGAGCTTAATAGCAAGAACCCCAGATCTCTGATGCTTCAGAGTTCACAAGAACCTCGAGAAGGGCTCCGAGAAGTGCTTGCACCGAAGGAGGTCGTTTAATAGCCTTGGCTTTCAGCCGGCCTAGAATTTCACAGAATATTCGAGTGTAACAGAGTGAATGAGTAAGTGAAAGAAGGAGAACAATGAGAATAATAGCAGTGATTAGGAGATTCACAGGTCCCTTCAAGGGGTTTTAGGGGAGGGGTTTATATAGTGTATAAATCAACCAAGTAAACATGGAAAATAATTTATTCAAACACAAATAAGGAAAGATATACTAGAGTCCATCAGAATCGGTTATTTTTAGGGCGTGAACAAAGGGGTTCAGTAAATCAACTGGGAATAACAACTATCACGCAAATAATACTAAAACTAAAGGAATACAGAAGATTAAACAGAGAATAAGGAAAATATCATACCAAAAATCATTTAGAGTCAAATTTAGGGCAAAATAAAGTAGAAAATAGAAAAAGAATAGTCAAACACGAAAAAGGAAAAGTATCAATCAATCGAAAAATTAGTAAAGGAAAAAGAAAAATCTCAAAGCCTAGTTGAGACCGACAACTTGAATCGAACCAATAATGCAATAATTGTTCAATATAACATGTATATAGACGAAAGATCGTCTAGATCCTCACAGAATCAAAGTAAATCGGTCCATTATTGAGAAGTAGTTCTTGCCAAAAATAGGGCAAGAACTAAGTAACACCGTAAACATGCGTACAATGATAGAGTATCACAAAATAGGTAAGTAGAGCATGGATTGATTCCATATTTGAGTCAGAATCGGAGAGGATTAAGGGTTACGACGGCTAGGATTTAATCAGAGAAGAATAGATATGAGAGAGTTTAGGGGCGGCGGGTTTAGGAAATGGGGTTAGGGTTTGGATGATGGGTAGTTAATTAAAACGGGGGAATGGTTAGGGGTCGTTGATCATTTGAGATCAGCGGCCAGTATTAGAGGAGAAGCGGGCGGGTCGCGGACCGGGTCCCGACCGGGTTATAACTAAGGGGTCGTTTGGTCTTGGGCCAAGGGTTAGGCTAAATATATTGGGCCAATTTGGTTCAGAAAATTAGTTTAAAGCTAGGCTATTATTTAAATACATGAAAATAATTTATAAAAATGCTTGACAAATAAGTAAAAATATTATTTATACACTGAAATGCTTAACAATAATAACTTTGTATTATAAAAATATAAAAAATGCTATTTTGACACAAGTAATATAAATAAAGAGCATTTATGTACAGATATAGGCTATTACTGCAAAATTACGCAAATAGCTTAACAATATTAATGTAATTACATAAAATGAAGTAAAATATTTGAAACATGTATTATAGGTGCGAAAATAATAACTTTAAGTAGCTAAGTCATCATCAAATACTTTGAAGGAGTAATTAATAATTATTCAAGTAATCAATTTAAAAACTCTAAAAATTATGGAAAATTATAGAAAATGCTTGTATAGGTTTGTAAACTAAATGATGATGCAAATGTGCCATGTTTAAAGTATATATTCATTTTTAGAAAATATGAGGAAAAAATTGGGTATCAACACTTGCTATAGATGTCCATTCGTAGAGATCTCCATTACTCTGACTTTGCAGCAGACATGCTTCCGCGTTCAAATCCTTCACAAGAAAAGAATAAGGAAAAAATTCAATAGAGGTTAGATTTTGACGACAAAATTCCGCAACAGAAATTAATCTTTTCTTAATGTAAGGAGAGCACAAAATATTACACAGTTTAAAGGAATTGAGAGGTGAGGAAAGAGTAGTGTGACCTATGCGTGTGATAGGAATAGTTTTACCATCTCCAACAATGATTTCATATGTGCCTGGGAATTCAGTAGAGGCCTGTAGAGATTGAGAACTGTTGGTAATGTGATGAGAAGCTCCAGAATCAACTATCCAGTTGTTGGAAAGGCTGGAAGCATAAGCCATACGATTGGCAAAGTTGTCTTAAGCTTCAATTGCATTATGAGATCTTGAGCGACAGACTTTGGCTATATGACCATATTTATCACATAACTGACATTGGATACGTTGTTGGTTGTTGCGATTGGTGTAATAGAGATTGAAAGAGGTCGGACATTGAGAGGTGTTGTTACGGTAGGGGTTGGGGTTGGCTTGTGATATGTTCCTGCGATTGAAGTAGTAGGATTTTTATTCTTGGAATTAGAGTTGTGGGACTATTGGTGAAATTGGACAGTGATGATCGGTGCGAAACTCTTTGGTTCTAAATGTTTTATGAACATTTCATGTGTCAGCAGTTTGTTGTAAAGTTCTTCAAAGGAAATAGGGTTATCTCTAGCCCTAATAGCAGCAGAAGGTTCCTTGTAGTCAGAACCTAGACCACTTAGAACTTTGATGACAAGTTATTCATCCGACAATGGGGAACCACTAGAGGCAAGATCATCAACGATTGATTTGATTTCTTTCATGTATTCACCAACTGAACGTGAGTCCTTTTTGAGGTTGGCAAGAGTATCACGAAGGTTGAATATGCGTGAATGAGATTTATTGGCATAGGTAGGTGGTTTGAACTATATTCCAGGCATGGCCGGCGGTAGATGTGTGTGCTATCAGAGGTGCTATTGTGGGATCAACTGATACCATGATGGTATTGCGAACCAAACTGTCTTGCCTTAGCCAAAGGCGAAAGGCGTTGTTAGGAGCTTCTTTGTTATTTTCATCTGGAATGTGAGTGGGTGGAGGAGTGGATGAACCATCAATAAAGCCATGAAGATCATAGTCAAAAAGAAGTGTGGTGACTTGGGATTTCCAAGTGGAGTAGTTCGAACTCCCTAATAGTTTCAAGGAGAGTTGGCTGGCAAAATTGAAAGAGATGAGTTGAGAGGGTTGAACAATGCTGCTCTAGTTGACTGGAACGATGGGTGAGGAAGAGGTCGATGAAGAAGATAGTGGTGTTTATTCACCCATTTTGGAAAAAAATAGGACAACTCGTGTGAGTTTATTTTAGGCTCTTGATACCATATAAGAGTTGATAAGAATTGTGAAAAGGCTTGTCTATATTGATTACAAGAGAGAAGTTTATATACAATTACAAGAGGAGAAGGGAGAGAGGAGATAGAGTTCTCTATACATAAGACTCTTGTAGAGATAGCAAAGAATCTCGTAAGATACAACTTAAACTAGGACTCCTAGATAGGCTTGGAGTGTCTACCCTTATCACCTTTGACCGCACGAGGATTTATTCAATCATATAGTTTAGGCTCCTAGAATATGGCGCCCTTGGGGCTTCTATTTGATTGAATAGAAAGGCCCAAGGAATTGCGATTTCCCTATTGGTCCAGGTCATTTCGGGGCAAGCGGATCATTTATGATGAAGACGATGAGCTTCAAGAGAATGATTCAGAGTTCTTGCAGAGTGGAACCATGCAGTACCAGACATGAGATAGATCTTCCAAAGAAGAAAGCCTTTTTCGAATAAGCCAATTCGTTTGGGACCCTGTAGATCCACTCTGTTTCCTATTCAAATTTACACAAGTAGCCGGCCATATTCATGGTTTTACTTTTTCTAACCATATACATAGATTATACACAATTATACATATATAATACATAAATTATGCATGTATTATACCTCAATCGGCTATTTTTAGTTTAAGTGATTGGGTGGGCGGCTATTTGAGTTAATTCTTCTTCAAAGATCAGTAAAAATCTATAAACAAACGAATATTTAAAAACAAAATTTGAAAAAAAAACTCCAAAATTTTATGGCCTAACAGGAGCTTAGTCTGTTCAAAGGCATGTTCAAAATTCATAGAGACGTATTTAGAATTCAGAGTCAGTAGATTTAGAATGAGCATGAGAGTGATCTTATTATATGTATGCATTTAACTTTCTTTTTGCATTTATATACAGTTCAAGCCAAAAGCAACGTGTTTATTTGAACTCACAGAATTCGTCCTATATCTGCCTTTGAGTTTGTTAAGGATGTCTAGGAGTTTTGCATTAGTAGAAAGAAGGGAACCTCAAAATCACACAATAAGATAAAAGTTAGTTTATCTTTTTGCCCTATAAAAAAATGTGCTATAGTTTCATGAAGAGTTGGTCAATGCCAATAGCTAGCGGCGCACCCACGATTTTGTACAAGCAGGTTCAATCAAAGAACACGGTAGTCAAGTGCAGCGGTAAACACAATTTGTGTACAACTCTTTTTTGTTCATCAGATCACTTCAAAAAAAAATTAAGTCATTTATTTTTTGTTTAAAAAAAAGGTTGGGAGAAAATTTTAAAAAATAACAAAGAAAATTTCGTCCTTTAAACCAAAAAGTATTTAACCTACTTAAAAATCATATTATAACTCTAAGAAATTTGACATACAAAGTTGTTACAAACAAAAGACACGGAAAAAAAGAGTTACAAACTAAACTAATTTATACAAATTATTAAAGAAAAAGATATTTACACCAAACTAAAATTTTGAGCATAACACAAATTAACAATTTAATATGAATTAAACCAAACTAAATTAAAAGATTATAAGTAATTTCGAGTAGAATAAAAATTCATTTTGTAGAAAGGTTTAATTTTTTTTTAAAGTAAAATCGAGGAGTTTAATAAGAATCAGTTTTATTGGATTTAAATAAAGAAAAAAAATAATATAGAGAAGTAAGAAAGAGTCAAAGACAAAATAGGAAACATCAAGCCCTATCAATAGGCAAAATAATATATACGTTCTGCATAGTTAGTTCACGCTGCTTTTGTAGAAGTTCAAACTTGCAACCCTGGGTCTTAATTACTTTGAACCCACTTGCCACTACTCTACAATTTATGTTAATGTCATTATAATATTTACCAGTTTCATAATTTTTTGATGAAATTCCAAGGTAATAATAATTAATTTTTCCAACGAAGCAAGTTCAACTGAACCCCTGCCAAGGTGGGTCCGCCCCTGCCAATAGCTTGTAGTAATACAGTATAACCTGACATTATTGATTTTCATAGTATCTTTTTAGTGGCTTAATTCAGACTCTTCCGAGGTAAATAGCACTAATAGTGTAAAAAGATTTTTACAATGTCAGTGCATACAACTTAAATTCAATAACTAATTACACCATCTTTTAAAGGCACTCACAGGAAAGAGTACGTTGTTGATTGTGACAATCAAACTTAACTGAATTAAAAGTATCTTCAATCATACTTCCCTTTCACTCTCCAATGCAGCCTCAAAACCAGATACTTCATAGAGAAACTACCCCTACAAATACACTTCCTCCACAGGTCATATAAACGATGGCCAAATCCTGTCATATAAACGAAGGCGGTTTGGTTAGCCATATTATAGTAGCCGTGAAATGCTCTATCTGCAAAGGCTGCAAAACTTAAGGGGTGGTTTGGTTGGAGGGATCAAGGAAAATAATCCCAGCATAAAAATAATAGGATGTTTGGTTGGAGGAATTAGAAAAAATAAGTTCATGCATAACTAATGCAGTATGTGGTTCACCGTATAAGAAAAATTATTTACCGCATAACTAATGCAACGTTTAGTTAGAAATATTAAACGATGCAACGTTTAGTTAGAAATATTAAACGACACATGCATAAGTAATGCAAAAATCTATATATTATTTTACTCGAGATAATATATGGAATAAGATTACGTGTATTAGTAATATAGGATTACGTGTATTAGTAATATAGGGATTAAAAATTACTTTAAGACCAAGATGTCCTTGAACGTGCTGTCCCTTGGAATTTACCAGTGTTGTGAGATTTATTTGAGACTACAAATATATAAACCCCTATATTATTGTTCACTGCATAAACCATCCCTACAGCATAACTCGCACGTGAACCAAATCACCACTCTACACAAGCAGAAAAAAAAGATCCTACTCCATTTGTTCAGTGCCCCCCCCCCCCCCCAAACAAAAAATAAAACCAACCAACCCACAAAGAGTAAATAAGGGAAAAGTGAAGGAACGGAAAAGATCAGAAGCAAGTTCTTATGGAATAACCCAATAAAGACAGCAAAATCCTATTTACATATAGTTTAATTGGTTAAGACAAAATCCATCAAAAATCATGAGATAATCAGTTATACTTGAAAAAAGAACTATATCAAGATTAGTGCAACACAAATCACCCAATTCTAAACTCCTTATAAACAATGAATATCATCTTTACTGCTATACTAAAGAATGGAAGTTCACACATAAATCTCGTGCAAAAGATCAACTAATAAAACCATCTTTTCAGAGTGAACAAGAACTTCTTTATTATCTCTTCAAGCAAGAAGGAAGAAAGGGTAAAACCAATAACTAAACTGGTAAAAGCCGGAGTGACACGCATAGCCACTTCATAATGTTTCTTCTGTGCACATAATGTAGAAGATCCCACCGGTTTTGCACACAGATAGTACATGCTCCAGACCAATTCCATCCCCTTCTTCAATTATTTTTACTGTCCAATTTACTTTTTATCTAATGGCGATCGGAATTAATTTTGAGATACTTCTTTTCCAATTTCAGACATTAACTCCCAGCTAAGGCAAATATTGTGAAATAGGCCAAATGTTTGGAATGCATAGAAAGGTCATAGAGCAAAGCCCCCCCACCCCCACCCCCCACCCACCCACACACACCACCCCTCAAAAAACAAAAAGAAAAGAAAAAAGCTTTGAGGGAGCAGTAGACAAACCTTTGACTTAACTTGTGGTTGGAAGATACACTCTTATGGTGTCTCTCATAGTGATTTTTCTCCTACATGTAGGACATTTATGCTGAGCAGCTATGGACGCTTTTATGCACGCCTTACAGAAAATGTGACCACATTTAGTCGACATCTCCTCAACTAACGGACCCATGCACACTGGACAGCTGAATGCGGGCTCTTTTGGTTGTGGTGGTATTGCACTTTTTACATTGACATTCTGGCATGGGAAACAAAACCAAAAAACAAATATTTACTTTCATAAAGATTAAGTAACAGCTTGAACCAGGTCACATGTGTACTGATAAAACTGAATTCTCTGAAAGTGACTTTGATAATTAGATGAAAAAGACATACAGAAATCGAAGCTTGAACCCACTTCGTAAAAACTATAAGCTATTTAGACTTCTGCATTATAACACAAGTTAAGCAAGCCAAGTATTGTACACTTGAAGTATCAGCAAAAAGCCAGAAACTAGTCAAAAGGCCAGCAAAGAACTCAAAGATACTACGACACATAAAAAATCTTTTGTATACTGTATAAAGAACGCTTAGAGGTAGTAAGGTGCAGTCAGCCAGTCACAAAAGCAACAAGTCCTTTACCTACAATTGGAACTTTAATCTATCAAAGCAATTGCAGATCATACAAGTCAAACGATATGAGACAGAATGTCACAACCAAACTTCCACACATAACGAAATTAATCAGAATAATATTTCAAAACACAAGGTGGTAGATCCATTGAAATATATCTTTTGGAAAGGAAATAACAGATAACATTAGAAACAAGAATTTCAGCTGCAGTACATGGCATGTAATTACCTTTTGACAGCTATGTCCTTCTAGGTCTATGTGAATGCCACCATTGTTTGTTGCTTGATCTGTAGAGACTCGTCTACGCCTGTTGCGACTGTTACTTGAGGCCCTAGATGAAAGGCCCTCTGCAATAGCCGTGAACCAACCAAGTCCAATCACAAAAGGGCATGGAAGAGATAAGTAAGCCAAGTTTTCAATTGCAAAGAACTGCCCAAACATACATCAGGTACAAAGCAAATTAACAACCATCAAGTTATTATATAACCATGGTTAAGTGATATGTATTACTCACTATAACTTTTAACTGCTAAGGTTAAATTCTTTGGTTTGGTGTAAACACAGGATGCAGCTAAGTTTCAATCCCTATGTAGGCCATGCTATCTACATGCTCCTCCTTTTCCCAACCACAAAAGGATTAGAAAACATTCTAAAGAAAATTCTGTTGATACTGGCAAAGTTATGTCACTTCAAGAATCATTAAAATTCTGATTTTTCATGTAACATTATCCTGCTTTGCGTTATCTTGGACAGAAAGAAGCATTAAATAACTTCTCCAATCAATCAGATCAGACACTCCTAGAATGAACAAAAAGTGGTAAATTGAACTGGTATCCTCAAGGAAATAGGAGATTTTTGCAGAGTCCGGAATATCTGAATTTGAAAAAGAAAAAAAATAGATGAAAGATCCACTTGCTCCACCCATAAAGAGAATACTATATATACAATCTCATATCCACTTAACCATTAAAAGAAGAAAAAGAGAGGTTCCTCTAAGCTATTCTGGTCAGATAATTCCTATCTCCAGCAAATAAAAAGGTTCCATAGCTAAAAATCAACACACTACCTACAGCTGTACCAGGCTTAAGAGAAGAATAAATTACCAGAATCCACATCAACCACAATAACCCGTCCTCGATTCCTTCTGGAGTTGTTCTTAGCCTAATAAAATGGAGAAGATCTCTCACATAATTAGACTTGATGTGAAACATCAGCCGTAATCACAGCCATAATTCACCACTAAACAAACTTAACGAAAGAAAAGCAATTAGAATAGTAAGGGAGAGTACATACTTCTGCAAACGCCCTAGGGGATGATATAATCACATCATCATCAAGTGCCTCAATAACAATTGCTGCAGGTGTCAAAAAGGCACCTCTTTGTCCGTGTGTCGCATCCCCAGACACAACAGGCACAGACGTTCCTTCCTGATCTCTGTTCTCAGATGGTGGTGCAACATTTAGATCACCATCTACAACAGTACTCCTTCGAGATCGGAACTTCGTACGCCTAACTGGCTGTGACCCTCTATCTCGTGTGCTCATGCTATGCTCAGTTCTGCTCTCCGGGGGTTAGCTTCGACAGTATAGATTCCTAAGAAGATGTCAAGTGAAATTATATAACTAGAACAGGGAAAGACAGATAAATTTGAACGTTATGCTAGGGTTTATTTTCATCATAATCTGTTATCACAAAACCCAAGGTACAACAAGAACTAGTAGTAATTCAAGTATCTTAAGTTTACTAAATGAACTTCTGCATAAACTCTTAAGGTGGACCTTTAACATAAACCGGGGCATGCAATGGACGGACTTGCAAGTTTGTATGCTTTCAAGTATTTTAGCAAATTGGAAGTTAAATTCTTGCGCTGCAACTGACGGAAAGTAAAGCACAAAGATCAAAGTTGATCGCACAGTGCAACTAAATCAAATAGCTTTTTGTTTAGAACTTTGAGCTTAAAAAGTTATCCAGCTTAATCATAGCTCGGTCAAATTCCAAATATGAGTCTTACACAAAGAATCATCACTTAAAGTCGAAATGCTTAAGCAAAAACTCATCAATTTGGCAAAACCCACAACTTAATATCAACTCCCTAAATCCCAAACTAGTGGGTTGGCTATATAAATCCAGTGCATCCATTCCGCTCTATTCGTCTCTATTCAGATGATTCAACACAGTTTGACTATTCTTCGACCGAGTATCAACCTACAGCAACCCTTATACAGGCTATATTTAAAAAGCTCAACTATTGCAACAATTATTCCGCTTTCTACTCTTACTTAGTAGAAAAAATTCAGTAACATAACAACAATGCCTCAGTCCCAATCAAGTTGCGATCGGCTATATGTTTAGTCATAACAAAAACATATGTGAAATTTTTAAGGAAAAAAAACTGGAAGTCCTAAGAAAAAGAATAAGCGAAATTTACAGATACTTATGAAAAAATTAAAGGATCGGAATGAAAATCGAACCTAAATTTGGCTAAAATTCAGATACTTTGACGAACTCAGTGGTCTTCAGTGACTAGGGTTTTAGAGAGAGAGAAGAGGAGTGGAATGAAGACGTTTGGGTTTTGGGCTTTGTGGTGAAAGCGTGAAACACAGTACGGTTCGTAAAGTTCAATTTCAAATACTTGAAACACGTGTCGTCACAGAGCCGTTTATCTATATTATAGACTAGTTATAGACTAGTAAGAACATCGCTAAGCTGTAGAGTATGTATATCATATTATTGTTGGTCCCAAACTATTATCTAGAACATAAATTTTAAAAGAAACTTATTTCATAATCAGGCTACTTAAATAGCACGACTATTTTCTGCCAAACTTACATATTATGACAATACAAATTTTAAAATCATAGCAAACTTCAATTTTCATATAATAATTCAAATAAAAGATATAATTGTTCCAAGGGAAATGCATAGTTCAAATAATAAAAAAATAGCTAGATTGGGGGCAACAACCCAAGAATTACTACAAAATTATCCTTTTTATTTTACCACTTTTGTTTTGAGTCCTTTATAAATTCGCTGAGAGTTCTTCTTTTCAACGTTTGATCATCAAATTCTTCTAGTTATTTTTCACTTTGTATACGGTCGAAGTCGAGCTCGACTACAACTTGATGGATTAGGCTTGGAACCTGGCGACCAAGAACTGAAGATCGACCTCGAGTCCCGTCGAGCTAGAACCCGAGGTCGAAAAGCATGCCTTCGTGGAACATTAAGTCTGGTATCGACCTTAGCCTCGAACAAGCTTGGAGATAATTAACAGAAGACCGAAATATCTGCGACCGGTCAGATATTACGGCGAGAATCTCGGCACGTATCAGCAAGGAACCGGCAATCAACAAATCAAGAGATTTTTACCTTTTATAGAAATGTACCTAGAGTAGGACTCCTCTACTATATAAAGGGGGTCTGGTAATTCATTTAACACACTATAACACGCATCATAAAGCAATATATTATTATTTCTAGTTTTTATTATCTAGTCATTCTGTTCCGGCATCGATAAAAGCATTTCTGACTCGAGGATGACTAATCTTCAAGGCTAAGATTGTTCAACTTGTGTGGTTTGCATTAACGTTTTCATAGTTTATTTCAATATTAATCTGATTTCTCATTTTGTATCAAGATAGATCACGTATCCTTAAAATCACGTACAAATTCAATTGTTATCCGATTTTGAGGGTAAACAGTTTGACACCCACTGTGGGGCTAAGGATAATAGTAGTTATTTGATACAAATCTTCGTAACACATACTACTTTACACTTTTTCTTTGAAGTGTCTTTGATTCCAGGCTAAAATACAAAATATCAAACTCTCAATCAGCACCCCTGCATGTTGACAACGAGTTTGGTAATCAAGGTAAAAATAACAACATAGCGCCCGAAAATGAGGTACCACCTGCTGATCCCATTGGAATTCCGACCGCAGACCCGATTGACGCTAATTCACATGTGGCTATCCATGCAAACTTGCCTACCGACCCCCCAAAATAGAGTTCGTGGTGGAGCCCGATCAGCAACTCGAAACACACAAAACGTTAAAGGAGACGGGATCAATCTACGGGTGATCTTCAAAATGTTGCAGGCTCAACAGGCGGAGATAGCTCAATTACAGAACCAAAGTCGTGCACCGAGTAGGGTTGAGCCCGATCCGCCCCGGGAAGTCACCCGCAGGGATGAACCGGTCATAGAAAGGTCAAATGAACATGAATTGGGGGCTAACCCCGAGATTATAAAGATGCTCGAGGAGATGACAAAGCGGATAGAACCAGGGGAGAAGAAAAACGAAGCTAACGACAAAAAGGTGGAGACCTACAACTCCATGGTAGACCAAATCCCACGAGCACCTCCCATATTGAAAGGACTGGATTCCAAGAAGTTCGTGCAAAAACCTTTTCCTCCAAGCGCGGCTCCGAAGACGATCACCAAAAAGTTCTGTATGCCCGAAATACCTAAGTATAACGGAACGACCGACCCAAACGAGCATGTGACCTCTTATACATGTGCCATCAAAGGGAATGACTTGGAGGACGACGAGATCGAGTCTGCTCTGCTGAAAAAATTTGGGGATACACTGTCAAAGGGAGATATGATATGGTATCACAACTTACCTCCTAATTCTATTGACTCATTTGATATGCTTGCAGACTCTTTCGTAAAAGCACATGTTGGTGCCATCAAGGTCGAGACCAGGAAATTGGACCTTTTCAAAGTCAAACAAAGGGATAACGAGATGCTCAAGGAATTCGTGTCCCACATTCAAATGGAATAAATGGATCTGCCGCCAGTCGCTGAGTATTGGGTTGTTCAAGCTTTCACTCAAGGACTCAATATTCGAAGCTCGATGGCTTCACAACTGCTAAAGCAGAACCTGATAGAATACCTGGCCGTTACATGGGCCGACGTGCATAACCGGTATCAATCTAAAATCAGAGTCTAAGATGATCAACGTGGGATCCCTTCGGGGTTTGTCTATCCCGCCAGAACCCTCAACAGAGTCAAGAGAGACATCGATCGTGAACCGAGGCCAAACATGGATCAGTACCAGCCATATAATAGAGATCGGAGAAGCAGTGGATCCGGGCGGAACTCTATGAGAAATGAAAGGAGAAATGACCGAGGTCAAAGGAACTGGGGACTCATGACCAAAAATGTCTTCGACAGGTCCGTCGGGCCTAAAGAAGCATCGTGGCTATCGGAATGCAACTTTAATGTCGATGTTGCCGCCATTGTATCAGCTATCGAGCGCATCAAAGATACCAAATGGCCTCGGTCCCTACAATATGATCCAACCCAAAGGGATCCTAACCAGATCTCCAAATATCATGGCATTCACGGTCACAGAACGGAAGATTGTCGACATTTGAGAGAGGAAGTAGCCCCACTATTCAACAATGGGCACCTTCGAGAATTCTTGAGCGACCGAGCCAAGAATCATTTCAGGAATAGGGATTCTAACAAACAAGCTGAATAAGAAGAACCCCAGCACGTCATTAACATGATCATCGGTGGGGTTGATGTCCCCAAAGTATCCAATACTAGGGAGAAACGAACTTGAGACTACATACCAGAAGGAACTTTATCTTTCAGCGACGAGGATGCGGAAGGGATCGTGGAGACCCACAATGATGCACTGGTAATATCTCTACTCGTAAATAAAATTCGGGTTAAACGTGTGTTAATTGATCCAGGTAGCTCGGCCAACATCATTCGATCGAGGGTCGTGGAGCAGCTCGGTCTACAAGACCAAATCGTGCCTGCAGTTCGAGTTCTAAACGAATTCAACATGGCATGTGATACCACTAAGGGCAAAATAACGTTATCAGTAAACACCATTGGGACCATCCAGGAAACTAAATTTTATGTGATCGAAGGAGACATGAGGTACAACGCTTTATTCGGAAGGCCATGGATCCACAACATGAGGGCGGTGCCCTCGACACTGCACCAGACACTGAAATCCTCAACACTTGCGGAGTCAAAATAATTTACGGTGAACAACCGGCTGCAAAGGAAATGTTCACGGTCTAGGAGGTGATACCAGCATCTACAGTCTCAACATCGAAGGATCCAAACCAGATGGTTAGAAACGGGGCCAAATAGCAATCACTGATACCATCCTCGGCAGATTCGAACAAACAGAAGGAAGGCGAGGATGATGATTATGGGGTTTCCAGATCTTTTATAGCCCCCGATGATTCTGACGCCACTAAATCGACAGTCGAGGAGCTGGAACAAGTCATATTGCTAGAACGCTTGCCCGATCGAAAGGTATACCTGGGCACGGGATTAAGCTCCAAGCTCAGGGAAAAACTCATTCACTTTCTTATAACTAACGAAGATTGTTTCTCTTGATCCCACCTTCACATTATAGGGATCCCGCCGGAGATAACCACTCACAAGCTAAGCCTGGACCCGGAGTTCCACCCGGTCAAACAGAAGAGGAGACCCTAGTCTGAGATCAAGCATGCTTTCATCAAGGACGAGGTATCTAAACTCCTTAAAATAGGGTTTATTTGGGAGGTTAAATACCCGTATTGGTTAGCAAACGTAGTGGTAGTCCCTAAAAAAAGGAATAAACTAAGAATGTGTGTAGATTACAAAGATTTGAATAAGGCATGTCCCAAAGACTCTTTTTCTTTGCCCAACATCGATCGTATGATTGATGCCACGATCGGCCACGAGATCCTCAGTTTTCTCAACGCCTATTCCTGGTACAACCAAATACAGATGGACCCGGGTGATCAGGAAAAAACCTCATTCATCACTAAATACGGCACATACTGTTATATCATAATGCCGTTTGGATTAAAAAATGTCGGCGCCACATACCAACGCCTAGTAAATCATATGTTCGAGGAACAAATAGAAAAATCAATGGAAGTTTACATTGACGACATGTTAGTTAAGTCCCTACGAGTAGAGGACCATTTAAAACATTTGCAGGAAACCTTCAGCATACTGAAGTAACACAATATGAAGCAGAACCCGGAAAAATGTGCATTTGGAGTTGGGTTGGGTAAATTCCTCAAATTCATGGTATCTAATCGGAAAATCGAGACCTTTCAATCCTAATAAGATCAAATCCATTGAAGATATCATGGTTGTGGATAGCGTAAAGGCCGTGCAAAGGTTAATCGGGCGCATAGCCGCCCTGGGGTGATTTATTTCTAGGTCATCCGATAAGAGCCACCGATTCTTCGCACTATTGAAGAAGAAGAATAACTTCTCGTGGACCCCGGAATGCCAACGAGCTTTGAAGGAACTCAAGAGGTACTTATCAAGCCCACCGCTACTTCACACACCAAAGATAAACGAACAATTATACTTGTACGTGGCGGTCTCGGAGATAGCGGTAAGTGGAGTCCTAGTTCGAGAAGAGCAAGGTACGCAATTTCCAATATACTATGTTAGTAGGACCTTATGTGAGACTGAAACTAGGTACCCTCACCTAGAAAAACTAGCGCTCGTTTTGCTAATCACCTCTAGGAAGCTAAAACCATACTTCCAGTGTCACCCCATATGTGTCGTAACTACTTGCCCGTTGAGAAACGTTATGCATAAGCTCGAACTCTCGGGTCGGTTGGCCAAATGGGCCGTAGAAATAAGTGGGTATGATATTTAGTACCGACCTCGGACCGCCATTAAGTCTCAAATATTGGCAGACTTTGTGGACGACTTTACTCCGACCCTAATACCCGAGGTCGAAAGAGAGTTATTGGTTAACTCAGGAACTTCCTTGGGAATCTGGACCCTCTTTACGGACGGCGCCTCAAACGTAAAAGGGTCCGGACTTGGCATCGTACTAAAGCCACCAACATGTAATATAATTAGACAATCTATTAAGACTTTGTGGCTGACTTTACACCGACCCTAATACCCGAGGTCGAAAGAGAGTTATTGGTTAACTCAGGAACTTCCTCGGAAATCTGGACCCTCTTTACGGACGGAGCCTCAAACGCAAAAGGGTCCAGACTTAGCATCGTACTAAAGCCACCAACAGGTAATATAATTAGACAATCTATTAATGGAACATTCGAGGTTAAAGAAGAATGAATGCAAAGATACTTGGACAAGTTACAGGTGACATTACATCGGTTAAAAGAATAGACTTTGCAATATGTACCTCGGGATCAAAACAGTGAGGTCGATGCCCTCACTATCTTGGGGTCATCAGTCGAAGATGACGAGTTCAACTCGGGAGAAGTTGTACAGCTTATGAGATCGGTGGTGGAAGAAGGCCACGCCGAGATCAACTCAACGAGCCTAACTTGGGAATGGAGGAATAAGTATATGGAATATCTCAGGATTGGTAAACTGCCCTCGGATCCAAAAGAATTGAGGGCCCTGCGTACAAAGGTAGCCCGATTTAGTTTGTCCGAAGACGGAACCCTGTTCAGAAGAACATTCGATGCCCCACTTGTAATATGTCTAGGGCCGGGGGATACTGAGTACGTTTTGAGAGAAATCCACGAAGGTACCTGTGGAAATCACTGGGGCGCCGAATCGCTGGTTCGAAAAATAGTCAGAGTCGGTTACTACTAGATCGACATGAAAAAGATGCAAAGGAGTTTGTTCGAAAATGTGATAAATGCCAAAGACACGCTCCGATGATTCATCAACCCGGGGAGTTGCTGCATTCGGTTTTGTCGCCATGACCGTTTATGAAGTGGGTAATGGACATTGTTGGCCCCCTTCCATGGGCATCCGGTAAGGCTCAATTTATATTGTTTATGACTGACTATTTTTCCAAATGGGTGGAAGCCCAGGCGTACGAGAAGGTCAGGGAGAAGGGAGTCATAGATTTCATTTGGGACCACATCATATGCCGATTCAGAATGCCGGCCGAGATTGTGTGCGATAATGGGAAATAATTAATCAACAACAAAGTAACCAAATTCCTTGAAGACCACAAGATCAAAAGGATCCTGTCAATACCCTACCACCCTAGTGGGAATGGACAAGATGAATCAACCAACAAAACCATACTCCCAAACTTTAAAAAGAGGTTAACCGATGCCAAAGGAAGATGGAAGGAAATACTACCCGAAGTCCTATGGGCATACCGTATGACCTCGAAGTCCAGTACCGGGGCTAACTCATTTTCTTTGGTTTATGGCGTCGAAGCTTTGATATCGGTCGAGGTCGAAGAACCAAGTATTAGATTCTGATATGCAACGAAGGAATCAAATGACGAGGCTATGAGTACGAGCTTGGAGCTATTAGATGAAAGACGTGAAGCCGCCCTTGTCCGGTTGGCCACCCAAAACCAACAGATCAAAAGGTATTACAATCGAAGGGCCAGCCTTCAACACTTCAATACCGGGGACTTGGTACTAAGAAAGGTCACACTAAGCACCCGAAACCAGAATGAAGGGAAATTGGGACCGAACTGGGAAGGACCACACCAAATTATCGAGATCACCGGAAAAGGATCCTACAAAACCGGGTGCCCATGGAAGGGGGCCAACAATGTCCATTACCCACTTGAAGCGAAATTACTGCTAAGGTACGACATCATTCTTTATTTTATTTACATTTTAAACTAACGCTTGCAGGTAGCCAGCAAGGGACGATATGAGATTTTAGGTCTGAAAGCACGCGCTGCACTCTTTTTTCCTTGAACCAGTTTTGTTCCAAATGGGTTTTACGGTAAGATTTTTAACGAGGCAACCAGTAAATCGTGCTAACTTAGAATTGAAGGTCAGCTACGAACCGGTGATGATGATCACAACAGCATTCGAGGCCTCCCTTCGATCAACCCCGAACACTGAGGGGCATTACCCTCGAATATCGACTTTAGCATGGAAAGAGACTTAAGGATTAAAGGGTCTCGATCGATAGGATTCATTGTAAGGGCCAAACGGTCAAATGAATTATGCCCACATAGACTGCTCGAACCTTGGCGCAAAGCATGTACACATGTATAACTATTATACATAAGAATAAAAAGAAGTCTCTTCCTTGCAAACATATTGTCCTTTAAAATGTTTTCTTGCATTTCTTAAAAAATTTCCTACATCTGATCCCCTAAAAGTATCGAGCCCAAGGGCCGCCTTAACCCGAGTTAGAACAATCACTCTCTCACTCGGGTACTGCCGTCCGAAAACAAACTCAGACGGTCCAAGCTATTATACCTCGGGGGCATAAGATCTATTAGGCAACGCCCGAATTTCAAAGGCCACGGCCGCCCCCCACTCGGGGACTGTTATCTTAGGCAAGCCCGGATATCTCGGGATAGCAAGCCCACTGGGCGACACCTGAACTAAAAAAGCTACGACCATATTAACACGGCTCGAAGACGTCCCAGACCCGTAACAAAAATAAGGCCTTCAAAATATTTCACAACCGGTTCTAAAGGCTACCCCCGACAAACTATAATCTAAACTACTTTGAGAAAAAAGTTTTCGGTGATACCAAATCCCCACGATATCTTAAAATAGAATAATGTTAAAGGCAAGGTTTGTTTGAACCTTCGAACATAACCTTATTATTTCATGCTAAGGCATTTCGATCTTTACGAATACAAATAATAAAGCAAAGGGAAAAATACAAAAGCTGTGAAACTGATACAAAATTTTACAAAGGCCGAACGGCCTCGAAAAGCAAAGACAAAAACATCTGAAAGGATCCTAAGTGGTCTAGTCTTCGTCGAGGGACGCATCATCACCTTCGGGGTCTCTGTCGCCTTCAAACTCACCTGAATCTTCAGACCCCTTGGAATCTTCCTCCTCGGGATAAGCCAGCTTCCTGACATTGGCTTCGAACACCTTGGCATTCTCTATTTCAACCAATAAGTCAAAACCCCGAGCATGAACTCCCTCGAAGGCCTCCCTTCGAGATTGCCACTTCGTATTCTCCACTATATTTCTCACTTGGTCCTGAGCCGCCTTAGTATTGGCCTTGTGCTGGGCCACCCTCTCATCAGCCTCGGCCTTAACCATGACGACCTCTGACTTGGCCTCCTCAAGCTCCTTGGCCAGATTTTCTTGACCGGAGACCACCGAGCTCAGCTGAGACTGGAGCTCCTCCATCTTTGTGGCATGTACCAAGGCCTTTTTCTTTGCAGCCCGGAGCTGGACCTCAATCGAAGCCAATTGTGCCCGGGCAGTCTCCTTTTCCAAGGCCAGGCGGTCCATGTTCCTTTTTTATTCTTCGGCCTCAGCTTTTACCGTATCCACCTCCATCTGGAGCTGCTCGATCAGGTAAAGTTTCTTTTGAACCTGCGGGTTTAGACCGTTAGCCACTGTGTCTGAATCATCGTCACTAATTTCAAAAACTCTTCTTACCTGCTCGACCAGGCCGGCATGCTCCTTCCGAGCCGCTTCTAGCTCAACCTGGAGTTTCTTACTAAGAAGCTTGTAAGCATCCCTCTTCTCAGTAAGCTCCTGAGTCTCGGCCTTATGATGATTTAAATCTTTCTGATATCGGAGAAAAGTCTCGTGATGAAGCACCGAGGCCTGCAAGCTCAAAGAAAAATGTTACGATTGCTTACGACTTAATGTAAGTGCATAAAAGAGGCATCCAAAGTTACCCTATTTAACGCCTATTGTACTTCGTTGAACAGGCATGGTGCTTCCACCTCGTCCATCTTGGCTTGATCCTCTTTGGTCACCAGGCACCGAAGATAACTGGCAACCCTAACGAGGGCGGAGAGAACCCGGGCATCCTCCGGGATAGACATAATGATTGACCGCTTTCGGTCAGGATCTGCACTCAGTGCTGGGAACCGATTTACTAATTTCGGACTTGAAGAAGGCATGATGTCTCCCAAGGATGGTATCATCTTTGGAACTGGTATGTCACCCAACCTGGTAACGTCCTCCGAGGCAGTAGAATCTAAGCCGTCAAAGAAATTATTAAAAGATTTTGTCGCCCCTTAGGGCCCCTCATTTGGGCGTCCTTTCAGCATCCGGGCCTCGTTGATCATTGGGTCAATAAATGAAGGCGACTCAGAGAGATCTATCACCCCAAGTGCATCCTTCGGGGCGTTATCCTCTGCCCTAGAAGCATCGGTCGTGGTCTCTTTGTCGCCTCCCCAGCTCGGGGCAAAACGACCTCGCCCCTCTTTGGCTCGGAGGCCTCGGCTACTGCCCCTTCAACAGCCACCCTGGTTTGAGGAAGTTCGATGTTGTTTCTCACGTAGGTCATCAATTCGGAAGCTTCTTCTTCTTCGGACTCATCCCTCATTTGATTGAGTGAGTCCGATGGGATTTCCTGGGCGCTGGTGCTTTCCTTGGATTTACGCACCAGCCTCCTTTTCGATTTTTTCTTCTTCGAGTTCGGAGAATTCGGAGCCCATTTCCTCTTATTTTCCTCACCCTATCTTGGAGTAGGGGATTCGGAGGAGCAATCCTCGCCACTGGATGGAGGCCTCAGTGCAACATCCTTGGGAAGAAATGCGAAGAAAAGGAAAATGAGTAAGGGCTCATCAACATGGGGAAAACATAAGTGTTGTCCGCACGAGAACAGAACCTTACCGTGAGAATGGGCCTCCCATCGGCCCTTAAAAAGTTCACGTCATGCGCTCTCGGAATATGGTTTCTGCGACACGATATCCTCGACCCACTCCTTGAGTTGAGGAACTGTATCCGACATCCGAGCAACAGCTGCACCACTACAAAACATCAATGAGAAGGGAGGAAAATGAAAAGCGATAAATGAAATCTTAAAGGCAAGGTTATACTTACATTTTATGTTCCATTTCTCAAGAAATGGCATATCCTCGACCGGGATTAAATCCGAGGTCTTCACTCAAACGAATCGGGTTAACTAGCTTCGATCCCGATCCTCGTCGATGCTCGAGAATGGGGCCTTACTGGCCCGACGGGCAAATTTTATTAATCCCTCTTGATAGAGTCGGGGACTGTACAGACGCATGAAATGATCGATGGTGAAGGGACACCCCTCGATTTTGTTTACGAAGAAGCGGAGGAGAATTACTATCTTCTAAAAAGAAGGATGAATTTGACCGAGGGTCACCTCATATACAAAAGGCGATGATGACCGGATCCAAGGGGCCCAACGTAAAGGGATAAGTGTAAACACTTAAAAATCCCTCCATGTGGGTAGTAATCACTTCCTCGAACGTAGAAACCATCACATGCTTATCAACTTAGTTGCAATACTACTTGACCTTGGAGAGAAAGCTATCGGTGACCGAGCATATATATCTTGAGACCGTTTCACACTGACCCGGTACCGAGGAGGGTTTCTCGACCTTGAAATCAGAACCGGTCGGGCACCCCGCAGGAACGAACATCTTCAGGGGAGGCTCCGGTGTTGGTTCCTCGGTAGCAACAAACGAAACATTTTCCTCTTTAGCCGGTCGCGAGGCAGAGGGAGTTTATTTTAGGGGAATGGATTTTGAGGTCTTCGTTATTTGTTTTTGGAAAATGAAAGAAAAGAGGAAGTTAAAAGAGTATGCTTAATGGTTTGGGATAAAAGAAAAACAGAAGTTCCTATAAAAGGTTTTCAGAGTAACCAAAAAATTGATACTTGGGAATGTTGAAATTTCTAAGGTACGAGGGCAGAAGGTTTAAAAGTAAAGTTTGAATGAACTAATGACGGCGTATTTATAGTCTCTCAGCGACTGTTCACATCTGGGAGTAGCCGACCCACAACTGACAGGCATTTAATGCCATTAAAACTTGACTGACGAGACGTTTTAACTGTTTTGTCATTTTTGTCACAAAATATCGAAGTCAGGATCGTAAGTTCATGTCGTGTCTCGCCGTCTACTCTCCGAAACATTAGGGGACTATCTGTATACGGTCGAAGTCGAGATCGACTACAACTTGGTATATTAGGGTTGGAACGTGGTGACCAAGAACTAAAGATCGACCTCGAGTCCCGTCGAGCTAGAACCCGAGGTCGGAAAGCCTGCCTTCAAGTAACATTAAGTCTGGTGTCGACCTTAGCCTCGAACAAGCTTGGAGATAACTAACAGAAGACCGAAATATCCGCGACCGATCGGATATTACAGCGAGAATCTCGGCACGTATCAACAAGGAACCGGCAATCAACAAATCAAGAGATTTTTACCTTTTATAGAAATGTACCTAGAGTATGACTCCTCTACTATATAAATGGGGGTCTAATAATTTATTTAATATATTATAACACGCATCACAAAGCAATATATTATTATTTCTAGTTCTCATTATCTTATCATTCTGTTCTGGCATCGATAAAAGCATTTCTCACTCGAGGATGACTAATCTTCAAGGCTAAGATTGTTCAACTTGTGTGGTTTGCATTTACTTTTTCATCATTTATATCAATATTAATCTGATTTCTCATTTTGTATTAAGATAGATCACGTATCCTTAAAACCATGTATAAATTCAATTGTTATCCAATTTTGAGAGTAAACACACTTTTTGTGTCTTCTTGTGATTAGAAATTAATTTTTAAACACGTAAACTTTATGTTGATCCTCAAAGTGTCTGATAGAAAAGTAATATTTTTATTAGTAGAGAAATTCAATATCAATAAACTGGCCTTTGTTATCACTTTTTGTTTCTAGATATTTCTGAAAATGTAATTACATTGGATTTTTATTTGCGAGGTACCTTTTTCTTTATACCTATGTCTACATCAATCTATAATTCGAACACACTTATGTTATTAATAGTGGTTTGCAACTTTACATCCAAATATTTAATCAAAGACCCTAAGTATCTGACAGTGGCAATGGCATTAACAAAATCAAATACTTCAATGTTTAAATCTCTTCATAAGTCTTTATAAACTAACAAGCTATACCCCTATCTATTTTCATTACCAAAAATTTTATTTATTTGGAATACATTTTCATACATGGTTGATTTGAATATTGTTTAATATTTGAGCTTTTACTTATATATAAAGTGCTTATCTCTTTAAAACTATTCCCTTAAATTACATCAGTTAAAATATCACTATTCAAATTGAACAAAAGTTATTTTCCCTCAATGGAGATGAACTCATGTTTGAATTATAAGCTCCTTCCTTGATTTTAATTATTCTTAATTTTATATTAACTAAGTAATTACATGTGTAAAGAAAAAGGTCAAACTATGTAATTACTTTAAATTGCCGGCAAATTAAATTTTAAACTCTATATTTATCTAATATTGTGATATAAATTTTGTCGAAATGCCAACAATAAGTTACAAATGTTTAATACTTTTCTCTAGAGAAAATAGTATAGAAACATTAATATCTCAGAGAATCACATAAAGTTTGAACAAGCAATTTTTAGCTCAGTGGATACGATGGAGATAGTAGCGAAGCATTATGTTAAACTTTTTTTTTTCTAATAAAATAAAGATTTTCACTCATAATTATTTAACTTCTTCTTTACAAGTATCATAGTCAAACATAACTTTAACTTTCAAATATATATATATTTTTAACTTCAACTTCAATTGATCTAATTTTTCAACTTTAATCAAATATTATCCAAATGCCAACAGTAAGTTACGTTTTTTTATGTTATGTAATTAAAATTAAAATCTAAAGTTGGCATAGAAATAGCTACAAAATTAAATAGGATTATCGATGTAATGCGGCCAAACAACAGTGCAAATAAATTATAATGCTAAAATTAAAATCTAAAGTTACTAGCCAATCGTACTGCTCTGTTTTATACAAATTACAGAAATACTATTATTTATAACAGGCAGGCATGTTGACCTTGAGGTGCCTGTATTTCCTCTTATTAAGAAGTAGTAATAACAATAATATTTGAAAATTTTAAAATAAATATTTTAACATTTTTGTAACGACCCGACCGATCGTTTTGAGTATTACAGCCCCTTTCCCCCATTTACTGCTCAATTTATGCTTTACAATTATTTTATGACTTACCGGGTTAGTTGGTTCATGTACGGAAGGATTTCGAAGTGAATTTAGATACTTAGTCTCATAATTAAAAATTTAAGTTGAAAAAGTTGATAGGATATTGACTTATGTGTAAACGACCCCGGATTTGAATTTTGATGGTTCCGTTAGCTCTGTTGGATAATTTTGGACTTAGGAGCGTGTCCGAATTGTGATTTGGAGGTCCGTAGTGGAATTAAGCTTGAAATGGCGAAAGTTGAAGTTTTGGGAAGTTTGACCGTGGAGTTGACTTTTTGATATCGGGGTCAAAATCTGATTTTGAAAATTGAAACATGTCTGTTATGTCATTTATGACTTGTGTGCAAAATTTGATGTCAATCGGACTTGATTTGATAGGTTTCGGCATCAGTTGTAGAAGTTGGAATTTCTTAGTTTCATTAGGCTTGAATTGGGGTATGATTCGTGTTTTTAGCGTTGTATGATGTGATTTGAAGTTTCGACTAAGTTCGCATGATATTTTAGGACCTGTTGGTGTATTTGATTGAGATCCCGGGGGCCTCGGGTGAGTTTTGGATGGTTAACGGGTTGGATTTTGGACTTGGAATGCTGCTGGAATTTTCCTGATGCCTGCACCTGGTTTCCTTCTTCGCGTTCGCGAGAGGGGTCTCGCGTTCGCGAAGAGGAACTGGAGGTAGGTGAGGTTGTTCATCACATTCGTGATTGGGCATCGCGTTCGCGTAAGGAAAAATATCTAGTAAGGATTTTTTTCTTTCGCGTTCGCGAAGGGTAGTGAGTAGCGTTCGCGAAGGGCAATGTTCGCGAGCTGTGAGTAGCATTCGCGAAGGGCAATGTTTGGACAACACAATTTTGTGCTTCGCGAACGCGAGGGACTTGTCGTGTTCGCGAAGAAGAAAGGTCTTGACAAAATATTTAAGATATGAAAATGGGACTTAGTCCCATTTTTCAATTTTGACGGATTGGAGCTCGGGAAGAGGCGATTTTTGGGAGATTTTCAAGAAAAATAATGGAGTAAGTGTTCTTAACTTAATATTGGTCAAATTACCTGAATCCATGGTTATTTTTAACATTTAATAGGTGAATTAAGTTGGAAACTTTAGAAACCCCTCTAGGTTTAATTTGAAGAATTGAGGGTCGAGTTGATGTCAGAATTTGGTAAAATTGGTATGGTTAGACTCGTGGTTGAATGGGTTTTCGGATTTTATAACTTTAGTTGGGTTCTAAGACGTGGGCCCCACAGGAAATTTTTGGGTAATTTTTGAATTTTGTTGGAAAATTAGTATTTTCATATGGAATTAATTCCTATAATTTGTTTTGACTGAATTGAATTATTTGTGGCTAGATTCGAGGCGTTTGGAGGCCGATTCGCGAGGCAAAGGCATTGCAAAATAAAGAATTACATGTTTTGAGGTAAGTAACAGTTCTAAATCTGGTTCTGAGGGGTATTAAACCCCGGATTATGTATTATGTGATCAATTTTGAGATAACGCACATGCTACGTGCCGGGCGTGTATCATGGAAATTGTGACATAAATTGATTCCGCGGAGTTGCATAATTAAATAAATGTCATTATCCGCATAACCTCCACGTGTTAGAGAAATTGAACTGAGATTCATATTAAAGATCGTGTTTAGGCTACACGCTGATATATTTTGGGACCCACACGGGTCGTATTATTGTTGAATTATTTGTTTAAATTTATAATTTTGTACTCAATCACATCTATCACTTGCATATCATATCTCAGTCTCTGTTGTCATTCATTGATACTTCATATTATCATGACGAGTTGATTTTTCATGTCATTGAGAGCCCGAGAGACTGGAATTTTTGAGTGATAGTTACGTTTATTTATTTATGCCTGGATCTGGCTATTATAGTGCTTGGGCTAAAGGAACCCCTCCGGAGTCTTTACCCCCACAGTGAGCGCAGTTGATATATGTATATATCTGGGATGAATCTTCCCTGGGCATGGATTTTTCCCTAGGCATGGATCTTGCCCAAAGTATTTATATTGAGGGATGGATTTTCCCTGGACATGGATCTTGTCCGAATCATTGATATTGGGGGATGGATCTTCCCCTAGGTTGGATTGGCCTTATACAGTACTAAGTGACTGACTGTCAGTTGATGGATATACATATATATTTGGGATGGATCTTCCCTGGGCTGGACTGGCCATATACAGTATTGAGTGATTGAGTATTATTAGATTGTGAGTACATGAAGTTTTCTCTACGGTGCATCACATACAATATGTGCATTAGCATGTAGATACAAAGATGTTATATTCCTCAAATTGTTCAAAATTTGTCTATTTTACTTGTACTGAGTATAACTGTTGAACTTGATATGAAATTAATGTTGGGGCCTTAATGGTTAAACTTGCAAGCATGCCTACTTTCTTATGTTTGAAATTACTGTAATTGGACTTAGTTGTGAAGCTCGTCACCACTTTCAGTTCTTTATTTATTATTGTTACTTACTGAGTTGGTTGTACTCATACTATACCTTGCACTTCATGTACAGATCCAGGTGATCCCGAATACAGTGGGTGTTGATTCCTTCGCACAGTTGATTCTCCGAAGATTCCGAGGTAGATGCCGTATTTCGCAGACCTTGTCTTTCCTTCCCTATCCTCTTGTTTACTGTATTTGGTCTAAGACTATTATAGACCATATTTTTCCAGACTTGTGATATACAGATACTCATGTACTCAGTGACACCGGATTTTGGGAGTATATTTATATCCAGTATTTGTGGGATTTTCTCTTAAACTTAATTATTATGTTTTCCTTATTTAAAAGAAATTATGGGCTATTGATGTTGTTGGCTTGCCTAGTATCACATTAGGCACTATCACAACAGGTTAGGATTTTGGGTTATGACAAGTTGGTATTAGAGCCTAGGTTATATATGTCTGACGAGTCATAAGCAGGTTTAGAAGAGTCTTGCGGATCGGTACGGAGACATCTGTACTTATCTTCAAGAGGCTGCCGAACCCTTAGGAAAATTTCACTTTTTTGTGTTCTATCATGCGAATTTGTTGATTCCGAAAACTAAATTTCTGCTATTCTATTCTCTCACAGATGGTGAGGACACGTACTACCGGATCAGACGGTCAGCCACCAGTGCTGCCAGTTAGGGCCGTGAGAGGTCGGGACCGTGGTAGAGGCTAGGGCCGAGGTGTAGCTCGTACAATAGTTGGAGCAGCACCTGTAGCACCACCAGTTTCCCCAGCTCAGGAGCAGATTCCAGATATAGCTGAACCGACAGGACCAGCTCAGGCACCAGCTGTGCCCATTGTGATTCTAGGCCTTCAGGGGGCTATGGCCCAGATATTGACAGTTTGCACTGGCCTTGCTCAGGTGGTTTCGACTCAGGTCGCACCTGCCACTTCTCAGGCCGAGGGAGGTACTCATATCCCTGTTGCACGTACTCCAGAGTAGGTAGTGCATGGACTTCAGATACCGGGGGCACTACTAGCTTAGCCGGTTATAGCTGATCAGGCCCCGGTAGTCCCCGTTATGGCAGATGATGAGTAGAGGAGTCTTGAGAGATTTAGGAGGCTTCAACCTCTATCATTTAGCGGTGCTGAGTCAAAAGATGACCAGGATTTTTTGGATAAGTGGATGCTTAGGACAACGGGTATTCTGGAGACCAGTGGGGTCTTATTCATTACTTTTCAGTTTTCAGGGGCTGCCTTCAGATGGTCAAGGCTTATGAGAGGCGTAGGCCGGTCGTTACAACACCATTTACATGGCAGGAGTTCTCTGTTCTCTTTTTGGAGAAGTTCGTGCCGCAGTCTCACAGGGAGGAGTTGCGCAGACAGTTTGAGAAGCTTTGGCAGGATGGCATGTGTGTGAACCAATACGAGATGAGGTTTTCTGGGTTGGCTCGTCATGCAGTTTTGTTGGTTCCCACTGATAGGGAGAGGATTTGGAGGTTCATTGATGGCCTCATGTATCAGTTGCGGTTGCTTATGACTAGGGAGAGGGTATCTGGTGCCACTTATGACGAGGTGGTTGACATTGCTCGGCAGATAGAGGTGGTCCGCAGCCAGGAGCGTGGTGAGAGGGAGGCCAAGAGACCTCGAGGTTCAGGCGGTTCTGGTGGGGTACCTTCTGGATGGCAGTCCTACCATAGCAGGGGTCGTTCTTATAGGCACACTCAGACGGGTTGTCCAGTTCACCGTGGTGCATCATCCAGTCATGGTTCATACAATTCTCATCAGGGTCAGCCATATCCCAGTGCCCTGCTAGCCCAGAGTACGTACCGTGCTCCTTCAGTTTAGGGTTCATTTGCACCAAGTGCTTCTAGTAGTTATTCTGGTACTCGAGGTCCGCCTCAAAACTTACCGACATTTTCAGAAATGGTTGCTTTGAGTGTGGAGACTTGGGCCACATAAAGAGATATTGCCCTCGCCTTACGGGAGGTTCAGCTCAGTATAGGAGTCAGGCTATAACTTTTGCACCAGTTGCTCCACCACCCCCACCACCCAGCCAGCTTAGGGTGGGGCTCAGTCAGCTAGGGGTCGCCCAAGAGGGGGAGGCCGATCAGGTGGCGATCAGGCCCAATTTTATGCTTTTCTTGCCAAGCCAAATGTTGTTGCTTCAGATGTAGTGATCAAAAGTATTGTCTCAGTGTACCACAGTGAGGCTTCTGTATTATTTAACCCGGGTTCCACTTATTCGTATGTATCATCGTACTTTACACATTATCTGGATATGCCCCGTAAGTCCTTAGTTTCACATGTTTGTGTATCTACATCGATGGACGATATTATTATTGTGGACCATGTGTATCGGTCGTGTGTTGTAACTATTGGAGGACTGGAGACTAGAGTTGATCTTTTATTGATCGGTATAGTTGATTTTGATGTAATTCTGAGTATGGATTGGTTGTCTCCATGTCATGCTATTCTGGATTGTCACGCAAAAACCGTGACATTGGCAATATCGGGGTTGCCAAAGGTCGAATGGAGAGGTTCTCTAGATTATGTTCCCAGCGGGGTAATTTTTTATTTGAAGTCTTAACGTATAATTGGGAAGGGGTGTTTGTCATATTTGGCCTTTATGAGAGATGTTGATGCACATCCTCCTACTATCGATTTAGTACCGGTAGTGCGAGACTTTTTGAATGTATTTCCTGCAGACTTGCCGGGTATGCCACCCGACAGGGATATTGATTTAGGTATTGACTTGATGCCAGACACTCAGCCCATTTCTATTCCTCCATATTGTATGGCACCAGCTGAGTTAAAAGAATTAAAAGAGAAACTTCAGGAACTCCTTGATAAGGGGTTTATTAGGTCTAGTATGTCACCTTGGGGTGCACCGGTTCTGTTTGTGAAAAAGGAATATGGTACTACGCGGATGTGCATCGATTACAGGCAGTTGAACAAAGTTACAATCAAGAATAAATATCCTTTGCCACGTATTGATGATTTATTTGACCAGCTTCAGGGAGCGAGGGTATTCTCCAAAATTGATTTGAGATCTGGGTATCACCAGTTGAAATTTCGGGATTCGAATATTCTAAAGACGGCATTCAGAACTCGTTATGGCCACTATGAATTTCTCGTGATGTCTTTTGGGCTGACAACGCCCCAACAACATTTATGCACTTGATGAATAATGTATTCCAGCCATATCTTAATTCATTTGTCGTAGTATTTATTGATGATATCCAAGTGTACTCACGTAGCCAAGAGGAGCATGTACAACACTTGGGTATTGTATTAAAGAGGATGAGAGAGGAGAGGCTTTATGCCAAATTCTGTAAGTGTGAGTTTTGGCTTAGTTCGGTGGCATTCTTGGAGAACATAGTGTCTAGTGAAGGAATTAAGGTGGACCCGAAGAAAATAGAAGCAGTTCAGAGTTGGCCCATGCCATCTTCAGCTACTAAGATTCGGAGTTTTCTCGGCTTGTCCGGTTATTATCATTGCTTTGTGGAGGGTTTCTCGTCTATTGCATCGCCTTTGACTAAATTGACCCAGAAAGGTGCTCCGTTCAGGTGGTCAGATGAATATGAAAAGAGCTTTCATAAGCTCAAAACAGCTTTGACTACAGCTCCAGTATTGGTGTTGCCTATAGGTTCAGAGTCTTATACTGTGTATTATGACATGTCGCGTATTGGTCTCGGCGCAATACTGATGCAAGACGGTAGGGTGATTGCCTATGCATCCAGGAAGTTAAAGGTACATGAGAAGAATTATTTAGTCCATGACCTTGAGTTAGCAGCTATCGTTCATGCCTTGAAAATTTGGCGGCATTACTTGTACGGTGTCCAGTGTGAGGTATATACCGATCATCGGAGTCTACAACATCTGTTCAAACAGAAAGATATTAATTTGCGGCAGTGGAGGTGGTTAGAGTTGCTTAAGGATTATGATATCACCATTCTCTATCATCCTAGAAAGGCCAATGTAATGGCCGATGCCTTGAGTCGTAAGGCGGAGAGTTTGGGCAGCTTAGCATACTTACAGGTAATAGAGAGGCCTTTAGCCTTGGATGTTCAGGCCTTAGACAACCAGTTTGTTAGATTGGATGTATCCGAGCCGAATCGAGTTTTGGCTTGTGTAGTTTCTCGGTCTTCTTTATATGATCGCATCAGAGAACACCAATATGATGATCCACATCTGCTTGTCCTTAAGGACACGGTGATGCCAAAGAAGTCACTATTGGAGATGACGGTGTATTAAGGATGCAGGGCAGGCTATGTGTGCCTAATGTAAATGGTTTGCATGAGCTGATTCTCCAGGAAGCTCACAGTTCGCAGTACTTTATTCATCTAGGCGCCGCGAAGATGTATCAGGATTTGAGGCGGCATTATTGGTGGAGGCAAATGAAGAAATATATAGTTGGATTTGTAGCTCGATGTTTAAATTGTCATCATGTAAAGTACGAGCATCATAGACTAGGAGGATTACTTCATAGGTTTGAAATTCCGGAGTGGACGTGGGAGCGTATTATCATGGTCTTTGTAGTTGGGCTCCCACGGACTTTGAGGAAGTTTGATATTGTTTGGGTTATTGTAGATCGGTTGACCAAGTCCACACATTTTATTCTAGTTGGTACTGAATATCTTTCGGAGTTGTTGGTTGAGATTTATATCTGCGAGATTGTTCGCCTACACGGTGTGCCAGTGTCAATCATTTCAGATCGGGGCACGCAATTTACATCACAGTTTTGGAGAGCAGTGAAGTGAGAATTGGGAACACAGGTTCAATTGAGTACAACATTTCACCCTCAGACGGACGGACAGTCCGAGCGTACTATTTAGATATTGGAGGATATGATACGCGTATGTGTCATTTATTTTGGGGATTCTTGGGATCAATTTCTGCCACTCGCGGAGTTTGCTTATAATAACAGCTACCAATCGAGCATTCAGATGGCTCCGTATGAGGCCTTATATGGGAGATGGTGCCAGTCTCCGATGGGTTGGTTTGAGCCGAGTGAGGCTAGGCTATTGGGTACTGACTTGGTTCAAGATGCTTTGGAGAAGGTTAAATTAATTCAGGAGCGGCTTCGCCCGGCGCAGTCTAGACAGAAGAGTTATGTTGACAGGAAGGTCCGTGATGTTTCTTACATGGTTGGGGAGAAGGTTCTGCTCAAGATTTCACACATAAAGGTTGTGTTGAGGTTCGGAAAGAAGGGCAAGTTGAGTCCTCGGTATATTGGGACTTTTGAAATACTTAAGAAGATTAGAGATGTGGCTTATGAACTTGCTTTGCCACCTAGTCTATCGGGTGTTCATTCAGCGTTTCATGTATCCATGCTCCAGAATTATGTCAGGGATCCGTCTCAGGTTTTGGATTTCAGCAGAATGCAGTTGGATGGTTATTTGACTTATAATGTGGAGCCGGTGGCCATTTTAGACCGACAGGTTTGAAAGCTGAGGTCAAAGAACATAGCTTCAGTGAAGGTATAGTGGAGAGGCCAGACAGTCGGAGAAGCTACCTAGGAGATTAAGCAAAAGATGCGAAACAAATATCCACACCTATTTGAGACTCCAAGTATGATTCTAAACCCATTCGAAGATGAACGTTTGTTTAAGAGGGGGGGAATGTAATGACACGGCCGGTCGTTTGGAGTATTACAGCCCCATCCCCCTATTTACTACTTAATTTATGCTTTATAATTATTTTATGTCTTACCGCGTTGTCCGGATGTTGACTTATGTGTAAACGACCCCAGATTTGAATTTTGATGGTTCTGTTAGCTCCGTTGGGTGATTTTGGAATTAGAAGCGTATCTGGATTGTGATTTGGAGGTTCGTAGTGGAATTAGGCTTGAAATGACGAAAGTTGAATTTTTAGAAAGTTTGACCGGAGAGTTGACTTTTTGATATCGGGGCCAAAATCCGATTCTGAAAATTGGAACAGGTCCATTATGTCATTTATGGCTTGTGTGCAAAATGTGAGGCCAATCGCACTTTGATAGGTTTCGGCATCGGTTGTAGAAGTTGAAATTTCTTAGTTTCATTAGGCTTGAATTGGGGTATGATTCGTATTTTTAGCGTTGTTTGATGTGATTTGAGGCTTTGACTAAGTTCGCATGATGTTTTAGGACCTGTTAGTTTATTTGGTTGAGGTCCCGAGGGCCTCGGATGAGTTTCGGATGGTTAACGGGTTGGATTTTGGACTAGGAATGTTGCTGGAATTTACCTTATGCTTGTACCTGATTTCCTTCTTCACATTCACGAGAGGGGTCTCGCGTTCGCGAAGAGGAACTGGAGGCAGGCGAGTTTGTTCATCGCGTTCGCGATCGGGCATCACGTTCGCGAAAGGGAAAATAGCTGGTGATGATTTTTGCCTTCGCGTTCGCGAAGGGTAGCTTGCGTTTGCGAAGGTTCGCCCGGTAAGGCATTGCGTTCGTGAGCTGTGATTCGCGTTCGCGAAGGGAAATATTTGGACAGCACAATTTTGTGCTTCACGAACGCGAGGGACCTGTCGCGTTCGCGAAGAAGAACGGTCTGGACAGAATGTTTAAGATATGAAAATGGGACTTAGTCAGTCCCATTTTCCATTTTTGACGGATTGGAGCTCGGGAAGTGGCGATGTTTGGGAGAGTTTTAAGAAAAACAATGGGGTAAGTGTTCTTAACTCAATATTGGTCAAATTACCCGAATCCGTGGTTGTTTTTAACATTTAATAGGTGAAAATTTAGAAAACCCTCTTGGTTTAATTTGAAGATTTGAGGATCGAGTTGATGTCGGAATTTGGTAAAATTGGTATGGTTAGACTCGTGGTTGAATGGGCTTTTGGATTTTGTAACTTTTGTTGGATTTCGAGATATGGGCCCCACAGACAATTTTTGGGTAAATTTTCGGATTTTGTTAGAAAATTAGTATTTTCATATAGAATTAATTCCTATAATTTGTTTTGACTGAATCGAATTATTTGGGGCTAGATTCGAGGCGTTCGGAGGCCGATTCGCGAGGAAAAGGCATTGCAGAATAAAGAATTACACGGTTTGAGGTAAGTAACAGTTCTTAATCTGGTTCTGAGGGTATTAAACCCGGATTATATATTATGTGATCGATTTTGAGGTGACGCACATGCTAGGTGACGAGCGTGTGGGCGTGCATCATGAAAATTGTGACTTAAATTGATTTTGTGGAGTTGCATAATTAAATAAATGTCATTATCCGCATAAACTCCACGTGTTAGAGAATTTGAGCCGAGACTCATATTAAAGATCGTGTTTAGGTTACACGCCTATATATTTTGGGACCTACATGGGTCGTATTATTGTTGAATTATTTGTTTAAATTTACAATTTTGTACTCAGTCACATCTATCACTTGCATATCATATCTCAGTCTCTGTTGTCATTCATTGATACTTCATATCATTATGTCGGGTTGATTTTTCATGTCTTTGAGAGTCCGAGAGACTGGAGATTTTGAGTGATAGTTATGTTTATTTATTTATGCCTGGATCTGGCTATTATAGCACTTGGGCTGAAGGAGCCCCTCCGGAGTCTGCACCCCCATAGTGAGCGCAGTTGATATTATATATATATCTGGGATGGATCTTCCCTGGGCATGGATCTTGCCATATATATATATATATATATATATATATATATTAAGGCATGGATTTTTTCTGGATATGGATCTTGTCCGAATCATTGATATTCGGGGATGGATCTTCCCCTGGTCTGGATTGGCCTTATACAGTACTGAGTGGTTGACTGTTAGTTGATGGATATACATATATACTCGGGATGGATCTTCCCTGGGCTGGACTGGCCATATACAGTATTGAGTGATTGAGTATTATTAGATTGTGAGTACATGAAGTTTTCTCTACGGTGCATCACATACAATATGTGCATTAGCATGTAGATACAAAGATGTTATATTCCTCAAATTGTTCAAAATTTGTCTATTTTACTTGTACTGAGTGTAACTGCTGAACTTGATATGAAATTACTGTTTGGGCCTTAATGGTTAAACTTGCAAGCATGCCTACTTTCTTATGTTGGAAATTACTGTAATTGGACTTAGTTGTGAAGCTCGTCACCACTTTCAGTTCTTTATTTATTATTATTACTTACTGAGTTGGTTGTACTCATACTACACCTTGCACTTCGTGTACAGATTCAGGTGATCCCGAATACAGTGAGTGTTGATTCCTTCGCATAGTTGATTCTCTCCAGATTCCGAGGTAGATGTCGTATTTCGCAGACCTTGTCTCTCCTTCCCTATCCTCTTGTTTATCGTATTTGGTCTCAGAATATTATAGACCGTATTTTTCCAGACTAATGATATATAGATGCTAATGTACTCAGTGACACCGGGTTTTGGGAGTGTATTTATATCCAGTATTTGTGAGATTTTCTCTTAAACTTAATTATTATGTTTTCCGTATTTAAAGGAAATTATGGGTTATTGATGTTGTTGGCTTGCCTAGTACCACGTTAGGTGCCATCATGACGGGTTAGGATTTTGGGTCGTGACAATTTTAAACTATTTTTCAAGGTCAACTTCAAATACCTTTTTTTTCTTTCAAATTTCAATCAAATATAGTTTAAATGTTTGCAACCACCAATCAAATATATACACCGAATGTATATGTAAATTATAAAGAAGAACGATGTGTCGCTCAGAACATATATACAATTGAACAAGGTAACAACTAATGCCAAACAGTGCCACGAATAGATGATTTATTTGATTAATTTCAGGTGGCATGTTATCATATGATTTTGTTAGTAGTCTGTATTACTATAAAATACAATGAAACAATAAATTTCCTGTAACAAAACAGAGACAGAAAAAAACAATAGTAAATCAGAAATGTAAATAATCAGAAACAAAATCTGAAAATATATTTCGGAATAAAATCGGGCCCACTGAATGTACAATTTTCACTTCAAGTACCCGAGGTACTGGAATATTATCCTCTCAGGATGGAATGATTTAACTCACTAGAGTATCGGTACCAAAAATGCCGGTGAACAGAGAACCACTTAATGGCTGTAAATCACACTGGAATTTAATTGTGCAGAAAAAAGGAGAAGAAGTTTAGAAAATTTCGTAAGGAAACATTCAGGGATCAAGGCATATTTATAGCCATATTTTGGCATTAATTTTGAAAAGTTTGCAACCTTTCAAAAACATCCATGGTTGTTGGAACAGGTGGGAACGTTCAAAATATTTGGGGAAAAAAATTAAAATAATCCGGAAAAGAAACGGACCGGGTCGCGCGCGGATCCTGGGTTATTCCTGGTTGACTTTTCGATAATTAATTAAATTACTTAATTAAATAATTAAAATAAATTTTGTCCAAAAATATTAATCAATCAATCAATCTTTGACCGAAACCGAAGCCAAAGCCAAGCGAAGCGAACGACGACGCGAGGCTTCCCTTCTTTCCAACCCATTTACACCAAGGGAAGTTCTCTCTTAATATAAGCACATTTCATTTTTTTTTTACCACCAATGAGGGACAATTGCTCTTTCCATAGCATAAGGGAACTCACTTTCCCTTCACATTTCTTCCCTCTATTTTTCATTCACCAAACGTCAATCCCAACAATCCCCCACGTAAATGGGAAATGGCTATAAGACAAAGGAATGCATGGACGAGTGTGTGATTTACAAGCAAGGATTAATTGCATCTGGATAAGCAGGTTTCCCTTTGAACTTTTCGTAGTGAACTTATATCGAATATACTCGGTCAATCGGTAGATTTGATATCTTTGAACCGTCAAGCTTTGTTGTAAACCTACACAACATAAGTCACACAATCAACCCTTAACCATCTATGGTTCTCACGGTTGTGTTCGTTTCAGCCATGAGCACCGCTTGATTTCATGAGTGCCTAGAGAATGGGCCTTGACTTTCATTCCCCTTGAAGCGGCTTACACTTCACACTCACATAGGTGATTTCTAAACGTGTAATCCTATAGACTCACTATCTGGTCATTTCCTGCCTGACTTAGCAAATCATTAAGAAGTTTTAAGCTTTATTGACACATCAAAAAGCCTTAATGCTTTACCTTAATTTCTGAACATTGTCTTCATCACGAGAATGGGTTGAGTTATTTGACAACGTTGAACTGTCATTCATAACTTTATTTGATCTCTTTGAACCTAGCTCTTGGGATCTCCAGTCTGCTAAGTAGAGTTATCGTTATGATGACTTGTCCTAGGCTTAACCTCATTCTGTTCGATGATTTTTCAACTGCCTCTCTAGATAAGCCTTTTGTAAGTGGATCCGACATGTTATTTGTCATGACCCAAAACCCACTATAGGTCGTGATGGCGCCCAACATTGTCGTTAGGAAAGCCAACGGTGAACTATTACGTAAATTGTTCATTTTATTACTTTTGAAATCATAAACTTTTATTAAGTAAGAAAATTTATACCTTTAAAATTCAGGGGTACATACATAATTAGTATTGCATAAAATAAAAGGTGATAATAATATGCAAATCCGTAAGCATTCACTAGAATATCCCTAAAATCCGGTGCCACAAGTGTATGAACATTTACTAAGGAATACAACAATAATACAACATTTGTCTGGAATGTAAATAAGACAGGATAAAGTAAATAGTACGACGGAGACTCTGTGGACTGCGATACGTAGCCTGGAATGCAGCTCGCCATAAAGTCTCCTCAGCAGTAGCGCCTACGTGCCCAAATATTCACCAAATGAACCTGTTAGATCCTGCACATTTAGTACAGAAGTGTAGCATGAGTACGTAAATCAACGCATACCCAGTAAGTATGTAGCCTAACCCCGGAGAAGTAGTGACGGGGGGCCGACATCTACACTTACTAGAGGTCCAATAAAGTAGTATGCTAAATCCTAAACAGATATGAAGCACAACAGTAATAGTGGGATAAAACGGTAACTAACATAATCTTTCAAAAAAAAAATTAACGATATAAATTTCTCAATCTCGTATTCTATCTTAACAGCTCGGAAAATATCAAGTGCCAATATCAAATGAATAAAGAATACCATATGAAATGCTAGGCATCAGTGGAAGGATAATCTCGTGAATATTTGGACAACTAGCAATATAACGCACGATTATACCGAGGTCGTATGGCCCAATCTAGAATAATATGTACACTGCCGAGGGTCAAGCGGCACGAACCATAGATGCCTCTATTATACTGTCGAGGCGTTCGGTCCACTCCACAAAAAAGGGAAAAACTTATCGAATCACGAGGCACGTGCATAATAGTAAATATACCCCTTTACGTTTATCAAATATCTTGGCAACAACTCAAGGTGATAAAGCTAAGCCTTATATATATATATATATATATATATATATATATATATATATATATATATATATATAAATCAATTTCAATTGTAATTTCAATTAATTAAGCTAGCAAAATGAGTCCAAACAATTCAAATATCATGATAAAGTCCTAAGTCTACCCATACATAAACATGCTTTAGCTACGTACGTATTCTCGTCACCTCGTGCATACGTAGCACCCACAACTACTAGCACATAATAATTACATCACCTAGGAGGTAGTTTCCCACTCACAAGGTTAGATAGGAGAATTACCTCGCTCTGAAATTTCATAATCGGCTCCACTGCCTCTCTAACTCTTCGATTCAAAGCCAAACGATCCAAAACTAGTCAAACAATGTGTAAATCAATCAAAATATACTCCAAATGCGTATAATTTAACAATTTATAATAATTTCCAACTCCGCTCGAAAAGTCAACAAAGTCAACCCTCGAGCTCACGTGCCCGGATTCTAAAATTTCTTGAAGATAATCATTAACAATAACTCCATGAACCCAAATATATAATTTATTCCTAATTCCATGTCCAATTTCGTGGTCAAAATCCAAAATACCAAATTCTAGATTTTCTACCAAATATCCCACAATTTCTACCCATATCCATGTTTAAATCCATATATAACTCGTGTACTTAGCTCACAATGTGTATAAGTTCTATACCTCAAGGTAGATGATGAAGTTGGCTCCTCCAAATCGCCCCAAAAATCGCCCAAGCAAGAGAGGAATGAGTGAAATGAGCAAAAATCCTGATTGAGCAACATATGTTTTGCCCAGGCGTCTTCGCACATGCGGGCACCCCAGCTGCACCTGCAGCCCAAGGCTCGCACCTGCGAGGGCGCTTCTGCGGCCCTCCCCTCACTTCTGCGCTTCCACGCCTGCATCATCACATCCGCTTCTGTGAAGCCAGCCACACCTCTCCAACTCCGCATCTGCGGAGCCTCGTCGCATCTGCGGGCTCGCAGATTCGGAAATCCTCCTCGCACCTGCGACCACTGCCCAGCTCACCAAGAACCACTTTTGCGAACCCTTGGCCGCTGTTGCAGTCTCACACCTGTGGCCATAAACCTCGCAGGTACGATCACACCAGAAGCCTTAAGCTTCAACAATTCCTTAAGTCCAAAACTCAACCCAATCCCCATCTGATTCGCACCCGAGGCCCCCGGGACCCCATCCAACCATACCAACACATCCTAAAACATGATATGAACTTAGTCGAAGCCTCAAATCACTCCAAACAATATCAAAATTATGAATCGACGATCGAAAGCTTTCTTTGAACTTTCAAACTTTAAATATTTCCGAACGCGTCCGAATTATACTTAAACATCCCGAAATTACGCCAAACTTTACGTGCAAGTCATAAATCACGATGCGAACCTATTCCAATTCTCAAAATCCCAAACGGACATCGATAACACCAAAGTCTACTTCAAACCAAACTTAGGGAATTCTAAAACCTTCAAAAGACCAACTTTCCATATTAAGCACCGAAATGCCCCCGGACCACCAGATACTCAACCCGAACATACGCCCAAGTACGGATTCATCATATGAACCTATTGGAACCTTCAAATCCCTATTCCGAGGTCGTTTACTTAAAAGTCAAACCTTAGTCAACTCTTCCAACTTAAAGCTTCCGAATTTAGAATTTTCGTTCCGAATCAACTCTGAACTTCCTCAATTTCGACCACGCGTACAACTCATAAAACATGAAGTGAAGCTAATCACGGGCTCAAATCGCTGAACGACGCACTAGAGCTCAAAATGACCGATCGGGTCGTTACATTATAACTTGACTTCACGTAGTCAATCGTGATAACACCACTAGAGAGTAGTTATTTAACGGTATTGTGTCTCCGTCGTATGTGATGAGATTTTTCGTTATACATAACACTCTGTGCCCTACCTATTGCAGTTTGACTATCACAGTGTATACATATAGGTGCCAAAGGTTTGGGCCAAAATGAAATATCTTCCATGAAATTTCGGAGCCATTTAGGTTCTTCACCGGCCTTGTCTAAAGCTATGAATTCAGATTCTATTATAGAACGAGCGATGCACGTTTGTTTGGATGATTTCAAAGACACTGCTCCACCCCCAATTGTGAAAACATATCCACTCGTGGATTTAATATCAAATGATCCGGTGATCTAATTTGCATCACTATATCCCTCAATCACTGAGGGATATTTGTTATAATGCAGAGCATAATCTTGAGTGTGTTTCAGATATCCCAAAACTCATTTCATTGCCATCCAATCTATTTGATTGGGATTACTTGTAAACCGACTCTGTTTGCTAATAGCACATGCTATATCTGGTCGCGTATAATTCATGATATACATCAAACTTCCCAATACTCTAACACGTCTCAGTTGTGAGTCACTTTCTCCTTCATTCTTTTGAAGTGCATAACTCACGGCAATTGGAGTCTTGGCAATCTTGAAATCCAAATACTTGAATTTGTCAAGCACTTTTTCAATATAGTGAGACTGTGATAATGCTAGCTAGACCTTGTGGAGTCTTGTGAATTCTGATTCCAAAGATCACATCATTAACTCCTAAGTCATTCATGTCGAATTTGCTAGCCAGCATGCACTTAGTAGCATTTATATTTGTCATATCATTGCTCATTATTAACATGCCATCAACATAATCAAACAATGACTTCATGACCTGGAGTGTTTTTAACATAAACACATTTGTCACACTCGTTGATTTTAAACCCATTGCCAACATTATTTGGTCAAATTTAGTATGCTATTATTTGGGTGCTTGTTTAAGTCCATAAAGTGATTTAACAAGTTTACACACTTTCCTTTCTTTACCAGGAACCGCAAAACCCTCAGGTTGTTCCATATAAATTTTTTCCTCCAATTCTCCATTTAAGAAAGTTATTTTAACATCCATTTGATGGATTTCAAGACCATACACGGCCGCCAGTGCCACTAACACCCTAATAGATGTTATCCTTGTTACTAGAGAGTAAGTGTCAAAGTAATCAAGGTCTTCCTTGTGTCTATATTCTTTGACAACAAGTCTTGCCTTATATTTGTCAATAGTGCCATCAGCTTTCATTTTCCTCTTAAAGGTCCATTTCGAACCTAAAGTCTTATTTCCTAAAGGAAGATCAACCAATTCCCATGTATGGTTATCCAAAATTGATTGAATCTCACTATTGACTGCCTCTTTCCAAAATGTTGAATCAGAAGATGACATAGTTGCTTTAAAAGTTTGAGGCTCATTTTCAAACAAGAATGTCACTAAATATGGTCCAAAGAAAGTAGATGTTCTTTGACGTTTTCTACGCCTTGGTTCCCCTTCACTTGGAGTATTTTCCTTTGGTTCTTCCCGTGGTCGTTTAGGGCTTTCACTTGACGACTCGCATTTAGTTTTATACGAATAGATGTTTTCAAAGAATTCAACATTATCTGACTCAATTTTTGTATTAACATGAATTTTGGGATTATCAGATTTATGAACCAAAAACCGACATGTATTACTGTTTGTAGCATATCCAATAAAAGCACAATCCCCAGTTTTTGGTTCGATTTTACCCTTTTGGGTAAAGGTACTTGTACCTTTGCTAAACACCCCCCATACTTTGAAATATTTCAAGTTGGGTTTGCTTCCTTTTCATTATTCATATGGAATAGATTGCGTTTTGATGTGGGGTACTCTGTTGAGTATTCAGTTAGCTATAAGGAAAGCTTTCCCCTGCAAATTCTACGGTAAGCCGGAACTTATTAATAAAGCATTCATTATTTCCTTTAATGTCCGATTTTTCCTTTCTGCAATTTCATTAGATTGAGGTGTGTAGGGGGCAGTAATTTGATGGATAATTCCATATTCCAAACATATTTATGCAAAAGGAGATTAGTATTCTCCACCCGAATCACTTCTAATCATTTTAACCTTTTTATTCAATTGATTCTCCACTTCATTCTTGTATTGCTTAAATGCTTCAATTGCTTCATCCTTACTACTAAGCAAATAAACATAACAATATCGAGTACAATCATCAATTAAAAATTATAAAATGTTTTTTTCCCACCACAAGATAGTATTGCCTTCATATCACAAATGTCAGTATGAATTAAGTCTAAAGGATTTGAATTCCTTTCAACTAACTTATAAGGATGTTTGACAAACTTAGATTCAACACATATTTGACATTTTGATTTATTACACTCGAATTTAGGCAATACTTCTAAATTAATTAACTTTCACAAGGTTTGTAATTGACATGTACTAAACGAACATGCCATGAATCATTTGACTCCAATAAATAAGAAGAAGCTGAAATTTTATTAATATTGTCAACAACCATTACATTGAGTTTGAAAAGGCCCTGTGTGAGGTAGCTCTTTCCAACATACATATCATTCTTCCTTAAAACAATTTTGCCAGATACAAATACACCTTTGAATCCATTCTTAACAAGTAAAGAAGTTGAAACTAAATTTTTCCTAATAGTAGGAACATGAAGAACGTTGTTGAGCGTTAACACCTTGCGGAAGTCATCTTCAGGAATATCTTCTCATAACCCTCAATCTTGGTTGTTACAGTATTTTCCATAGAAAGCACTTCTTCGGGACCAGCAGTAGAGTAAGTCCCAAATGCTTCTTTGACAACACAAACATGTCAAATGGATCTAAAGTCAATCCACCACTCCTTCGGATTTCCAACTAAGTGTCACGACCCAAAATCTTAACCTGTCGTGATGGTGCCTATCTCAGTACTAGGCAAGACGACAACATCAATAACCCCCGATTTTCTTTAAGTTTGAAAACATAATGTTTAATACAATACCAAAAATCTTGCAAATTTCGATACAACACTCCCAAAACCCTATGTCACTGAGTAAATGAACATCTAATATAAATAGAAGTCTGGAAAATACGGTCCATAACAGTCTGAGACCAAATACTATAAATAAGGAGATAGGGAAGGAGAGGCAAGGTCTGCGAAACACGACAGCTACCTCTAAATCTCCGGAAATCAACTGTGCGAAAGAATCAACACCCGCTATGTCCGGGAACACCTGGATCTGCACACGAAGTGCATGGTATAGTATGAGTACAACCAACTCAACAAATAATAATAATAAATAAGGAATTGAAGATAGTGACGAGCTACACAGTTATAGTTCACTTGTAGTAATTCCAACAAGAATAGACATGCTTTCAAATCCAGCAGTTTAAGTCAAATCAATTTTATACAGTTCAAGCTCATGTAATTCGAATATAAAATCTTTCAGAAAATTTCACAACAATGACAGATAGAAATTAAGTGCAACAACAAATGAAAAGCAAGTACAACCTCTCAAGGCAACCGTCACTCAACTCGTCAAAACAGCTCAACCACCCGGCTCTCAGCCCTCAACACCCACACTGAATAGGTACTCGCGCTCACTGGGGGTGTATAGACTCTGAAGGGGCTCCTACAGCCCAAGCGATATAATCTACACGGACAACTCACGAGCTATAGTATCAATATCTGGATACGCACGGACAATTCACGTTCTATAGTATAAGATCTGGATCCGCACGGACAACTCACGTGTTGCACGGACAGCTCACATGCTATAGTATAATATCTCACAATCAGGCCCTCGGCCTCGCTCCGTCATAAATCTCTTCAGTCTCTCGGGCTCTCAACAATCATGAAATCAGCCCAAACAACAATGATATGATGCATCATTAATGAACAATAGAGACTGGTATAAAATAAATAAATAAACGGTTACTGAGTACAAAACAATAATTAAGCAGATAGTTCAACATGTACACAACCTCTGTGGGTCCCAACAGTACCAACTTATAACCTAAACATGGTTTCTAATATGACTTACAGTCAAATTTCAACAACACATAGAGAGCACACAGCTAACAACAAGTTATTCGACTTTACAGTTTCTATGGGACGGACCAAGTCACAATCCCCTCGGTGTACGCCCACACGCCTGTCACCTAGCATGTGCGTCACCTCCAAAATAATCACATGACACAAAATCCGGGGTTTCATACCCTCAGGACCATATTTATAACTGTTACTTACCTCAAACTGTGAAATTCTTTATTCTGCAATGTCTTTTCCTCGTGAATTGGCCTCCAAATGCCTCGAATCTATCCACAAATAATTCGACTCAGTCAATAAAATTTATTGGAATTAATTCCATAAGAAAATACTAATTTTCCATAAAAATCCGAAAACTAAAAATCGCCCGTAGGGCCCACGTCTCGGAACCCGAAAAAAGTTACAAAATATGAACGCACATTCTACCACAAGTCCAACCATATAAATTTTACTCAAATCCGACATCAACTCGACCCTCAAATCTCCAATTTAAACCAAGAGGGATTTCACAATTTTCCAACTTAATTCACCGATTAAATGTTAAAAACAACTATGGATTCGGGTAATTTAACCAATATTGAGTTAAGAACACTTACCCCGTTGTTTCCTCTGAAAATCTACCAAATATTGCCTCATCCTGAGCTCCAATCCGTCAAAAATAGAAAATGGGACGAAGTCCCACTTTTAGAACTTAAACTCCCTGCCCATTCCTTTGCTCTACGCGATCGCGAACATTACCACGCGATCGCGAAGAACAGTTTTCCACAGCCCAGATTTAACCATATGCGATTGCGTACTTTCCCACGCTATCGCGATGCACAACATCACAGACCTACACGATCGCGGACTCGTCCACGCGATCGCAAAGCACAAACGCATGAATTCTACCTCTGCTCCACTTACTCTACGCGAACGCGACCTTCTTCACATGTTCGCGAGTCACAAAATATCAAAGCTACACGATCGCATCCCGCTTCATGCGATCGCGAAGCACAAAATTCAGTTGCCCTCAATTAACCTTACGCGATCGCAAATATCCCCACGCGATCGCGAAGCACAAAACCTCTACTGACCAACTAAGCCTACGCGATCGCAGACGCATTCATGCGATCGCATATAAGGAAATCAGGTACAGATATCAGAAAATTCCAGCAGCTATTTAAGTCCAAATTTTTATCCGTTAACCATCCGAAACTCACCCGAGCCCCTCGAGACCTTAACCAAATATACCAACAAGTCCTAAAATATCATACGAACCTAGTCGAACCCTAAAATCACCTCAAACAACGCTAAAGCCATGAATTACACCCCAGTTCAAACCTAATGAACTTTGAAATTTCCAATTTCTACAACCGACTCCGAAACCTATCAAATCACGTCCGATTGACCTCAAATTTTACACACAAGTCATAGATGACATAACAAACCTATTCAAATTTTCAGAATCAGATTTCGACCCCGATATCAAAAAGTCAACCCCCGGTCAAACTTCCCAAAAATTCGACTTTCGCCATTTCAAACCTAATTCCACTATGGACCTCCAAATAATTTTTCGAACACGCTCCTAAGTCCAAAATCACCATACGGAGCTATTGGAATTATCAGAATTCGAATCTGAGGTCGTTTACCTATAAGTTCCCATCCGGTCGACTTTTCTAACTTAAATTTTCAATTATGAGACTAAGTGTCTCATTTTACTCTAAATTTTTTGACCCGAACCAACTAATCTGGTAAGTCATAAATCAACTATAAAGCATAAATTGGGAAGTAAATGGGGGGAACGGGGTTATAATACTCAAAACGACCGGCCAGGTTACATTCTCCCCCTTTTAAACAAACATTCGCCCTCGAACGGGTTTAGAATCATATCTGGAGTCTCAATTCTTTGACCTCAGCTTTCGAACCTGCCGGTCTAAAATAGCCATCGGCTCTACATCATAAGTCAAATTACCGTCCAGCTGCAATCTACTGAAATTCAGAATATGAGACAGATCCCCGACATACTTTCTGAGCATGGATACATGGAACACTGGATGAACACCTTATAGACTAGGTGGCAAAGCAAGTTGATAAGCCACCTCTCCAATTTTCTTGAGTATCTCAAAAGGCCCAATATACCGAGGGCTCAACTTGCCCTTCTTCCCGAACCTCAACACACCCTTCATTGGTGAAATCTTGAGCAGAACCTTCTCCCCAGCCATGTAAGCAACATCACGAACCTTCCTGTCAGCATAAATCTTCTGTCTAGACTGTGCCGTGCGAAGCCGTTCCTGAATCACTTTGACCTTCTCTAAAGCATCTTGAACCAAGTTAGTACCCAATAGCCTAGCCTCACACGGCTCAAACCAGCCCATAAGAGACCGACACCATCTCTCATATAATGCCGCATACAGAGCCATCTGAATACTCGACTAGTAGTTGTTATTGTAAGCAAACTCCGCGAGTGGTAGAAATTTATCCCAAGAACCTCCAAAATCAATGACACAAGTACGTAGCATATCTTCCAATATCTGAATAGTGCGCTCGGACTGTCCGTCCGTCTGAGGGTGAAATGTTGTACTCAATTGAACCTGTGTGCCCAATTCTCGCTGCACTGCTCTCCAAAACTGTGATGTAAACTGCATGTCCCGATCTGAAATGATGGACACCGGCACACCGTGTAGACGAACAATCTCGCTGATATAAATCTCAGCCAACCACTCCAAAGAATAATTGGTACCAACTGGAATAAAATGCGCTGACTTAGTCAACCGATCTATAACACCCAAACCGCATCAAACTTCCTCAAAGTCCGTGGAAGCCCAACTACGAAATCCATGATAATACGCTCCCATTTTCACTCCGGAATTTCAAGCCTATGAAGTAATCCTCCTAGTCTCTAATGCTCGTACTTTACATGTTGACAATTTAAACACCGAGCTACAAATCCAACTATATCTTTCTTCATTCGCCTCTACCAATAGTGCTGCCTCAAATCCTGATACATCTTCGCGACGCCTAGATGAATAGAGTACCGCAAACTGTGAGCTTCCTGGAGAATCAGCTCACACAAACCATCTACATTAGGCACACATAGCCTGCCCTGCATCCGTAATACACCGTCATCTCCAATAGTGACTTCCTTGGCATCACCGTGATGAACCGTGTCCTTAAGGACTAACAGATGTGGATCATCATATTAGTGTTCTCTAATGCAATCATATAAAGAAGACCGAGAAACCACACAAGCCAACACTCAATTTGGCTCGGAAACATCCAATCTAACAAACTGGTTGGCCAAGGCCTGAACATCCAAGGCTAAAGGCCTCTCTATTACCGGTAAGTATGCTAAGCTGCCCAAACTCTCCGCCTTACGACTCAAGGCATTGGCCATTACATTTGACCTTTCTGGGATGATAGAGAATGGTGATATCATAATCCTTAAGAAACTCTAACCACCTCCACTGCCGCAAATTAAGATCTTTCTGTTTGAACAGATGTTGTAGACTCCGATGATTGGTATATACCTCACACTGGACACCGTACAAGTAATGCCGCCAAATTTTCAAGGCATGAACGATAGCTGCTAACTCAAGGTCGTAGACTGGATAATTCTTCTCGTGTACCTTTAACCGCCTGGACGTATAGGCAATCACCCTACCGACTTGTATCAGAACTGCGCCGAGACCAATACGTGACATGTCATAATACACAGTATAAGACTCTAAACCTGTAGGCAACGCCAATACTGGAGTTGTAGTTAAAGCTATTTTGAGCTTCTAAAAGCTCTCTTCACATTCATCCGACCACCTGAACAGAGCACTTTTCTGGGTCAATTTATTCATAGGCAATGCAATAGACGAGAATCCCTCCACGAAACAACGATAATAACCGGCCAAGCCGAGAAAACTCTGAATCTCAGTAACTAAAGATGGCGTGGGCCAATTCTGAACTGCCTCTATTTTCTTCGGATCCACCTTAATTCCTTCACTGGATACTATATGTCCCAAGAATGCCACTTAATCAAGACAGAACTCACACTTAGATAATTTGGCATAAAGTCTCTCCTCTATCAGCCTTTATAATACAATACCCAAGTGTTGTGCATGCTCCTACTGGCTACGTGAGTACACCGGGATATCATCAATAAATACTACGACAAATAAATCAAGATATGGCTAGAATACACTATTCATTAAATGCATAAATATTGTTGGAGCATTGGTTATCCCAAAAGACATCACAAGAAATTCATAGTGGCCATAACGAGTTCTGAATGTCGTCTTTAGAATATCCGGATCTTGAATTTTCAACTGGTTATACCCAGATCTCAAATCAATTTTGGAGAACACACTCGCTCCCTGAAGCTGATCAAATAAGTCATCAATACGCGGCACGGGATATTTATTCTTGATTGTAACTTTGTTCAACTGCCTATAATCGATGCACATCCGCATAGTACCATCTTCTTTTTCACAAACAGAACCGGTGCACCCCAAGTTGACACACTAGGCATAATAAACCCCTTTTAAGGAGTTTCTGAAGTTGCTCTTTCAATTCTTTTAACTCAGCCGGTGCCATACGATATGGAGGAATAGAAATAGGCTGGGTGCCCTGCACCAAGTCAATACCAAAATCAATATCCCTGTCGGGTGGCATACCCAGTAGGTCTGCAGGAAATACAACCGGAAAGTCTCGCACGACCGGTACTGAATCAATAATAGGAGTATCTGCATCAACATCTCTCACAAAGGCCAAATATGACAAACATCCCTTTCCAACCATACGTTGGGCCTTCAAATAAGAAATTACCCTGCTAGGAACAAATTCTAGAGAACCCCTCCATTTAACTTTTGGTAACCCCGACATCGTCAACGTCCCGATTTTTGCGTGACAGTCCAGAATAGCATGACATGGAGACAACCAATCCATATCCCAGGATTACATCGAAATCAACCATACCGAGTAATAAGAGATCAACTCTAGTCTCCAGTTCCCCAATAGTTACCACACATGACCGATACACACAGTCCACAGTAATAATATCACCCACCGGTGTAGATATACAAATAAGTGAAACTAAGGACTCACAGGGCATATCCATATATGATCAAAATACGATGATACATATGAATAAGTGGAACCAGGGTCAAATAATATAGAAGCTTCCTTGTGGCACACTGAAAAAATATATGTGATCACTGTATCTGAAGCAATAGCATCTGGCCTGGCAGAAAAAGCATAGAATCGGGCCTGACCGCCACCTGATCGGCCTCCCCCTCTTGGGCGACCCCTAGCACTGATGGTGCTGGTACCGTCAGTCGAGAACTCTGCGGTGGAGCCCCACTCAACAGCCTAGGACAATCTCTCTTGAAATGACCAAATTCTCCGCACTCGAAATAACCCCTCCTCTGATGGAACTGCTGCTACTGATAACCTGAGGAAATACCTGTAGAAGCCTGAGCGGACGAGGCCTGATGAGAACTCTGCGTTGGTAGTGCACTGAATGAAGACTAGCCTGAGTGAGCGTTGTAAGAACTGTGGAAAGTTGATGCACCACGATAAGCTGGACGACCCGTCTGAGCGTGTCTGTAAGAACGTCCCCTTCCACGGTAAAACTAACCCCCTGAAGGAATACCGTTGTAATCACCTGGACCACGAGGCTTCTTAGCCTCCCTCTCTCCACGCTCCTGGCTACGAACCATCTCTATTTGTCGAGCAATGTCAACTACCTCATCAAAAGTAGCACCAGATACCCTCTCCCTAGTCATAAGTAACTGCAGCTGATATGTGAGGCCATCAATGAACCTCTTAATCCTCTCCCTACCAGTGGGAACAAACCAGGCTGTGTGATGAGCCAACTCAGAAAATCTCATCTCGTACTGCATCACAGATATGCCATCCTGACGTAACTGCTCAAACGGTCTGCGAGCTCCTCTATGCGAGACTACGGCACGAACTTCTCCAAAAAGAGAATGGAGAATTCCTACCATGTAAGTGGTACTGCACCAACTGGCTTGCGCCTCTCATAAGCCTCCCACCATCTGAAGGCAGCCCCAGAGAACTGAAAAGTAGTGAACGAGACTCCACTGGTCTCCAGAATACCCGTTGTCCAAAGCATCCGTTGACACCTATCCAGAAAACCCTGAGCATCCTCTGACTCGGTACCGCTTAATGGTGGAGGTCTAAGCCTCTCAAATCTCTCAAGTCTCCTATGCTCATCATTTGCCATAATAGAAATTATCGGGGCCTGAGCAGCTGCAGCTGGTTGGGCTGGTAGTGCCCCCAGTATCTGAAGTCCCTGTACTACCTGGTCTGTAGTACGGGCAACAGGGGTATGAGTACCTCCCCCGGCCTGAGAAGTGGCAGGTGCGACCTGAGCCGAAACCACCTGAGAAAGACCAGTACAAACTGTCAATATATGGGTCAGAGCTTCCTGAAGGCCTGGAATCACAATAGGTGTAGCGGGTGCCTGAGCTGGTCTCGCGCGACTCAACTGTATATGGAATCTGCTCCTGAGTTGGAGCAACAGGTGGTACTACAGGTGCTGCTCCAACAGTTGCATGAGCTATACCTCGACCTCTACCTCGACCCTGGCCTCTTCCACGGCCCCGGCCTCTAGCGGCCCTAACTAGTAGCACTGGTGGCTGACCATCCGATCCGGTAGTACGTGTCTTCACCATCTGTTCGAGAATAGAATAACAGAAATTTAGTTTCCGGAACCAACAAATTCGCACGACAGAATACAAGAAAGTGAAGTTTTTCTAAGGGTTCTACAGCCTCTTGGAGATAAGTACAGACGTCTCTGTACCGATCCGCAAGACTCTACTCAACCTGCTCATGACTTGTGAGACCTATGCAACCTAGGCTCTGATACCAACTTGTCACGACCCAAAATCTTAACCTGTCGTGATGGCGCCTATCTCTGTACTAGGCAAGCCGACAACATCAATAACCCCCGATTTTCTTTAAGTTTGAAAACATAATGTTTAATACAATACCAAAAATCTTGCAAATTCCGATACAACACTCCCAAAACCCTATGTCACTGAGTACATGAACATCTAATTTGAATACAAGTCTGGAAAATACGGTCCATAACAGTCTGAGACCAAATACTATAAATAAGGAGATAGGGAAGGAGAGGCAAGGTCTGCGAAACACGGCAGCTACCTCTAAATCTCCGAAAATCAACTGTGCGAAAGAATCAACACCCGCTATGTCCGAGAACACCTGGATCTGCACACGAAGTGCATGGTATAGTATGAGTACAACCAATCCAACAAGTAACAATAATAAATAAGGAACTGAAGATAGTGACGAGCTACACAGTTATAGTTCACTTGCAGTAATTCCAGCAAGAATAGACATGCTTTCAAATCCAGCAGTTTAAGTCAAATCAATTTTATGCAGTTCAAGCTCATGTAATCCGGATATAAAATCTTTCAGAAAATTTTACAACAATGACAGATAACAACTAAGTGCAACAACAAATGAAAAGCAAGTACAACCTCTCAAGGCAACAGTCACTCAACTCGTCACAACTGCTCAACCACTCGGCTCTCAGCCCTCAGCACTCACACTCAATGGGTACCCGCGCTTACTGGGGGTGTACAGACTGCGGAGGGGATCCTACAGCCCAAGCGCTATAATCTGCACGGACAACTTACGTGCTATAGTATCAATATCTGGATCTGCACGGACAACTCACGTGCTATAGTATAATATCTGGATCCGCACGGACAACTCACATGCTGCACGGACAACTCACGTGCTATAGTATAATATCTCGCAATCAGGCCCTCGGCCTCGCTCAGTCATAAATCTCTCCAGTCTCTCGGGCTCTCAACAATCATGAAATCGGCCCAAACAACAATGATATGATGCATCATTAATGAACTATAGAGACTAGGATAAAATAAACAAGTAAACGGTGACTGAGTACAAAACAACAATTAAGCAGATAGTTCAACATGTACACGACCTCTGTGGGTCCCAACAGTACCAACTTATAGCCTAAATATGGTTTCTAACATGACTTACAGTCAAATTTCCACAACACATAGAGAGAACATAGATAACAACAAGTTATTCAACTTTACAGTTTCTACGGAAAGGACCAAGTCACAATCCCCTCAGTGCACGCCCACACGCCTGTCACCTATCATGTGCGTTACCTCCAAAATAATCACATGACACAAAATCCGGGGTTTCATACCCTCAAGACCAGATTTATAACTGTTACTTACCTCAAACCATGAAATTCTTTATTCTGCAATGTCTTTTCCTCGTGAATTGGCCTCCAAACGCCTCGAATCTAGCCACAAATAATTCGATTCAGTCAATAAAATTTATTGAAATTAATTCCATAAGAAAATACTAATTTTCCATAAAAATCCAAAAATTAGCTAAAAATCGCATGTGGGGCCCATGTCTCGGAACCCAACAAAAGTTACAAAATATGAACGCCCATTCAACCACGAGTCCAACCATACAAATTTTACTCAAATCCGACATCAACCTCAAATCTCCAATTTAAACCAAGAGGGTTTTCACAATTTTTCAACTTAATTCACCGATTAAATGTTAAAAACAACCATGGATTCGGGTAATTTAACTAATATTGAGTTAAGAACACTTACCCCGTTGTTTCCTTTGAAAATCTCCCCAAAATCGCCTCATCCCGAGCTCCAATCCGTCAAAAATAGAAAATGGGACGAAGTCCCATTTTTAGAACTTAAACTCTTTGCCTAGTCCTTTGCTCTATGCGATCGCGAACATTCCCACGCGATCGCGAAGAACAGTTTTCCACGGCCCAGATTTAACCCTACGCGACCGCGGACTTTCCCACGCGATCGCGGACTTGTCCACGCGATCTCGAAGCACAAAACGCGTGACTTCTACCTCCGCTCTACTTACTCTACGCGAACGCTACCTTATTCACGCGTTCGCGAGTCACAAAATCTCAAAGCTACGCGATCGCGAAGCACAAAACTCAGAAACCCTCAATTAACATTACGCTATCGCGGATATCCCCCCACGCGATTGCGAAGCACAAAACCTCTCCTGACCAACTAAGCCTACACGATCGCAGACGCATTCACGCGATCGCGTATAAGGAAATAAAATTCCAGCAGTTGTTTAAGTCCAAATGGTTATCCGTTAACCATTCGAAATTCACTCGAGCCCCTCGGGACCTTAACCAAATATACCAACAAGTCCTGAAACATCATACAAACCTAGTCAAGCCCTCAAATCACCTCAAACAACACTAAAACCATGAATTACACCCAAATTCAAGCCTAATGAACTTTGAAATTTCTAATTTCTACAAACGACTCCGAAACCTATCAAATCACGTCCGTCTAATCTCAAATTTTGCACACAAGTTATAAATGACATAACGGACATATTCAAATTTTCAGAATCGGATTTCGATCCCGATATCAAAAAGTCAACCCCCGGTCAAACTTCCCAAAAAATTGACTTTTGCCATTTCAAACCTAATTCCACTACGGACCTCCAAATAATTTTTCGGACACACTCCTAAGTCCAAAATCACCATACAGAGTTATTGAAATTATCAGAATTCGAATCCGAGGTTGTTTACCCATAAGTCCTCATCCGGTCGACTTTACTAACTTAAATTTTTAATTATGAGACTAAGTGTCTCATTTTACTTCGAATTCCTTTCGGACCCGAACTAACTAATCCGGTAAGTCATAAATAAATTGTAAAGCATAAATTGGACAGTAAATGGGGGAACGAGGTTTTAATACTCAAAACGACTGGTCTGGTCGTTACACTAAGTTGCATTCCGAAAGCATTGCACACAGATAATCAATGTCATTATTCTTCTCCACTATGTTGGCATGTCCCTTTTTCTTGTCCTTTTTCGGGAGACGACTGTCAGGGGCTTTGTGACCATCTTTTCCATAATTATAGTAGTTGCCCTTGAATTTTTTCTTGTTTTGCTCCTTAGTCTGTCTAGAAGGCCTTTTCCTTTTCTTACTTTTTGGATCAACCTCTTCAACGATATTCGCTCTCATAATCATTGAATTTCCACACGACTTTTTCTCGACTATTTTGTTATCTTCCTCAATCTTGAGACGAATCATAAGATCTTCCAACTTCATTTCTTTGCGCTTGTACTTTAGATATTTTTTGAAATCTCTCCACGAAAGAGGCAACTTTTCAATCATTACAGTCACTTGAAATGCTTCATTCACCACCATGCCTTTAGCAATAAGGTCGTGAAAAATAAGTTGAAGCTCTTAAACTTGGGTTCCAACTATTTTGTTATCTATCATTTTATAGTCATGAAACTTGGTAACCACAAACTTTTCCAAGCACGCATCTTCAGTCTTGTACTTCTTGTCAAGTGCATCCCATAATATTTTCGAAGTATTTATAGTACTATAGACATTGTACAAATCATCCTCCAAAGCACTTAGGATGTAGCCTTTGCAAAGAAAATATGCATGTTTCCATGCCTCAACAATCATAAACTTCTCGTTGTCTGGCATGTCGGCGGCATGCACTGGAGGGTCTTCACTGATGAATTTCTGCATACCAAGCGTGGTAAGCCAAAAGAACACCCTTTGTTGCCATCATTTGAAGTTTGATCCCGAAAGGTTCTTCGATTTTTCGGCCGGTGGAACTGCAGTTCAGCTTGACGAGGATATCGTAGTTGCCGCAACAGTCGGAGAAGGATTTCTATTTTCAATTTCCATTTTCTCACTGTCAATAACAGAACAGTTCAATTAATGACAGCAAATAAAATAATATTGTAACTAATAATAAACAGTACATTTAATAAATAAAAATTGAAGTTTTGTTTATACTGTTTCACAAGAAAACGATGAAGTTTTTATGTTCTTCAAATCGATTCTGAATTTTAATACTCCGATGAAATTTTTATTTCTTCAAATCAGGAATAGAAAAATTCAGAAGGAGTAAAAAATTACAAAGGTTTTAATCTCCAAAAACAGAATACAGATATGATAAAAAATTAATTTCCTTAAGATTGCTAGTAATCTGTATTACTATAAAATATTATGAAACAATGAATTTCCTGTAACAAAACAGAGACAGGAAAAAATAATAGTAAAGTAAAATGTAAATTATCAGAAATAGAATCTGAAAATATATTTCGGAATAAAATCGAGCCCACTGAATGCACAGTGTGTCCTTAAGGAAATTATTCCCCTCAAGTACCCGAGGTGTTGGAATATTATCCTCCCTAGATAGAACGATTTAACTCACCAGAGTATTGGTACCAAAAACGCTTGTGAACAGTAAAACACTTAATGGCAGTAAATCACACTGGAATTTAATTGTGCAGAAGAAGGAGAAGAAGTTCAGAAATTTTCGTAAGGAAAAACTCTGGGATCAAGGCATATTTATAACCATTTTATGGCACCTTTCAGAAACAGCCATGGTTGTTGGAACGGGTGGGAACGTTCAAAATATTTCGGGAAAAGAATTTAAAATAATCGGGGAAAGAAATGGACCAGGTCGCGCCGCGCGCGGGTCCTGGGTTATTTCGGGTTGACTTTTCGATAATTAATTAAATAATTGAAAGAAAATTTGTCCAAAAAGTTTAATCAATCAATCTTTGACCAAATCCAAATTCGAAGTCGAGCGAGCGGCGACGACGACGCGAGGCTTCCCTTCTTTCCAACTCATTTAACACCAAGGGAAATGATTTCTCAATATAAGCACATTCCATTTTCTTTCCACCACCAACGAGGAACAATTACTCTTTCCAAAGCATAAAGAAGCTCACTTTCCCTTCACATTTCTTCCCTCCATTTCCCATTCACCAAACTTAAATCCCAACAGATTTACCTTTGGGTTGAGTTTTTCTAGTCTCCCTTTTAATTATTTTTCAATCTTTTTTTTTCTATTACATTGGTATGGAAACAAAAAGGGTAATAACATACGAATTGAACTTACACTTCTATTTGTGGAGTTTTTTTACAAAACATATTAAGTTATATGTAATGCTATTAATATAATTTAATTAGTCATTATAGGTTATAACTTTATGTTTACATTAACATATTATATTTGTGATAATGAATTATTAATTGTTATATGTCTATTTATCGTGATGACTTAAAAAATCTATAAACAATGTGTACAAAACTAAAACTCTTTTTTTTTCTTAAAATTTATAGATTATAGTGTTTAAGACTGCTTGCAAAAAGAATTTTTTTGTAAGAAATCGTAATATCTGGATGACAAAATTATCAATATTTGCTTTTGACTAAAATATCATTAGACCCTAATCTATGATTTTTAATCTTAGAAATTGACAGCCAAACCAAATGTTTAGGCACTTGAAAAATAATATTTTTAGCCAAAATTGTCCCTTATGTTTGGGGTAAGTCTAACTTTGTCTATTGCCCTAAGCACTTATTGTCCTTTAAATTTGTTAAACTTGAGCAGGTTTAGTCCACTTAACAAAAGACCCAAACTGGTGAGGAAAAAAACTTTCAGTACTCAAATTTTACAGAACCGATGTAGTGAACCTAAACTTGTTTAACGGGCCAGGTTGATCCGGTTCCGGACCGGCCCGGTGGAAGATGGCCGGGTAGGGCTGGGTTTGGAGGGTTAGGGGGTTGGTCCGTATATATTTTTTTACCGGTTAACCGGATCGGTCAAACCCGGTCAATGAAAGTTACTTTTGAACCGGTTAACCGGACCGGCTCGACCCAGTTCAACGACTATTTTTTAATTTTTTTTTTTAAATTATCACACTTGTTTCTACAATCTTAAAGGTGATAAAGGGGTGGGTCGGGTCGGGCCCTTAAGCCCGAAATCGTTCCAGTTCAATTTTTCATCGGATGGGCTCGGACTAGTTAAGCCCGATTTAAAAAACTTGGCAACCGACCAGGATTGGTGACCGACCGGTCACTATTTTTCTAAACCGGGTCGGTCCGGTTAACCGGTTCAACAATAATTTTCATTGACCTGGTTTGACCGGTAAAAAAATATGTACGGACTAACCCCCCAAACCCAGCCCTACCCAGCCCCCTTCCACCAGTCCGGGCCGGTCCGATTTATTACCGGTCTAGGCCGGTCCGGAACTGAGTCAACCCGGCCCGTTAAACAGGTTTAGGTTCACTACATCGGTTCTGCAAAATTTGAGTACTGAAAGTTTTTTTACCCACCAGTTTGGGTCTTTTGTTAAGTGGGCTAAACCTGCTCAAGTTTAGCAAACTTAAAGGACAATAAGTGCTCAGGACAATAGATAAAGGACAAAGTTAGACTTACCCCAAACACAAGTGACAATTTTGGCTAAAAACTCATGTTTTTTTTTAGCTGCATCTTTTGAGTGAGTGAGAAAATATTCTCAAACAAAATATAGAGTGAAATGAAATTCTCATCATCGATATTTTCTAAAAACTCAAAATATGCCAACGGCTAAAAATATCAAGGCATTATTATTACCGCTTTAAGGAGTTTTTGCGTTTTTCTCTGGAGTAGAAAAAGGACGAAATACCACGTATTTTCTTTTTAAAAAAATATTTGCACGATACATTTCCACAAGAACTAGATGTTTGTGTGGTGTTCATTAGAACAAAATACAATCCTCTAAAATAATAAAATTAGTTACCAGATACAACTCTATATGTTATTGGAATATAATTCTTAACCAACAATGGTTATGGTAGAGTGAGAAGTACTCCATCATTAATCAAAAGTCTCAGTTCAAATCCTAGGTATAAAATTATCTTTGTTATAGAATGCTTTAACTCCAATGTACTTTCATATGCGAATCCGGATTTGATCGGATCCCATGCGGGTATCGGACACCGATGGAAAACCAAAAAGACATAATTCTTAAATACTTTAAATATTTTAGAAACACTTAGTGGGCGTTTGGACATAAGAATTGTAAAATTTCAAACAAAAAAAATGAAATTTTTTTTCAAGTAAAAATGGTATTTGAAAATTAGAGATATATTGGGACATAAATATAATTTTGGGTTGTTTTTGAAATTTTGTGAGTAATCTGAGTGAATTTTGAAAAATAACTTTTTGGAGTTTTTTAAATTTTCGAAAAATTCCAAAATTCATGGCCAAACATTGATTTCGAAAAAAAGTAAAATTCTTTCCAAAAAAAGTGAAAAAATTCTTATGTCCAATCAGGCTCTTAAAATTCAGCTCAAAAAAGTTCTGACTAATTCCAAAGGTCAAGGATGACAACAAGGACAATGCTTCATTGCACAATGCACACTCCAGTCAGCAAGTCAAAATGCAACATAGTTTAGAATTGACATTTGTTGTCTATTCCCAATTTATTATCAGGATAAGTAGGCAAGTGACAATGGAAAACAATTTAAGAGTATTAAATAGTTTTTTTTTTTTGGGGGGGGGGGGGGGAGGTTTAAAGAAACAAAATTTGGCATCTTTGACACCCGAATTACATGCTAGGCAAATTAATTAAATACCATTAAGGTCGAGCTCATGAATCGATATTCAAATTAGTTACAGTTAGTGAGCAGAGTTAACCACATTGAGTGATAAAACCCCAAAAAGGAAATGGAAAAAAATCTAAGAGACTTGTACAAAGCTAGCTAGCAGAGGAAGATGTAACCTAAATTCTCAAACTTTAGATTCCAATGCTAAAAGTATCTTCTTCCTTGGACCCTGAAAACAACAATGGACATTCACTATAATTGGCACTTAATACAGGACTAATTATCACTCTAATCCACATTGTTCGGTGTGACTCAGAAATAGCAAATCCAAGCTTTGATTACCTGCCGTAGAATTATTATCTAGCCCAAGCCTTGAAACAGTAACCTCCCCGAATCAATGTGATTTTCATGACCACCATATTAAAAAGTCCTCTCTGAAATCTATCATCCTACTAATTCAGACATTTGCGCTACTTATTGAGAAATCTATCATCCTATTAATAACAGTTCCTCCTTCTGCTGACGACAAAGATCAACATCTTATCTTTTTTGGGTTTTATTTTTTTGAGAAAGGAAAAAAAAAGAGAGGATAAAATCTTATCCTTTTTGTTGTGATGCCTTTTCTATTGGGCAGAAAAAAAGAAGATAAAAACCTGAAGGGTCAGACTCCAGATCAATTCTTATGAAGCACGTAACAACAAGATACATACCATTGGTATTCCCATAGCTTTAAGATCTTCATCTGTCATGTGTAAAAGAGCAGCCATATCAACCTGCAAGAATAATAGTAAGGTCATAGGTGATATTCTGCCGCTCTTCTAAGTAAACTGAAAATGACAATAGGAGCGGAAAACTACATACTTCTTCAGCTTGAAATGTAACTGCATACTTCTCAAGACCCAATGATAGTAGAAAACTATCTACTGATTCAACCTGCAACAGAAAAAAATATATGTAACAAAGCACAACCTCATATCAGAAATTTCTGAGGGCCATAAGCAAATTTTGACTCTGACATTGCTGATAACATAGAGGGAAAGAACCAAACAAAACAAGATAAGCAGTAAGAATAGCAAGAGCCACAGTATTACTATTTATACAAAAAACTATTAAACATGATGCAGACGATTGTAATTGCACATCATCTGATTGAGGAAGCTCACGCTAAACGGCCACAAAACATGTGCAAATGTGCAGCACAACATAGTTGAATGAAAATACTGGAAAGGAAACATAGGCTGCATCCCTCTCCATAAGGTGAACAATGAAATGGACATAAGACTAGATTAAACACAAATCTCTATATAATGTCTTAGAAATCACAGCAAGAATTGAGGGACAAACAACAGTAAAGTTGAACAATAACATTCATACAATACACTATTCCAGGTTTGTCTTCCAGTATGAGTCAACATGGACTCACATGAAGTTTCTAGGTGCAATAGTGGACGGTGTAAAACTTGCCTAGACCTTTCCTCTTTTCTTTTTTTGCCTAGACCTTTTCTTTGCGAAAAGTGTAAGTAAGGCCTCATTTGTTTGCACTTAATGGAGGTATGAATCTTAATCATTCAGATCTCAGACATTGTGCGTTTGTTTTTAAAATTTGAATCTTAATTGTTCAGATCTTAATCGTTACGTGTGTTTGTTTTTTTTACTTCACAACTACTTAATGGGTCTGAATAGGTCTGTATCATTAAGATCTATAACAGAGACTTAATTTCATTAAGATGTTATCATTCATATTCATTATTAGCTGTCGTCACCGCCTACCATTATCAACTAGCAACATGCCACCCATCACCACCATCATGCTCAATTATAGCAGTCACCATTGTCGACTATCACCACCCACCACTATCATTCTCAACGACAACCAATACTCATCCACCTCAACTACCACAACTAACCACCCCATCACCATCAACAACCATAGCTGGCACTGCCCACCATTATAAACTACCACCACCCACCACCATCTTCCTCAATCACAACTACCACCACCACCACCCGCCATTATTAACTATCACCACCCACCACCACCATCCTCAATTATAATAGCTACCACTACCAATCACCACTAGCTACTACCCCAAAACTACCACCATCAACTAAATCTACCACCAACCACCGCTTTTAGTCGGCATTCACAAGCACTACCGTTAGCCATCACCGCCAACAACTATCATATTTTAAAAAGCTATATATTTTAGTGATGGAATATTAGATTAATTAGTATTTTATTTGAATTTTATGTTTATTAATTTTCAAATAAACATAAATTTGATACATTCAGATGTTAAAAAATCAAACAATCTTAATCATTTAGTATTCAGATCTTAATACACATCTTAACATTCATATGTGTATTCAGATTCAGATATCTTAATCTTAATACACATCTTGATATTCAGACGTGTATTCAGATTCAGACGTCTTAATCTTAAAAAAACAAATGAGGCCTAAGACTTGCCTAGACCTTGAAATTCAGATATGATCAAGGATAATCTTTCCACACAAGTGAAATATATGGTCTTTTGCTTCTCTTATATTCCAAATATATAAGTTCCATAAGGTAATAGATCAGTCCAGATTGACCTTAGCATATAATCTATTAGTGTCTTATCCCCGTAAAAACTATATCCTTGTTAAGCTCTCTTTTCTTTTCCAGAAAATGAATTCTCACAGAAATCCCAGAGGAAGGTAGGGAAAATAAGTGGATTAGACCTCGCTAATCAAAATCCCCAATACTACACATATTTTCAGCTCAATTTCACATAGTGTTCCTTTTTTTGTTGGCAAAAGTGGAGCATTTGATGTCTTCTGTCTGACTTGAGGGTCTGTAACCTGTTTGATAACAATGGAATGCATAAGCTGATTGATTCAGCACCTCTTTGCCTGAAATCAATCCAATACCTCAAGTTTCGGACGTACACTCTTCATCAATACCAACCACAGAAACCAGTAAATAAAAATGTGCATAGTTGCTGAATCCTAGAGAAGCAAAAATTATCTAGCATCCAGCCTGCCATCAACCTTATCTAGTCACTGGAACTTCCCCTCATACATAAGCATGACCTTTTTTTCATCCTTCGCTAAAGCCTCCTTGAGCTCCATACACCTATTACTCTTGGACATGATATATTAGTAATATTATGATTAGTAATGTTGAGATTAGTTATACTGAGATTAATCCTTATTTGTTTGGTTTAGTGTATTAAAAATAGCATGCATTGCCAATTTTTTTTAAAAAAATTGCTTGATTACAAAAATACCCTCCACATTCTTTGGAAAGGATTTGGAAAAGGTTTTGAAAGAGCAGTTTTGTCTTTATACATGCTTATCCATGTATTAAAAACCATGGTATTGTTAATGCCATGGTTTGCTATGTTTAAGAAGAGTATTGAATAGGGTGTATAACTAATATAGGTATTAGTTACACATAGGTTGAGAAACACTACCAAATAAGGGATTAATAATACCAAAGCTAATATATGTATTATTTTCCCGAATACATCCTACCAAACAATCCCTCAAAAGTCTTATGTTAATTCTGGCTTCTCAGCATTAGTAGTGTAGTAAAACGTAAAAAGGCTGCCTACCTTTTTTAATATGGTAAACCTTACCCCCCCCCCAAAAAAAAAAGCAAGGAGCAAACAATGGTCCTTTCCCACTTTGCTTTCCGTGGTGACTCGAACCCCCAATCACATGGTTGGAGCCTTGGAGGTGGAAGGTTTTCCACAAGACTATCCTCTCTACTCAATAATAAAATTAAATAAATAAATAACACAAAAAGCTTGTGCACTTCTCATTCACCGCCTATCTCTAACTTAGATCTCGAAGAGGGATGTGCCCCTCCTTGGGGACAACACATTAGTACTAGAAAGTGCTTAAATAGGTGGATAATCATCTTCCTGGGGGTAAAGACACTCCATTTAAATGATCTTACCTTGCTAAATGTTGACCCATTAGATTTATTTATATTTTCAATTATTCTTATGGCTTCCATTTATTTAACTAGTGGATCAGAACAACTCACTTACAGGAAGTGAAAAGTTGGCACAAATGGGGAGGAGACGAATTAGTTGTTTGCGTCGTTGGAAAGTACGTAGAATTACCGGTACTGGTGCAATGACAGGTTTAAGACGGGTCATGAACTTTAGTAGATACCAAAATCAATGGTATGATTTAATAAGTTGTACCTACAATTGACCAAGTTACTCCGTCCACATTGAAGAGTTCAGGTAGTATAAACAATTCCTACCTACAACATATACACACAAAAATAAAATAAGCATGCCCAGAAAGCACCTGTACTAAACTAGGCACAAACAATAAAGTAATTTCTATACATGTGGTTTGGGCCCAGGCAAGAATGTATTGCAAATAGGGTCCTAGAAAATGAAGTCTTCACAGTGTAATGTTGAGTCAATACCCAGTCACTCAGCCATATTAAAGAGTCCATGAAGCATATACCATTTACCCACAGCATACACATACAGAACAGAATAAAATAAGTATGCCCAGAAAGCACCTGTATCTAACTGGGAATAAACGATAAAGCAATTTGTTGCTCAAGCAAGAAGCTATTGCATATTGGGTCTCAGAAATGAAGTCTTCAAATCTTCCGGGGGACTCAACTATGGAAATGAACAATTAAAACAGCTATCTTTGTATGAACAATACAAATAAATTTGAGGACTACTACATATACGCAAACTTAGCAGCTTTTAATTATACTGGTCATCTGATTACATGTCACAGCATTCTAATACTGGACCTGCAGACTGCAATAAGCATAATACTTTCCGAACTTTCACGCAATAGCTTCGTAGAAACACGATCCACCAACCAACAGCAGCAAATTAAATATTTAATGCTTAAAGAGCAGAAGACTAAGGAATACGGTGTCATGTAAACAAGCTATCTTTGTCTAAGACCTCCCCTCACCCTTCTCCGCTGGTGGTTTTCTTAAAGGCATATTTTGTCTTAGTGACGATACTAACGTTCCATGAAGCAATAACAAAAAATTTGTAAATACATTCTCAGACTCGTGCTTTTTCCCCTGATTGTGAATTTTATAAAGGGCTGCACAATTTCTAGCAGCAAGATCTCATTTGTAAAAGTAATCTGAGTAAGTGAGATATTCTTGCCTTCTTCTGGGACTTCTTCTTAGAAACTTTGCTGGCAATGTTTTTCATCTCCGAGGCAGGAGCTTCAGCTACGACACTTCTCTTGGAAGGTTTGCTGACTTCAGGAATTGTCTTTAGCTTTTTTGGGGGGGCACCAATTTGCATTGTTTGCGAGTATACAGTACCAGAGAGCTTTTCCCGCAGATCCCTCGTGCCTCCAGATAAAGAGCTCTTTATTATTTGAGTAGCTTGTTGAATACTTCTTCTACGTTGAAGTTTGAGACGAAGATCCTTTGTACCAATTCTCTGATCTATACAAGCGCACAACAAAAAAAAAATCAACCTTTTATTGCAGAACTCAAGATGTATACTGCCCATTCATTTATGAAAAAAATGCTATATGAATAATGTGGTTCTCAAACACCCCATACTTGATCCTTGAAGTTCATCAGGCTCATAAAGGTCATGCACCCATTTGTCATAGTCTTCTCTATGCCTGAAAAAACAAACTACAGCTATTAACAAAAAGATTGATAAGATTCTTCTTTCTTTTTAGGGAAAGACTTTGACCTGTGAAGATACATATGATTCATCTTATAAACATACTCATTACAAATAATGGTCAGATAACAACAATATGCCATTTTTGACAGCTTGATTTATAATATTCATGTCGATCCCCTTATCATTACATTTCATAAAATCTTTAATGCTATTGACCAAGCATCAAATCCATCTACATGTACCCAATCCCCCCCAATAAAAAATTAGTTTCCAATTCTAGGACACAATAAGCAAGCAATAAGGTGAAAACCAAACAAGCAACAATGAAGCGTACCATAAAAACAAATTCAACCATTACAAGAATCCTCCATGCCTTTATCTTTCCAGAGCTGGCACTCTTTTAAGGAAAATAAACAAGATGACCAGCTAAAATTGAGCTAGATACACAAATCTTATTAAACTAATTCCATCCATTACTTGCTAAAGGTCAGAAAGTCCAAATTAGAATCGTGATAACCAGTGAGCTAGTGTAAGTTTGAATGCTAGCTACACGCATCTTCTGTATACTGCAAAACAAGAAGAGAACAATCTTTCAGTAAGCAGCTATTGTACAATGGTACAGTTACTCCTTAATGACATGTTGACCTGTAGGTCATATGGTTTCAAAGCATGGAATAACGTCTTCGCATAAATGCAAAGGGAGGAGGTTGCTTACGGTATACACCCACTCTACCCTTTCCTTCACTAACCAGGTAGCACTTCGAGAAGGGGCGGAGCTAGAGACCAAGGTATGGGTTTGGCGGAACCCGGTAACTTTGGTCGAAACTCTGTATTGGTTTTAAGAAATCCATTTAATTTGTATAAATTATAAATAACCCTAGTGACTTAAAAGTGCAAGAATCCTGAACCCATAAGCTTCAAATTCTGGCTCTGCCTCTCATTTCGAGCACATGATAAGCAATTTTTAGGACTGAAGCAAAAAGCTGATTGAAGCTAACAAACAATATATCTAACCAAATTGCAGGGATACACCTTCAGTCGCCACTTAAACCACATATATAATAGAAGATTTTTTCTTAAAAATATACTAAGTATCTATACCAAGTCTATACCTACTGCAACAAAGTAATAGTTGGTGCAGTGGTACTGGTGCCCTCCACTCGAGTCTTTTCCATTTTATGTGGCACATTTTCTTTTTAAGTAAAGAAGGGCACTTTTCTATATCTTGAAACTATTTAACTTTATAATTCTCATTTTACCTTATTTTTAGGCACTACCGTCTGTTTCAGACCACAATTCAAAAGTCTATCTTTCTTTCTTATACTTTATGGCCAGTCAAACACGGTTACATAAAATGGAACACAAGGTCGTAGAACAATATATATATATATATATATATATATATATATATATATGTGTGTGTTTGCGCAGCAACATCCACTAAGTATAATATGTGCAGATGCTCCGCATTCATTGTGTGTGCGTGTGAGAGAGAGGGAGGACCTCTTGCCGGAAATTAGTCTCCGGCGAGCAGAATCATCAGCAGCATTGCGCTTCAGCCTTTCTTTTATTGACGTCCGACTTAGTGCCTCTTCCCGATCAGCGTACATGATCACGCTTCCAGAGTTGATCACCAAACCCAAATCAAAGCTCGGAACCCAAACCCTGATTCTGTGGATGTACGTATTTACACAAACACAAACTAGCAGGAACTGAAAATTGTAAGGTGCAGAAAAGGTTGTTTTTGGCAGCTAAAACATTTTCCCTTTTATTTCTGAAGGGAAGAGGGAAAATCGAAATAATAATGTGCCGTCAAATTTCCTGGGAATCGGGTTCGGGTTGAGGTTTGGGTAAGCATTTAATCATGTAACACAAAAAGAGGCCCTTTGGTTTGGTTACAAAAGATATAATAAGGAGTAATTTTCATAACCCACTATTAATTAGTGATTATTAACTTCTTATAGTTATCATATACATAATTATTTTCTATAGTTATTATTTAATTGTTATGGTAGTGTATTCATATGTATTCGCGTTGCTGTATTCATGAATACAGCATAAAAAAGCGCCTAAAATCATAGCAGATAAGCTTTACATGCATGTATTCACATGTATTCGCGCCATGTATTCATGAATACAATAGTAAAAAGGGTCGAAAATCAGGGCGGTCCAGCTGTATGCGCATGTATTCACATGAATTTGCGATGTTGTATTTATGAATACATCAGTAAAAAGCGCCTAAAATCAGGGCAGTCTAACTGTATGCGCATGTATTTGCACCATGTATTTATGAATACAGCAGGAAAAAACCCATAAAATCAGGGCAGTCTCGTTGTACGCGCATGTATTTATATGTATTTGTGCTGCTGTATTCATTAATACAGTTGTACGCGCATATATTCACATGTATTCGCGCCATGTATTCATGAATACAGTAACGACAATCCCTTAAAAATAGGTATGTCCAGCTGTCTAAGAGAGAAAAAAAATATAAATATCGTATTTCATGCCTCAATGGTAGTATATACCATAAAATACTTATTTTGTTATAAAATATAAAAGGTAGCTATAGAAAATAATATTTTAAAATAATTTTGGTTTATAATAAATAGGGTGTATACCTTTGCTATAAGAGGTAAAATTTTCGATAATAATCTCCACACTAGCTAGGAGCCTGTTTGGCCAAGTTTCTTGGAGGTCAAAAGTACTTTTTTTGCTCAAAAAAGTACTTCTTGAAAATTTTGAGATGTTTGGCCAAGATGAAAAAGTATTTTTCAGCAGTAGCAGAAGTAGCTTTTATGTATTTAGGAAGAAACTACAAATTCTAGCTTCTTACAAAAAGTAGAAGCAGAAAATTAATTTTTTCAAGACAAAAATATCCTTGCAATAAAGTTATATTTTTAAATTATACCTTATTAATTTAAATTTTTTTATTTTCCTTTTGTTTTTTGCCATACCTTTCTTCTCTTTTTTATTTCCATCATTTTTTCTCTTTCTCCTATTCCTCTTTGGAATATGCTCTCTATTTATAATAGATCTCTTCTTTTATATAGTGATTTAAAAGAGTATATTTTTAATTTATATTGACATATTTATATCATTATGTAAATATAAATGATAAGTAATACCATGTAGCCAATATTATTTCTTTATAGCTATATTTATATTAATTGAATTTTTAGTTTATATTGTTACTTTATGTTTTATATTTTAGTTGAATTTCTTTATAATAAATATTAAATTTATTATCTCTTTTTAAATAATACTAATTACAAACCGAATCTTTATTGTCTTTTTTTGTTATTTGATACTCAAAAATATTTTTTGGAAAGATTGGCCAAACATAATTTGTTTATAAAAAGCACTATTCAAATAAATTGGCCAAACACAAACTGCTAGTTTTCAAAATTACTTTTTCAAAAAGCACTTTCGAACAAAAGTACTTCTCAAAATAAGTAGTTTTTGGCAGCTTGGCCAAACGAACTCTAAAACTAGCATGCGCTTATATAATGTTTAGTTGGGATATAAGGAGATTTTAATCTCCACATAGAAAATAACACTAACTAATTTAATTAACTGAAATGCAATGACATATCATTTTCTGGTTTCGGGAATTTGATTTTTTTGGTGAATTGTATTTTCCAAAAAAATTAAACACAATTCAGTAATTTTAATACAATATTAACAACAACACGACTCAACCCAAACATGCGGGTGCTATATGAAATTCTCACCGGCCACGTTACTCAATTTAAATCCCCTTACGCGAGTATAGTTTAGTAATTTTAATGATATAAAAAATGGTTTTATGACTTTACTGATATAAGCGGAGTTAGAGTTTCGATAACGATTCAACCGAACCCAGTAGCTTTAGTACAAACTCTATATTTGTCTTAAGAAATCTATTGACTAAGTATAAATTCTTTAGAACACACTAACATAAAAAGGCTAGAATAACGAACCCAGTGACTTCAAATTCTGGCTTCGCCTCTGTATAACATATAAAGTTCAGTGACTTTAATGATACAAAAGATAGTTTTGTAACTTCACATATACAATAGCTAAAGTTTAGTGACTTCAATGATATAACAAATTAATAATTTTATAACCTCATTAATCTTGTTGGTAAAATTGATCAGTGATCGCTCATGAAATTAAAAAGGTACTTGATACCTTAACTAATATTTGATTACACCACTTACGTGAGTAATTATACTTTACCTTACAAGATTATACAGGGAGAGGAAATTAAGAATTTTATACCCAAAACATATTGAAAAGCTAAATCGAATCTAGAAGTATTCACCAAGGAAAGCAATAAATAGAAACAAAACTTTCTGTGTACGGTCGAAATCGAGTTCGTGGTGCATCCTAACCTCTTACATGATAAGTCAAGCTTGAGACATAACAATAAAAGACTAAAGATCGACCCCAAGTCCCACCGGGCTAGAATCCGGAGATAGGACGCCTGCCTTCGAGAATATCGAGGCAATGATCCCGAAACCGGTCCTAGCCTCAAATGACTTTGAAGAAACATTATCAGCATAGCGAAATATATATGACCGGACGGATATTATGGCGGAAATCTCGGCACATACTGATAAAGAACCGGCGATTAGTAAATCAAAAGTTTTTTACCTTTTATAGAATTGTACCTAAAGTAGGACTCCTCTACTATATAAAATGGGTCTGATAATTCATAAAACACGTTGTAACGCGTATTCCAAGGCAATACACCATTACTTTTTCTGTTATTAATTCTTTTGCTTTCGTTCATTAGTGCTTGTTGTTACGAGCCTAGATCGAGGACCAATATTTCACTAAGGCTTAAATCGTCATCTTCGTGTGGTTTGAGCTTACTTTTTCCTTATTTATTTAATTTGTCTTTATTTACTGCTTTGTGTCGAATAAATCCAAGTATCTTCAAAATCACTTACAAATTTAATTGTTATCCAATTTTGAAAGTAAACAGTTTGGCACCCACCGTGGGGCTGAGAATAATAGTGGTTGTTTGATATAAATTTCTATAACACGCACTACTTTACACTTGTTCTTTGGAGTTTCTCTAATTTTAGGTTAAAGTTCAAAATGTCAAACTCCCAGTCAGCGCCTCTACATGTTGGCGATGAGTCCGATCATCACAGCGAAAATAACATAGTGCCCAGTGGCGGGGCACCACTCGTTGATCCCGTCAGAATTCCTGTCGTTGACCCGATTGACGCCAACTCGCATATGGACATCAACGCAAATCTGCCTACCGACCCCGAGAATAGTGTCCGTGGTAAAGCCCGATCAGTAACCCAAAATGCGTAATACATTGGAGGGGACGGAATCAATTTACGGGTGATCTTCGAAATATTGCAGGCTCAACAAGTGGTGATAGCCCAGTTACAGAACCAAAGTCGCGCACCGGGCAGAATTGAACTCGATCCATCCCGGGAAGTCACCCGCATAAACGGACCGGTCATAGAGATGCCAAATGAAAATGAATCGGGGGCCAACCCCGAGATCATAAAGATGTTGGAGGAACTAACGAAATGGGTAGAATCAGGGGAGAAGAAAATCAAAGCTAATGACAAAAATGTGGAAACCTACAACTCAAGGGTCGACCAAATCCCAGGAGCACCGCTGATATTAAAAGACCTGGATTCCAAGAAGTTCGTTCAAAAACCTTTCCCTCCGAGCGCAGCTCCTAAATCGATCCCTTAGAAGTTCTGCATGCCCGAGATTCTTAAGTACAACAAAATGACCGATCTAAATGAGCATGTGACCTCTTATACGTATGCCATCAAAGGGAACGACTTGGAGGATGATGAGATCGAGTCTGTCCTGTTGAAAAAGTTCGGAGAGATCCTGTCAAAAGGAGCTATTATATGGTATCACAACTTACTTCTTAATTCCATTGACTCGTTTGCTATGCTTGCAGATTCATTCGTAAAGGCACACGTCTGGGCTATCAAGGTCGAGAATAGAAATTCAGACCCTTTCAAAGTAAAACAGAAGGATAATGAGATGCTCAGGGAGTTCGTGTCCCGGTTTCAAATGGAACGGATGGACCTACCTCCGGTCGTTGATGATTAGGCCGTTCAGGCTTTCACCTAAGGACTCAACATTCGAAGCTCGTTGGCTTCACAGCAGTTGAAACAAAACTTGGTAGAATATCCAGTTATCACTTGGGCCGATGTCCACAACCGGTATCAATCGATAATCAGGGTCAAAGATGATCAGCTTGGGGCCCCTTCCGGATCCGTGTATCCCGTCAGAACCATCGACAGAGTCAAGAGAGACATCGATCGTGAACCAAGATCAAACAGGGATCGGTATCATCCGTGCAATAGAGACCGAAGAAGCAGTGGTTCCGGGTGGAACCCTATGAGAAATAAAAGGAGAAATGACCGAGATCAAAACAATCGGGGACTCATGGGCAAAAATAGCTTCGACAGGCCCGTCGGGCCTAAAGAAGCGCCAAGATTATCAGAGTACAACTTCAACGTCGATGTCGCCGCTATCGTATCTGCCATCGGACACCTCAAAGACACCAAATGGCCTCGACCTTTATAGTTCGATCAAGCCCAAAGGGATCCTAACCTAATGTGCAAATATCACGTCACTCATGGCCACAGAACAGAGGACTGTCGACAATTAAGAGATGAGGTGGCCTGGTTGTTCAACAACGGATATCTCCGAGAGTTCCTGAGTGATCGGGCCAAGAACCACTTCAGGAACCGTGATTCTAATAAACAGACCGAGCAGGAGGAACCTCAGCATGTCATTAACATGATCATCGATGGGGTCGACATTCCTAGGGGTCGATGTTGAAGCGCACCAAAGTATCTATCATAAGGGAAAAATGGACTCGGGATTATGTATCAGAAGGAGCCTTGTCGTTCAACAACGAAGATGTTGAGGGGATCGTGCAGCCCCACAATGATGCACTGGTAATATCGGTACTCATAAATAAATCTCGAATTAAGTGTGTGTTAATTGATCCAGGTAGCTCAGTCAACATCATCAGATCGAGGGTCGTGGAACAACTCGGCCTACAAGATCAAGTCGTACCTGTGGTCTGAGTCTTGAACGGGTTCAACGTGGCATGTGAGACCAATAAAGGGGAGATGAAATTACCGTGAACATTGCCGGAACCATTCAGGAAGCCAAGTTCTATGTGATCGAAGGAGATATGAGATACAACGCTTTGTCTGGGAGGCTATAGATTCACAACATGAGAGCAATACCCTCAACACTGCACCAGGTGATGAAATTCCCGACACCCGAAAGAATCAAAGCAGTTTACGGGGAACAACCGGCCGATAAGGAAATGTTCGCGGTCGATGAAGTGATCCTGTCATCTACACTCTCGATATCGAAGGGTCTGAATTCGGTGGCCAAATACGAGGCCAAATAGCAATTACCGGTACCAGCCTCGACAGAACCAGAGAAACAAGGGGTAGACGAGGATGACGACTACGGAGTTCCCAGATCCTTCGTAGCCCCGACGATTCCGACGCTACCAAATCAACAGTCGAGGAACTGGAGCAAGTCGTACTAAATGAACACTTGCCCGATCGAAAGGTATACCTGGGCACGGGGTTAAGCCCCGAGCTTAGGAAATAACTCAGTCGATTTCTTATGACTAGCGAAGATTGTTTCGCTTGGTCCCACCTTGATATGACAGGAATCCCGCCAGAAATAACCACTCACAAGATAAGTCTGGACCCAAAGTTGCACCCGGTAAAGCAGAAGAGGAGACCCCAGTCAGAGGTCAAACATGCTTTCATCAAGGATGGGTATCTAAACTCCTTAAAATAGTGTCCATTCAGGAGGTTAAATACCCGGATTGGTTAGTAAACATAGTGGTAGTCCCTAAAAAAAGGAATAAATTAAGAATGTGTGTAGCCTATAAAGACTTGAATAAGGCATGTCCCAATGACTCTTTCCCTCTACCCAACATCGATCGCATGATGTATGCAACGGCCAACCACGAGATCCTCAGTTTTCTCGACGCCGAGTACAACCAAATACGGATGAACCGAGGTGATCATGAAAAAACCTCCTTCATCACTAAATACAACACCTACTGCTATAACGTGATGCCATTCAGACTAAAAAATACCGGTGTCACTTACCAACGCCTAGTAAACCGGATGTTCGAGGAACAAATAGGAAAATCGATGGAGGTTTACATTGATGATATGTTGATTAAGTCCCTGCGAGTAGAGGACCATTTGAAATATTTTAAGGAAACCTTTCAGCATATTAAAGAAATACAATATGAAGCTGAATCCGGAGAAGTGTGCATTTGGAGTCGGATCCGGTAAATTCCTCGGATTCATGTTATCCAACCGGAGAATCGAAATCAACCCGATAAGATCAAATCCATTAAGTATATCACTGTTGTGGACAACGTGAAGGTCGTACAAAAATTAACCGGACGCATAGGCGCCATGGGGCGATTCATCTCGAGGTCTTCCGACAAGAGCCACCGGCTCTTCTCACTGTTGAAAAAGAAGAATAACTTATTGTGGACTCCGGAGTGCCAACGGGCCTTGGAGGAGATCAAGCGATATCTATTGAGCCCATTGCTGCTCCACACGCCGAAGACAGACGAGCAACTATATATACCTGTACCTGGCAGTATCAGAGATAGCGGTAATTGTAGTCCTAGTCCGGGAAGAGAAAGGACGCAATTTCCAAATTTACTATGTTAGCAAGACTTTAGGCGAGGCCGAAACTAGATACCCTCACCTAGAAAAATTGGCACTCGCTTTGCAAAGCGCCTCTAGGAAGCTGAAACCATATTTTCAATGTCACCCCATATGTATTGTGACTACTTACCCATTGAGGAATGTAATGCATAAACCTAAGCTCTCGGGATGGTTGGCCAAATGGGTCGTAGAGATCAGCGGGTACGATATTGAATATCGACTCCGTACCGCCATTAAGTCTCAAATTTTGGCAGACTTTGTGGTCGACTTTATGCCGACCCTGATACCTGAGGTCAAAAGAGAGTTATTGTTGAACTCGGGGACTTCTTTAGGGGTCTGGAACCTCTTTACGGACGGCGCCTCGAACGCAAAAGGGTTCGGACTTGGCATCGTATTGAAGCCACCAACAAGCAATGTGGTTAGACAATCTATTAGGACTGTAAAATTAACTAATAACGAGTGCGAATATGAGGCCATGATTGCAAGTCTCGAACTAGTCAAAAGTTTGGGAGCGGAGGTAATCAAAGATAAGTGTGACTCCCTCCTTGTGGTGAACAAAGTTAATGGGACGTTCGAGGTCATAGAGGAACGGATGCAAGCTACCTGGATAAGTTGCAGGTAACATTACACCAGTTCAAGGAGTGGACTTTACAACACGTACCCCGAGATCAAAACAGTGAGGTCGATGCCCTTGCTAACTTGGGGTCATCGGTCGAAGACAAATAGTTCAACTCGGGGGTAGTCGTATAACTCATGAGATCAGTGGTGGAAGAAGGCCACACCGAGATAAACTCGTCGAGCCTAACTTGGGACTAGAGAAACAAATATATAGAATATCTGAAGACCGGAAAACTACCCTCTGGTCCGAAGGAATTGAGGGCTCTATGTACGAAGGCAACCCGGTTTAGTTTGTCCGATTATGGAACACTGTTGAGAAGAACATTCGATGGCCCGCTCGCGATATATCTAGGACTATGAGATACCAAGTACGCTCCGAGGGAAATTCACGAAGGCACCTGTGAAAATTATTCGGGCGCCGAATCATTGGTTCGAAAAATGATTAGAGCCGGCTACTACTGGATCGACATGGAAAAGGATACGAAGGAGTTCGTATGAAAATGTGATGAATGTCAAAGGCATGCTCTGATGATTCATCGAGCCGGGGAGATGATGCATTCGGTCTTGTCACCTTGGTTGTTCGGATGGACATCGTTGGCCCTCTTCCATGGGCACCCGGTAAGGCTCAATTTATATTATTTATGACTGACTATTTTTCTAAGTGGGTGGAAGCCGAGGCATATGAGAAGGTCAGGGAGAAGGAAGTCATCGATTTCATTTGGGACCACATCATATATCGGTTCGGAATGTCGGTCGAGATCATGTGCGACAATGGGAAACAGTTCATCGGCGGCAAAGTAAGCAAGTTTCTTGAAGACCATAAGAACAAAAGGATCATATCAACGCCCTACCACCCTAGTGGGAACGGACAAGTAGAGTCCACCAATAAAACCATACTCCAAAACCTCAAAAAGAGGTTGACCGACGCCAAAGGAAAATGGAAGGAAATCCTGCCCGAAGTCCTATGGGCATAACGTACGACTTCGAAGTCCAGTACTGGGGCTACCCTGTTCTCGTTGGTTTATGGCGCCGAAGCTCTAATACCGGTCGAAGTCGGAGAACCGAGTCTCAGATTCCGATATGCAACAAAAGAATCAAATGATGAAGCCATGAATACGAGCTTGGATTTGATAGATGAAAGGCACGAAGCTGCGCTTGTTCGGTTGGCCGCCCAAAAATAGTGGATCGAGAGATATTACAATCGAAGAGTCAACCTTCGACATTTCAATGTCGGGGACTTAGTGTTAAGGAAGGTCACGCTAAGCACCCGGAACCCAAACGAAGGGAAGTTGGGGCCTAATTGGGAAGTTCCTTATCAGATTATCGAGATCACCGGAAATGGATCATACAAACTCGGAACAATAAACAGTGAGCAACTACTGAACAACTGGAACATAACTCACTTGAAGCGATATTACTGCTAAGGTACGACCCCATTCATTCCTTTTATTTATTTATATTTGAACTAACACTTGTAGGCGACCATCATAGAACGACACAACTTTTAGGCCTGAAAGCACGCGTTGCACTCTTTTTCCCTTGAACCGGTTTTGTCCCAAATGGTTTTTCCGACAAGATTTTTAATGAGGCAATAGTGAATCGTGGTAACTTAGGATTGAAGATAGGTTACGACCAATGTCGAAGATCACAACAGCAGTATTTGAGACTTCTCTATGATCTGCCTCGAACACTAGGGGGCATCACCCTCGGATAATGACTTTAGCAAGGTAAGAAACAATATGATTGAATGGTCTCAGCTCGATTGATAGGATTTACTGTAAGGGCCAAACGATCAAATGAACCGTGCCCATATAGACTTCTCAAGCCCTAGCACAAATCCTGTACACATGTGTAAACATATATATTACACACAGAAATAAAAAGAAATTTATACCTTGTGGATAAATATCTTGTCCCTTAAAAATTTTCTTTTCTTTCTTTTCTCCTAAGGAATTTCCTACATTCGATCCCCTAAAGATATTGAGCCCAAGGGATGCCTTTATCCGAGTCCAAAGGATCGCTCTTACTCAGGAACTGCTGTCCAAAGACAAACTCAGATGGTCTGGTCTATCAGAGCCTAGGGGCACAAGACCTATTACACAGTGCCCGAACCTTAAAGGCTACGGCCATCCCCATTCGGGGACTGTTATCTTGGGCAAGCCCGGATAACTCAGGGTAACAATCCCACTGGGCAGCACCCGAACTAAAAAGGTTACGGCCATATTAAAACGGCTCGGAGACATCCGAGACCCGTAACAAAAAACAAGGCCTTCAAAATTTCTAAACTGGTTCGAAAGGCTACCCTTGACAAAATTATCATCTAAAAAGTTCTAAGTATTTTGGGGAAAGCTTCCGGTCATACCGAGTCCCCACGAATCATAAACGAAATATTATCGAAAGAAAGGCATGTTCGGACCTTCGAACAAGACCTAATTATTACATGCTAAGGCATTTCAATCTTTGCAAACATAAAGAATAAAGCGAAGCAAAACAAACTTAGAAACTGTCGAAGGGAAAAAAGAAGCCTTATATTATATATATAAAAAAGACTTTACAAAGACCAAACGGCATTAACAAAAAGTACAAGGTACAAAAATACAAAAGCAAAGGAAAATGTACAATGCACTTAAATGGCTTGGTCTTTACCGGAGCCCGCCTCGTCACCAGGATCTTCGGATTCCCCTCCACCCTCGGATCCGCTCGAACCCTCAGAGTCTTCTTCATCCTCGGGATATGCTAACTTCTTGGCCTCAAATTCGAGTCCCTTAGCACTCTCAATCTCATCCGATAAGTCGAAACCCTGAGCATGAATTTCCTAGAGGGCCTCTCTTCGGTATTTCCTCTTCGCGTGCTCGACGATATCTTTCAGTCGATCCTGGGTTGCCTCAGCATCGGCCTTATATTGAGCCACCATCTCGTCAACATTATCTTTGACCACCACAACCACTGACTTAGCCATTTCGAGCTCCTTGGCAAGAGTTTCTCGATCGGAGATGGCCGAGCTTAGCTGAGATCGGAGCTCCTCAACTTTTTGGCCCACACCTTGGCCTTTGTTTTTGCCACCCGAAGCTGGACTTCTGCCGAAGTCATCTGTGCCCGATGAGTCTCATTTTTCGAGGCCAGGCGGTCTATCCTGCCTTTCCATCCTTCGGCCTCGGCCTTAACTGCATCCATCTCAGCTCGGAGTTGGCCGATCCGATCGATCTTCTGTTGGACCTGCAGGTTCCAACCATTAGTCACAGTGTCTAGCTTATTGTCACTAACTTCAAATATTTTTACCTGTTTGACCAGGTCGGCATGCTCCTTCCGAGCCACCTCCAGCTCAGCTCGGAGGCTCATTAACCTCCCCTTCACGCTGCTCGCTGAGGAGTTTGTAAGTATCTCTTTTCTCAGTGAGCCCTCGGACCTCGGCTTCAATCTGGTTCAGCTCATCCCGATATCGAAGGAAAATTTCACAGTGAAGCACCGAGGCCTACAAACACAAAAGAGAAACTTTAGGGCTATCTGTAAATTAGTCCAAGTACGAATTAAAGTCATCGAGAGATATCTAAAGTTACCTGATTTAGCGCCTGTTGTGCTTCGTTGAATAGGCAGGGCGCATCTACCTCGCTCATCTTGGCTTGGTCTTCCTTGGTCACCAGACACCGAAGGTAACTGGGCCACCCCTACCGGGGGGGGGGGGAGGACTCGAGCATCCTCTGGAATGGAGATGAAGAGGGACCGCTTCCGGTCAGGATCCACACTCGGAGCTGGGAATCGGTTGATCAGTTTCGGGCTTGAGGAATGCCCGCTTGCTCCCAAATATGGACTCTTCTTCGGTACCTCTAAGTCACCCAATCCGGTGACGTCCTCCGTGGCCGTGGAATCCACGCCATCAAAAAGGCCTCAGAAGGGGTCGTCCGCTCCATGGGCCCCTTTGTTGGGACGTTATTTCACCATTTGGACCTCGTTATACATGGAATCAGTAAACGAGGGTGATTCGGTGATGTCTATCACATCGAGAGCTTCCTTTGGGACATTGCCCGCATCCTAGGAAGCCTCGACCCCAACCTCTTCATCGACCTTCTTAGCTTGAGGCAGATTGGTCTCGAGATTCTCTTGTTCAGAGGCCCTTTGCCCTTCGAGTTGCGATGGTACGCGGGCCATCATAACAAAAGCTTCTTCCTATTCTTTGGACTCGTCTCTCAGCCGCTAGAGTGAATCCGGAGGTGGTGCTCGGGCACTGTTGCTGTCTTTTGGCTTGCGCACCAGCCTTCTTCTTATTTTCTTTTTCTCCGAGCTCGGGGAACCCAGAGCCCTCTTTCTTTTGTTCTCTCCGGCTTGTCTCTGAGCAGGGGACTTGGTAGGTAATTCCTCGCTACCGGCTGGAGGCCTTAGTTCGGTATCCTTGGATAAACCTGCAAAAAGAAGTAAAGGGAGTGAGGACTTAATGATAAAAAGGGAATCCAAATATTGCCTACTTAGGAAAGGAATCTCACCATGGGAACGGGTCTCCCAAGGGGCCTTCGAGAACTTGCGCCATGAGCGATAGAAGTAGGGCATTTGTGATACGATACCCTCAACCCACTCCTTTAGTCGAGGGACAGCATTCGGGACCCGAGCGATAGCTACACCATAAAACATTGATAAGGAAGAAGGAAATAAGTATAAAATCGACTTTTGAAAATAAAACCGTACTTACATGATATATTCCACTTATCGGGGAATGGCATGCATTCAGCTGAGATCAGGTACGAAGTCCTCACTCGGACAAAATGGCTTTGCCATGCCCGATCCCGGTCTTTATCAATACTCGAGAATGGGACTTTTCTAGCCCGACGCACGAGCTTTATCAGTCCCCCTCCCCCTCCCCCCCAGAAAATTCGGGGATTGTACAAGCATAAAAGATAGTCGACGATGAACGAGCCTCCATCGATTCTGCTCATGAAGAACCGGTGGTGGATCACGATCCTCCAGAGTGAAGGATGAATCTGATCGAGGCACATCTCATACCTCTTACAGAAATCAACGATGACCGGATCCATCGTGCCCAATGTGAAGAGATAAGTGTAAACACTTTGGTATCCCTCGACATGGGTGGTGATGTCTTTATCGTAATCGAGCATATGTATCTTGAGACCTCCTCACACCGGCCTTGTACGGAGGAAGGTTTTTCAACCTTGAAATCGGCGTTGACCGAACATCCTCCGAGGATGAAAATTTTCAAAGGGGGTTCCGGTACTGGTTCATCGACGACAGTACACAAAACGGTCTCCTTGGCCTAAATAGCCAGCCGTGAAGTAGAAGGGTTTTCTTTCTAGGGAATGGTTTAGGAAGTCTTTACCATTTCTTTAAAAGATGGAGGAAAAATGGAGAAAGAAAGGAAGTTGAAGGATTGTACTTATTGGATTGAGATGAAAAGAAACAAGAGTTCTTGCAAAGGATCTTAGATAACTGGAGTAAAAGTGCTAGAAAGTATTGAAATTTTAAGAGTACGAAGGTAGAAGGTTTGGATGTAAAGTTAAAATGAACAAAGGAAGAGGTATTTATAGTATTTCAGCGACGGTTCGCATCCAAGAATGGCCGACCGGCGGCTGACATATATTTAATGCCATCAGGACTTGACTGACGAGACGTTTCAGCTGTTTTGTCGTTTCTGTCACAGTGCATCGAAGTGAGAATCAGAAGCTCATATCGTTTCTCGTCGTCTATTCTCCGAAAAATGAGGGGACTATCTGTATACGGTCGAAATCGAGCTCGTGGTGCATCCTAGCCTCCGACATGGTAAGCCAGGCTTGAGACATGACAATAAAGGATTAAAGATCGATCCCAAGTCCCACCGGGCTAGAACCCGGAGATAGGACGCCTGCCTTCAAGAATATCGAGGCCATGATCCCGAAACCGATCCTAGCCTCAAACGACTTTGAAGAAACATTGTCAGCATAGCGAAATATCCGTGACCGGCCGGATATTATGGTAGAAATCTCGGCACATACCGATAAAGAACCAACGATCAGTAAATCAAAATATTTTTTACCTTTTATAGAATTGTACCTAAAGTAGAACTCCTCTACTATATAAAGGGAGTCTGATAATTCATAAAACACGTTGTAACACACATTCCAAGGCAATATACCATTACTTTTTCTATTATTAGTTCTTCTCTTTTCGTTCATCAGTGCTTGTTGTTACGAGGCTAGATCGAGGGCCAATATTTCACTAAGGCTTACATCGTCATCTTCGTGTGGTTTGAGCTTACTTTATCCTTATTTATTTAATTTATCTTTATTTATTGCTTTGTGTCGAATAAATCCGCGTATCGTCAAAACCACTTATAAATTTAATTGCTATCTGATTTTGAGGGTAAACACTTTTCATTTAGTGTAGTTTCATTATTGTAAAGAAAAAAGTATTAGGTGGGCCTATCAAATATCATGCACATATTGTTTCCAACTCGAACTATATATGTATATATGTATACTTGTAAAATTTAAAAAAAAAATTAAAATTATGTATGAAAGGTGCATATATTGTTTCTCTATACTCTCAATTCGCCTATGATTTATGAAAAACATTCTGGAGGTGGAGTAGAAAACCTAGACTTATCAACACAATAATCATAAGTCATATACTTGGCTGTAACTTCTGCATATTTTTTTCTTTGTTTCGAACTCAACTTCCAATATTTTCTTTGGTTCCACCAAAAATTAGGAGAATTGCAATTAGTATTAATGGAACTAATTGGGCAGCCAATAATATCGAAATCTTGGAAATGAGATTTGAAAGGTGCAAAAGACCAATTAGTCTTTGTTAATCCTCCATCTGTTGCCCAACTATCTCCATCCCATATTGTAGCTAGTATTTGCATTGGTTTTGATGGATAGCTCACTCCAATATTTGCCTTGTTTTTGAACACTCTAATTGGAATATTGTCTACAAAAAACCTGAAACATGTGCAAAAAAAAAGGATTAATTTAACTTATATATAAACTGACAACGTAAATGCATCTTTATACAGTCAATATAATTTAATATGTTGCATAAGATTACTTGTCTTCTATTACATGTTACTAATTATTATAACTTCAGTACTTATTATGGATTGCACGTACTTTTGTAGTTACATTTTAAGTGACCGACAATATAATAAAATTTTACAATTTCCAATTGTTATATGATATTGTGGTTTAAATTATAAGACTCAACCGTAATATTTGCGATCTCTACGATAGGGGCGGAGACACACGCCACAAGAGATGTCATCAGACACTGTTAATTCGCTAGAAATTCACTAAGTACATGTGTAAATAGGACTAACATTTTTGGTAAATAATCAAATATGTATACATACATTAAGCCTTGAAAATAATGATGAAAACCAATTTGGAATATGAACTAAACCCTTAAAAACCCCATAATCCTATATCCAAAACTCATACACACTAATCAAAATTTTTGTGATAATAAGCCGGATGGAAAATTCTGAGTCCGCCACTATCTACAACCATTATTGTGAAAAATCTACATACTTGAGTGAGAAAAGAAAATATATAGATATGTTATGTTATAGTGCATGGTAAAAGAAGATTCAACCTAACTTTTCTTTTATGAAGTTAATTAAAACAAACACGAAATTCTTTTCAATTAGACTCAACCGTAGGCTGGCAATCTCTACAAACCAGTTAAACTATAATAATAATAATAATAATAATAATAATAGTAACAAACTAAGAAAGCAAAAAGTCAAAGTAGAAATAGTACTAAGTCTTGCAAAATTAAAATGCAAAAATTCCAGATGACATTTTCAACAATCGAATGATACGATGCATGTAATTTCCTTTGGTTCATCTTCATGATTGCTTAACCATTCCATAATGGCCCAAATTCCAGCCTGAACTCTAGAAATTAAAGCAGAAACTGCGACAAATTAAAATTAAAATTAACCTGTGCATTATATTGGTAATAGTACTTGCAAAGTTTAAACTAATAGTTGAGAAATTAGTCCAATAGAGAAAAATATCAAATCAAAGTTTAATATTACAAGTAGTTTAATGAATTTGAATTATTGAAAGCTGTAAATGTTGTATAGCAATAGAGTGGTGTTTAACATCTTGTGATGTCTAAAGATAGATAAAATAAAGGGCATCCCGGCGCACAAAGCATCCCGCATAAGTTTGCTTTGCAGTTTGCAACTTCTCACATCATGAGTTTGCTTTGCAGCCAAAGTTGGTGAGTCTATGACAGTGCTATCGAAGCTTAGCATCACCAAAACTACCGCGGAAGTTGAGTCAGGCTGTTGAACAACAACCAAGGCATTGTCGATTTGGGAGGGATGAAAGTGTGAGCTTCTTGTTTGTTTTGTTGTTTCACAGAAGACGGAGCAAGAATAGCAGCAAAATTATCTACACATGTAGAGCTAACTACAACTACAGCTGCATCTAATTGCAAATTCATCGACCTGCACATGTTTTTCTTTCATCCCATGTGCATCAACTTGTTGCGCCTCACCACTGGCAGCCAGCGAGGTAGGTATAAAGACCGGAGAATTTGAATTTTCTGCATTACAGTTGAAGTTGCACCGCCATCTACTCTTTCTTCACTGTTATGTAAAGTGAATACACATGCAGCCTCACCTCCAAATGAGGCGATGGGCTGATTCCTGGTGCGTGTGAATTCCGTCAGCCTGCATCACAATTATAACTCTATGCTGGGCTGATTGTGAAAGATATATAAAAACTTGAAAAAGCTGAGATATAAGGTAACTTTCATATAGTACAGAGGTTGCCGACCTTTTGTTTCAGTTACTTCTTGCTATCCTCCAAATCCACTTCCTACAGCACTATTCTCATCATTGCGGAGAGTCAGCAATCCCATGTATGTTTCTGGACTTGAGGAGTAACATATGATATGCAAACAACTAAAGCCATGCCCAAAAAAGAAAAGAAAAAGTATACAATAACAACAATTTGAAAGAACAAATGCTGGAGTATATTTACCGACAAAATGAAGAAAAGAAGAATGGAAATAGCTGGGAGAATGCATTAGATGCATTGGATGTATTCCTTACATGCCTTCTGCAAAAGATAATTACACTGGTCAAACTCTGCCACATATAATGAATGAAATGAAGGAGGTAATAAGTTCGTATATACTCACATATTTTCTCACTTCTGAACAAGGACCTGAATCCTGTCTTCTCCCATCGTATCTTCAACATCTTGCTTAATCTTCAGAGCAGATTCTTCAAGTTGAGGGCTCCACTTCAGTTCGATACTTTTTAATGAACAAATATCCCCGAAACTGGGCGGAATCTCCTCAAGCTTACGACAGTCCCGCAGTCGTAATTTCTCAAGCGCAGGAAAGGATTCCTCTCTAACCTCCCACTTAGCAAGATCCACTCGCTGCAATGTCAAACATTTGAGATTCTGAAAGGTGTCTTCCTCCCCCATGTTCCATTCTTCCCCCTCGATGATTGCGTCTTTAAGGTACAGCTCTTCAAGGTTGGACAGTATTCCTATTGTTGATAGTGAATCGGATGTCAGAGGAAACTCACGCAAACACAACATTTTCACACTCGAAGGGAAGTGAAAATTCCAAAGCCGATTTGTCGCTATAGAGAGCGCACTATCATTTGAATTTGAACTTTTAAAAGTTACTTCGAGAGATTCTAGTTCATTTAGGAAGTCCAATTTCGGGAACCGATATCGCCCTGTTGAACAATCCCATGATTCCTTGAGATCAAATCGAAGCTCGTGAAGATTGGGAAACCTTTTGAAAATATCCTCTGTGTCTTTTGAATAGGAAACTTCGAGTCCCCGTAATGATCTCAAGCTCTCTGACTTTGAGTCCTCTGCTACCAGTATTGGCTCATTCTTATCCAAATCAAAGAAGGAACAATTATATATAGCCAGCACTCGCAATTTTACAAGATTCCAAATTGTTGGTAATAATACCAAGGGTGGTCCATATTTATTCACCCACAGAGTTTCCAGATTCAGGAGATTTGAAAAAGACGAAAGAGATTTAACTTTTGTCCGAATGTTTAAGTACCTCAAATGAACCAATGTGCATATTTCATTCAACAGAGAATCATTCACCAGAATAAAAGAGTCATCCAGTTGCAACACTCTAAGAAGCCTCAAGTGTCTTAGGTGACATATATCATTAAGACTATTGTCACCAAACTTGTGTCCAGTTATCCTCAAAGAATAGAGGTGTTTACCAGAATGCCTATTGTTATGCCAAAAGTGCCACTTACGATATGCAATGTTCATTTGACGTGGCATCAAATCTGAAGAAGATGATGATGGAGCACTTGAACTTATCAAGTCAAACAACTTTTCCTCTCTTGCTTTTATCAAACAAAAGTCATGCACAAGATCATGAATTTGGCAAGTCCGATCGTCACCTATTTTATTGAAAGAAATTACCAAGCTACTGGAAATTAAATTATCCAGATAAATCCCAACCACTTCTTCCACACTCTTCATATCTCTCCGCTCCAAAAATCCTTCAGCAGGCCATAAAATTTCCAAATTACGGACTGGAATTACTTCGTCCTTCGGAAAACTTGCAAGGTGAATCAAGCACGACTTTAAGGGATCAGGTAAATGGTCATAACTTAATGCTATAACCCTCATCACGTCCTCTTCTTTTTGGAAAATAAAGGAATTCAAATTATTTCGAACTTCAAGCCACACACTCCTTTTCTTTTCCTTCCCTGCAATGACTCCAGCAATCAAATCAACCACCAAAGGAAGCCGTTTGCAGTTTTGGACTATCTCTTCTCCAACATCCAGTAGTTCATCAGGGCAACTTTCTTTTCCAAAGACCTTTTTCTCTAATAACTCCCAACTTTCTTCCTGTGTTAGCAATCGAAGGTCAAGAGGATCACTGTGGCGTTGTGCATGCATAGCCACTTTCTTTTCTCGAGACGTCAAAATAATTCGACTTCCTTTCTCAACTTCAGGAAAAGGTCTTGTCAACTCATCCCATGCTGCGGTGTCCCACAAATCATCTAAGACTATAAGGTACCTCTTTCCAAACAGATGTTTCCGTAGCTCATTAGCAACATCAATATTCTTACCGAATTTCGAAGATGAGCCAACAACTTGATTAAAAAGTTTTTTCAGCAACTCCATCTCGTCATACTTTTGATCGATTGTACACCATGCACGGATGTCAAAATGACCAAAAACTGACTTATCATTATACACTTTGTACGCCAAAGTAGTTTTACCGGAACCCGGCATACCAGTGATCGAAATGACATCTAGCGTTTTTGGTCCACTCGTGAGCTTCTTAATTATCAAGTATGTCTCCTCTTTAAAACCTACGATTATTTTACCAGCTATTGATGATTTGCGCTCAACTGGCTTGTTGGGAGAGTTCACAACAATGACACCCATGTTCTTGGGAATCTTCTCAAATAAATTTGAGACCCTTTCTTTGATAAGATTGATCTTTTCTATGGCAAGGGGAAGTGAGAAAATAAGATGTAAGAGACCATTTTCTCTTCCAATAATTGAATCAATGATATCTTTTGTCTCGTATGCCACATCTAAAACACATGCCCAAAGATCTTTATACAATTCTTGCTCAACAATCCCGAAGAAAGATCTTATGAATTCTAGATCGTCTTTTACCAGCCTGATTTCTTCCTTTATCAAAGCAACTAAATAAGCATTGGAATTGAGCAAATCATTTAGGTGTCTAACTAGAAGATGCATGAATAGGGTTGCATCACTCAAGGGAAAGCATAGTTGAGATGAGTCCGGGGCTTTCAGGTAAACATATTTGAGTTCTCTCTTCAGGAGTTCAATATTTTCGAGCAAGCCTAGAGTTGCACTGTTTGTTTCATTGGTACTCTCTCCTTTCTTTGATTTCACTTCTAAGTCGCGAGCAATAGCTGATACGTCTCTGGTAAGTGCTCCAACACGTGCTAGGAATTCAAACAACTGGCCATTATGAATAAAATCCTTAGGCACATCAGTGAGAATGATTAATAGGAACTCTATCATGATATGAATATTTCGAGCCCCTGGAGTGCTAGCGGTAATAACATTTACCATGTGCTCTTGTAGATGAATCAGATATTCTCTAAGAATGTCCGGAGAGGTTTCTAGGAGCTGCTTAATAAATTGTCCAACTTCTGCTGATGTTGAAGCTTTCAAATTTGTAAAACATATGTGCATAACCTCCAGCTGAGTTGGAATAATCTCCAAGAATAGATGTGCTAGCTTGAAGAGTCGAGAATCTCCAGGAAACTGATCATCCCAATGGAAGCGTCCTACTCTCTGAGCCATTAGTTGAAACTGAGGTAAGACATATTCAACAATCTCATGCCCAACACAACCATTCACTATCAACCCGTGGAAATCTCTTATGTTGGCACATACATTCTGAAGAATCTCATATTCAGTCACGAATGGAGAAAGTTGTTCAGCACAATACTTGGAAAGATGAGGGAGATTCTGGAGGAGGAAGTCCAACTGCTCCCCAGTCATGGAGGCACTTGATTTAGCAAGATAACATGAGCTGATACAATATTCCATATTCTCCACGAGGCGAGGATGGATATGATGGATGCCTTGTTTCAACCGCATGTAGTAGCCAAAATCATATAAAATTGTTTCAACCTCTTGTCTTCTGCGAGTCATTATATAATTAAAATTTTCCATATTTGAATAAGAAAGCTGGACATATGTACAAAAAAATGCCAGCTTCAATTTTAGCTTTTTAATTAGATCCACGTCAACTGCTTTTTGATTTTCTTCATTCTTTAATCTCTCTATGAAATCCAGAATATTGACAATGTCCTTGCGAAGAGAAGAAAGTGACACCTGCCAAAAAGAACAAACATTATATCAAATTCTCCCAAAGAAAGACGGTTAATTCTCTATATATTATGTTCTTAGAGTTTGAGCAACTGCTAATGTATCCAAAATAAGCATGTCAAGAAAATGGTTTACTATGCATATGTTCAACTGCATTAAAAGAATATGTTCAGCTGGTGTTCCCTCCACCCCCCTCAATTTACTAGATTATGAAACGATTTAGTAAAGATTTATTCTAACCATTCCGAGGAAGATATGAATAGAAGTAACTGTCAAACATATAAACACAACCTCTTGAAAATCATAACTAACCAGGATTGATAAGCTTTATATAATGTTTAGTTCTTTTTTTTATTCTTACAACAAGAAGTTTATAATTCTATCAATAAGTTCCTAATTCTTTGTTATACGATAGTGAATGCACATGTCTGATAGCAAAAACTTGCTCGTACTCAGTATTGTACCAAAAAATACTAACTTATAATGGTTAAGTGATTTAATAACGTAAGAACATATATTAAGTGAAAGAAATTTATGTGCAGACACATGGCATGCATATGTTGGTTTAGTATATAAAGTCACAATTAATCAAAAAGAAATCAAATAAAACAAACAAGAACCTAAATTTATCCGATTCATGATATTAAGAGAAAAAAAATAGTATATACATCATGGATTTCAATATCTTCAACCATAAGTTCATTTGCCTCAATTTTTAGCTTCAGGTTCATTTGCTGAAGTATGAGGTAAGAAACAGAAGTAGAGGTGATTAAGCGAAGGAGGGAATAATCATAACATACGTCACGGATTTCAATGTCTTCAACCGTATGTTCCTTTACCGAACTGGGAGGAGCAAGTTTCTGCAAATAAACACCAATAGCATCAAGGTACAACCCAGAATGCCCGTGAAATCCCACAATAGCTGCACTTTCTTTCATCACAAGTGAAAATGAGGTACCACCTGCATCAGACCCAAATGGTCCATAAATATTTGCATTAGTTATAAAACATAGAGATTTTATAACCCAATGGCCATTATAACATCCAAATGTCCCCTTGATGCCTGTTAAATATTCCAATGGAGTTGCCTCAATAACAACCTGAGATTATTGCAAATCACATATCGGTTAAATAAGTAATAGAGTAGGGAATTTTGACAAGAATTCAGAAAAGTGCAAGAAGGTCATATTAGGATTCGAAATCTGTGACCTAAACTAAATTTGGACACTTAGTTGAATCCTGTCACTACAAAGGAAGCGGCAAACTTAAATATGAATCAACCGGTGCATTCATATCTTCGACTTGAAAGATACCAATATAACTATAGATTTTACGTTGTGTGCACTGGAACTGCGAAAAGTTGCGACACTATCATATTAAGTTGACCAATAACGTGATTTTTCATATCAAGAGCCTGGTAAGGTAACTTGAAGGCCGTAAGATAAAAAAATTACATGTTATATCTGGTTCAATTGTCGTGATAATTAATTATTATTTTTACATAATTTAAGCTCATTGATAGGACATGACACAAATTTAACTTGAGAAGAATGTTCCAATCATGAGAAATAAATATGTCGACCATAATATTTTGGACTTACCTTATTTATTCGACCTCCATTCCCACCAAACTTTGGTGAGTCTATGGTAGTACCTTGTTCAGTAATGGTTCTGAACATGATGGAGTCTATACAACCTCCATGAGCAATCAATATTTCTTTAATGTGACTTTTCAACTTGTAATTCCATTCTGATCCACCAGTATTGCCTCCCCATGGCCCCACCAATATTGAGCCCACTTGATCGTAACTCACTTGATTTCCCTTCACATACATAACAAATTAGATCAATGTCTCGATTATAAAATTTTATCCCTATATTGGTAGTATTATTTTGCAGCGAAAAGAAAAAAAATAGAATGAATATAGACAGTCATTTAAAAGAAGAGATGGCAAGGTACCATTGTTGGCAATTTACTTTCACTTTTTGTTATTTTCCCTTTCTTATGATCACCTGATCCTGATCCCTAAATAAGGTGTCAGAAGAGTAACATAAATTGTTTAATGAAAGGGATCTCAATTAAGGAAGTAGAGGTGATTAAGAAAACAAGCGAATAATCACAACATACGTCATGGATTTCAATTATTTCTTCAACCATAGGTTCATTTGGCTCAATTGTTTCATCTTCAGGTTCCTGTGCTGAAGCAGGGGGAGTATATTTCAGCAAATAAACACCAATAGCATCAAGGTACGCTCCACAACGCCCGTGAAATCCCACAATAGCTACACCTTCTTTCATCACAAGTGAAAATGGGGTTCCACCACCCTCAGACCCAAATGGTCCATAATTCTTTACATTAGTTGTAAAACATAGAGATTTTATAACCGAATAGCCATCAAAACATCCTAATGTACCCTTGATGCCCTTTAAATGTTCCAATGGAGTTTCCTCAAAAACAACCTGAGATTATTGCAAATCACATATCGGTTAAATAAGTAGCAGAGTCGGGAATTTTGAAAAGAATTAGAAAAGTGCAAGAATGTCATATTAGGATTCAAAATCGGTGACCTATAGGAAATTTGGACACTTAGTTGAAAACCTCTCAATGCAAAGGAATCGAAAAACTTAAATATGAAGCAACAGGTGCATTCATATCTTTGACTTGAAAGATGCTTATGTAACTATAGATTTTACGTTGTGTATACTAAAAATACAAAAAGTTGCTACACTATCTTATTAAGTTGACCAATAATGTGATTTTTTCATATCAAGAGGCTGGTAAGATAACTTGAAGGCCGTAAAATAAATGAATTACCTGCTATAGTTGGTTCAATTGTCTTGATAATTAATTATTAGTTTTACATAATTTAAGCTCATTGCTATGACATGATACAATTTAACTTGAGAAGAATATTCCAATCATGAGAAATAAAAATATCGACCATAATATTTTTGGACTTACCTTATTTATTCGACCTCCATTCCCACCAAACTTTGGTGAGTCTATGGTAGTACCTTGTTCGGTAATGGTTCTGAACATGATGGAGTCTATACAACCTCCATGAGCAATCAATATTTCTTTAATGGGACTTTTCAACTTGTAATTCCATTCTGATCCACCTGTACCTCCCCATGGCTCCACCAATATTGAGTCCGCTTGATCGTAACTCATTTGATTTCCCTTCACATACATAACAAATTAAATCAATGTCTCCATTAACAAATTTTATCCCTATATTAGTTGTATTATTTTGCAGCAAACCAAAAAAAAAAAGTAGAATGAATATAGATACAGTCATGTAAACGAAGATATGGCAAGGTACCATTGCTGGCAATTTACTTTCATTTTTTGTTATTTTCCCTCTCTTATGATCACCTGATCCTGATCCCTATATAAGGTGTCATAAGAGTAACATAAATTAATTGTTTAATGAAAGGGAAATCAATTAAGGAAGTAGAGGTGATTAAGCAAACAAGCGAATAATCACAACATACGTCATGGATTTTAATTATTTCTTCAACCATAGGTTCATTTGGCTCAATTGTTTCATCTTCAGGTTCTTGTGCTGTAGTAGGGGAAGTAAGTTTCTGCAAATAAACACCAATAGCATCAAGGTACGCTCCACAACGCCCGTGAAATCCCTCAATAGCTCCACCTTCTTTCATCACAAATGAAAATGGGGTTCCACCATCCTCAGACCCAAATGGTCCATAATTCTTTGCATTAGTTATAAAACATAGAGAGTTTATAACCAAGTGGATACCACAACGTCTAAATGTCCCTTTGATGCATGTTAAATATTCCGTTGGAGACGCCTTAATAACAACCTGAGATTATTACAAATCACATATCAGTGAGATAAGTAGCAGAGTCAGGAATTCTGACAAGAATTCAGAGAAAGGTGTAAGAATGTCACATTAGGATTCCAAATCAACATGTGCATTCATATCCTTAACTTGAAAGATGCTTACAACAACAACAACCCAGCATAATCCTACAAAGTAGGGTTTGCGCAGGTTAATGTGTACGCAGACACTATTTCCGAAAGACCCCGGCTAACTTGAAATATGCTTATATAACTATAATATTATGCTGCGTACACTGAAAATGATGCAAAGAGTTGCCACACTATCATGTTAAGTTGATATATAGCATGTTATTTTCATATCAAGAGCATGATAAGGTAACTTGAAGGTTGTAAGCTAAATAAATAATCTGTTATAACTGGTTTAATTGTCTTGATAATTAACTGTTATTTTTACATAATTTAAGCTCATTGCTATGACATGATACAAATTTAACTTGAGAAGAACGTTCCAATCATGAGAAATAAATATGTCAACCATAATTTTTTCGGACTTACCTTGTCTCTTCGACCTCCATCCCCACCAAACATTGGTGAGTCTATGATAGTAGCTTGTTCGGTAATGGTTTTGAACATGATGGAGTGTATAAAATCTCCATGAGCAATCAATATTTCTTTAATGGGGCTTTTGAGCTTGTAATTCCATTCTGATCCACCAGTGTTGCCCCCCCATGGCTCCACCAATATTGAGTTCGCTTGATCATAATTCACTTGATTTTCCTTCACATACATAGCAAATTAAATCAATGGCTCCATTATCAAATTTTTATCCCTATATTGGTAGCATTATTTTGCAGTGAAAAGTAAATAGAATGAATATAGATACAGTCATGTAAAGCAAGAGAAGACAAGGTACCATTGTTGGCGATTTGCCTTGATTTTTTTGTTATTTTTCCTTTCTCTTATTATTTCTTATGGTCACCTGATTCTGATCATCCCTTTTTAAAGTTATTCTTCTATTTAAGGTGTTAGAAGAGTTACTTAAGTCATTAGTTTTATGAAAGGGATCTGTGCTTGTGTGCAAGTATGAGGTGAAGAAAGTGAAGTAGAGGTGCTTGAGAAAACGAGGGAATAATCACAACATACGTCATGGATTTCAATTTCTTCAACCACATGTTCATTTGGCTCATTGTTTTTAGCTTCAGGTAATTCCTTTGATAAAGTGGGAGGAGTAAGTTTCTGCAAATAAACACCAATAGCATCAAGGTATGCTCCACAACGCCCGTGAAATCCCACAATAGCTCCACCTTCTTTCATCACAAGCGAAAATGGGGTTCCAGCCTGAGACCCAAATGGTCCATAATTCTTTGCATTAGTTATAAAACATAGAGATTTTATAACCGAATAGCTACCACAATATCCAAATGTCCCCTTGATGCATGTTAAATATTCCAATGGAGTTGCCTCAATAACAACCTGAGATTATTGCAATCGGTTAAATAAGTAGCAGAGTCAGTAATTTTGATCAGAATTCAGAAAAGTACAAGTATGTCACAATAGGATCCAAAATATGTGACCTAAAGCAAATTTGGACGCTTTGCCACTTCTTTTGCATTGAGAGGATTCAACTAACTTAGATATAAAAGAAAATTATATTTACACTTTCTACATAATTTTTAGATGAATGGGATTCAATTAAACCCGTAGCTCTGCCGGCCTTGTGTTAAACCCAAGTGAGGATCTATAGTGAAAGGAACCGGTGTATTCATATATTTGACTTGAAAGATGCTTATGTAACTATAGAGTTTATGTTGTGTACACTGAAAATACAAAAAGATGCTAAACTATCATGTTAAGCTGACATATAACATGTCATTTTTCATATCTTGATAATTAAATTTTTATTACGAAGTTTAAGCTCATTTCTACGACATGACACAAGTTAACTTGAGAAGAACGTGCCAATCATGAGAAATAAATATGTTGATCACAATGTTTTTGGACTTACCTTGTCTCTTCGACCTCCATCCCCACCAAACTTTGGTGAGTCTATGGTAGTACCTTGTTCAGTAACGGTCCAAAATATGATGGATTCTATACAATCTCCATCAGCAATTAATATTTCTTTAATGGGACTTTTTAGCTTGTAATACCATTCTGATCCACCAATGCCTCCCCATGGCTCCACCAATATTGAGTCTGCTTGATCGTAACTCACTTGATTTCCCTTCACATATATAACAAATCAATGGCTCCATTATCAAAATTTATCCCAATATTGGTAGTATTATTTTGCAGTGAAAAAAAAACAGAATGAATATAGGCACAATCATGTAAAAGAAAAGAAGGCAAGGTACCATTGTTGACGATTTGCTTTGATTTTTTTTCAATCCCTTTCTCTTAATATTTCTTATGATCATTCTATTTAAAGTTATTCATTCAATATAAGGAGTTAGAAAAGTAACATAAGTCATTAGTTTTACGAAAGGGATCCGTGCTTGTGTGTAAGTATGAGGTGAAGTAAAGGAAGTAGAGGTGATTAAGCAATGGAGGAAATAATCACAACATATGTGAGAACTAGTTAATTTTATCGTATGGTCACAAAAAATTACTAGTGAGTTATTAAGTGATCATTATATAAATTAGTCCATAAATTAAAAGGAGAAATATGACAAATACTTAAACTAATTTTTCATATCTGACTTTAAGTGTATTTCATTTTCCTCCTTTTTGTTTCCTTTTTAATTCCAAAATATAATGGAAAAAATAAGAAGGACAGTTATTATTGTCAGAGGCGGATCCAGTGTGAGAGTTACGGGTTCAATTGAACCCGTAACTTTTGACGCGGAGTAAAAATTTATTAAAATTACAAAAATAATAGATTTGAACCCATAACTTTTAAATATATAATGGGTTCAATGTTAAAAATCTTAAAAATTGAACCCATAAAAAATAAGGACAGTTATTATTGTCATTGTTCTTGTATGAACTTGAAAAAGAATTGGAGGTGTTGAGCAAATATGAAGGTTATTGATTACTGGGGTTTGGTGATGATGTTGTAGTGAAATTGTAGTTGAAATTTAAGCTTGATTGGTGCGAATTTGGTTGAGTTTTTGTTGAATTTTGAAACCCAAAATTAAATTTGAAGCTCTTGAAACAAAGTGTGTTTTGGAAGAACGACACATGAAAATCGATCCTCAGAGGGTACTTATACCTTTTCCCAACCAAAAACATTTAAACAAAAAACAAAGTACCTGATAAATTACTATAACCATTAAACCCACAGAGAAAAATGAAGGGAAGAAAGCAACCAAAGGAGGAAAAAGAAAGATGCTATTATGAGTATCAAAGATTATGAGTACTGAGAAAAGTATGAACATACTATAAAATGAAGTTTTTTTTTTATTCTTCCAATTATCTTGTAACTTAATCTTTTTATCAAAAGATTGATAGAACCAATTAATAGTTGATTGATATAATTATTTTATTTGATTGTTCTTGGCTTATTGCTAATTGTTGTTTTTTTTTCAATTGAAAAGAGCTCTTCAACTGGAATTTAAGTGTGAAAGTTAGTTAAACTACTTGTGATCAGGATTAATTAAGAGAATATTGATTAATTTGGTTATTTGATCGACTTTATGCAATTATCAACCGTTATACTCATGAGAGCAAATTAATAAATTAAGAATCTGAAGTAATTGGAACTAAGGGTGTACGAAGAAAATCGACAAATCCCACCAAATCGATAATCTAAATCAAGCTGGAAAAAAAATTCAACTGTGATTTGGTTTGGTATTAAAAAAAAGTAATCCAACCATAATTGATTTGGTTTGGTATTAACTTAAAAATTCAAACCGAAACCAAACCAATCCGATATTACATATGTATATTTTAAAAATATTGTATTCATAAAAATATTTATTATAAAGTAATTTATAAATATTTAATAAATTTTTTAATAATTTATGTATTTAATATAATTGTTTAAGTCTGAGCTTATAATTTTCAAATAGTCCAAATAAGTGTTCGATCGATTGAGCCCAAACAAAATTTCCTAAAAACAATCTAACAAAATTGCACCTTTTTACTTGACCCCCTTCCCCATATAACTCATTCCATTGTTTTAGCTCAGTCATCATAGAATTCTTGAAGCTTTTCTTTAGTGACAACGAAAATGAATGATTATTGAACTATAATTGTTGTATCTTATAGGGATAAAAGAAATATTTGGAGCATTAGTTGTATTTTTGTCCGGATATTATGGGGGGAAACTAGAAAAAATCAAACCAAAAACTGAAAAAAAAGAGACCAAAAATCCGGCTTTTACTGGTTTGATTTGGTTTATAGATTTAAAACCCCGGTATAATTATTTTAATTTAGTAATTAAATAAACCTACCGACCTGACCTATATACACACCTAATTCGAACATTTATCAATTACCAGACAACCATAGAAGTTAATCAATTTAATAAAAGAAGAAGTTTTACCTTTCACCAATAAATAGGAACTATAATCAATTATTTATAGTTATTTAATTTAATCGATTCTTCAATTAGTTCTTTAACTTAATATTTTATTTGGGTTTAGAAATACAACAACAACAACAACAATAACAAACCCAGTATGATCCCAACATGTGGGGTCCGGGGAGGGTTTAGAAATAATTAGGTGAAAATTTATTAGAAATAGTTATTCTTGACCTACGTAGGATAGACAGTTGACTCAAACCAATACCTCAAAGTTGTTTGCTAATTCCCCTTTCTCTCTTTCTCCTTCAATTTGTTTTCCTCTTTCCATGATCTGATGTATAAACTTTATCAGGAGAAAGAAGTAAGAATACAAAGAAACTGAAGAAAGAAGCATATATAGGAGAAAACATTTTTGCAGATATAGCCATGCATAAAAAATAGTAAGTGTTTTTTGAATAATATTTCCCCATCGGAGTACCAAAACTAAACACACTTTTCTTAAGTTATTAGAGACTAAATGACTTACCTTCTTAATTAATTTTATTATTTATATAGTGATTATTATTACTATTTTATATTGAACACATTTGAAGCTTTTGGTTAAGTAGTCTTCGAAGTCTATGTGCCTTTACGTAGTACCATATTCAGAAATTTTCTTTTTGTATTCAGACTTCAAGGTTATAAGTATTAGGTAGCGTAACTAAGAATTATAGTAGTCGTATGTTTTACATCGTCAAACAAGAAAATACTTTTTGTTAGGTGAAATTTGAACTTATTTAAAGTTTTAAGTATTAGAAAAAGTGACTATTCCTAAATAACAGTAAATTGAAAAGGAAATTATTAATAAGCAAAATATTAGTAGATTTAAAAGTCCTATATATATATATTAAGAAAATAATTAAATGGCTATTCCTAAATAATAGAGAATTAATTAAATGACTATTCCTATATATTAGGGATATAATCAAATGACTATTTTATTTAATGTGAACTCTATTTTAAAATGGTAAAAAAAACGAACGATATTTCGCTAAAGACCTTCGTGCTTTTAATATAGTATAGATAGATTAGAGACTAAATGACTAACCTTTTTAGTTGATGAAAAATCTGAGAAATGGCTTTAGCTAGAATGAGGCAACAGAAAGTATGGAATGACTGTTTTTGTGTATGTATAATGTATGAATTCTCCCCTTTTTCGACAAACCGACAGTTTGAGAAGAGAAGAGATAAGGGTATATAAGGGCACCAAAATAATGAGGCTAGGGAGAAAAATGACAAAAAGTGGTTGCGCATTAAATTTGAAATAAGTCTCTTAAATATATTTCAGAGTAGTTTCGTTAAGTTATGTAAAAGTGAGCAATTTTTATATATTTGATAAATTGTGATTGTTAGATTTAAACAGAATTGTGAAAAAATAAAAAGAGATAAAGGGAACTCACATTTGAAGGTGCAGGTTATATAGTTTCTGCTATTTTTGGTCTATTTCTTGTGGCTAGCGCAGTGCGTTGAGGTGCAATTCTTGTTTTTTTTTTTGTTTTGCCATGTTTCTAGTGTCCGATCGATACAGTCTTTAATGTTGTAGGTTTTAGCATTTGACAGGACTTTCCTCGAGAAACGGTAAACTTCAGGTCCTTATTAGGCATGTTACACCAATGATGTATTCTCTCAATGAACAAAGAGAATCATATAACCACTAATCATTATGGGATTTTAATCTCAAGTTGAGATCGGTTATATGAATTATTACAGATCGTTTCATTTCAACTCATCTTAAAGGCCGTTTGTTTTATTAAGATTAGAATGTATGAATATGAATAAACGTTGAGATCTATTTAAATTTGAATACTGAATAATTAAGTTTGTTTATTTTTACCAACATCTTAATATTTATAAATATAGTTATTAAAGTTAATAATATAAAAATCAATTAAGGTAATGCAAATGTTGTATCCACAAATTAATTATTGGGTCCTAAAGAGGTGGTTGATGGAATTAAGACTAACAAGAATGCATTTATAATTCCTATATTTCAACCAAGCAAGGCAATAAGGTATGTCACGACCCAAATTCTCCCTTCGTGAACTGTCGTGACGGCACCTAGTCTCTACGACTAGGTAAGCCTAATATTTGCGAAAATAAAATGAAACATAAAAGATAACAACTAACAGATATTTTTAATAAGCAGAAAAGATGCCGCTCGGCATATACAAACAACAGCTCCTCAAACAATACGCAATTTTCTCAAGAACCGGAATACCGTAAGTCACAAGCTTCTAAGAATTTCTAACTGCTCTACACATCAATGTATGAAGAAACAAAAGAAGAATTAACATAAGGGGGACCCCGAGGTCTGCGGACGCAGGTAGGTGTACCTTGAAATCTCCTGAAACAGCAACCGTGCAACTAAACTCGAGGTTGGTAGATGGTACCTGGATCTACACACGAAAAACATGTGCAAGGAAGGGCATGAGTACACCACAACGGTACCCAATAAGTACCAAGCCTAACCTCAGTCGAGTAGTGACGAGATGAGGTCAGGGCTCTACTGGTTGGTATATATATATATATATATATATATATATATATATATATATATATATATATATATTACAGTAAAATAAATATATATATATATATATATATTAAGGCAGAATGAAATATCGCAGTAAAATAAAGACTGAAATTAAACAGGAATGTAATCATAGAAGAAAACAGCTCAGTACACAGAGATAACAACTGGGGATCTCCCGAGATACCGTCTCGTAATCCCAAACGTAAATGTGCAAGGGGATTTTCCGGAATACCGTTTCGTAGTCCCAAAGTAAATATGCAGTGCAGGGGGATCTCCCGAAATACCGTTCCATAGTCCCAAAGTAAATATGCAGTAAAAGGGGATCTTCCGAAATACCGTTTCGTAGTCCCAAAGTAAATATGCAGCTCAAACAGTAGAAACAATAGCTATAACACAAAAACCTACAATTTAGACTAAGTACAAGTCATGGAAAAACAGGAACTTCAATAAACATGTTGCACATAGTTCAGATAAGCAATTAAGGCAAGTAGACATGCTATTGTAAGCTAACATGATACTACACGTGTTGACATAACTCAAATAAGAAGAAGAACAGGTTATTACTCAGTGAAACAATTAGCTCGTGTACGTACTCGTCACCTCACGTACACGACGCACACATATCAAAACAGTACCAAATCCTAAGGAGAGTTCCCCCACACAAGGTTAGACAAGCCAATTACCTCGAACCAAGTTCAAATCAATCCGTTACAATACCTTTCCCACGAATATCCGGCTCTGAGTGGCCCAAATCTAGCAAAAATCAATTACATAACATAAATATAACTACAAGAAACTAATCTAGCTAATGAAATCAAAGCTAATGCAAGAAATTAAAAAAATTGCCTAAACGCCTCCCTGGCCCCCCCGCCTTGGAACCTGGTAAAAGTCATAAAATATGAACACCCATTCACTCAGGAGTCTAACCATACCAAATTTACTCAAATCCGATACAAAAATCTCGATCAAATCCCCAAAATCTGGCTAAGAACCTTTCTCAAATTTTTCCAATTTTTCACCCCAAATCGGAAATTAAATGATAAAATTAATAAAATATTAGTGGGATATAACTAAAATCGAGTGCAAAATCATTACCCAATTGATATCTCTGAAAATCCCTCAAAACCTCGTCCAAATCCGAGCTCCCAGACTCAAGTTTTGATAAAAATGGCCAAACCCTCTTTTATGAAATGTTTAATACTGCCCAGTGATTTCTTAACCGCGATCGTAGAAACATCCTCGCAATCGCGAAGAACAACTTTGCTGCCTCAGAAATTTACTCTACACGAGCGCGATGTTCTAACTCTCACACTTACGCGATCGTGAACAATCCAACGCGTCGCGATGAACAAAACGTGTGGCCAAGCTTTGGTCCACTTAACACTACGCGAACGCGACCTTGGCTATGCGTTCGCGAAGAACCACCTCACATCACTACGCGTTCGCATTCTCCTGTCCGCGAATGCGAAGATCAAATCCATTGTCTCGCCCACCTAGACTACGTGATCGCGGATCACCCCACATGATCGCATATAAGGAAACCAGAACTCAAGACACCATAAACTTCAGCAACCTTCTAAGTCCAAAAACTAGTATGTTGAGCATCCGAAACTCACCCGAGGCCCCCGGGACCTCAACCAAATATACCAACTAATCATAAAATACCATACGAACTTAGTCGAGCCCTCAAATTATATCAAACAACGTTAAAATCACGAATCACCCTCTGATTCAAACTTAAAAAATTTGAAACTTCCAAATTCGACAACCGATTCCGAAACCAACCAAACCACATATGATTGACCCCAAATTTTACACACAAGTCATAACCAACATTATGGACCTACTCCAACTTTCATAATCGTATTCTGACCCCGATATCAAAAGTTTCACTACCGGTCCAAATCTCCAAAAATTCGACTTTCGCCATTTCAAGCCTAAATGAGTTACAGACCTCCAAAATAGAATCCGGACACGCCCCTAAGCCCAAAATCACCCAACGGAGCTAACAGAATCGACGAAACTCCATTACGAAGTCATCTTCATACAGTTCCACTTACGGTCCAAATTCTAAGACTTATGCTTCCGTTTTAGGGACTAAGTGTCTCAAAACACTCCAAAAAGCAAAACGAAACCTCCCGGAAAGTCATAATAGTAGAAATAGACATGGGAAAAGCAGTTAATAGGGGATCAGGGTTATTACTCTCAAAACGATCGGCCGGGTCGTTACATCCTCCACCTCTTAAAATAATCGTTAGTCCTCAAACGAGCATAAAGACATACCTGAAGTGGTAAAAAGATGAGGATAACAGCTGCGCATATCCTGCTCGGTCTCCCAAGTCGCCTCCTTGACCGGTTGACCTCTCCACTGAACCTTCACTGATGCAATGTTCTTTGGACTGAGCTAAAATCCAACACGTGATACGGATCACCGTGATACTTTCGGAACATAGAAACATGGAATATCGGATGAACTCCTGCTAGACTGGGAGGCAAGGCAAGCTCATAAGCAACCTCCCCAACTTGCCGCAACACCTCAAATGGACCAATGAACCTTGGGCTTAGCTTGTCCTTCTTCCCGAACCTCATGACGCCCTTCATAGGTGAAACCCGGAGCAAGACCCGCTCTCCAACCATGAATGCGACATAGCGAACCTTCTAATATGCATAACTCTTCTGTCTAGACTGGGCTGTGCGAAATCTATCCTGAATCACCTTAACCTTCTCCAAATCATCCTGAACTAAGTCTGTGCCCAATAATATAGCCTCGCCCGGCTCGAACCAACCCACCAGGGACCGACACCGCCTACCATACAAAGCCTCATACGGTGCCATCTGAATGCTAGACTGATAATTGTTGTTATAGGCAAACTCCACAAGTGGCAAGAAGTTTATAATTCTATCAATAAGTTCCTATTCTTTGTTATAAAATAGTGAATGCACATATCTCTCATAGCAAAAACTTGCTCGTACTCGGTATTTGTACAAAAAAATACTAACTTATAATGGTTAAGCGGTTTAATAACAAAGAATATATATTAAGTGAAAAAAATTTATGTGCAGACACATGGCATGCATCTGTTGGTTTAGCATATAAAGTCATAATAAATCGGAAAGAAATAAAATAAAACAAACAAGAAACAAAATTTATCTGATTCATGATATTAAGAGAAAAAGTAGTATAGACGTCATGTATTTCACTTTCTTTCATAGGTTCATTTGCCTCAATTTATTTTTTGCTTCAGGTTCATTTGCCGAGGTATGAGGTGAAGAAATGGAATTGGAGGTGATTAAGAGAATGAGGGAATAATCACAACATACGTCACGAATTTCAGTGTCTTCAACCATAGGTTCCTTTGCTGAAGTGGGAGGAGCAAGTTTTTGCAAATAAACACCAATAGTATCAAGATATGCTCCACATGAAATCCCACAATAGCTACACCTTTTTTCATCACAAGTGAAAATGGAGTTCCACCAGCCTTAGACCTAAATGGTCCATAATTCTTTGCATTAGTTATAAAACATAGTGATTTTATAACCAACCGGCGGCCACAATGTCCAAATGTTCCCTTGATACCTATTAAATATTCCAATGAAGTTGCCTCAATAACCACCCGAGGTTATTCTAAATCACAAATCAGTTAAATAAGTAGCAGAGTTGGGAATTTTGACAAGAATTCAGAAAAGTGCAAGAATGTCATATTAGGATTTGAAATCTTTGGGCCGAATGCAAATTTGGACACATAGTTGATATAACGACCCGACCAGTTATTTTGAATATTATAATCCCGTTTTCCCATTTACTGATCAATTTATGTCTTGCAATTGATTTATGACTTATCGGGTTAGTTGATCCGGTTCCCGAAGGAACTCGGAGTGAGACACTTAGTCTCATAATTGAAACTTTAAGTTAGAAAAGTGGACCGGATATGGACCTATGTGTAAACGACCTCAGATTTAAATTTTTATGATTTCAATAGCTCAGTATGGTGATTATTGGCTTAGGAGTATGTCCGGAATATTATTTGAAAGTCCGTAGAGGAATTAGGCTTGAAATGCCGAAACTTTAATTTTTGAGAAGTTTGACCGGGAGGTTGACTTTTTGATATCGGGGTCGGAATCTGATTCTGAAAATTGGAATACCTCTGTTATGTCATTTATAACTTGTGTGCAAAATTCGAGGTCAATCGGACGTGATTTGGTAGGTTCCGGAGTCGTTTGTAGAAATTAGAAATTTCAAAGTTCATTAGGCTTGAATTGGGGTATAATTCATGATTTTAGCGTTATTTGAGGTGATTTGAGGGTTCGACTAAGTCCGTATGATATTTTAGGACTTTTTGGTATATTTGGTCGAGGTCCCGAGGGGATCGGGTGAGTTTTGAATGGTTAGCGGATCAAACATTTGGACTTGAATTGCTGTTGGAATTTTCTAATATCTGATAATGTTTTACTTTTACGCGATCGCGTGAATGCATTTGCGATCGCGTAGGCTTATTTGGTTAGTGGGGGGTTTTTGTTCTACGCGATCACGTGGGGATATCTGCGATCGCGTAGGGTTAATGTGAGGCAGTGACATTTTATGCTTCGCGATCGCGTGAAGCGGAAATTTTGTGACTCGCGAACGCGTGACGAAGGTCGCGTTCGCGTAGAGTAAGTGGAGCGGAGTAGAAGCCACGCGTTTTGATCTTCGCGATCGCGTGGACTAGTCTATGATCGCGTATGTCTGTGATGTTGTGCATCGCGATCGCGATCGCGTGGAAAAGTCTGCGATCGCGTAGAGTAAAATCTGGGCGATGGAAAATTATTCTTCGCGATCGCGTGGGAATGTTCGCGATCGCGTAGAGCAAATGTTTGGGCAGTTAGTTTAAGTTCTGAAAATAGTTTTTGATGATTTGGAGATCGGATTGAGGCGATATTTGGGTGATTTTTAGAGAAAACAACGGGGTAAGTATTTTTAACTCAATATTGATTAAATTACCCGAATCCATGGTTGTTTTTATCATTTAATTGGCGAATTAAGTTGGAAAAGTTTGAAAACCCTCTTAGTTTAAATTGAAGATTTGAGGGTCGAGTTAGGGTCGGATTTTGGTAAAATTGGTATGGTTATACTCGTGGTTGAATGGGTTTCCGGATTTTGTAACTTTTGTTGAGTTCTGAGACGTGGGCCCCACGGACGATTTTTGAGATAATTTTCGGATTTTTATGGAAAATCATTATTTTCTTATGAAATTAATTCCAATAAATTTTATTGAGTAAAACGAATTATTTATGACCAGATTCGAGGCGTTTGGAGACCAATTCACGAGGAAAGGGCATTGCAGAATAAGAATTTCACGGCTTGAAGTAAGTAACAGTTTTATATCTGGTCCTGAGGGTATGAAACCCCGAATTTTGGTATCATGCGATTATTTTGGAGGTGACGCACATGCTAGGTGAGGGGCGTGTGGGCGTGCACCGAAGGAATTGTGATTTGGTCCGTCCCGGAAAATTGTAAAGTTGAATAATTTATTGTTAGCTATATGCTCTCTTTGTGTTGATAAAATTTGACTGTAAATCATGTTAGAAATCATGCTTAGGCCATGTGATAGTACTGTTGGGACCCACAGAGGTTGCGTACTTGTTGAATTGCCTGCTAAATGCTATATGTACTCAGTCTCAGTTTTTACTTGCACATTTGAACTCAGTCTCTGTTATTATTATTGATACATCATATCAATATTGTTTGGGCTGATTTCATGATTATTGAGATCCCAAGAGACTGGAGAGATTTATGACTGAGTGAGGCCGAAGGCTTGATTGTGAGATATTGATACTATAGCATGTGAGTTGTTTGTACATCACGTGCCGTGAATATCCTTATATTATACTATAGCACGTGAGTTGGCCTTGCGGATCCTTATATTATACTACAACACGTGAGTTGGCCGTGCGGATTCTTATATTATACTATAGCACATGAGTTGGCCATGCAGCACGTGAGTTGGCCGTGCAGATCCAGATATTTATATTATGGAATGTGAGTTGTCCGTGCAGATTATAGCGCTTGGGCTGTAGGAGTCCCTCCGGAGTCTGTACACCCCCAGTGAGCGCGGGTACCCATTGAGAGTGAGTGATAAGGGCTGGGAGCCCAGGGAGTGATGAGGGCTGGGAGCCCAGGGAATGATTGCTGTCTTGAGAGGTTGTACTTGATTTTCATTTGTTGTTGCACTTAGTTGCTATCTGTCATTGTTTTGAAATCTCTGAAAGATTGTTGATATACAAATTACATGAACAGGAACTGTATAAAAAATGATCTGACATTAAACTGCCAGATTTGATAGCATGTTTATTCTTTGCTAGGATTACTGGAAATGAACCATAACTGTGTAGCTCGTTCAGTTCCTTATTTATTATTGTTACTTGCTGAGTTGGTTGTACTCATACTATACCCTGCACTTCATGTGCAGATCTAGGTATTTTCGGACATAGCGGGTGTTGATCCTTTTGTGCGGTTAATTTTTAGGAGATTTTGAGGTAGCTGCCGTGTTCCGCAGACCTTGTCTCTCCTTCTCTATCTCTTTGTTCACTGTATTTGGTCTCAGACTATTATAGACTATATTTTCCAAACTTGTATTCATATTAGATGCTCATGTACTCAGTGACACCAGGTTTTGGGGAGTGTTTGTATTATATTTAAATATTATATTTTTAACCTTAAAGAGAAGTTTGGATTTATTGAGATTATCGGCTTGCCTAGTATCGAGATAGGTGCCATCACGACAGGTTGGGATTTTGGGTCGTGACAAGTTAGTATCAGAGCCTAGGTAACATAGGTCTCACGAGTCATGAGCAGGTTTAGTAGAGTCTTACGGATCGATACGGAAACGTTTGTACTTATCTTCGTGAGGCTGCAGAACCCTTAGGAAAATTTTACTTTCTTGTATTCTGTCGTGCGAATTTGTTGATTCTGGAAACTAAATTTCTACTATTCTATTCTCTCACAAATGGTGAGGACACGTACTACCAAATCAGACGGTCATCCACCAGTGCCACCGGTTAGGACCGTGAGAGGCCGGGGCCGTGGTAGAGGCCGAGGTGTTGTTCGTACCACAGTTGGAATAGCACCTATAGTACCACCAATTGTTCCAGCACAGGAGCAGATTCCAGATATAGTTGGGCCGACAGGATCAGCTCAGGCACCAGCTGTGCCCATTGAGATTGCAGGCATTCAGGAGACTTTGGCCCAGATATTGGCAGCCTGCACTGACCTTGCTCAGGTGGTTTCGGCTCAGGCCGTACCTGCCACTTCTCAGGCTGGGGAAGGTACTCATACCTCCGTTGCCCGTACTCCAGACCAGGTAATACAGGGACTTCAGATACCGGGGCCACTACCAGCCCAGCCAGTTATAGTTGCTTAGGCCCCGGTAGTTCTTGTTATGGAAGTTGATGAGCAGAGGAGACTTGAGAGATTTGAGAGGCTTCGACCTCCACCATTTAGCGGTACTGAGTCAGAGTATGCTTAGGATTTTCTGGATAGGTGTCAACGGATACTTCGGACAGCGGGTATTCTGGAGACCGGTGGGGTCTCATTCACTACTTTTCAGTTTTTTGGGTCTGCACTCAGATGGTGGGAGACTTACGAGAGATGTAGGCCTGTTGGCGTAGCACCCCTTACTTGGCATCAGTTCTCCGTGGCCTTTCTGGAGAAGTTCGTACCTCAGTCCAGCAGAGAAGAGCTGCGCAGACAGTTTGAGCAGCTTCGCCAGGGTGATATGTCCGTGACGTGGTACGAGATGAGATTTTTTGAGTTGGCTCGTCACGCAGTCTGGTTGGTTCCCACTGATAGGGAGAGGATTAGGAGGTTCATTGATGGCCTCACATATCAGCTACGGTTACTTATGACTAGGGAGAGAGTATCTAGTGCTACTTTTGATGAGGTAGTTGGCATTGCTCGGCAGATAGAGATGGTTCGTAGCCAGGAACGTGGAGAGAGAGAGGATAAGAGGTCTCGTGGTCCGGGTGATTACAGCTGTGTTCCTTCAGGGGGTCAATTTCACCATGGTAGGGGTCGTTCTTACAGACACTCTCAGACGGGTCGTCTATCTCATCATGGTGCATCAGCTAGCCATGGTTCTTACAGTGTTCACTCAGGCCAATCTTCATTCAGTGCACTACCAGCGCAGAGTTCTCATCATGCCTCGTCCGCACAGACTTCTGCAGGTCATCCCTCGGGGTATCAGGAGCAGCAGTTCCGTTAGAGGAAGGGTTGTTTTGAGTGCGGAGAATTTGGTCATTTCAAGAGAGAGTGTCCTAGGCTGTTGAGTGGGGTTTCACAGCAGAGTTCTCGACCAACGACACCAGCACCAGCAGTTACACCACCCGCCTTGCCATCTCGGGGTAGGGGTCAGGCAGCTAGGGGTCGCCTAAGAAGGGGAGGCCGATCAGGAGGCGGGCAGGCTCGATTCTATGCTTTTCCTACCAGTCTAGATGCTATTACCTTAGACGCAGTAATCACATGTATTGTTTCAGTGTGCCACATAAAGCCTTCTATATTATTTGACCCTGGTTCCACTTATTCATATGTATCATCATATTTTGCTCATTATCTGAATATGCCCTGTGAGTCCTTAGTTTCACCTCTTTGTGTATTTACACCAGTGGGCAATATTATTACTGTGGATCATGTGTATCGGACGTGTGTGGTAACTATTGGGGAGTTGGAGACTAGAGTTGATCTCTTATTACTCGGTATGGTTGATTTCGATGTAATTCTGGGTATGGATTGATTGTCTCCATGTCATGCTATTCTAGACTGTCATGCAAAAATCGTGATGTTGATGATGTCGGGGTTGCCAAAGGTTGAATGGAGGGGTTCTCTAGATCTTGTTCCTAGCAGGGTAATTTCTTATTTGAAGGCCCAACGTATGGTTGGAAAGGGATGCTTGTCATATTTGGCCTTTGTGAGAGATGTTGATGCAGATGCTCTTATTATTGATTTAGTACCGGTCGTGCGAGACTTTCCGGATGTATTTGCTGCAGACCTACCGGGTATGCCACCCGACAAGGATATTGATTTCGGTATTGACTTGGTGCAGGGCACTCAACCCATTTCTATTCCTCCGTATCGTATGGCACCAGCTGAGTTAAAAGAATTGAAAGAGCAACTTCAGGAACTCCTTGAAAAGGGGTTTATTAGGCCTAGTGTGTCACCTTGGGGTGCACCAGTTCTGTTTGTAAAAAAGAACGATGGTATTATGCGGATGCGCATTGATTATAGGCAGTTGAACAAAGTTACAATCAAGAATAAATATCCATTGCCGCGTATTGATGATTTATTTGACCAGCTTCAGGGAGCGAGAGTGTTCTCCAAAATTGATTTGAGGCCTGGGTATCACCAATTAAAAATTCAGGATTCGGACATTCTAAAGATGGCATTCAGGACTCGTTATGGCCACTATGAATTTCTTGTGATGTCTTTTGGGCTAACCAATGCCCCAGTAGCATTTGTGCATTTGATGAATAGTGTATTTCAGCCATATCTTGATTTATTTGTCGTGGTATTCATTGATGATATTCTGGTGTACTCACGTAGCTAGGAGGAGCATGCACAACACTTGGGTATTGTATTACAGAGGATGAGAGAGGAGAAACTTTATGCCAAATTATCTAAGTGTGAGTTCTGGCTTAGTTCAGTGGCATTCTTGGGACATATAGTGTCCAGTGAAGGTATTAAGGTGGATCTGAAGAAAATAGAGGCAGTTGAGAATTGGCCCAGACCATCCTCAGTTATCGAGATTCGGAGCTTTCTCGGCTTGGCCGGTTATTATCGTCGTTTTGTGGAGGGTTTCTCATTTATTGCATAGCCTATGACTAAATTGACCCAGAAAGGTGCTCCATTCAGGTGGTCGGATGAATGTGAAGAAAGCTTTCAGAAGCTCAAGACATCTTTGACTACAACTCCAGTATTGGTGTTGCCTACAGGTTCAAAGTCTTATACTGTGTATTGTGACGTGTCACGGATTGGTCTCGGCGCAGTACTTATGTATGATGGTAGGATGATTGCCTATGCATCCAGACAGTTAAAGGTACATGAGAAGAATTATCCAGTCCACGATCTTGAGTTAGAAGTTATTGTTCATGCCTTGAAAATTTGGCGGCATTACTTGTACGATGTCCAGTGTGAGGTATATACCGATCATCAGAGTCTACAACATTTGTTTAAACAGAATGATCTTAACTTGCGGCAGCAAAGGTGGTTGGAGTTGCTTAAGGATTATGATATCACTATTCTCTATCATCCCGGAAAGGCCAATGTGGCGGCCGATGCCTTGAATCGTAAGGCAAAGAGTTTGGGTAGCTTAGCATACTTACCGGTAGAAGAGAGGCCTTTAGCCTTGGAGGTTCAGGCCTTGGCTAATCAGTTTATTAGATTGGATATTTTCGAGCCGAATCGAGTTTTGGCCTGTGTGGTTTCTCGATCTTCTTTATATGATCGCATCAGAGAGCGCCAGTATAAGGATCCACATCTGCTTGTCCTTAAGGACACGGTTCAGCACGTTGATGCCAAGGAAGTCACTATTGGAGATGACGGTGTATTATAGATGCATGGGAGGCTATGTGTACCTAATGTAGATGGTTTGCGTGAGCTGATTCTCCAGGAAGCTCACAGTTCGCGGTACTCTATTCATCCAGGCACCGCGAAGATGTGTAAGGATTTGAGACAACACTATTGGTGGAGGAAGATGAAGAAAGATATAGTTAGGTTTGTATCTCGGTGTTTAAATTATCAACAGGTAAAGTACGAGCACCAGACACCGGGCGGATTGCTACAGAGACTTGAAATTTCGGAGTGGAAGTGGGAGCGTATTACCATGGACTTCGTAGGTTGACTCCCACGGACTTTGAGAAAGTTTGATGCTATTTGGGTGATAGTAGATCGGTTGACCAAATTTGTGCATTTTATTCCAGTCGGTACTAATTATTCTTCGGAGCGGTTGGTTGGGATCTATATTCGCGAGATTGTTCGCCTACACGGTGTGCCGGTTTCCATTATTTCAGATCGGGGTACGCAGTTTACCTCACAGTTTTGGAGGGTAGGGCAACGAGAATTGGGTACACAGGTTCAGTTGAGTATAACATTTCACCCTCAGACGGACGGACAGTCCAAGTGCACTATTCAGATATCGGAGGATATGCTACGCGCTTGTGTCATTGATTTTGGTGGTTCTTGGGATAAATTTCTGCCACTCGCAGAGTTTGCTTACAATAATAGCTACCAGTCAAGCATTCAGATGGCTCCGTATGAAGCTTTATATGGGAGACAGTGTCAGTCTCCGATGGGTTGGTTTGAGACGGGTGAGGTTAGGCTATTGGGTACTGACTTGCTTCAGAATGCTTTAAAGAAGGTCAAAGTGATTCAGGAACGGCTTCGCATGACACAGTCTAGACAGAAAAGTTATGCCAACAGGAAGGTTTGTGATGTTGTTCACATGGTTGGGGAGAAGGTTCTGCTCAAGATTTCACCCATGAAGGGTGTGTTGAGGTTCGGGAAAAAGGGCAAATTGAGCTCTCGGTATATTGGGCCTTTTGAGATACTTAAGATAATTGGGGAGGTGGCTTATGAACTTACTTTGCCACCTAGTCTATCAGGTGTTCATCCAGTATTCCATGTATCCATACTCCGAAAGTATGTCGGGGATCCGTCTCACATTCTGGATTTCAGTACAGTACAACTAGACGGTAATTTGACTTATGATGTGGAGCCAGTGGCTATTTTAGACCGGCAGGTTCGAATGCCGAGGTCAAAGAAAATAACATCAGTGAAGGTGCAGTGGAGAGGCCAGCCAGTCGGAGAAGCTACTTGGGAGACTGAGCAGGAGATGCAGAAAAAATATCCACACTTATTTGAGACTCCAGGTATTATTCTAAACCCGTTCGAGGACGAACGTTTGTTTAAGAGGGGGAGAATGTAACGATCCTACCAGTCGTTTTGAATATTATAACCCCGTTCCCCCATTTACTACTCAATTTATGTCTTGTAATTGATTTATGACTTATCGGGCTAGTTGGTTGGGGTCCGGAAGGAACCCGGAGTGAAATGAGATACTTAGTCTCATAATTAAAAATTTAAGTTAGAAAAGTGGATCAGATATGGACTTATGTGTAAATGACCTCGGATTTAAATTTTGATGATTCCAATAGCTCCGTATGGTGATTTTGGGATTAGGAGCGTGTACGGAATATTATTTGGAAGTCCGTAGAGGAATTAGACTTGAAATGCCGACAGTTTAATTTTTGAGAAGTTTGACCGGTTGGTTGACTTTTTGATATCGGGGTCGGAATCTGATTCTGAAAATTGGAATACCTCTTTTATATTATTTATGACTTGTGTAAAAAATTTGAGGTCAATCGGGTGTGATTTGATAGGTTCCGGAGTCGTTTGTAGAAATTAAAATTTTCAAAGTTCATTAGGCTTGAATTGGGGTATAATTCATGATTTTAGCATTGTTTGAGGTGATTTGAGGGTTCAACTAAGTCAGTATGATATTTTAGGACTTGTTGGTAAATTTGGTCGAGGTCTCGAGGGGCTCGGGTGAGTTTTGGATGGTTAACGAATAAAAAATATAGACTTGAATAACTGCTGGAATTTTCTGATATCAGATAATATTTTCCTTCTACGCGATCGCGTGAATGCGTTTGCGATCGCGTAGGCTTATTTGGTTAGTGTGGGTTTTTGTTCTATGCGATCGCATGGGGATATCTGCGATCGCATAGGGTTAATGTGAGGTAGTGGCATTTTGTGATTCGCGATCGCGTGAAGTGGGAATTTTGTGACCCGCGAATGCGTGACGAAGGTCGCGTTCGTGTAGAGTAAGTGGAGCGGAGTAGAAGTCACGCGTTTTGTGCTTCACGATCGCGTGGACTAGTCTGCGATCGCGTATGTATGTGATGTTGTGCATTGCGATCGCGTGGGAAAGTCCGCGATCGCGTAGAGTAAAATCTGGGCGATGGAAAATTGTTCTTCGCGATCGCGTGGGAATGTTCGCGATCGTGTAGAGCAAATGTCTGGGCAGTGAGTTTAAGTTGGAAACAACGGGGTAAGTGTTCTTAACTCAATATTGGTTAAATTACCCGAATCCATGGTTGTTTTTATCATTTAATTGGCGAATTAAGTTGGAAAAGTTTGAAAACCCTCTTAGTTTAAATTGAATATTTGAGGGTCGAGTTAGGGTCGGATTTTATAAAATTGGTATCGTTAGACTCGTGGTTGAATGGGTTTCTGGATTTTGTAACTTTTATCGAGTTCCGAGATGTGGGCCCCACGGGCAAATTTTGAGCTAATTTTCGGATTTTTATAGAAAATTATTATTTTCTTATGAAATTAATTCCAATGAATTTTATTGACTGAAACGAATTATTTATGACCATATTCGAGGCGTTTGGAGACCAATTCACGAGGAAAGGGCATTGTAGAATAAGAATTTCACGGCTTGAAGTAAGTAACCATTTTAAATCTGGTCCTAAGGGTATGAAACCTCGAATTTTGGTATCATGCAATTATTTTGGAGGTGACGCACATGCTAGGTGAGGGGCGTGTGTGAGTGCACCGAGGGAATTGTGACTTGGTCCGTCTCGGGAAACTGTAAAGTTGAATAATTTGTTGTTAGCTATATGCTCTCTATGTGTTGATAAAATTTGACTGTAAATCATATTAGAAATCATGCTTAGGCCACATGATAGTACTGTTGGGACCCACAGAGTTCGCGTACTTGTTGAATTGCCTGCTATATACTATATGTATTCAGTCTCAGTTTTTACTTGCACATTTTATCTCAGTCTCTGTTATTATTATTGATACATCATATCATTGTTCTTTGGGATAATTTCATGATTATTGAGATCCCGAGAGACTGGAGAGATTTATGACTGAGTGAGGTCGAGGGCCTGATTGTGAGATATTGATACTATAGCACGTGAGTTATCCGTGCAGCATGTGAGTTGGCCGTGAAGATCCTTATATTATACTATAACACGTGAGTTGGCCGTGCGGATCCTTATATTATACTACAGTACGTGAGTTGGCCGTGCGGATCCTTATATTATACTATAGCATGTGAGTTGGCCGTGCAGCACGTGAGTTGGCAGTGCAGATATATTATAGCACGTGAGTTATCCGTGCAGTACGTGAGTTGTCCATGCATATTATAGTGCTTGGGCTATAAGAGCCTCTCCGGAGTCTGTACGCCCCTAGTGAGCGCGGGTACCCATTGAGAGTGAGTGATGAGGGCTGGGAGCCCAGGGAGTGATAAGGGCTGGGAGCCCAGTGAGTGATTGTTGTCCTGAGAGGTTGTACTTGATTTCCATTTGTTGTTGCACTTAGTTGCTATCTGTCATTGTTGTGAAATCTCTGAAAGATTGTTGATATACAGATTACATGAACAAGAACTGTATAAAAATTGATTTGACATTAAACTGCCAGATTTGATAGCATGTTTATTCTTTGCTAGGATTACTGGAAATGAACCATAACTGTGTAGCTCGTTCAGTTTCTTATTTATTATTGTTACTTGCTGAGTTGGTTGTACTCATACTACACCCTGCACTTCATGTGTAGATTTAGGTATTTTCAGACATAGCGGGTGTTGATCCTTTTGCGCGGTTAATTTTTAGGAGATTTTGAGGTAGCTGCCGTGTTCCGCAGATCTTGTCTCTCCTTCTCTATCTCTTTGTTCACTGTATTTGGTCTCAGACTATTATAGACTATATTTTTTAGACATGTATTCATATTAGATGCTCATGTACTCAGTGACACCAAGTTTTGGGGAGTGTTTGTGTTGTATTTAAATATTATATTTTCAACCTTAAAGAGAAGTTTGAGTTTATTGAGATTATCGGCTTGCCTAGTATCGAGATAGGCGCCATCATGACAGGTTGGAATTTTGGGCTGTGACAGTTGAATCCTCTCAATGCAAAGGAACCAGCAAACTTAAATATGAAGCAACGGGTGCATCCATATCTTTGACTTGAAAGATGCTTATATAACTGCAAATTTTACGCTGGGTACACTGGAAATGTAAAAAGTTGCGACACGAAGGCTTTAAGATAAATGAATAACCTGCTACAACTGGTTTAAGTGTTTTGATAGTTATTTTTTTTTACATAATTTAAGCTCATTGCTATGACATGACACAAATTTAACTTGATAAGAACGTTGTCTTTTCGACCATAATTTTTTTAGACTTACCTTGTCTCTTCGACCTCCACCCCCACCAAACTTTTGTGAGTAGATGGTAGTACCTTGTTCAGTAACGGTTCTGAACATGATGGAGTCTATAATATCTCCATGAGCAATCAATATTTCTTTAATGGGACTTTTCAGCTTGTAATTCTATTTTGATCCACCAATGCCTCCCCATGGCTCCACCAATATTGAGTCCGCTTGATATAACTCACTTGATTTCCCTTCACATACATAACAAATCAATGGCTCCATTATTAAATTTTACCCCTATATTGGTAGTATTATTTTGCAGTGGAAAAAAATCAGAATGAATATAGGCACAATCATGTAAAAGAAGAGAAGGCAAGGTACCATTGTTGGCGATTTACTTTGATTTTTTTCAATCCCTTTCCCTTAATATCTCTTATGATTATTCTATTTAAAGTTATTCACTCTATTTAAGGTGATAGAAGAGTAACATAAGTCATTAGTTCTAAGAAAGGGATTCGTGCTTGTGTGTAAGCATGTGGTGATGTAAAGGAAGTAGAAGTGATTAAGTAAAGGAGGAAATAATCACAATATATGTGAGAACTAGTTAATTTTATGGTATGGTCACAAAAAATTACCAGTGGGTTATTAAGTGATCATTTTATAAATTAGTCCATGAATAAAAAGGAGAAACATGACAAATATTTAAACAATTTTTTCATCTATAAAAGTTACATCTGACTATACATATTATATGACATGTTGTGTCCCTTCCCTTTTATATATATTAAAATTATACATACATATTGTATTTTGAAGATTAGTTGGATAATCTTTACACTTTTTAGTGTATATTTTGAAAGATAACACAATCAACGACAGAGGGTTCCTTCAAATTCCATTTATTTTGTTTCACTTATCAACTTCAGTTGTAATAAATATTGTATCATGACATACCGATAATTTGATTGCTTTCCCTTTCTTGCTTTCTCCTTTTCCTCTTTCCATGATTGTAATTCCTTCCCTTCCTTTCAAGTTCTCAAGATCTGATGTATAAAATATACATAAAACCTAATCAGAAGAAAAAAGGAGCAAGAATACAAAGGATCTGAAGAAAGAAGCATAAAATAGTCATAGCAGGAAACCATGCATAAAAATTCAGTTAAATAAACTTTGTTTAGCTAAACATGATTGGCTAAGATCATGGTTGACTAACCTTTTTAATTGATGTTGAAGATGAAAAATCTGAGATATGGAATGGTTGCTCCTCTCTGTTTTTGCGTATGTATACTGTATGAATTCTCCCCTTTTCAACAAACCAACTACTTGAGATAACAAGTTGAAAATTCGGGTGAAGGTGAGATAATTGATGTTAGGTAGAAAGTGACAAAAGGTTGGACGCCAAATTTGAAAGTCTTAGTTTCTTTAACTTTGTTAGAAGTGAGCACTATATATACATTTACTCTTTTATATGTTGTTGCTTGGCTTGTCAACAACAATAACCCAGTAAAATTTTATTAGTGGGGTTTAGGGAAGGTAGTATGTACGCAGACCTTACCCCTACCCCGAAGGAGTAGAGAGGTTGTTTCCGAAAGACCCTCGGATCAAGAAAACAAAAAGACAATATTAGTATCACCACGGAAATCATAGGAAAAATAGGAATATGAAATCCAGAAGAAAGATGCAAACCAAAAGCGATAGCTAGTAAATAGATCATGCGCTGAAAACTGAAATAGTAAGACACAACAATGTCACTAGCTATCTTAGACAAAAACCCTACCAGACTAGTCTCACAAAGGTACGAAGTAAGGCAAAACTTGACTACCTCCTAACCTACAGTCCTAATACTCGACCTCCACATCTTCCTATCAAGTGTCATGTCCTCGGAAAAAGAAACGTTTGAAACTTTTGGTGTTTGACTTGTCACCAAATTCAAAATAGAAACTTTTGAAACTTGTGGTCTAAAATAAACTATAAATATTTATGTGGTTGTAAATCAATTCATTAAGGATAAAGTAGAAATATTAAAGATAGATTATTTCTAAATAAGAAAATATGACATTCTTTTTGGGACTGATTAAAAAAAAAGTCTCACATAAAATGGGAAGGAGAGAGTAACAAACTCTGGTTGTAAAACTTAACGGGAACTATTCACAGTTGGAAGTATAATTTTTAGAGATCGTGATCGAATGTATCAGAACTAGTCTCACCTCACCTCAGTGCAACAATTGAGTCGGGCGGTTGAGCAACATTAAGGGTGCCGATTCAGGTGTAACGCTTAGCAAGAAATAGGGTTGACCTCATATTAAAGAGGAAAAGAAATTGTAGGTGTGAGAATGCTGAAAATTATCAGTGGGAATACAAAGAAAACAGTAGGAAAAAATAAAGAAAAAGAATCACAGATTAAAAACAGCATAACATTGACACCAACTAGCAAAAATATTTGAACCCATTCCAGGTAATAACTTTGTAGAAAGTAACAAACTAAGAAAGCAAAAAGTCAAAGTAGAAATAGTATTAAGTGTTACAAAATTAAAATGCAAAAATTCCAAATGACATTTTCAGCAGTTGATGATATGATGGATGGAATAAAGGGTAGGGCATCCCGCATTCTATGCCTATAATCCTCCCTTTTCTAAACAAAAAGTTTATTAATTCCTCCCTTTTGTTGCTATACTTCGTGGATGTGGTGGAACCAATTTTCTTTACTCTAGAAGTGAAAAAAGTTCTATTCATTTTTGTTAGCTTTTCTATTGTGTGTGGTCCTATCTATTAAGAATTGGAAAGAGGATGATCGGTGAATTCGTGATTTCCACCAATTTAATTTCTACTGCTTCAAAGCTAGAGATAATGCGATCCCTTTAATTCCCCTATTAGGTGTTTGTACCCACCCGGCCGGTCATTTTTAGAGTATGAGCCCCAATCCTCCAGTTTATTGCTCCCCCTGTTTCATTTTATTCTTACTTGACATGCCAGGGTGCTTGGTGTCGGGTTCAGGAGAGTTTCAGAGTGGAATAAGACACATAGTCCCAAAGTTTGAAGTTTAAGTTATAAAAGTTGAACGTAGTTTGACTTGTATAAAGAAGACTCCGGAATAGAGTTTCGTCGGTTCCAATAGTTCCGTATGGTAATTTTGGTCTTAGGAGCGCGTCCGGATGTTGATTTAGAGGTCAGTAGGTCATTTCGGCATTAATTGGCGAAAGTTGAAAAAATTGGAAGGTTTTTGGGAAGTTTGACCGGGGATGGACTTTTTGATAACGGGGTTGGATTCTGATTCCGGAAGTTGGAGTCGGTCCGTAATGTCAAATGTGACTCGTGTGAATAATTTGTGGTCAATCAAACGTGTTTTGATAGGTTTCGGCATGTAGAAGTTAGAATTTTCTTAGTTTTAATAGGCTTGAATTGGGGTGCGATTTATATTTTTTATGTTGTTTGATGTGATTTGAAGACTCGACTAAGTTCGTATGATGTTTTTAAGACATGTTGGTATAATTGGTTGAGGTCCTTGGGGCCTCGGGTGGAGTTCGGATGGTTAACAGATCAATTTGGAGTTCTGTTAGTTTGATGAAGCATTTATGTGTCTGGTGCAATCGCACTTGTGTACTTTTGGCCGCAGGTGCAGCACAACAGAAGCGGCCATCGAGCCATAGAAGCGACATTGGACCTACCCAGCTGGGACATCAGATTTGGTCAGAGTCCCGCAGAAACAGACTCGTAGGGGCGATGGAGGAAGCGTAGAAGCGCCAGTGGTCGCAGGTGTGATCTTTGTTCCGTAGAAGCGGTCTCGCAAATGCGGACCCTTGTCCGCAGAAGTGGAAGCCCTGGACTTAAGTGTTTTCCGCACCTGCGATTGTTTTTCCACAGGTGCGGCGTCGCAGAAGCGATTCTTGGACAGTACATTCGGACTGGGCAGAAAAAAGGGAAAAAGAGGGTTTGATCTCATTTTCATTTTGTGACTTTGTGTGACGACTCGACTGGTCGTTTTGAGAAATTGTGTCCGGTTTGGCAGTTTGAGATCACGAGTAGATTCACACAATGCATTATAACTTGCGTGCATCATCGGTTCGGGTTTATGAGAGGTTCAGAAAGGATTTTAAGGAGTGTCTCTCATTTGAGAACTCGAAGTTGAAAGAATCGACCAAGGTTTGACTTTTGAGTGTTTGACCTCGGATTGGAATTTCGATGGTTCCTATAGGCTTGGATGGTGATTTTGGACTTAGGCGTGTGTCCGGATTTGGATTTGGAGGTCCGTAGGATAATTTGAAGCATTTTGGCGAAAATTAGAAAGTTGAAGTTTTAGAAGATTGAGAGGTTTGATCAAGAGTTGACTTTGGTAATATCGGGGCCAGAATGCGATTTTGAGAGTTGGAACAACTCCATTATATTATTTGGAACTTGCCTACAAAATTTGACGTCATTCCGGATTGATTTGATAGGTTTCAGTGCGAGTTTTAGAAATTGGAAGATTTGAAAGTTCATGAGTTCGATTCATGGTGTGATTCGTAGTTTTGACGTTGTTTGATATAATTTGAGGCCTTGAGCAGGTCTGCGTTATGTTTTGGAACTTGTTGGCATGTTTCAACGGGGTCCTCGGGGTCCTCGGGTGTGTTTCGGATAGGCTACGGGCTATTTCTCTATGTTTTGGATTGTTGGTTTGCTGGTGTGCCTATTGTTCTTCGCGATCGCGAAGATGATGATGCGATTGCGAAAGGTTTCTACGAAGCTCAGGAATTTTCTTCTTCGCAGATGAGATCTTGGGCACGCGTTCACGAAGCTTTAGCTGTTCATTGTCTGTGTTCGAACCTATATGTCCGCGCTCGCATAGTGGGCAAAATATATGGTACTTTGTTCTTCGCGATTGCATAAGAGGAATCACTAGGCAGAATATATGGTACTTTATTCCGAGGGTTAGTCATTTTTAACATTTTTGGAGTTCTAGAACTCGATTTCGAGTGATTCTTTGTGGTTTTTTCAAGCAAATCAATTGGGTAAGTGATCTTCACCTAGAATTTATCATATTCCATGATCCTATCTTTATTTTTCTTATTAAATTAGTGTTTTGAGTTGAGAAAAATTGAGATTTTGAAGAAAACTTTCAAAATGTAAAATGATGATTTGAGGGACGAAATGGTATAGGAAATTAATAATTTTGGTATGGTCGAACTCGTATCGGAATGGGTGTTCGAATTTTATAAAATTTGTCAGGTTCTGAGGTGCGGACCCGTGGGTTGACTCCTATCGTGTCATTTTTGTAAAGTTGTTGTATTCCTTTGGGTTTTACGTGGTTCCTTTGTTGCCGTGTATTGAAACCTTTGATTGTAGAAATTCTTTTAAATGGAGTTATTGAATTGTTGCTGTTGATTTAAATTATAGTACAGGGGGATCGGGTTGCACGCCGCAACAGGTGAAATAAGGGAGGTTGTAAAATATGGGAGGATATTGATATTATGATATTGTTATTGTGCGATGGGATCGGGTTGTACGTCATAATATGTGAAATAAGGGTGAATTGATATGGTGGAATAAGGGTGAATTATGATATTGATATTATATGGTGGGATCGGGTTGCACGCCGCAACATATTTTGTTATTGTTATGATATTGATATTGTACGATGGGATCGGATTGCACTCCGCAACAAGTGAAATAAGGGTGAATTGATATGGTGGGATAAGGGTGAATTATGATATTGATATTATATGGTGGGATCGGGTTGTGCGCTGCAACATATTTTGTTTTTTGTATTCCCTGTTGTATTATATTGGCTTCGGTTCTTTCATACAAGACTCTAAAAATTTATATTTTCAGGTTTTCACTGTTTATCGAGGATTGAGTTAATGCCATTGACTTGTTGCCTTGCCGTCATTTCCCGAGTTCTTTTCCTAATACTATTATTCTGGTGAATTGATTTTCAAGATGAATTTAATACGTTGAGTTATTACCTCATATCTTGCTGAGTTGTTAGAAATATAGTGATTTTAAATAAAAGAATTAATAACATGCTACCTTGTGTGACTTTTAGGTTAAAACTCGTCGTTTTATTGGTACTTACCATTTCTAATAGTTGTCGTATTTTACTTTAATTGAGTTCTCAACTTAATTTCCTTACCCTTATGATGTTTTTGCTTTACTTAGAAAGGAATTGTTATTATGTTTTAAGTTAATAAATTCCATATTAAAGTCAGTAGTTTATCCGATAATGTATTTTATTTGGAAATATTATTTTCTTCACCCAAATGAATTCTAAAATAAACTCATTTTTCTCACTGATTTCCTACTTAGTTCAGAAACTAAAGTTTTACTTTATGATTTATAAATAAAATCTCTTGAACATCCTAATCAACACTGGACACGGATATTATGTATCGAGAAGCACGTGGATTTTGTCATGCGAAGTGAGATGGAAAAATGTGGGCACAAGGTCCCATGTGTGTTAAAGGTTTGGAAGTTGTGATTTATGATATGAGATTATGAGAAATGGAATTATTGAAATCGTGTATTAGAAATGATTTGATTGGTTGAGCTGACATTGTTTTCCCTACTTGAGCATAGTTACACTACATCCATACCCTGTCTATGTTGTTGTTTAAAAATCTTGGTTATTTCTCGTTGCCATTTATGTTCCCCTTATCATTACTACTGTTTGTAATCTAATTTCTTTCTGCTATTGACATTACATTAATATTCCTTCCTTGTTAGCTCTATGTCACATTCTGTACAGGTTTATATGTTCGGTAGGTGTCTTGACCTGGTCTCGTCACTACTCTACCGAGGTTAGACTTGATACTTACTGGGTACCACCGTGGTGTACTCATGCTACGCTTCTGCACATTATTTTGTGCAGAACCAGGTTTTTCGGATCAAGTCGGTTTTGAGATTCATGCTTGTGCGGCTGGAGACTTCAAGGTACACCTGCTTGGTATTCGCAGGTTCTGAAGTCACCTTCTATTGTTTCCTATTAATCCGGAATAGTGATGTATTTGTATGTATAATTACTCGTAGAAAGGCTTATGACGTGTACTACTAGTTTTGGGATATTATATCAAGTTGAGACTATTAGTTTACTTGGAAATTTCTGGTTCATGTTCAACAACTATTTAGTAGAATTTTTTATTATTTCGGTACGTGTTAGGCGTACCTAGTTTTAGAGACTAAGTGACTTCACGACTCCTTCGGAGGGATTTTGGGTCATGACACTTTGAGAGCTTGGATTGAGGAAAAATTTTCGAGGATTTTCAGAGAAACTATTTGGGTAAGGATTCTTGACTCATTTTTGATTATATTCTACTAATCTATCATTTATTTCTTCATTTAATTAAGGATTTGGGTTGAGAAATTGGGGAGAAAAGGTGTAAAGTTCTTGGACCGAATTTTGAGGTTTTGATCGAGGTTTTGGTATCGGATTTGAGTAATTTTGTTATGGGTGGACTCGTGGTAGAACGAATTTTCAGATTTTGTGACTTTTACCCGATTTCGAGACGAGGGCCAGGGTCGACCTTTTGGGACAATTTTCTAATTTCTTGTTAAAGTCATGATTTTATTTTTTAGATTAGTTTCTTATAGTCATATTTATAGTATGTAATTTCTTTTGGCTAGATTGGGCCGTTCGGAGTAGGAAATTTGAGGGAAAGGCATTCTTATTTATTGATTGAGCAATGTTTGAGATAAGTGACTTGTCTAACCTTATGTGGGGGAAATACCCTTTGGATTTTCTACTGATATAACAATTTGTGATATGTGAAGGCCGTGTACGCGAGTTGACGAGTGCGTATACGGGCTAAATGTTGAAACTCCGGTCTTTGCTAAGTATTTTCATTTTATGCCTTAATTGGGTTATTCTAGCATGCGTAGTCATCATGATTAGCCTAATTTCACATGTCTACGAGTCTCATCTCTTAATTGCCATTTATGCAGCATTCTTAGTTGAATTACATGTTTCCTTGATTTTCACGTTCATTCTTTAACTATAGGATTCCTTGCTTGTAATATCATTGTTTCATTTGCTACGTATTGACTTTCGTGATTCTTCTTGAGATGACTGCTTTGTTAGTGGCATGAGGTTTTTTCTATGTGGAGTGTTGTGTGGCATGAGGTTTCTTCCATGCAGAGTGTTGTGTGGTACGAGGTTTCTTCCATGAAGAGTATTATTGGCATGAGGTTTCTTTCATGCGGAGTGTGATTGGCACGAGGTTTCTGCCGTGCAGAGCATTATTATGGCACGAGGCTTCTGTCGTGCGGTTGTTGTTGTTGTTCGCACGAGGTTTCTGTCATGCCGTTGTGAGATATTTACTTTTGGGACTACGAGGCGGTACCTCGAGAGCGCCTCTGTTGATTTCCTCTATTTCCTATATTATATTTGTAGGTATTGTTGTTCCTTAACTTGTAAGAATTCTTGCTCCTTACGTGTTGTAATTGTGATTCTTTGATTCCGTGTTGTGATCTTCTGTGAAATTACCTTTGTTACACTCCTCTGTCATTTCATTTAATCATTATATCTTCCACGTTATTTCTTATATTCCTGTGGGGCCCTGACCTGACCTTGTCACTACTCTATCGAGGTTAGGCATGGCACTTACTGGGTACCATTGTGGTGTACTCATACTACGCTTCTGCACATATATTTGTGCAGACTCAGGTACATCTTATCAGCCTCGATAGTAGAGCGTTAGGCTGCTTCTTAGAGTCTTCAAGGTATATCTGCCAGCGTCCGCAGACCTTGGAGTCCCCCCTATCGTTATTATGTTTTCTTTTCTTTATTTTCTTAGACTCTAATGTATAGAGACATTTAGTACTTCCTTAGAGCTTGTGGCTTGTAACTATCAGGTTTTGGGAGTTGTTTCTTCTCTGAGTTGAAATTTTACTTGTACATGCCGAACGAAAGTTTTCAGTTATATGAATATATATGTTGATGTTGAAGTTTAGTCGTTATTTCAGTTATTATTTCAGTTATTCCTCACATTGTTAGGCTTACCTAGTCATAGAGACTAGGTGACGTCACGAAATCTTACGGAGAAAAATTTGGATCGTGACATGTTGGTATAAGAGATCTAGGTTCATAGGTGTTATGAGTCACAAGTATGCTTAGTAGAGTCTCACGGATCGGTATAGACACGTCTGTACTCATCTTCGGGAGGATATGGAACTGTTAGGAAAAAGTTTCACCTCTTTGATTCCTTGTTGTGCGAAATTGTTAATTTCAGGATTCTAAACTTTTGCCTTTCTATTCTCTCACAAATGGTGAGGACACGTACAGTCGGATCAGATGATCAGACACCCGTGCCCCCTACTGGAGCCGCGAGAGGCTGGGGCCAGGGTAGAGTCCGAGGACGTCCATGTGGTGCGGCCAGAGCACCCGCACGAGCCGCTACAGAGGAGCCACCAGTAGCTCCAGTCGGAGCGCAGGCACCTGAGATGCCTGTTACTGCACCAGCTCTTCAGGAGATCCTTACCCAGTTTCTTAGCATGTTCGCCACTTTACCTCAGGCAGAGTTGATCCCACTTTCTCTTTGCCATATCTCAGGCCGGGGGAGGAGCACATACTCCCGCCGCCGGCACCCCAGAGCAGCGGGTGTAGGTAGACCAGGTTCCATAGGTCATACCAGTACAGCCGGTAGCCCTAGTCCAGCCCGAGGTTAGGGCAGCAATTTCTAAAGAGGAGCAGCGCATGCTCTAGAGGTACAAGAAGTACCACCCTCCTACTTTCAGTGGCTTGGCGTCAGAGGATGCTTAAGGTTTTCTTGAGGAGTGCCACCGTATCCTCCGAACTATAGGTGTAGCGGAGTCTAGTGGGGTTTCTTTCACTTCGTTCCAGCTTAGGGGAGCGGTTTATCAGTAGTGGCATGCATATTAGTTGGGTAGTCCGGCCGAGGCAGCTGCACTCACTTGGACTCAGTTCTCGAATATGTTCTTGAGCGATTATGTTCCCTAGAATCTCAAAGATGCATGGGGAGTAGAGTTTAAGCAGTTGCGCCAGGGTTCTATGACCGTGTCAGAATATGCGGTCTGGTTCAGTGATTTGGCTAGACATGCACCAGCCTTGGTAGCTACTGCTAGAGAGCGGGTCCCTCAATTTATCGAGGGGCACAATCCCAACATCAGATTTAGCATGGCCTGAGAGTTAGAGATGGACATCGTATACTAGCAGGTAGTGGGGATTGCTAGGATATTGGAGGGTATGCTGATTCGGGAGAGAGAGGAGAGAGAGGCCAAGAGGTCTCGAGAGTCTGGCACATATAGTGGTACTCGTGCCCCAGCTGCAGCTCGTCAAGGTAGGGGCTATGTGAGTAGCCCTGTTCATCCAGCACTTCCAGCCGCCAGCGGTATTCAGGCTGCTTTTAGGCCCCAGGCTCCCTATTATGAACTGCTATTGTGTAGTGCACCTCCTACATAGGGTGCTTTCAGCGGTAAGTCCAGGCGATCTGGCCCGAGCCAGCCACAACATCCACGTCCTCCCAGAGCTTGTTTTAAGTATGATGACACTCGTCATATGGTGTGGGATTGCCCCAGACTTAGGAGGGGTGCAGGTCCACAGACTACCCAGGCACCGCATGCTCCACCAGGTCCTCAGGCTATGGTTACTGTACCAGCTACCACTCCACCAGCTCATCTAGCTCGAGGTGGAGGTTGGGCAAGTAGAGGTCGCCCTAGAGGGGGAGGCCATGCTAGATATTATGCTCTTCTTTCTCGGACGGAGGCAGTTGCAGCCGACTCTATCATTACAGGTATTGTTCCGGTCTATTATAGGGATGCATCAGTCTTATTTGATCCAAGCTCCATTTATTCCTATGTGTCATCTTATTTTGCTCCGTATTTGGGTGTATCTCATGATTTTTTGAGTTCTCCTGTCTATGTGTCTACACCTGCATGAGATTTTATTGTTGTTGACCGTGTGTATTGGTCGTGTTTGGTTGTTCATAGTGGTTTTGAGACCATAGCTAATTTATTATTTCTCAATATGGTAGACTTTGATATTATTTCGGGCATGGACTGGTTGTTGCCCTATTATACTATTCTTGATTGTCACGCCTAGACCGTGATGCTAGCTATGCCAGGATTACCACGGTTAGAGTGGAGAGGTACCTTAGATTATACTCCTAGAAAAGTTATTTTATTTCTAAAGGCTCAGCGGATAGTTGAGAAGGGGTGTGATGCGTATCTAGCTTATGTGAGAGATGTTAGTATTGATACCCCTACAATTGAGTCAGTTCCATTAGTTAGGGATTATCTAGGTGTATTTCCAGCGGATCTTCTGGGGATGCTGCCCGATAGGGATATCGACTTTGGTATTGATTTATTACCGGGCACTCAGCCCATCTCTATTCCTCCATATCGTATGGCTCCGCCTAAGTTGAAGGAGTTAAAGGAGCAGTTACAGGAGTTGCTTGATAAGGGCTTCATTCGGCCCAGCGTGTCTCCTTGGGGTGCTCCAGTCTTGTTTGTGAAGAAAAAGGATGGTTCTATGCATATGCGTATTGATTATAGCCAATTGAACAAGGTTACGGTGAACAACAAGTATCCATTACCTCGTATTGATGACATGTTTGATCTTTTACAGGGTGCCAAAGCCTTTTCCACGATTGACTTGCATTCAGGCTATCATCAGTCGAAGATTCGGGACCCAGATATCCCGAAGACTGCCTTCAGGACTCAGTATGGTCTCTACGAGTTTCTCATGATGTTATTTGGACTGACCAACATCACAGTAGCATTCATGCATTTGATGCACAATGTATTTTGACCCTATCTTGACTCATTCATCATTGTGTTTATTGACGACATTCTGGTGTACTCCCGGAGTCGGGAGGATCATGAGTAGCACCTGAGGACTGTGCTCCAGACCTTGAGAGAAAAGAAGTTATATGCAAAATTTTCAACGTGTGTGTTCTGGCTAGATTCAATGGAATTTTTGGGTCACGTAGTGTCGAGTGAGGGGATAAAGGTGGATCTGAAAAAGGTTGATGCAGTGTAGAGTTTGCCCAAATTGTCCTCAACTACGGAGATTCGGAGTTTTCTTAGGATGGTAGGGTATTACAATCGATTTATAGAGGGTTTCTCATCTATTGCAACACTTATGACCAGGCTGACCTAGAAGGGTTCTCCGTTCAGGTGGATAGAGAAGTATGAGGAGAGCTTTCAAAAGCTCAAGGCTGCTTTGACTATAGCCCCGGTATTGGTATTGCCTACAAGTTTGGGGTCTTATACTGTATATTGCTATGCGTCGCATATTGTACTCAGCGTGGTGTTGATGCAGGACGGTAGGGTGATTGCCTATGCGTCTAGACAGCTGAAGGTGCATGAGATGACCTATCCTATCCACGACCTTGAGCTAGCAGCTATTGTTCATGCCTTGAAAATTTGGCAGCACTATTTGTACGGTGTCACTTGTGAGATCTACACCGATCACTGGAGTCTGTAGCATCTATTCAAACAGAAGGATCTTAACTTGCGTTAGCGGCGGTGGTTAGAGCTGCTTAAGGATTATGATATCACCATTTTGTACCATGCTGGGAAGGCCAATAATGTGGGCCGATGCCCCGAGTCGTAGGGCGGAGAGTTTGGGCAATCTAGCATATCTACCAGCAGTAGAGAGGCCATTGCCATTGGATGTTTAGGGCTTGGCCAACCAGTTTGTTAGATTGGATGTTTCTAAGCCGAGCCAAGTTTTGGCTTGTGTGGTTTCTCAGTCTTCTCTTTATGATTGTATCAGAAAGCGTCAGTATCATGACCCCCATCTGCTTGTCCTTAAGGACACTGTTCAGTACGGTAATGCCAAAGAGGTCACTACTGGGGATGACGGTGAATTGAGGATGCAAGGCAGACTATGTAAACCTAATGTAGATGGGTTGCGTGAGTTGATTCTCCAGGAGGCTCACAGTTTGAGGTATTCCATTCATCCAAATGCCGCGAAGATGTATCAGGACTTGAGGCAGCATTATTGGTGGAGGAGAATGAAGAAGGACATAGTGGAGTATGTAGCTTGGTGCCTAAATTGTCAGCAGGTGAAGTATGAGCATCATTGGCCAAGTGGATTTCTTCAGAAGCTAGAGATTCCGGAATGGAAATGGGAGTGGATCACTATGGATTTTGTTTTTGGGCTCCCACGGACTCAAAGGAAGTTCGATGCAGTTTAGGTGATTGTGGATAGGTTGACCAAGTCAGCTCATTTCATTCCAGTGGTGACTACTTATTCTTCTGAGCAGCTGGCTTGAATTTATATCCGCGAGATTGTCAGACTTCATAGCGTGCCGGTATCCATCTTCTCTAACCAGGGTACGCAGTTTATGTCTTGCTTTTGGAGGGCTGTACAACATGAGTTAGGTACTCGGGGTGTTGAGCACAACATTTCACCCTCATACGGATGAACGGTCCGAATGCACTATTCAGATATTGGAGGATATGCTTCGTGCATGTGTGATGGAGTTTGGGGGTTCTTGGGATCAGTTATTTCCACTTGCGGAGTTTGCCTACAACAACAATTATCAGTCGAGCACTCAGATGTCCCCGTATAAGGCTTTGTATGGTAGACGGTGTCGGTCTCCAGTGGTTTGGCTTGATCCGGGCGAGGCTAGACTATTGGGTACAGACTTGGTTCAGGATGCTTTGGAAAAGGTTAAGGTGATCCAGGATCGACTTCGTACAACCCAATCCAGACAAAAAAGTTATGCAGATCGGAAGGTTTGCGATGTTGCATTCATGGTTGGGGAGCAGGCCTTGCTCCGGGTTTCACCCATGAAGGGTGTTATGAGGTTTGGGAAGAAGGGCAAGTTGAGCTCTAGGTATATCGGGTCTTTTGAGATTCTTGAGAGGGTTGGAGAGATGGCTTACAGACTTGTATTACCACCTAGTCTAGCTGCAGTTCATCCAGTATTCCATGTTTCTATGCTCCAGAAGTATCATGACGATTCGTTTTATGTGTTAGATTTCAGCTCAGTCTAGTTGGACAAGGATTTGTCTTATGTTGAGGAGTTGGTGGCCATCTTGGACAGGCAGGTTCGAAAGTTGAGGTCAAAGAACATTGCTTCAGTGAAGGTTCAGTGGAGGGGTCAGCCAGTCGATGAGGTGACTTGGGAGACTGAGCATGATATGCCCAACCGTTACTCTCATCTTTTCACCGCTTCAGGTATGTATCTATACTCGTTCGAGGACGAACAATTATTAAGATAGGGAGGATGTAACAACCCGACCAGTAGTTTTTGAGAGTATGAGCCCCGATCCTCTTATTCATTGCTCCCTTTATTTCATTTTATGCTTACTTGACTTGCTGGGGTGCTTGGTGTCGGGTTTGGGAGAGTTTCGAAGTGGAATGGGACACATTGTCCCTAAGTTTAAAGTTTAAGTTATAAGAGTTGACCATAGTTTGACTCATGCGAAGACAACTTCGGAATTGTGTTTCGTCAGTTCCAATAGCTCCGAATGGTATTTTGGTCTTAGGAGCGCGTCCGAATATTGATTTTGAGGTCCGTAAGTCATTTCTGCGTTAATTGGCGAAAGTTGGAAAAACTAGAAGGTTTTTAGGAAGTTTGATCGGGGTGGACTTTTTGATATCAGGGTCGAATTCTGATTCTGTAAGTTGGAGCAGGTTTGTAATGTCAAATGTGACTTGTGTGCAAAATTTGAGGTCAATCGGACGTGTTTTGATAGGTTTCAGCATTGTTTGTAGAAGTTGGAATTTCCTTAGTTTCAATAGGCTTGAATTGGGATGCGATTCGTGTTTTTGATATTGTTTGATGTGATTTGAAGACTCAAATATGTTTGTATGATGTTTCAAGACTTGTTGGTATAATTGGTTGAGGTTCCGGGGGCCTCGAGTGGAGTTCGTATGGTTAACGGATCAATTTAGAATTGTGTTAGTTTGTAGAAGCATTTCTCTGTCTGGTGCAATCGCACATGCGCACTTTGGGCCGCAGGTGCGGCACCACAGAAGCGACCATTGAGCCGCAAAAGCAAGATTGGACATGCCCAGCTGGGACCGCAGATATGGTTAGAGTCCCGCTGAAGTGGATTCGCATGGGCGATGTAGGAAGCCCACTAGCGCCAATGGTCGTAGGTGCGATCCTTGTTCCGCAGAAGCGGTCTCGCAAATGTGGACTCTTGTCCATAGAAGCGGAAGCCATGGACTTAAGTGTTTTCCCCACCTACGATGGTTTCTTCGCAGGTGCGGCATCGCAGAAGCGATTCTTGGGCCGCAGATGCGGTTTGACTTGGTAGAAAAAGGGGAAAAACGAGGGCTTGATCTCATTTTCATTTTGGGACTTTGAGAGCTCGAATTGAGGCGAAACTTTAGGGGAGTTTCAGAGAAAATATTTGGGTAAGGATTCTTGACTCATTTTTTATTATATTCCACTAATATATCATTTATTTCTCCATTTAATTAAGGATTTGGGGTGAAAAATTGGGGGGGAAAGGTGTAAAGTTCTTAGACCGAATTTTGAGGTTTTGATCGAGGTTTTGGTATCAGATTTGTGTAATTTGTTATGGGTGGACTCGTGGTTAAACAGGTGTTCGGATTTTGTGACTTTTACCTGATTCCGAGACGTGGGCCTGGGTCGATTTTTAGGGGAGATTTTCTAATTTCTTGTTAAAGTCACGATTTCATTATTTAGATTAGTTTTTTATAGTTATATTTATAGTATGTAATTGCTTTTGGCTATATTTGGGCCATTCGGAGTTAGAAAGTCAAGGGAAAGGCATTCTTATTGATTGATTCAGCGAGGTTTGAGGTAAGTGACTTGTCTAACATTGTGTGGGGGAAATTCCCTTAGGATTTGGTACTGATATAGCAATTTGTGATATGTGAGTGTCGTGTACGCGTGGTGACGAGTGCGTACACAGGATAAATGTTGAAATTCCGTTCTTTGCTAAGTAGTTTCCTTTTTATGCCTTAATTAGGTTATTCTAGCATATGTAGTCATCATGTTTAGCCTAATTTCACATGTCTATGTGTCTCATATCTTAATTATTATTTGCAGAACATGCTTAGTTGAATTACCCATTTCCTTAATTTTCGTGTTCGTTCTTTAACTGTAGGATTCCGTTCTTGTAATATCATTATTTCATTTACTCCGCATGGACTTTTGTGATTCTTGTTGAGATGACTGTTTGGTTATTGGCATGGGGTTTCTTCCATGCAGAGTATTATGTGGCATGTGGTTTCTTCCGTGCGGAGTGTTATTTGCACGAGGTTTCTTCCATGCGGAGTGTTGTATGGCATGAGGTTTCTTCCGTGCGGAGTCTTATTAGCACGAGGTTTCTTCCTTGTGGAGTCTGATTAGCATGAGGTTTCTTCCATGCGGAGTCTTATTAGCATGAGGTTTCTTCCTTGTGGAGTCTGATTAGCATGAGGTTTCTTCCGTGCAGAGTGTTATTGGCACGAGGTTTCTGCTCTGCAGAGCGTTATTGTGGCATGAGACTTCTGTCGTGCGGTTGCTTTTGTTCGCACGATGTTTCTGCCATGCTGTTGTGAGATATTTACTTTTGGAACTACGAGGCGGTACCTAGGGAGTGCCCCTGTTGATTTCCCCTATTTGTTGTATTGTTGTTGTTTATGTTGTTCCTTAACTTGTAAGAATTCTTGCTTCTTACGTGTTGTAATTGTCATTCTTTGATTCCGTGTTGTGACCTTCTGTGAAATTACCATTGTTAAACTTCTCTATTATTTCATTTTATCATTATATCTTCTGCCTTATTTCTTATATTTCAATAGGGTCCTGACCTGACCTCGTCGCTACTCTACTGAGGTTAGGCTTGGCACTTACTAGGTACCATTGTGGTGTACTCATATTACGCTTCTGCACATATTTCTGTGCAGACCCAGGTACATCTTATTAGCCTCGATATCAGAGCGTTGGGCTGCTACTTGGAGACTTCAAGGTATGTCTGCCAGTGTCCGCAGACCTCAGAGTTCCCCTTCTATCCTTATTATGTTGTCTTTTCTTTATTCTTTTAGACTCTGATGTATAGAAACATTTAGTCCTTCCTTAGAGCTTGTGGCTTGTAACTACCGGGTCTTGGGAGTTGTTTCTTCTCTGAGTTGAAATTTTACTTGTACATGCCGAGCGACATTTCTTACATAGTCGTTATTTCAGTTATTCCTTACATTGTTAAGATTACCTAGTCTTAGAGACTAGGTGCTGTCACGACATCTTATAGAGGGAAATTTGGGTCATGACAGTGTTTGTCCTGATTTTCTTACCATATTTGATTTTCCTCTCTCTTGAAGGAAATGGCACATATTTTCCATAATGGATTTTTCTTCTTGTGGAAGAAAATTATAAATCTCTCATATTTGGCTAGTCCATTTTCTTGTAGGAAAAGGTTTGGACTTATATAAATTGAAAATAATTCTTTCTCATTCAGGAGAATCCACAATGTAGTCATATGGGGTTTGAGAGTCTTGTTTATGGGGAGAACTTTTCGGGACAAGTGTTATCGTGTTACTTGTGTTTGCCTCTCCGTGAGGTTGTTCACTCAGTATTTTTGTACTCTCTTTTATATAGTGGATTGCTCATATCCGCCGTGGACGTGGGTCAATTGACCTAACCACGTTAAATGTTTGTGTCTCTTTTGATATATTTCTCATTTGTTGTTTGATTTATCGTCGTTCAAGGTTTCCTTACTTGCTTCCGCATGACACTTTTCGGTCCTAACAGCCCTTTGGTGACAAGACTCTGTTCGACACCCCTAATTTTATTTGGATAATTGATGAAGATGCAGTATCAAGGCGATATAGTAACATGAATTGCTCTATGCCTTCCTCTTATGAAGAGTGCAGGTATTAGTTCTATGTTAATCTTTCTCCTGCATTTATTTGCCCGAGCCTTGTGTAGTTGCAGTGGGAACATTGGGAGCTAAGACATATGGAAGAGGATTGAAGCTCATATGACCATCAGATTTATCCTTTTGTTGAGCGACTTATCCACATTAGTTACGAACAAAATACTGTATAAGCCACAAGAAATAGACCAAACTTACAGGAACTATAAGAACTGCACCTCCAAATATGAGTTTCCTTAAAATCTGGTAGCATTAACAATGTCAACTTCCTTAAAGGTTATAGCATCTTATAGTTAATTCTTTTCCAATTTCGCTTAGGACTTAGTACAAAGCAGTGCATCTTTATCAGTTATGGTCAAGATGAGTTTGAGTATCATTTTTATGATCAAATTGACAATAAACTTATTAGAAGTCGTAATGCAATATTCTTTGAAGACCAGACTATTGAATAAATTTACAAAGCTGTATAAGACAGATTCTCAGAGTAATGAGAGCTTAATTGATATTTGCACAAGAAGGAACCCAAGACAATAATAAAGATAGTGATCAAGATCAAAATGATCATCATGGTGTAGATGTTATGGATGCTCCAGTTGATGAAGTTGTGGTTGATCAGGAATCAATTCCTGCCCAGGTCACTACTTTGAATGCTCCTGAAACCTCTCTTAGAAGATCTACAAGGGAGAAGCAAATATCCATGCTCTATCTTCTTGGTGAGTATGTACTTTTGATTGACATAAGAGAACCTGAGAGCTATGATGAATCCATACAACATACTCACAAAGATCGGTGGATAGAAGCCATGGAAGATGAGATGAAGTCACTCCATGAGAATGGCACATATTAGTTAGTGAAACTGCCGAAAGGTAAGAGCTTTATCTAACAAATGGATATTTAGAATAAATAAAGATAACCATACCTCTGCACCTAGGTACAAGGCAAGGTTAGTTGTTAAGGGTCTTGTCCATAAGAAAGGAGTTGACTTTGATGAATTTTTCTCGCCTATTGTGAAGATGTTTTTTGTTCGTGTAGTTCTAGGCTTAGCCACGAGTCTAGATTTAGTGGTTGAGCAGAAGGATGTAAAGGTTGCTTTTCTTCATGGTGAATTAGATGAGGAGATTTATATAAAGCAGCATGAGGACATAGTAGTTAAGCTTGCAGATAAGCATGTGTTTTGTAGAAAATTGGCAGGCATGAAGCCTATCAATAATTCCTCTACTTGAAGACACATTTGGCCCCTTGGTTGGAGGGGGAAGTTTGTTGGGCACATGCCTATGTTATTGTCACGACCCGAAACTCAACATGTCGTGATGGCGCCTATCGCGATACTAGGCAAGCTGACAACTCACAAATATTGACATCTTTAATTCAAAAATATACTGAAATATGTTTTAAGTAAATAAAATGTCATAAAAACTAGATGAAAACACCGTAAATCAATACAAATATTTCCCAAAATCCGGATGTCACAAAGTACATGAGCATCTATGCAATAACACGATCTGACAACTAAAACACTGTCTAGGAAAGTAGAACAGTATAAACAAAACTAAAAGATAAAGGAGGAGAGTCAAGGTCTGCGGACGCCAAGTCAGCTACCTCGAGAATCTCCGACTAATGAAGCTCCAGAATCAGCAACCACCGTGCCCGAAAATACCTGGATCTGCACACGAAGTGTAGAGTGTAGCATGAATACAACCAACTCAATAAGTAACAAGTATAACGTTTGGGCTGAAAGCAGTGATGAGCTCGAACAGTACAATCCAAATACAGAATTAAACAGTACGGAAGTTAACAGAAAATATGACAAAAATATTTTAGAGAAACTCATAATCTGCAGGTACCAGTACAGGAATGTAGACATGTTTCTAGGTTTAACAATTAAGCTCAATACAGATAAAATATGCCAAATGTGAATGATATGAGGAATATAACATATCTATATCTATATGCCAATATGCATATCATATGTGATGCAACACGATGAAAACCTCGCGTACTCACACTCTTAGAGTACTCAACCTGACTGTCTCACTTCTCACTCATCACACTCGGTCACCCAACACTGTACGATACCCGTTGTGGCGTGTAGCCCTATCCCATCATGAATCAATAGCAACTGCGCTCACGGTGGGTGTGCAGACTCCGGAGGGCCAGATCCTGCCCAATCCCGTCGTGAATCAATAATACATGATGTAGCATGCAACCTGATCCCATCATGAGTTAATAGTACCCGCTACGGCGTTCAGCCCGATCCCATCAATATCACTCACAAACAGGCCCTCAACATGACTTAGTGATCAATCTCTCCAGTCTCTCGTGCTCACAACACAACACTCATGCCAAGCAGCCCAAATCAATGATATATGATGTGACAATGTATGATAACAAAGACTGAGATATGATATCCAATAATGAATGCTACTGAGTACATACTGCAATTAAGAAAATAACTCAAAAGCAAAGAACGACCACTGTGGGTCCCAATAGCACCAACACATAGCCTAAACTTGATTTTTAATATAAATCATAGCCTAAATTCTCTAACACATAGAGTACAGTAATAATATTCAGATAAGATAACTATACAGTTCCACGGAATCGACTTAATCACAATTACTATGGTGCACGCCCACACACCCGTCACTTAGCATGCACGTCACCTCAATACCAATCACATAGAACGTAATTTCAAGGATTCATACCCATAGAACCAAGTTTAGAAGTGTTACTTACCTCAAACCGTACAAATCTCTACTCCAACAAGCCCTTGCCTCATGAATCAGCCTCTGAACGCCTCGAATCTAGCCACAAACAATTCGATACAATAACCTCAAGCTATAGAAATCAATTCTATATGAAAATGCTAAATTCTTAATCAAAAGTCAAAAAGTCAACTCAAACGTCAACCCCGGGCCCATATCTCGGAATCTGATAAAAGTTATAAAATCCGAACAACCATTCAACCACGAGTCCAACCATACCAAAATTACTCGAATCCGACACCAAAATGCCACTCAAATCCCCAAAATTCGGCCTAAGAAGTTTCTCCATGTTTTCCCAAAATTGTTAACCCAAAACACTAATTAAATGATAAAAACAATGATATATTCATGTAATTTAACTCCGCTTTGTTCCTGATTTTGAGCATGTTTTTCCAAATATGAGAATCAGTTGGATTTAGCCTTTTGTTCACCGGATGAGCTCTTTTGCAATATTTACTCTTGAGAAAGTTGGCCCAGAGGGAAGGTTGAGTTTTGAATCTCCACCACCTTTTAATGCTAAGTGTATCGATGATATCCTCTATTTTTCTGACACCAGCTCCTCCCTCATCTTTAGGGAGACATAGATTGTTCCATGAAGACTAATGGCATTTATTTTTACCATCATTGGTGCCCCAGAAGAAGTTTGCAAAGTGTTTCTCCATGAGCTTGGTAATTCCTTTAGGAGGATTCATAGCAGACAGAATGTATGTGGGAAGGGATTGCAGAACATGTTTGGTCAAAATTATTCTCCCCCAGAAGACAACATATTGGCTTGCCATCCATTGGTTTTTTGATAATTTTGGAGAGCATACCATCAAAAAGATTGCTAGTCTTTCTCCCATAGTATATAGGGCACCCCAGATAAGAGAAAAGGAAAGACTTATCCATATAACCAGTAGCATTTCTGATTCTATTGATTCTTGTGGCACAGGTGTGAGGGGCTGTAATAAAGAAACTCTTGTCATTGTTAACTTTCTGCCCAAAAGCCTTTTCATACTTGTCAATAACCTTTTTGATAAGCTTGATAGTCATGTTGTTGCCTCCACAGAAAATAACAATATCATCGGCATATGCTAAATGGTTGATTATTAGACCTCTATGATCCATGCTAAAAGTAGTGAAGCTAATAAAGTCATTCAGCTCATTGAGAGATTTGGAAAGAACCTCAACTCCGATAATAAACAATGAATGGGATAAAGGATCTCCTTGTTTGAGGCCCTGAGTAGATGTGAAAAAACCAGTTCTAGCCCCATTGATGATGATAGAGTACCATATTCCTTGTAGAAGCCCCCAGATAAGGTCAATCCAATTTTCGAAGAAGCCAAATTTCCTCATTACTGCCATCAGGAAAGTCCAGGACATTCTGCCATAGGCTTTTGCCATGTCGAGTTTTATAATAACATTGCCTCCTCTTTTCTTCTTATTCACACCTTGAGCAATCTCCTGGGCTAGCAGAATGTTTTCAGTGATCAATCTACCTTTAAGAAAGCCACTCTGATTCTCTGATATGAGCTTCCCTAGGATAGGATTCAGTCTTCTCGAAAGGATTTTGGAGATAATCTTGGCCGTAAAGTTACTCAAACTAATAGGTCTCAAATTCGAGAAACTACTAGGAGAATCCACTTTAGGAATAAGAACTAGGCAAGTATGAGAAAAAAAATTAGTAAGTCTCCTACCATTGAAGACAGCTTGAACAAAATCAGTAATATCCTCCTTAATGATATTCCAACAGGTTTGGAAGAATTTTCCATTATATCCATCTGGCCCAGCTGCATTAGTAGGACTCATGTTCAATACAACATCTCTAATCTCTTCAGTGTCAGGATTGGCAGTGAGGTTTTCATTGTCATCATCATTTACACACTGAGGGATACAATTGATGATATTATGATCATTGAAGTGGTGATTGATATTAAAGATCTGTTGGAAATGGCGGACATCTGCTTTGTCAATGTTAAAATCTCCCTCAATCCAGTGGCCAGGTGTGGACAAATAAGGATTCCAAAACACAGTCAAAAGATTGAGGTACAGTTCAAACCTCTTTCAATATTATATTTTCCCTCCAAATCAGAACTTATAATGTCTATATTCTTGGATAGTATAATTTTTTACCCAAATCAATAACTAAAGATGCAAAGATTCTAAAGCACTTTAAAAAATTCAAAAATTCTTCACTACTATGAATTTACCACAATTGATACTAACTATGTCGCTGATATGGACAAAAAAATTATTTTATTACTCATGAATGTTTTTTCGAGCAAAATTCCAGAACAATGTCTTTAAATATCTAGAATACTATAAAAAATTTTCCAACCAATAAGTAAGGAACTAAAGATTCTAATTAACTTACCAAAATACAAAAATTCAATGCTACTATGCTTTTATCGCAATCCATAATTAAATTTGTAAATATGTTTTTCCAAAAATCATAATTAAATCCTTTAATATTCTGAAATACAATTATTCACCGATTAAATAATTATTTACTTCTACAAAGTGTCTTCATTAAACAGTTTCAATTAAATAAAGGGTAAATCAATGCTCTCTCTCTAAAATAGAACAACGACGGCTATACTCTAAACAACGTCGCCTACACACGCCCACCGATGGACCTGTCGGACGGCGCCGCTCTGGAGCGTCTAGAAGGTCAATCGACTACAAATTCAACGGAGAACCAACCTACTGAACTTATTGATGCAAAACTGTCCTATACTACCAAAGTTGTATCCACCTCGAATGCTCCGACTCCCCCAAATCGCCATGGCATGGACTCAGTCATAGCTACTTACACCACTCATAATGGAATTCTGCTAGTTCTCTTCAAAGCAACGAATTATTATGATGTTATGGCAGAAGAATGCAAGCTCACAATTGTTGGGCGATTCCTCAAACCAAGGCCATAAATTGACAAAATTAGGTCAAAATTCAAAGAGTTAATCTCAATTAAGGGCTATGCCAAGATTGGGATTTATGACAACTATAATTTCTTCCTTGATTTCACAAATGAAGAAGACTTTAACTCAGTTTGGTTTAAAAGGGTGATTGAAATGGAAGGGCAGCAGATGTGGCTGCAAAAATTAGATTAGGGTTCATAGATGTTAGTAAGAGTCGAATATGTAATAATAAAGCGTAAATGATAAATAGCAAACTTTCGAAGGATTACAAATTATGGAGCGAATACCTATATTTTCTGAAATAGTGGGCGGGGATGATGTTCTTCAGATGTCTTGTGTAATCATAGAGAGAATGTTTTTATATATTCGTTTCCACCAAATAAGGAATAAAGTAAGAAGATAGATGTAGTTGAGTTTATTGGAATTAATTAACAAATTTAGAGGTTTGGTAAAATTGAATAGGGAAGACGAAGTTGTAAGTTTACAACAGGTTTATTTGAGAAAAGAAGCAGTGCGGGAGGGCAACTGAATATGGTAAAAAGAAATTGAAAGTTTAGAAAAGGTATAGTTGATGCAAAGAAGCGGCGTGGGAAGAAGCAGTTCAGTGTGTGAAGCGTTGTGGTTCTGTAATTTCAGGTTTAAATTGCCAAAAAACCTAAAGCATAGAAAATGCAATTGCTGCTATTTGGGAGTGCCACGTCACCGGCCTTAGGGCCCTCAAATATATATATATATATAGATTTTTTTCATGATTATATATATTGATGATTCCGGGTTCTATTGTTATTTATATATCCCATGTTTAATTAGAATTTTATATTTTTTATTGTTGGCCCATAGTAAGCGTCGAAGTCGACCCGTCGTCACTACTTTTTCGAGGTTAGACTAGATACTTACTGGGTACATGTTGTTTATGTACTCATGCTACACTTCTGCACTGAATGTGCAGGATATGAGGCAGGTGCATCTGGATATCAGTCCGGCGCGCATCCTTGACTACTATGAGATTTTGCGGTGAGCTGCCTTCCGAGCACGTTCTGTAGCTGCCGAAGTCTTTCTTTTGCCTTATTTTCTGTATATTTCATCTCATGCAGTAGGATAGTACTCTTTTGTATATTCTACTAGTAGGTCATACACTTGTGACACCAGGTCTTGGAGATTTATGCTAGTAGACACTTGATGGTTTTAGGTTATTTTAGTTATCTGACTTGCTTTAAAAAAAATTTATCTCTCATTTTCATTAAACTCTTACTTCTTATTTATGCATATACTAAAAATCAATTATTTCAAATCTTTAAAAGAGAGGATCACAGAGTTCGTTCAAGGTTGGCTTGCCTAGCGGTAACGTTGGGCGCCATCACGGCCTATAGGGTAAATTGGATCGTGACAACATGGTATCAGAGTACTAGGTTCATGTAGGTCTCACAAGTTCTGAGCAAGCCTAATAGAGTCTTGCGGATCGGTGTAGAGACGTCTGTACTTATCTTCGAGAGGCTATAGGGTGTTAGGAAACTACTTTTTCTTCATCTCCCATCGTGCAACTGATGTTATACTAAGTGTCTTTCTCTTATTCTCTCATAGATGGTGAGAACGCGCATGGCGGATGTTCTAGGCTCGGGAGGAGCTGCTCCCCCTGTTACTAGAGGCTGAGGCAGAGGTCGGGGGATGAAAACATCCCAGAGTGGCCCCAGCTATACCACCAGCGAATTCAGCAAAGGATCCTATTATTGAGGAGTAGGGCGAGATGCCTACAATAGAGCCAGCCCCGGTGGATTTCATGTCCGCACCGGGATTTTAAGAGATCATGGGCCGTATACTGTGGTTTATGGACACTATGACCCAGGCTGGTTTATATCCAGTAGAACCAACCACATCTCAGGCGGGAGGGGGAGAACAGACCCCTTCTGCTTAGGCTCTTAGGCATGCAGCTATTGAATATCAGACCCCGGGTACACTACCCGTGGGCGGAGCCCAGCCGTACCTGAGCCCAGACAAACTGCGGCCGGTGAGCCTCAAAAGCTATTAGACAGATGGACTAGGCTACACCCTCATGTCTTCGGGCGTGAGCGACATGAGGATCCCCAGGACTTCATTGATCATTGCAGGGACAAACTGCACAACTTTAGGATATTAGAGTCCCACGGGGTGGATTTCACTACTTTTCCAGCTGGAGGGCATGACCCGCAGATGGTGGTAGTCACATCTCCTCGGCAAAACAATAGGTTCTCCTCCAATGACTTGGGATCAGTTTACAAGCCTTTTCTTGGATAGGTATATTCCACCCTCCCAGAGGGAAGAACTGCGGTTTCAGTGTGAGTAGCTTCGGCAGGACCAAATGTCAAAGACCGATTATGTGGTGAGGTTCTCTGAATTGTCTCGCCATGCACTTATGATATTTCCTACTAAGAAAGAGAGATTACAGAGGTTCGTTGTAGGGTTGCACTCCGGTATTCAGGCCACTATGGCCCAGAGGTTCATATGGGGACCTCTTACCAGCTAGTTATGGAGATAGCTCGGAGGATTGAGGGTTATCATTAGCGGGACCAAGAGCAGATACCACGGGACAAGTAGTTCCGTCATTCGGGAGGATTCAATGATGCTTCATCTGGGGGCAGAGGTTAGTTTGGGAGAGGTCAGCCGGGCAGGCCTACATATCCAACATTGCTGCCTCCTCAGCGTACTGCAGTTCGACCCTATTTCAGCGCCATGCCAGAGAGTTCCTACTGCCCACCAGATATCAAGGTTCCTTCTAGTGGGTATTCATTCTATCAGGGTCAGACCTCAGGGCAGCAGTCCACCGCTCCAAGGGGTTATTACGAGTGCGGAGATCCGGGCCACATGAAGAGATATTTTCCCAAACTTCGAGGCAAGGCAATGCAGCAGGGTCAGCAGCCCATGATTATAGCACCAGTAGCCACACCAGCCGTCTGGATGCCCATAGGTAGAGGGCAGGTGCGCAAAGGTCATCCTAGAGGTGGAGGCTAGGCAGGTGGGGGCCAGGCAGGTGGCGCTCCAGCTAGATTCTATGCTTTTCCGGCCAGACCAAATGCAGTGGCCTCAGATTCCTTGATCACAAGTATTATTTTTGTCTGTGGTAGGGATGCTTTGGTATTATTTGATCCAGGGTCTACCTATTCCTATGTGTCGTCTTTGTTTGCTCATTCCCTGGATGTTCCTCGTGAGTCCTTGGGTACTCCGATTTATGTGTCCACTCCGGTGGGTGATTCTGTTATTGTGGACGGGGTCTATCGGTCCTGCATTGTTACATTCTGTGGTTATGAGACTAGATCAGATATTCTGCTGCTCAATATGACCAACTTTGAGGTTGTCCTGGCATAGACTGGTTATCTCCATATCACGCCATCCTTGATTGCCATGCTAAGACCGTTACCTTGGCGATACCAGAGTTGCCTAAATTGGAGTAGAAAGGTTCGTCTATCAGCATACCTAGTCGGATCATCTCTTTTATGAAGGCTCGACACATAGTTGAGAAGGGTTATTTGGCTAATCTAGATTATGTTCGGGATACTACCGCAGAGACTCCGACGATTGATTCAGTATCCGTAGTCCGGGAGTTCTCTGATGTGTTTCCTTCTAATCTTCCAGGCATGCCACCAGATCGTGATATTGACTTTTGCATTGATTTGGCTCCAGGTACCCAGCCTATACCTATCCCACCATACTGTATGGCTCCGAAAAAGTTGAAGAAGTTGAAGGAACAACTTGAGGAGTTGCTAGCAAAGGGGTTCGTCAGGCCGAGTGTATCACCTTGGGGTGAACCAATGTTATTTGTGAAGAAGAAACATGGGACTATGCGGATGTGCATTACCGTCAGGCCGAGTGTATTACCACCAGTTGAACAAAGTTACCATTAATAGCAACTACTTATTGCCGCAGATTGACTATTTGTTTGACCAGTTGTAGGGTGCTAGGGTGTTCTCTAAGATCAACTTGAGATCGGGGTACCATCAGTTGAATATTCGGGATTCGGATATTCAAAAGACTGCTTTCCGGACTAGATATGGCCATTATGAATTTCTAGTGGTGTCCTTTGGTTTGACTAACGCCCCAACGACATTTATGGATTTGATGAACAGGGTGTTCAAGCATTATATTGATTCGTTCGTCATTGTCTTTATTGATGACATTTTGATCTACTCGCACAACTCGGAGGAGCACGAGCAGCACTTGAGAGTGGTGCTTCAGACCTTGCAAGAATAGAAGTTATATGCTAAGTTCTCCAAGTGTGAGTTTTGGCTAGATTCTGTAGCATTCTTGGGGCATGTTGTATCAGGCAAGTGTATTAAGGTAGATCCCAAGAATATTGAGGCAGTTCAGAGTTGGTCTCGTACTACTACGACGACTGAGATCAGGAGCTTCTTGGGGTTAGCAGGTTATTGTCGCCAGTTCGTGGAGGGCTTCCCATCTATTGCAGCACCTTTGACTAGACTGAACCAGAAGGATGACCCGTTCTGTTGGTCTGATGATTGTGAGGCGAGCTTCCAGAAGCTCAAGACAGCTCTAACTAAAGCACCAGTTCTAGTGTTGCCTTCCGGTTCGGGGATGTATACCGTGTATTGCGATGCTTCACGCATTGGCTTGGGTTGTGTATTGATGGATGAGGGGCGAGTTATTGCATATGCTTTACATCAGCTGAAGCCATATGAGAAAAATTTTCCTATACACGATTTGGAGTTGGCTGCTATTGTTCATGCTTTTAAGATCTGGAGGTACTATCTTTATGGGGTGTCCTACGAGGTTTACACTGATCATCGTAGCTTGTAGCATTTGTTCAAGCAAAGGGAACTCAATTTGAGATTGCTCAGGTGGCTTGAGTTACTAAAGGACTCTGATATTACTATTCTTTATCATTCGGGCAAGGCGAATGTGGTTACGAATTCCTTGAGCAAAAAGGCGGAGAGTATGGGTAGCTTGGCAGTCATTTCAGCAGATGAGAGGCCATTAGCTTTGGACGTTTAGTCCCTGTCTAACAGTCTTGTGATCTTGGATATTTCGCAGCCCATCCAAGTTATTGCATACGCCGTTACCCAGTCTTTTCTATTGGAGAAGCTAAAGGCTCGTCAGTTTGATGATCCGCACTTGTTGGTTTTCAGAGAGATGGTACTACAAGGTGGTGCCAAGGAGGTAACTATCGGTGAGGATATTGTTCTGTGACTCCAGGGTCGTCTATGTATTCCTAATATCGATGGCTTGAAGGAGAGTGTTCTAGAAGAGGTGCACAGTTAATGGTATTATATTCATCCAGGTGCTACGAAGATGTATCGCGACCAGAGGAAACATTATTGGTGGCAACATATGAAGAAGGACATATTTGAGTATGTTGCGAGGTGTCTAAATTGACAGCAGGTTAAGTATGAGCACTAGAGGCCAGGTGGCCTACTCCAGCAGATGGCTATACCTGAGTGAAAATGGGAGCGCATTACTATGGACTTCGTAGTTGGGTTTCCACGGACCTTTGTGGAAGTTTGATGCAGTTTGGGTCATTGTCGACTGGTTGACCAAGTCGGCACACTTCATTCTGGTGGTGACCACGTATACTTCAGAGAGGTTGGCCCCGATTTATATTCAGGAGATAGTTCGGTTGCACGGTGTTCCTGTTTCCATCATACCAGATAGAGGCCTCAGTTTACTTCACATTTCTGGAGAGCGGTACAGAGTGAGTTGGGGACCTGTGTAAAGCTCAGCACAGCCTTTCATCCACAGAACGACGGGCAGTCAGAGCAGACAATTTAGATATTGGAGGACATGCTCATGGCATGTATGATTGACATTGGAGGGCAGTGGGATTGATTCTTGCCTTTGTCTGAGTTCTCTTACAACAACAGTGTCCAGCATCAAGATGGCTCCATTTGAGGCTTTATATGGTCGGCGATGTCATTCTCCCATCGGATGGTTTGAGCCCAGCGAGGCTAAGCTATATGGTACAGATTTGGTGAAGGATGCCTTGGAAAAGATAAAGTTAATTCAGGAGCGACTTCGCACAACACAGTCCAGAAAGAAGAGTTAAGTGGATCAGAAGGTGTGTGATTTATCATTCATGATGGGGGAGAAGGTTCTCTTGAAAGTCTCGCCGATGAAGGGGATCATGAGGTTCGGGAAGAAGGGCAAGTTGAGCCCAATGTTTATAGGTCCATTCGAGGTGTTGAGATGAGTTGGGGAGGTTGCTTTGCCTCCTATCCTGTCGGGAGTTCATCCAGTTTTCCACATGTCTATGCTCGGGAGGTATCATGCCGATAGGTCACATGTGTTAGACTTCAGCACGATTCAGTTAGATGAGAGTATGGTTATAAGGAGGAGACAGTTGCCATTGTTGATAGACATGTTTGCCAGTTGAGGTCCAAGAAAATTTTCGAGGTAAAGGTTCAGTGGAGGGGCCAACCAATCGAGGAGGTGACTTGGAAGTCTGAGGAGGACATGCAGAGCAGATATCCACACTTATTCAGCACTCCTGGTATGATTCTAGACCCGTTCGAGGACAAACGTTTGTTTAAGAGGTGGAGAATGTAACGAGCCGACCGTTCATTTTGCTTTTTAGAACCCCGTTCCCCTAAATAAGGCTTCCCAGATGTGCTTTTACTGTTTTATGACTTACGGAGATGGTTAGTTCAGGATTTGGAAGAGTCCGGATTGAAATCGGAACACTTGGTTCCATGGTTTGGATTTAAAAGGCTAAGTTTGACTTCGGTCAACATTTTTAGTAAACGACCTCGGAATTAGGATTTGACGGTTCCAGTAGGTTCGTATGATGATTTCGGACTTGGGCGTATGTTCGGATCAGGTTTTGGATAACCCGGGAGCATTTCGGGGCCTAGTAGTGAGAGTTGGCTCTTTGAATGTTTAAAGTTCTTTAAATTTGGTTTAGAGTAGGTTTAGGTGTTATCGAGGTCCAATTGGGATTCCGAGATTGGTAATAGTTCTGTAATGTCATTCGAGACTTGCATGCAAAATTTGGTGTCGTTCCGAGTAGTTTAAGTATGTTTTGGCACGTTGGGAGTGAGTTAGAAGAACTTGAAGTTCATATTTCAGATTCAATTGGTTTGGGGTGTGATTCTTAGTTTTAATGTTGTTTTGTACATTCCGAGAGTTTGAGCGAGTCCGTTTTATGATTTCAAACTTGTTGGTATATTTGGATGGGGCCTCGGAGGCCCCGGATGCCATTCGAACGATGCGCGGATTGAGTTAAGACTCAAAAGGGCTGCTGGTGCACCAGTTCTGGTGTGCCCGAACCTGCGAGCATTTGGCTGCAGGTGCAATCCCGCCGGTGCGTGATTTTGCCGCAGAAGTGGCTTGGGAGCATTTGGCCATTGACCGTAGATGCGGGTGATTGTGCGCACCTGCATGCGAATGCGCATGTGCGATTGGGGAAACCACAGAAGCGGCCTGAGCCGCAGGAGCGGCACACTCGCCGCAGAAGTGGGATCTCGTATGTAGATGCGGTCAACGCTGGGCCTATGGAGTTCAGCAGAAGCGGGCCAAGTTCCGCAGAAGCGGCGCCGCAAATGCGGCCTAATGACCGCAGGTGCGGAAGTTCTGCCGGGCAGAACCATCATTTAATGTCGGGACTCAACCATTTTGGGTTCGTTTATTTCATTGCTTGGGCGATTCTTGGAGATCTTAGAGAGAGAATTTCACCTAACACTTTGAGGTAAGTAATTTCTACATAATGTGAGTTAAATACATAGTTTATGGGTAGATTTAACATGTAAATTAGTGAAATTCATGGGTTTAGGTGAAAACCTAGGTTTTTTTTATAAAAATGAAACTTAACCACGAAAATGGTTATGGAATTTAGTGAAAATCATATATTTGAGTTCATAAGGTTATGGGTAACAATTTTCTTCGAACAATTTCTGAAATTCGAGTACGTGGGCTCCGGTCCGGGGGGGGATGGTGTTTAGAAATTCTTCAATTGGGTAATCACTTCAATAATTAGGATATGAACTTTGGAGCATGTATTGACTATTTTATATAACATTTGACTATTTTCAAGTTGTTTGGCACCGAATTGAGGGTTTAGCACAGTCTTGGACCGGAAAGTAGGCTTTGAGACGAGGTAAGTCTCTTTTCTAACCTTGTAAGAGAGAAATAACCCCTTAGGTAAATTAATTAATATGTGCTTCTATTTGTGGGGGCTATGTACACACGAGGTGACGAGAGTACGTATGTAGCTACTAATTATGCTTATGTCCAGGTAATTTTAGGTTTACACCATGCTTTGTTGACACCGTTAATTGATTATGCTTACTAATTACCTTGAATAGAGTTGTGGTTGAGGATTTCAATATTTTAAAATTTTCTAGTTGAATTTCTTGTTTTGGAAAGAGTTGAGGAATATTATGATAACTTGAGAAATCCATGTTCAACCGCGTCGCAAGTATATTCCGCGAGCGGGGTAAATTTCCACTACTCTCTTGGGAGCGGTCCGTTTGTCTCGGCAGGTTAATAGATGCATCTATGGTTTGCAACGTTCGACCCTCGGTAGTGCACACAATGTACGTATATGTATTTTGGATCGGGCCGTACTTCCTCGACATATTTCGTGCATAATAATACTGGGAGCCCAATTATAATTGATATTGTTTGATTGGCTTGAGAGGTTAAATGGTTAAATGAGGGAAATTGATTTGGTACTTACTATCAGTGAAAGGATTATTTATTTATTGTGCTTCCGAGTTCCATTGTCATTTATATACCCCATGTTTAATTAGAATTTTATATATTTTATTGTTGGGCCATAGTAAGTGTCGAAGTCGACCCCTCGTCACTACTTCTTCGAGGTTAGACTAGATACTTACTGGGTACATGTTGTTTATGTACCCATGCTACACTTTTGCACAGAATTTGCAGGATCTGAAGCAGCTGCATCTGGATATCAGTCTGGCGCGCATCCTTGACTACTACGAGACTTTGCGGTGTGCTGCCATCCGAGCCCATTCTGCAGCAGCCAAAATCTTTATTTTTCCTTTTTTTGTCTATTTCATCTCAGACAGTAGGGTAGTACTCTTTTCTATATTCTACTAGTAGCTCATACAGTTGTGACACCAGGCCTTGGAGATATTTGCTAGTAGACACTTGATGGTTTTGGGTTATTTTACTTATCTCACTTGCTTTAAAAAAATTTGATCTATCATTTTCATTAAACTCTTATTTCCTTTTTATGCATAAACTAAAAATCAACTATTTCAAATCTTTAAAAGAGAGGATCACAGAGTTAGTTTACGGTTGCCTTGCCTAGAGGTAACATTGGGCGCCATCACAACCTATAGGGGAAATTGGGTCGTTACAATTTTTTTGGTGGGCTGCATGGAGCACATATGAGAAGGACTTCAAAAATCAGATAAAGAGTATGGGGCAGGTTGATGATGATGGTAAGCAAGCAGTTGAGGATTTGTTATAGTATCCACTCAAATATTGGAGTAGGGTTTTCTTTCATATTGTTTGCAAGAACTAGTCAGTTCTTAATAGCTTGACTGAGTCATTCAATTCATGAATCTTGGAAGCTAAACACAAGCTAATTATCAAGATACTTGAGGATATCAGAATCAAGGTCATGAACATGCTTAATTAACATGAAGCTGATGTGAGGACATGGACAAATGAATACAGTCCCAAAAGTGTGGACTTGTACCACCATTTCATGAGGATTGCATGAAATGTCATGGTAATGGCAGTGTGACTGTAACGACCTAACTGGTCGTTTTGAGCATTTACGTTCCTTTTAACTATTTGAAGTCTTGAATAACTTCCTACGAGGTATTATGATTTGTGTGAATTGTCGATTTTGATTTTAAGGTATTTCGGCGTTCGCTTGGAAGAATGAATTTTCATGTTGGAAGCTTAAGTTGAAATAGTTGATCGGATATTGACTTATGTGTAAACGACCCTGGAATTTAATTCGAATGATTCCAATAGCTCCGTATGGTGATTTTGGACTTAGGAGCGTGTCCGAAAAATTATTTGGAGGCCCGTAGTGGAATTAGGCTTGAAATGCCGAAAGTTGAATTTTGAAAAGTTTGACCGGGGGGTTGACATTTTGATATCGAGGTCGGAATCTAGTTCTGAAACTTTTCATAGCTCCGCTATGTCATTTATGACTTGTGTGCAAAATTTGAGGTCAATTGGACGTGAATTGATAGGTTCTGGAGTCGTTTGTGGAAACTAGAAATTCAAAGTGCATTAGGCTTGAATTGGGGTGTAATTCATTGTTTTAGCGTTGTTTGAGGTGATTTGAGGGTTCGACTAAGTCTGTATGATATTTTAAGACTTGCTGGTATATTTGGTTGTGGTCCCGAGAGGCTCGGGTGAGTTTTGGATGGTTAACGGATCATTTTTGGCCTTAGTGAGATTGCTGATATATGTTGCTGCATTTTTTGGATTTTCTCTTTCGCGTCCGCGAAGAGGAATTTCAGGCAGGCAGGATTTACTCTTCGCGTTTGTGAGGGGTCTCGCGTTCGCGAATAGAAGCTGGGTTGTGCATCGCGTTCGCGTATAGAGTATCACGTTTGCGAAGGGAAACATATTGGTCATGGGTTTTTGCCTTCGCGTTCGCGAAGGGGAGCTCGTGTTCGTGAAGAAGGGCTCCGTAAAGCATCGCGTTTGTGAACAGTGTCTCGCATTCGCGAAGAGCAAATATTGGGAAGCACATTTTGTGCTTCGCGAATGCGAGGGACCTGCCGCGTTCGCGAAGAAGAGAGGTCTGGACAGAAAGTTTAAGTTCAAAAAATGGTACTTCATCCCATTTTCCATTTTTAGCGATTTGGAGCTCGGATTGAGGTGATTTTTGGGAACGTTTCAGAGGAAACAACGGGGTAAGTGTTCTTAACTCAATATTGGTTAAATTACCCGAATCCAAAGTTGTTTTTAAAATTTAATTTGTGAATTAAGTTGGAAAAATTGTGAAAATCCTCTTGGTTTAATTTGGAGATTTGAGGGTCGAGTTGATGTCGGATTTGAGTAAAATTTAAATAGTTGGACTCGTGGTTGAATGGTTGTTAATATTTTATAACTTTCATCGGATTCCGAGATGTGGGCCCCACAGGTGATATTTAGGGCGTAATTTTGGATTTTGAGGAAATATTAGTATTTTGATATGGAATTAATTCCTATAAAATTTGTGGGCTGAATCAAATTAATTGTGACTAGATTCGAGCCGTTTGGAAGTTGATACACACATAGTGGAATTGCTGGAGCATTGCTTAGCTTGCTCGACATTGGATTTAGCTTGTTCAAGGCAAGCAACTCTTCTAATCTTGGAATTGAGGGTATGAACCCTGAATATATGTATTTCGTAAATTGTTGGGAGGTGACGCACATGCTAGGTGATAGACGTGTGGGCGTGCACTATAGAAACTGTGACATAATCATTTATGTGGAATTTTGTAGTTAAATGATCTTGGCATTTTTCATGCGATTTTATGAGTTAAAGAAATTGAGCTGAAAAGCATATTAAAAATCATGTTGAGGCTATGTGCCAATATTATTGGGACCCACAGAGGTCATATTATTGTGAAATATTTATTTTAAATTTAAAATTCATACTCAGTCATATGCATTTCATTGCATATCATATCTCAGTCTCTGTTGTTATTTATTGATACATCATATCATCATTTTTGGGCTATTCTCATGACATTGTGAGCCCATGAGAGAGAGACTGGAGAGATTGATGACTGAGGGAGGCCGAGGGCCTGATTGTGAGGATATTTTTAGGATCGGGCTGCACGCCGCAGCAGGCCATATTGGCTTTATATATATTATATTATTATTGCACGTAGGGGCTGCCCGCCTGCAGCATGCCTTATTTTCTTATTATTGCACGTGAGTTGGCCGTGCAGATCCTTATATTATTATTGCACGTGAGTTGGTCGTGCAACACGCGAGTTGGCCGTGTGGATCCTTATATTATTATTGCATGTGAATTGGTCGTGCAGATCCTTATATTATTATTGCACGTGAGTTGGCCGTGCGGATCGAGATATTTATATTATGGCACGTGAGTTGTCCATGCAGCACGTGAATTGTCCGTGCTTACAACACTTGGGTTGTAGGATCCCCTCATGAGTCTGTACACCCCCAGTGAGCGCAGTCGACTATAAACAGGGATCGGGCTGCATGCCACAGCAAGTATTGTATAGCGCTGAGTGATTGAGGGTGCTGAGCACAGTGAGAGAGAATGCGAGACAATGAGATTGAGTATTCTGAGAGTGTGAGTACATGAGTGCATTCTATGAGATATATTGCATTGACATGCACACATGACATATATGCATAGAGATGTGTTTTCATCATGTTGTACGGTATCACATTATTCATGATTTCTCACACATGTTGACAGATGGTCATAGTGAGGCATTTGTTTTACATCGGTTATCTGGGAAAGAAAATGAGATATTTTATTTATTATTGAACGAATTTTGGGAAAATTATTTCTTTCAAACTTATTCATATTTTTGGAAATTTCGGTAAACGATTTGGGTTTTTTACTGTTGTTCTTGAAAGGAAGAATTATTATTTTTGAAATCATGATTTAGCTGAAAATTTTATCTCTGAGTTACTTATGGTATTATTTGCTTTATGTTGTTATGGACTGTTGTGGACTAGTGGTTTTGGACCCGACCTTGGTAGAAGCTCGTCACTACTTTCAACCTACGACTAGGTTTGTTACTTACTCAGTACATGGGGTCGGTTGTACTGATACTACACTTTTGCACATTGCGTGAAGATATTGGCTAATGTTGTTGCTGTGCTCGATCGTTGCGGGACTTGAAGATGTACATGTGTTCCTGTTGTAGCTGCCTCTTGTTTAGGGTAGCCTTATATTTTATAAAAGCTCTATTTATGTATTATTCAAACAGACTATGTATTTATTTCATTTCCGCATTGTATACTCTATTCTTAGAAGCTCATGATTTATACTACCTGTTCTTGGGAAAATGTATTAGTTTTAGATATTTTCTTTTAAATAATTGTTATTGTAATTGAATAGTTGGTAATTGGCTTACCTAACGGGTTGGGTTAGGTGCCATCACGACTAGTTGGATTTTGAGTCATGACAGTAAGTTAATTCTTCACACTTTGAGTTAAATTCATAGAGTCTTGCGGATCGGTATGATGACGTCCATACTTATCATCGAGAGGCTACAGGGCATTTAGGATATATGCTTCCTATTGTAAATATGTGCATAAAAAGACTAAGAATATTGATAAATAGCACATGTTACTACATGGTAAAAGAAGATTCAACTAAACGAACAACGCATTGTCAGACCAACGTAACTATGACAAAAGACGCTAGGTTTTTTTTCTTTCTATTTGTCTAACTCTTGCTAGTGAAAGTTACTCTATAGTACTTGTGCTGATGTGAAATATGTATGGGTCAAAATATGGCTTTAGAATATTTTAGCCAAGATAGTACTAAGGGAAGAGTTCTCAAGTCGTCATTTGTCGAAACGGCCCAAGGAATAGCGAAGTCTGTGGTCGAAGAGTCAACGAGAGCCGTAGTCGAGGTGTCAACAAGGGCCGAGGTCGAGTACCGTTGAAAGAGCTATAATGGCTAGTTTTCAAGATAGGGTATTAAAGAAAATATTCTAGTAGATATTCTCTATACTTATACTATTAGGGTTTCTTAGTAATATGTCCCATATAAATAGAAAAAGAGACAATGATAGGGGACATATGATATTCATTTGTAAAGAACATACTTTGACTTAAAGATTCGGCTCTTACTTGATAAGATACAAACATCACCTTTTCACTGAAATTCTTGTCCATGCTTTTCCACTAGATCCGAGAATAACTTGTGTGATATTTATTGTTTCTTTAAGTATCTCATCTAAGAATATTATTCTTAGCTAAGATTAACCTTTATTTACATAAATCTAATTATTTGAATCAAGATCTATACTTTTTTGTCAAACAAAATAGCAGAAATATTAGTGGAATAGCGCAAACTGGTTGGACAGTACCGCTATTATTTGAAAACACATATATATGACATTAAATTGTATAACTACATACTATTTAATTATCTTACACTATCTGATGCTCGTTCCATAGGATTTTGTAGTTGTGAAAATCTGCAGTTGGATCAAACCAAAGATGCATCCTTTGCTCTCTGTTTCCTTGGCCATTTGCAAACCCGTTCGTCTGCAACGTATATGGTTTACCTTCTCTGTTACCCAAAAACTCGAAATCTACCTCATCATGATTGTTTCTGTTTGTATTTGATCTTAACTGCAACCATAATTATATTGTTTAATTTAGACCCCATCAGCAAATTTGCAATTCTTAAATATTAAATTTACTTAGTTTTAACTTATATACACTAATAATGCAACTTTTGTTTAGACTAACAATGAGGGGCGGCTAAATATAATTGGGAGTCAAGTTAAAATTTAAAAAGAGGCCTTAAATTTTTCGATAAAAATTAAATATATTTTATTTGATGTTTACTCTTATAGCTACAACTTTAAACTGTAAGTACTAATTGACTGCAAATAATTGAAATGTTTTTATTTTTCACTAATAATAAGTACATAATTATTTAAATTATATATATAATATGGGTAATTTTTGAGGCCTTAATATTTCGGGGCCTAAGGCTATTGCTTTACTTGACTTAGGTCAAAGCTGACTCAATGTATTTTAATATATTATAGGACGTAATCTGGCAATCTACTTTATTTTCAGGTTGTTAATCTCACTTTTATGAGTAATTTAATTTTTTTTAAATTGTCAGTATATAGAAGTTAAACTCAATTTACTAAAATAAGTTTATAAGAAGTTAATATTAATTATACTTACATAAAAAGCAGTCACGACTCCTGCAGAGTCTTTGTTCGGTAGCTGTATTCTCATGTGAAAGAAGCCTGAACCGTAATTCACCTTGGACCCAAAGCCAGATCCTATATATAATTCAACAAATATTTTTGCATGGAACATGTATTAAAAAATTAAAGTATGTCATGCAATACATATATGGAAAATTAAAGTCGATCATGCACCAAAATACTTATTTAATTTCATCATTTTTTGGGCTACATGGTGATATATATGTTGAAAATAAAATTAAGTAATTAAAAATATTCTTTCTTCTAACGACTTAAATTTTTAGACGAGACGGTCACACAACTTAAGTATGCGATTCAATTCTCATTGCCAACATCCATTAAGAAGAAGAAAAAAACTCTCAGGCATTTGACCCAAGAAAAAAAGTGATCCGCATATGAGAGACGTGTGAAAAACATAATTAGGCAATTAATTTAAGACTTTTTTTTTTCTAACAGCTTAAGCTAAGATTTGCTAAAAATTAAAACTACAGTTGGCTTACGCTATTCTAGGGGGTTTTCTAAAATAATTGTGACGGAATTAAAGTATGCAACTTAATTAGACAATTAACTAATGTTGTTACTGCTGCAAGAAAATAGACATATAATGAAGCAAGAAAAAGTAGATAATTATGTGATTTCTATCTGTCCGTACAAATCTCCATGAATAGAGTTACTCGATATTTGTAATGGCGATAAATATCACTTATCTTGTGAAATTAGTTTTAAGAAAAATAGATAACTAAATTACCAGAGGTTTTGTCCATTGAAATCTGAAGTGCTCTTCCTTGGTTGAAGGACACGATGTGTTCATTTCCAAATAGAATATAATAGTTGACATCAAAAGGCAAGTCTTTGGCTCTACTGGCAAAATCCCCTATAACTAGGAAAAATGCCAAAAGACAGACAAGATTTAAAGAAGAGCACATATTTGCAGCAATAATATCGCTTTATGTCTCTTCTTGTGCAATATCAAAATCATTATGATTATTGAATTTAAAGAAGCTCACATGTTGGTTAGGCAATAGGGGAACTTGTCCTATAAACCTTACCTCACAAATTGTCCATGTATCGTGTTATATTATATTGTATTGTATTTTAATGTATTATTTGATGAGTATTACGTTTGGATAAATTATATCGTTTGCTGTTGTTTCATGATATCATGCACCTACAGTATGAAGAATAAATTTGCAAGATTATTAAGAAAAAATAGGATATAGAGTAGAATTGTTATATAAAAGAGTAGGGTAAAGAATAAAATATGATTATTTAATAATAAGGAAGGACAATATGATTAAAAAAAAAAAGGTAACGATGCCATCACACCAAATTTATCGTTTCATGAAGTGACATTTTTCGTCGTTACGTAACGAAGAAGTTAACAAAACTGGACATAACACTTGCATCATTGTTCGAAATAAGCTTCAAGCACATTATGAATGAAGAAAGGAGATTAGGCAAACTAAAGGGGAAAACAAACAAATTGTGATTGGTGCGAAAATGCGTCAAAACACTTCCCACGTTTAGGACTAAATTTATATACACGACAGTATAACGAATTTACTATAACCTATATTTTAACATGTTATACAGGTTATACCTTTTATTTTTAAGGTTGGTAATTCCACTTATTATGGATGTTTACTTCTAGTTATTCTTTAGGTGACCTAAAAAGTGAAAAAACTCTTTATAATGCCCGTCTAATAGAAGATAAATTTTCAGGGTTGGTCGAATTTACTATTTATTTATTTTTAACCGATATACATTGATCATATTCGATTATAAATATATGATACATGAATTGTACATATATTATACATTGTCGACTATTTTTAGTTTACGTGGTTGGGCAGTTATCCGTTTAGGTTAATTCTTCCCCGGTTTTAAGCAACAAAAAAATTGCAGGCAAGGCAAGTATGAGTTGGGCATGTGCCTGTCCTTCAATCTTTAATTCCCAGACGCTAGTGATATGCTAGCTAAGCTCCATATCGTCGCCCCATAATTGCCCACATCATAATTTGCTCATTCGGGAAATAACTTGAAGAGAAAATGACCACGAATTTGATAACCTTGTCATGAATTATATTATAGGATGTTTGTACGCACGTATGAATTCAAAATCTAGAGTCAATAAAGTTGGGAAAATAACCTCCACAGAAATAATATTCGTTATACGATTGTAATAAATGTGAATTACTAAATATAGTAACCAACGGTAATAATAAGAGAAACAAGGACACCGAGATTGTTACGTGAAAAATCCTTGTTGAATAAGGGAAAATCCACGGCCGAGAGGAGCAACTGATTTCACTATAGCAAGGATTTTACAATTTATAGTACTGAGTAAAAATACACCAAGACCACTACACACTCAAAAAAAATAACCCTCTTTTGACTTTTCCACCTCACTACAAATATCGCTCAAATTCTCTATATTTTTTCTCATAGAGTATTTTGTTTCTTACTATGTGAATCGCTCTCTTTCTCTCCGTTTTGGTGTATCTGACAACTGAATATGAACTTCTTTATTTATAGAGGTGAAGAACCTCTCAAAGATGTTAGTGGTGACATCGGTAATAGTAAACTTACCAAACTCGTCTTCCTTCTTTTTTGACTTTTCCTTGCCAGACAAATCATTATTTGACAAGCTTGGATTTGGACGGTGCAGAGGAAAGCTCTTTCTTTCACATGAGAATTTATGGGATGGACCCCATAAATCTTTCCCTCGAGTCCCATGCACCTGAAGGAGGTATCTTTTTTTTTCCATATAGAACTCATACTGACAAGTTCTTTGCATAGCTCGAACTTGTCTCTCGGTATTACTTTGGTCAACATATCCGTAGCATTTTCACTCGTGTGAATCTGATCATAACCTGCAAAGATTCGTTCTCCACTTGCTCATGAATCCAATGATATCTCACATTGATATGCTTTATTCTTGCATGGTACATGGAGTTCTTACTCAAGTCTATTGCACTTTGACTGTCACAATAGATGACATACTTTTTTTTTATGGAATCCAAGCTCTTGAAGAAATCGCTTGATCCATACCATCTCCTTGCCAGCTTCTGTACCAGCAATGTACTCCCTTCAGTTGTTAAAAGTGCAATGCACTTATGTAATTTAAACTGCCATGATATAGCTCCCCCTGAAAAAGTAAATAAATATCCAATAGTTGATTTTCTATTATTAGTATCACCGACAATATTAGCATATGTATAGCCTAACAAGACTGGATCTAATCTTCCAAAACACAAACATTCATCCGAGGTTCCTTTTAGACACATGAGTATCCACTTCACAACTTCCCAATGTTTTTTCCTCGGATTGTCAAGAAACCTGCTAACAACGATGATAACATGAGCAATATCAGGTCTGATATATACCATTGCATACATTAAGCTCCTGACGGCAGAGAAATGTGGAACTTTATCCATGTTATCTTTATCTTCCTTTTTTGTAGGACACATTTTTTTGCTCAACTTCATATGACCAGCAAGATGCGTGCTAACTGGTTTAACATTCATTATGTTGAAGCGTTTAAACACACGTTCAATGTACTTCGTTTATGACAGCAACAACTTTCTATTTGTCCTATCTCGGACAATCTCATTCCTAGAATTTGTCGTGCTGGACCCAAGTCTTTCATGTCAAATAACTTAGAAAAATCTTCCTTCAACTTGGCAATCAACTTCTTGTCTTGTCCGACAATTAATATGTCATCTGCATATAACAACAAGATGATAAAGTTATTGTTAAGAGAATTTCTTATAGTATACACATGGATCTGAAAAAGTCTTTGTGTATGTTTGACTTCTCGTGAATGAGTCAAACTTCTTGTACCACTGCCTTGGCACTTGTTTTAGCCCATAAAGACTCTTTTTTAACTTGCACACAATGTATTTCTTCACCTTTACTTCAAAACCTTCTGGTTGCTCCATATAGATTTCTTTTTCCAAATCTCCATGTAAAAATGCAGTTTTCACGTCCAACTGCTCCACTTCAAGATCTAGGCTAACTGTCAGGCTCAAGATTGTTCGAATAGAAATGATTTTGACAACAGGTGAGAAACTTTTATCAAAATCAATACCTTTCTTCTGTTCGAAACCTTTTACCTCCAATCGAGCTTTTTATCTGACCAGCTTGTCGTTTTCATCTTTCTTGAGCTTAAAGACCCACTTTCACTTGAGTGGTCTTTTGCCTTTTGGATGTTCAACCAGTTCATACGTGCCATTCTTCAGTAGATAATCCATCTCTTCTCGCATGGCTTCCGTCCACTGGATTTGTTCAGGATGAGACATCACTTCCTTGAAGTTCTCTGGATCCCCCCATCAGTGACGAGTATATATTCCGAAGAAGGATACCTCATAGACACTACCTTCTCTCTTTATGACCTTCTTCTTCTTCTTCTTCTTCTTTTTCTTCTTGTTGTTGTTGTTGTTGTTGTTATTGTTGTTGTTGTTGTTGTTGTTGCTCTTTTCATTATCATATATTGTAACGACCCGACCGGTCGTTTTGAGTATTACAACCCCGTTTCCCCATTTACTGCTCAAATTATACTTTACAGTTATTGTATGAATTGCCGGGGTAATTGGTTTGGGTACGGTGAGGTTTTGGAATGAATTGGAACACTTAGTTCCAATGTTTAAAGTTTAAGTTAAAATAGTGACCATATATCGACTTATGTGTAAACGATCCCGGAATGGAGTTTTGATGATTCCATTAACTCCGTATGGTGATTTTGGGCTTAAGAGCGTATCCGAAATATTATTTGGAGGTCCGTAGTGGAATTAGGCTTGAATTACCAAAAGTTAAATTTTGGGAAGTTTGACCGGGGGTTGACTTTTTGATATAGGGGTCGGAATCCGATTCTGGAAATTTGAATAGGTCCGTAATGTGAAATGTGACTTGTGTGCAAAATTTGAAGTCATTCCGGATTGATTTGATGTATTGTAGCACAAGATGTAGAATTTGAAAGTTCAAAATTCGTTGATTTTGAATTTAGGTGTAATTCGTCGTTTCGATGTTGCTAGGTATGATTTAAGGCCTCGAGTAGGTCCGTGTTATGTTATTGGACTTGTTGATATAGTTGGTTGAGGTCTCGGGGGCCTCGGGTGAGTTTCGGATGGTTAACAAATTGAGTTTTGAATTAGGAAGACTGTTGGAACTGAAGCCTTCTTGTATAATCGCACCTGTGAAACAATAGTCGCAAGTGCGGGCAGGGATGCGCTGAAGCGAGGTGCTCAGGTACAAAAGGAACTTCGCAGGTGCCGCGAGAAGGAGCGCATATGCGGGCAGAGGGCTGTGAGGCATTGGTCGCAGGTGCGAGGGAAAATTCCGCACTTGCGTGAGCGCAAATGCGGGAAGATACACGCAGAAGCGGAAATTGGGCAAGCAAGTGAAGTCCGCAAATGCGACATTTTGCTTGCACAAGCGGAGGGGAAGGTGTGCAAATCTTTTCCGCAGGTGCGGATCGACTAGACAAAATCCTTTAAGTTCGAGGGTTCTACATTTTCACTCATTTTTGGATTTTGAAGCACGGTTTGGGCGATTTTGGAGAGGATTTTTTCCACACAACTTGGGGTAAGTGTTCTTGACTCCCTTGTGATTATATTTCATGAATTAATCTTCATTTTTGGTGTAAGATTATTGAATCTTCAAGAGAAATAGAAGGATATTTCTATAATGGCACAAAAAGAATTTTTCAAGTTTGAATACCGATTTGGAGTCGGATTTGAGTGAAATTAGGATGGTTGAACTTGTAATTGGATGGGTTGTCATATTTTATAAGTTTTGTCGGATTCCGAGATATGGGCCCTACAGGTGATTTTTGGGGCGTAATTTCAGATTTTGTGGAAAATATTAGTATTTTGATATGGTATAAATTCCTACAATTTTCGTGGGCTGAATCAAATCAATTGTGACTAGATTTGAGCCGTTTGGAAGTGGATACGCGCACAATGGGATTTCTGGAGCATTGTTTAGCTTGCTCGGCATTGGATTTGGCTTGTTCGAGGTAAGTAACTCTTCTAATCTTGGAGTTGAGGGTATGAACCCTGAATCTATGTATTATGTGAATTGTTGGGAGGTGACGCACATACTAGGTGACAGGCGTGTGGGCGTACACTAAAGAAATGGTGACATAATTGTTTCTGTGAAATTTTGTAGTTAAATAATCTTGGCATTCTCCATGCGGTTTTATGTGTTAAAGAAATTGACCTGAAAAACATATTAAAAAAATTATGTTGAGGTTATGTGCCAGTATTTTGGGACCCACAGAGGTCATATTATTGTGAATTATTTGTTTTAAATTCAAAATTCATACTTGGTCATATTCATTTCATTACCTATCATATCTCAGTCTCTGTTGTTATTCATTGATACATCATATCATTATTTTTGGGCTATTCTCATGACATTGTGAGCCCATGAGAGAGAGACTGGAGAGATTGATAACTGAGGGCGGCCGAGGGCCTGATTGCGAGGATATATTTTGGATCGGGCTGCACGCCGCAGTAGGCCATATTGGCTTTATATATATTATTACTATTATATGGATCGGGGCTGCCCGCATGCAGCAGGCCTTATTGGCTTATTATGGCACGTGAGTTGTCCGTGCGAATTCTGATATGATATTATAGCACGTGAGTTGTCCATGCAGATTATAGCGCTTGGATGTAGGAGCCCCTCCGGAGTCTGTACACACCCCTAGTGAGCGCATGTACCTACTGAGTGCGAGTGCCGAGTGCCGAGTGCTGAGTGACTAGGAGGCATGAGAGATGGTGAGGTATGCCCGAGTGATTGTGAGGTATTCGCGAGGGGCTGTATACGAGTGATTGTGAGGTCTGCCCGAGGAGCTGTATATGAGTGATTGTGAGGTCTGCTCGAGGGGATGTTTATGATTTTATCATTGAGTTGCATCGTTTTGGCATACACACATGACATACAGGAATAGAGATGTATTTTTTCTCATGCTGTACAACATCACATAATTCATGATTTCTCACACATTTTGACAGATGGGCATAGTGATGCATTTGTTTTTGCATGAGTTATCTGGAAGGAAAATGAAACATCTCATTTATTATTAAAAGGATTTTTGGGGAAAATTATTGTTTTCAAACTTATTCATATTTTCGGCAACTTCTGTAAACGATTTTGGTTTTCACTGATGTACTTAAAAGGAAGAACTATTTTTGAAATTATGATTTAGCTGAGCATTTTATCTCTGAGTTATTTCTGGTATTAAATTTTTTATGTTGTTATGGATTGTTGTGGACTATCGGTTTTGGACCTGACCTTGGTAGAAGCTCGTCACTACTTTCAACATAAGGCTAGGCTTGTTATTTACTCAGCACATGGGGTCGTTTGTACTGATACTACACTTCTGCATATTGCGTGCAGATGTTGGCTGTTGTTATTGCTGTGCTCGATGGTTGCCGGAATTGAAGATGTACCTGCGTTCCTGTTGTAGCTGCCTCTTGTTCATGGTAGCCTAGATTTAAGCTCTGTTATGTAATATTTAAACACACTATGTATTTATTTCATTTTCTCTTTGTAAACTCTATTCTTAGAAGCTCATGATTTGTACTACTCGTTCTTGGGGAAATGTATTGGTTTAGATATTTCTTTTAATTAATTTCACTGGAATTAGATAGTTGGTAATTGGCTTACCTAATGGGTTGGGTTAGGTGTCATCACGACTAGTTGGATTTTTAGGTCGTGACAAATTGGTATTAGAGCTCTAGATTCATAGGTTCTACAAGTCATGAGCAAGTGTCTAGTAGAGTCTTGCGGATTGGTATGATGACGTCCATACTTATCTTCGAGAGGCTACAGGGAATTTAGGATATGTACTTCCCATCTTTCTTTCCTTATCGTGCCTGATTGATTCAGCTTGAGACATAACTCTTTGAATTCCTTCCACGTATTCGTATGCACACATGAGCGCTCGGTATCAGCTGTGCATTGCTGTCTTGTGATTCCATGAACGAAGTTCGAGATGAGTATTCTATGTTTTGGTGATGGGCTAGTCTGGAGTACTTAGGGCTAGGTTTAGACCGCAGCTTAAGCTCGGTAGCTTCAGTTGTAACTTGTACATTTGGACTCATATGTCCGGTAATGTCCCTACAGTGGAATTTATGGCTTGATGAGCGGTGGAATGGCGTTATGATGGGTATGATGTGACCGCGGGATGTGTTAAGACAATTTGAACATAATGAGAAGTGTTTCCTTGAAATGTAAAGCGAAGGCCATTGGGTGCTTGATTTTTGATTTGATGTGACGTACAGTCTCGAGTATAAATGTTTTGAAGGATCTTTTACATTGTTAAATTTTGGGGAAAATTAAATTCTCATGTCTTGTTAATAAGTTTGGACTTGAAAAGATTAAGTGATTGCGTAGTAATTGTGACTGCGAAAAGCGTATAACAAGATACCAATTTGAGGCTAAGCATATGGGTTATCCCCTGCGGAGTAATCTACGTAGGTATGTTCCTTATATGTGAGTGGAGAGTTTCTTTTCCGCCAACATGGCGTATGTGTGGAGATTTGAATTTTAATATGGCTGAGAAAGTTGACTTGAGTGTCAAGAAAATGATTGAGAGCTTAGCGGATGATTTGGGGTATTTTTATAGTTGGCATTGCATGTGTTTGAGAAGAAGTTTCATTGAACTGACTGTGGCATTATGACAGTAATAGAGTATTGGTATTGTGAGTTATGGAATGTTTTAATCTATAGTTTTGAGCCAAGTGAGGGAGCCTGCTATTGATAATTCATTTTCATGGTTATATGTAAAGGTTTAGTGTTGGGCTGAGGCATACTGGTGGGTTAGTTATGACTTGAAGAAGTTGAGATCGAGGATGACTCGAATAAGGAAATTCCTGGTTACGGTCTATATTGCACGTATGAGTATATGCAAATCGTGGGATGAGTGAGTTGTTATTGGTGAATGATGTAGTGCGCACGGAGTATGAATTTGATAGGTGGTGTTAAAGTAGAGTTACTTCTTTGAGTGTTGTTGTGCTAATGGAGCACGTGTCTTTTGGCCCATTTGGGCAGTGCAATTTAGATTTGAGCAAAGTGGGTGACTTCCGAGAAAAATTCTAGTGAGTTTGAGAATTTTATATAGCAATTGAGAATTTCTCTGGACTTGTGTATGGATAAAATCTTAGATTTGCATTTGATGGTTCCTAGACTTACAAAAATTCTGTATGACTATGGATTCTACATTTTAGTATAAGGAAGGTAAGAAGAACAATTTTAAATTCATATAAGGTATTTTCAGAGTGAGTGTTATGGTTGTGGTGTTTCTGGAGCTGCTTAAGAAGAATACACTTGCTTAAGGGCCGTAGGGCATTGTGGTTCTATGCTATGGTTTGTGGGGTGAGTTTTGGTTAAAGATCGTGGTGTTTTAGCAAGGAAACGTATTAATCTAAAGACAAATTCGGAAGGAACTAGGAGAAAATAGGACAACTGATTAGTAGACTGGACCAGTATGGTAATGGAAGGATCGGTCCTTTGGGTAATTATGATGTGGTAAGACTTTACAGATGTTTTGGTGGCAATATTCTTGGGCTTGGTGACCTGCGTGGCTTGGTTGAGTTAGAGAGATTAGGTCCTAATGGCTTGGTTGTGCAAATGGATTCCAAAGTATTCTTGATGGTTTCTACCAGTGTGGAGAACGTGTTGTGTATTGTGATTTCCTCCTGGAAAGAAGCAAGAGAAAGGTTTCTAACTAAAAGTGTATGTAAATTATTGGTGGCTCAAAGTTGATAATAAGATTCTTGTGCTTTTCACATGATGGCAAGATAGATGTTATGTGTTGTGCGGAAGTTAGATTTACATGTACGAGGTGGCAGTATAGTCTTGAAGAGAAGATAACGAATGTTGGATAACATGGACGGTTCCAATATAACTAGATGAATACTATTACTACTTGGTGTTGTATGAGGAGGGGGCGGGACTTCAGAAGGCACATTGTATTTTGACTTACGGATGTATAAATTAGTATTGCGGTACTCACATGGTTGATAGACTGCTGATATTCAAATTTTGCCAAGTGGCACGGAAGAACTTTTAAAGTATTTCTCATGGGATGATCGTGTATGAGAGAGGTGTTAGGCATTCGGGTAGTGGTGATGGAATTAAGTATTGTGATTCGCGTGTTCTATGGATTTGGAGATTGGGAGTTCTCAGGTGCAGATTGTTTCATGGTTGTGTACTATGAAGTTGTGGGCGGAGCTAGCCAGATGATAGAATGTGTTATGATTCAGTCATTATGGATTTTCGGAGGGATTTTTATCTATTTGTGGGTAACCCGAGTTGATTTGGGGGTCCCTAGGTAGGCCCAATTAAGATGTGTATTCTACACTAAGCCGGAATGGTTGGCTCCATACTGCTATTGTTGATGGATGTGTCATTCGGTTGATGTTAAACTAATTCATGTTCTGAAATGATCTGTGAGTTACTCGTTTATGCTACGAGGAGTTGTGATTCATTGGTTATGTGCACATATGGTGCGGTTCTATTTGAGCTTTATAGTGGAATTTCAGCGTGAGGAGTATTTGGGTATTGTATGATTGATTGCGTAATGGTTATGTTCTTTCAGGTTTTATGTATCATTTTTGTCATTTGCCTCTCCGTCGTTATTGATTTTGAGCGGGGTGGCTCAAAGTATATATTATGGACCAGCGTTTGGATGGGGTCACGCATTGCAGCAGAGTTATGTTAAGGTATGAACCTTGTGTTAGGATCGGGTGATGGTTCTACGGTGTATGATGAATTTTCAGCATTTCGTTGTGGCGGTACTTGTTAATCTGGTGGGGCAGTTCTCTCATTTGAGTCATTTTCCATGACTGAGTACATTTGAATTATTGCGTATTGGTGAACGGATGGCACGGGTTGTGGCTCTGAGTTATATTGGTGCATCATGTCTGTCGAATAGTTGTGTTTAGTAATATAATGTCATTGGACCTATAATGGGTACTATCAAGTTTGATTACGGTATGTTCAGAAGGATAATATTGAAAGTCGGCTCATAAAGCGATTATGGTTCTAGTTGGGCGAGAGAGCTCTGTGACTTGTTGATCTAGTAAGTGGTCATGAAATTTCGCGTATTTCTTTATTATCAACAGTGTACGAAAGTTTTGGGATGAGGTTTGGTTCGATATGGGTTTAATACTAGTAATTGGTTGGTTTTGGAGTAGTCACTGTGGTCAGGAATGGTGCTACGAGCATGCGAGTTGTGTAATATGTTAGGTGATTATGTCCGTGGTTATGGTTATGGTTATAGGTGGATATAGCTTGTTCATACTTATACAGTGTGTAGATGTAATATTCTTGTCTTGAAAGAAATTCTAAAGGTTGGAAATTAAACTCCAAGGTTTATGGGCTAAAGTTAAATTAATAATTTCAGTGGTATTGTGTTGTCAAGCCTATATGGAATAGGGTGACGGGGGTTCACCCCCGGGTACATGCGTGGTAAGATGGAATAGTGATTTGATAGTTTGGAAACAACTCTTGGCACGTTCGAGGACGAATATATGTTTAAGTGGGGGAGAATGTAATGACCCGACCGGTCGTTTTGAGTATTACAACTCCGTTTCCCTATTTACTACTCAAATTGTACTTTACAGTTGTTATGTAAATTGCCGGGGTAATTGGTTTGGGTCTGGTGAGGGTTTGGAATGAATTGGAACACTTAGTTCCAAGGTTTAAAGCTTAAGTTAAAATAGTGACCATATGTCGACTTATGTGTAAACGACCCCGAAATGGAGTTTTAATGATTCCAATAGCTTTGTATGGTGATTTTGGGCTTAGGAGCGTATCCGAAAAATTATTTGGAGGTCTGTAGTGGAATTAGGCTTGAATTGCCGAAAGTTGAATTTTGGGAAGTTGGACCGGGGGGTTGACTTTTTGATATAGGGGTCGGAATCTAATTCTGGAAATTTGAATAGGTCCGTAATGTGAAATGTGACTTGTGTGCAAAATTTGAAGTCATTCCGGATTGATTTGATATGTTGCAGCACAAGATGTAGAATTTGAAAGTTCAATGTTCGTTGAATTTGAATTTAGGTGTAATTCGTCGTTTCGATGTTGCTAGGTGTGATTTGAGGCCTCAAATAGGTCTGTGTTATGTTATGGGACTTGTTGATATAGTTGGTTGAGGTCCCGGGGGACTTGGGTGAGTTTCGGATGGTTAACGGATTGAGTTTTGAATTAGGAAGAATGCTGGAACTAAAGCCTTCTGATGTAATCGCACCTGCAGAACAGTAGTCATAGGTGCGGAAGGAACTTCGCAGGTGTGGAATCTCACCTGCGCGAGAAGGAGCGCATATACGGATAGAGGGCTGTGAGGCATTGGTCGCAGGTGCGAGGGAAAATTTCGCACCTGCGTGAGCGCAAATGCGGAAAGATGCGCGTAGAAGCGAAAATTGGGCAGGCGAGTGAAGTCCGGAAATGCGACGTTTTGCTCGCACAAGCGGAGGCACAGGTGCGGAACGACTGGACAAGATCCTTTAAGTTCGAGGGTTCGACAATTTCACCCATTTTCGGATTTTGGAGCATGGTTTGGGCGATTTTGGAGAGGAATATTTTCACACAACTTGGGGTAAGTGTTCTTGACTCCCTTGTGGTTATGTTTCATGAATTAATCTTCATTTTTGGTGTAATATCATTAAATCTTCAAGAGAAATAGAAGGAAATTTCTATAATGTCATAAAACGAAATTTTCAAGTTTGAATACCTATTTGGAGTCAAATTTGACTGAAATTAGTATGGTTGAACTTGTAATTGGATGGGTTATCATATTTTGTGAGTTTTGTCGGATTTCGAGATATGGGCTCCACGGGTAAGGGTGACAAGTGGGCCGGTCCCGGGCCTAAACAGGCCAAGTGGGCCGGGCTAAACGGTCCCGGTTCGGTCCCAAATTAAACGGGCTAAACGGTCCCATGCTAAGTGGTCTTTTTGTAGGGACCGGGACCGTTTGGTCCCGAGCTAAATGGCCCCGGCCCGCAGGCTAAATGGGTTAAGTGGGCCCAACGGATGCTTTTTTTAGAAGAAAATTAAATAGATATTAGAGACAAAAGAATGTTAAAAAAATATCTAAGTCAATGCTTTATAAATTTTATTATAGAATTGTGACCTAAATTTTATTTAACATCCTAAATTTTAATATTTAATATTTAATATCGAATATATATAATATATATATACACTATACTATACTATATATACATCTTATATCGAATATAACTTATATATATATATATATATATATATATATATATATATATATATATATATATACTATACTATATATACATCTTATATATATATATCAGGGATATTCCATCTCGTGTGTATATATATATATATATATATATATATATATATATCTTATATATTGGGTATTTAGTATATATACTATACTATACTATATATACATCTTATATCGAATATAACTTATATATATACTATACTATACTATACGTACATCTTATATAGCTTATATACTATACACTTGGTGTGTGTGTGTATATATATATAGCTCAATATTATATATTTAGTCCTTTCATTTAGTCCTTTGGTCCTTTCATGTTACTACTAAAAAGTATATATATCGATATAAGATTTATATATAGTATGATCCACAAGGACAACTCACGTGCCAATATATAATCCGCCTGGCATGGTCACATGCCTCTAGTCCAGCATATCATATAGGAGCAATTAAATATGTACACAATGTATATGATAAATGAATTAAGATTATCATGCTCCTCGACTGGTATAAATAACACGCCATAGAGTAAGCAGGTGCAAAGTGTGCTATCACTGCTCAAATCGGCAAATAACACAGAAATAGTAACTACCCAATTTATTCAGGGAATTAGCCTCTTTGTAACCTCAAGTGTAGCCCAGATAGTTCTTGACAAAGGTACGAATATGAGAAATGTTATAACTTTATGCTTAACAATCAACTCTAGGATATATTTGCCTAAGCATTCTTTCGAGTATGAATACTTTCCCCGATGCCCGCACATGGCTCAAACCTCACATATGTATGCACTCGTAGCGCGAAAATATCACGAATAATTAACGCAATTAGGGCCTCCATTGATTTTAAATAAAATACTCACCTCAAACAGGCCGCAACCCTGAAACAATTTGCTTCTGAGAACTCCTAGTTCCCTAAATTCATAGAACACATGAACCATCCTAACTAATCACAACTCCAACACTCGAATGACTATCACATCATTCATGCACGATCATCCCACTAGGAATATTTTCATAATTCTTCCATGCCACATAGCAATAATTTGAATATCAACGGTCTATCAACTAGGTGAGTACTGCAATGCCGATGAACATCCGTAAGTCAAAACACTATGCCCGTTCTGAAATGCACACCCTTCTCAGGGATTACCAAGTAGTTACAACATTCATCTAAATATCTGAAACTGACCATTCTTTCCAAACTTCATGACCTTCCCTTAAAGATCGAACTGCCACCTTGTACATATAAATCTTAATCCCACACAACATACCACAGCTATCATGCCATCATATAACAAGCACAAGAATCTTATTATGAAATCTGAATCACCAACAAATTACATACCCGGTTAGTTAGAAACCTTTCTCTTACTTCCTTCCAAGAGGAAATCACAATACACAACACGTTCTCCAAACCGGTAAAAACTATTCGTCTCAAACCATGGTAGAAACCATCAAGAACACTTTGAAATCCATTTACACATAATCAATCTATCAGAACTGAATTCCTCTAACTCGACCAAGCCACACAGGTTGCCAAATCAGAGAGTATTGCCACAAAACACCAGTAAAGCCCCACCTCATCATAAGAACCAAAAGAACCGAGCATGCCATAACCATACTGATCCAACATGTTACCCATTTGTCCTATTTTCTCCGAGTTTCTTCTGAATTACTCTCAAGTTGACATTTCTCCTTGTCAGAACACTATTATCCTTACCCAAAGCTCACTACAAGACATCCTAACATAAAACTATACCGCCCTAAGGCCCACGAGCCATTGTATTCTTCTTAAGCACACCCATAAAAACCACAACTGAAACGCTCACTCTGAAAATACCTTATGTGAATTTTAAATTGTTCTATTTCCTTTCTTATATTGGAATGTAGAATCCATAGTCATACAGAATTACCGCAAGTCCTAGCACCATCAAATGTAAATCCCAGATTCTATCCATACACAAATCCAAAAAAATTCTCGATTGCTATATATAAATCTCGAACTCATTAGAACCTTCTAGAGAGTCATCCACTCTGCTCTAATCTAAATTGCACTGCCCAAACGGGCCGAAAGACATGTGCTCCCTTAGCTTAACAACACTCAAAGAGGTAACCTTGCCTTAACATCACCAATCAATTCATAGTCAGTGCGTACTACACCCAATAATAATAACTCGATCATCCCATGATTTTCATATACTCATAAAGTGCAATATAACCCATATCCAGGAATTTCTTTACTCGAATCATCCTCGATCTCAATCTCTACAAGTCATAACCAATTCACATGTATTCCACAAACCGAAACCAGTATAACACATAACCATGAAATAAAATCGTCAATAGCAGGCTCCCTCACTTGGCTCAAAGCCATAGAACAAAACATTCCATAACTCACAATATCCATACTCTATTACTTCCATAATAATGCAGTCAGTTCAACGAAAATTCTTCACAAGCTCAAGTAACACAAACCATAAAATACCTCAATTCATCTGTTAAGCTCGCCTTCATTCTCGTGACAGTCAAGTCAACTTTCTCAACCAGATTCAAATTCAAATCTCAACATATACATTCCGCTGGTAGAAAAGAAATTCTCCACTCAACATTATAAGGAACACATATACGTAGATTACTCCGCAGGAAATAACCCACCTGCTTAGCGTCAAATTGGCATCTTGTTATACCCTTTCGCAGCCACAATTACTACGCAATCACTTAATCTTTCTAAGTCTGAACTCATCAACACGACATGAAAAATCTACTTCGCTCCACAATTACACTACATGACAGATCCTTCAACACACTCATAACTCGAGACCGTACGCCACATCAAAACGGAAATCAAGCACCCAATGCCCCTTTTTACATCTTAAGCAAAGTGTTCTCGGCACCATCAAACCATCTTAACATATTCCGCAGTCACATCATGCTCATCATATAGCTATTCAGCCGCTTATCGAGCCACAAATTCCACTCATAGGGACACTTCCGGAAATATGAGTCCAAATATACAAGTTTACACAACTAAAACTACCAAGCCTAAGCTGCGGTCGAACCCTGTCCTCAAATCCTCCAGACTGGCCCATCACCAAAACACAAAATACATATCACGAATCTTGTTCATGTAATCACAATCCGGTGATGCACAACTGAAACTGCCGCAATGCGATGTAGAACCATGTAGCCAAAAACCAACAATTGAAAATGGCCTAAAAATGGTCCGAAATCAATCCGAAACACTCCCGAGCCTCTGGGACCCCATTCGAATGTACCAGCAAGTACCATAACATAACACAGACTTAATAAAGGCCTCAAATCATGCATTACAACATCAAAATCACGAATCGCACCTAATGAACTTTTGAACTTTCAATTTCCAAAATGGTGCCGAACCATATCAAATCAACTCGGAATGACCTCAAATTTGGCACATAAGTCCCAAATTACATAACGATGATATTCTAATTCTCGGAACCACAATCCGAACCCGATATCATCAAGGTCAACTCTCGGTCAAACTTATAAATATTCTAAACCTTCAGATTGCCAACTTTCGCCAAATAATGTTGAAACCTTCTAGAAACATCCAAATGCAATTCCGGGCATACGACCAAGTCCAAAATCATGATCCGAGATCAAATACTTAAAAGTCAATCTTGGTCAACTCCTCCCACTTACAGCTTGCTAGTTGAGAATCATTCTTCCGAATCAATCCCGAATCACCTGAACCAAAACTGATGATTCACATAAGTTATAATACATAATATGAAGCTACTCAAGACTTCAACCAGCTGAACAAAATAAAAATGCTCAAAACGACCGGCTGGGCCGTTATATTCTCCTCTTCTTAAACATACGTTCGTCCTCAAATGTGCTCGTTCCATAGCCGTTAAATTACTGTGTAACCTTACCATGCACATACCGGGGGTGATCCCACGTCACCCTAATCCATATAAGTCTGTCAAGTCAACATAACCGAAGATGTTTCCTTCAACCTTAGGCCATAAACTTTGGAACCCAAATTTCCAACATCTAGAATTCCTTACAAGACCCGAATCTCGCATCTACACACTGTATAAGTCTAAATAAGTTGTATCAAGCCATAACCATAACCAAGATGTAATCACATGATATACCATATAACTCACATACTCGTAGCAATAATTCCCGATCACAGTAGCTGCTAAAAAATAAACCCGGTACCGGTAGCAAACCTCATATCAATTAAAATCCCATTCTAAACCTTTGTACACTGCCAATGATGAAAGAAACACACAGAGACTCATAATCACCCATCAAATCAACAAGTCATGGAGCTCTCTCACCAAAGAAGAACCATAGCTAAATTCTAAGCTGACTAGTGACATCACCACATCTCCAAACATACCTTAATCAATCCCGATAGTGCTCATTCCAGGTTTAATAACCTCATCTCACTCAGTACAAGCTGCTCGACTGACATGCCATTCCAATAACACCTAGAGACACATACCATGCAATTTGTGAACCAATAAGCAACAACTCAAATGCACCCAAACATGGAAAATAACTCAAATGAGAGAACCACCCCGCAAGCTCAACAAGTACCACCACAAACGCAATGCTATGAACCCATCACCCATAGTAGAACCAATACACACGAATTTATTGCAAAGGATCATATCCCAACATAACCCCGCTGCAATGTGTGACCAATCCAAACACCGATCCATATGAAATACCTCAAGCCACAAAGCTCAAAATCAACAACCATACGCAAATCGACATCAAGTACACGAAGTGCATGATCATAACCATGGAGAAGCGAATAACACAATATACTACAACTCAGAAAGACCATAACCAAGGCGCAATCAACCATTCAACACCTCAATAACCATCTCGCTCGAATTTCGCCGCAAGGTCCAAACAGAAATGCATCTAGTGTGCAAATAATCAACAGATCACAACCCATCATAGCATAGAAGAGTAACACATAGAACATATCGGAATTCAAACAAGCTCAACTCCAATTGAATGAAACACCCCTCAACAATAACAGTGCTAAGTCAACAAATCCGATCCGGTGTAGAATACACATCATCATTGGGCCTACCAATGGCCCCCCAAATCCACTCCGGTCACCACAATTAGATAAATAACCCCACAAAAGTCCACAATAACCTAACCATAACACATACTATTAGGTGTCTAACTTTGGGTATACCTTCACATACCACAATCAAGGAACAATCTCCCTCTAAGAACTCCCCATCTCCAAATCCCTAGAATACCAGAATCATCATATTCGATCCCAAATCGTCCACTCAAGTGACTGACACATCCTTCATACATAATCATTCCACAAGAACTACTTCCATAGTTTTTTTGTGCCGCGAAGCAAACTCTGAACACTAGCAGTCGATCAACCAGACGAGTACCGCAATACCAATGAAGCATCCGTAAGTCAAAACACAGTGCGCCTTCTGAAATGTGCACCCTTCTCAGGTAATACCAAGTAGTACTAGCATTCATCTAAACATTTGGAACCGTCCATGTTGTCTAAGAATTCATGACCTTCCCTTCAAAACTGAACTGCGACCTTGTGCATGAAATCTCAATCCCACACGACGCACCGCATCTATCATGCCATCATATGAAAATACGAGAACCATATTATCAACCATGAGTCACAAGCAGATTACATACTCAATTAGCTAGAAATCTTTCACCTGATCCTATCCATGAGAAAATCACAATGCACAACAAAATCCTCATGCCTGTAGAAAATATCCACCGCAAGCCATGGTAGAAATTATCGAGAACTCTACGAAACCCGTTTGCACATAACCAAGCCATCATAACTGAATCCATCTAACTCAACCAAGTCACGCAGGTTGCCAAACTCAAGAGTATTGCCATAAAACACATGTAGAGACTCACCACATCATAATAACCTAAAGAACTGATTATACCCATTACCATGTTGATCCGATCTACTATCAAGCTGTCCTATTTCTCCGAGCTCCTTCTGAGTTACCTTCAAGTTAACACTTCTCCTTGCCCGCACACTGTGACCTTTAACCCAACGCTCGCCACGAGAGATTCTAGCATAAAACCACACCACCCTAAGGCTCATACGCCGTTGTATTCCCTCTTAAGTACCCCAAAAGTACCACAATCGAGACACCCACTCTGAAGAGACCTTATGTGAATTTAAAGTTATTTCTTTTACCTTTCTGATACTGAAATATAGAATCCATAAAGATATAGAAATACCGCGAGTATCGATACCATCCAATTCAAATCTCATATTCTTGCCATATACAAATTCGAAAAATTCTCAATTGCCACATATAAATCTCGAATCCATTAGAACCTTCTCGAGAGTCATCCACTGTGCTCAAATCTCAATTGTACCGCCCAAACGGGCCGAACGACCTATGCTTCATTAGCACAACAACACCTAAAGAAGTAACTTCACCTTAATGCAACCGAGTAAATTCCTACTCCATGAGAACTACATCCGTCACGAATAACAAGTCAAATCATTTCATCATTTCCATATACCCATAAAGTGTAATATAACTCGTATCCATAAATTTCCTTACTTAAGTCATCCTCGATCTTAACCCCTGCAAGCCATAACTGATTCACAAGTATGCGTTAAATCGAACCAGTACAACACATAATCATGCAATCAAATCGTCAATTGTAGACTCCCCACTTGGCTCAAAGCCATAGAACAAAACATCTGATAACTCATAATACCTATACTCTGTTAGTGCCAAAATCAACTGAAATTCAACTAAATCCTTCATAAGCTCATGCAACACAAAGCATAAAATACCTTAAATCATCTGCTAAGCTCGCATTCACCCTTGACAGTCAAGTTAACTTTCTCAACCGATCCAAACTCAATTGCAACACATTTAACCCACTGGTAGAAAGAAACTCTCCACACAACATCATAAGGATCACACATCCGTAGACCGTCCCGCAGGAGATACCCACCTGCTTAGCCTCAAATTGGTATCTCTCTATGCCCTTTTACAACCACAACTACTATGCAATCACTTAATATTCTTGTTCTGAACTCGTCATCATAACATGAGGATCTACTTCATTCCACAAATGATCGACATAAAAGAACTCTCAACACGCACATAGCTCAAGACTGTACAATGCATCCAAAAAAAATCAAGCACCCATAGTCCTTTTTCACATCCTAAGAAAAATCTTCTCATCATATCAAAGCCATCTAATCACATACCGTAGTCACATCATACTCATGACATAGCCATCCAACCACTCACCGAGCCATTAATCATATTCCTAGGGACACGACCGGACATATAAGTCCAAAAGCATATGCTCACAAAAAATAGAATCACCGAGCCCAACCTGTGGTCTAAACTTGGCCTCAAGTCCTCCAGACTGGCCCGTCATCAAAACACAGAAACAACATCTCGCACTTCATCCATGGAATCATAAGCCGTCGACGCATAGCTGATACCGAGTGGTCACATAACATATAAGTGAGTGGAAAGAATTCATCATTTATTACTCATTAATCTCATTTTGAATATTTTGACTGTTAGTTGGCTTATCTAGAGGGTTGAGTTAGGTTCCATCACGACTAGTGGATTTTGGGCCGTGACAAGTTGGTATTAGAGCTCTAGGTTAATAGGTTCTACGAGTCATGAGCAAGTGTCTAGTAGAGTCTTGCGGATCGGTATGATGACGTCCATACCTATATTCGATAGGCTACAGGGCATCTAGGATAAACTTTCCATCTTTCTTTCCTCATCGTGCAACATTGATTCAACTCAAGGACTGGTATTACAAGTCACGAGCCACTAAAACTTTAGATTTACAAAGTTGGTATGAAATAATACTTACAACATCTGTTTGAAATATATATAATATATTACAAATCTATAATTACCAAGGACAAGTGGTAGCTATGTTCCAAAATCAGGCACGCCTCTAATGCCAGCTCCCGCCATACGCAGCAACATCGACTCCAAGATCTGCACACAAGGTACAGAAGTGTAGTATAAGTACAACCGACCCCATGTATTCAATAAGTATCTAAACTAACCTCGGCGAGGTAATATGAAAGAGAACTATAAATGATACTCGCTAATCACCTGTGCAGTGCATAAATTTGTGATGACCCAAAATATCATCTTTAAATTTAATAATTAATTCTGTGTTCTAAGACCTCGAAAAATACTATTTATCATTCCTCGACTTGCATGCGGAGTTCGTAAAATTTTTCGAAAACGTTTTATGTGAAAAATGGATTAAAATGTGAATTAGAGCTTTAAAACTCAATTGAGTTGACTTTGGTCAACCTTTTGAGCAAACGGACTCATATCATGTTTTGACAGTTCCGGTACGTCCGTATCGTGATTTGGGACTTGAGCATATGCCCGGAATCAAATTCCGAGGTCCCTAGCCTGAGATATGGAATTTTGATAAAAAATTAAAAGTTTAAGTTCAAATAGTGACCGGATGTTGAATTATGTACAAACGACCGAAATATAATTTTGATGATTCCAAAAATTACGTATGGTAATTTTGGACTTAGGATCATGATCGAAATTTTATTTGGACGCCCGTAGTGAAATTAGGCTTGAAATGGCTAAATTAGGAATTTAAAGTTTGGAAGTTTGATCGGGGAGTTGACTTTTTGTTATCGGGGTCGGAATGCAGTTCCAAAAATTTTCATAGCTCCGTTATGTCATTTATGACTTGTGTGCAAAATTTGAGGTCAATTGGACTTGTTTTGATAGGTTTCGACATCGAATGTAGAAGTTGGAAATTCTAAGTTTCATTAAGCTTGAATTGGAGCATGATTCGTGATTTTAGCATCGTTTTATGTGACTTGAGGTTTCAAATAAGTTCGTATGATGTTTTAGGACTTGTTGGTATATTTGGTTGAGGTCCGTGGGCCTCGGGTGAGTTTCGGATGGTTAACGGATCAAAAAGTTTGAACTTAAAAAGCTGCTACAATTTTTTCTCCTCTGCTGGATATTCTAGACTGTGATCGAGCCCAAGATCGAGCCCAGGGTCGACGGCCAGGGTCGAAGCCAGAGACAAAGTTCGGGATCGATGCCATGATCGATATAAGATTTATATATAGTATGATCCGCAAGGACAACTCACGTGCCAATAATATAATCCGCCTGGCATGGTCACAGGCCTCTAGTCCAGCATATCATATAGGAGCAATTAAATATGTACACAATGTATATGATAAATGAATTAAGATTATCATGCTCCTCGACTGGTATAAATAACACGCCATAGAGTAAGCAGGTGCAAAGTGTGCTATCACTGCTCAAATCAGCAAGTTAACGCAGAAATAGTAACTACCCAATTTATTCAGGGAATTAGCCTCTTTGTAACCTCAAGTGTAGCCCAGATAGTTCTTGACAAAGGTACGAATATGAGAAATGTTATAACTTTATGCTTAACAATCAACTCTAGGATATATTTGCCTAAGCATTCTTTCGAGTATGAATACTTTCCCCGATGCCCGCACATGGCTCAAACCTCACATATGTATGCACTCGTAGCGCGAAAATATCACGAATAATTAACGCAATTAGGGCCTCCATTGATTTTAAATAAAATACTCACCTCAAACAGGCCGCAACCCTGAAACAATTTGCTTCTGAGAACTCCTAGTTCCCTAAATTCATAGAACACATGAACCATCCTAACTAATCACAACTCCAACACTCGAATGACTATCACATCATTCATGCACGATCATCCCACTAGGAATATTTTCATAATTCTTCCATGCCACATAGCAATAATTTGAATATCAACGGTCTATCAACTAGGTGAGTACTGCAATGCCGATGAACATCCGTAAGTCAAAACACTATGCCCGTTCTGAAATGCACACCCTTCTCAGGGATTACCAAGTAGTTACAACATTCATCTAAATATCTGAAACTGACCATTCTTTCCAAACTTCATGACCTTCCCTTAAAGATCGAACTGCCACCTTGTACATATAAATCTTAATCCCACACAACATACCACAGCTATCATGCCATCATATAACAAGCACAAGAATCTCATTATGAACTCTGAATCACCAACAAATTACATACCCGGTTAGTTAGAAACCTTTCTCTTACTTCCTTCCAAGAGGAAATCACAATACACAACACGTTCTCCAAACCGGTAAAAACTATTCGGCTCAAACCATGGTAAAAACCATCAAGAACACTTTGAAATCCATTTTCACATAATCAATCTATCAGAACTGAATTCCTCTAACTCGACCAAGCCACACAGGTTGCCAAATCAGAGAGTATTGCCACAAAACACCAGTAAAGCCCCACCTCATCATAAGAACCAAAAGAACCGAGCATGCCATAACCATACTGATCCAACATGTTACCCATTTGTCTTATTTTCTCCGAGTTTCTTCTGAATTACTCTCAAGTTGACATTTCTCCTTGTTAGAACACTATTATCCTTACCCAAAGCTCACTACAAGACATCCTAACATAAAACTATACCGCCCTAAGGCCCACGAGCCATTGTATTCTTCTTAAGCACACCCATAAAAACCACAACTGAAACGCTCACTCTGAAAATACCTTATGTGAATTTTAAATTGTTCTTTTACCTTTCTTATACTGGAATGTAGAATCCATAGTCATACAGAATTACCGCAAGTCCCAGCAGCATCAAATGTAAATCCCAGATTCTATCCATACACAAATCCGAAAAAATTCTCGATTGCTATATATAAATCTCGAACTCATTAGAACCTTCTAGAGAGTCATCCACTCTGCTCTAATCTAAATTGCACTGCCCAAACGGGCCGAAAGACATGTGCTCCCTTAGCTTAACAACACTCAAAGAGGTAACCTTGCCTTAACATCACCAATCAATTCATACTCAGTGCTCACTACACCCAATAATAATAACTCGATCATCCCATGATTTTCATATACTCATAAAGTGAAATATAACCCGTATCCAGGAATTTCTTTACTCGAATCATCCTCGATCTCAATCTCTACAAGTCATAACCAATTCACATGTATTCCACAAACCGAAACCAGTATAACACATAACCATGAAATAAAATCGTCAATAGCAGGCTCCCTCACTTGGCTCAAAGCCATAGAACAAAATATTCCATAACTCACAATATCCATACTCTATTACTTCCATAATAATGCAGTCAGTTCAACGAAAATTCTTCACAAGCTCAAGTAACACAAACCATAAAATACCTCAATTCATCTGTTAAGCTCGCCTTCATTCTCGTGACAGTCAAGTCAACTTTCTCAACCAGATTCAAATTCAAATCTCAACATATACATTCCGCTGGTAGAAAAGAAACTCTCCACTCAACATTATAAGGAACACACATACATAGATTACTCCGCAGGAAATAACCCACCTGCTTAGCCTCAAATTGGCATCTTGTTATACCCTTTCGCAGCCACAATTACTACGCAATCACTTAATCTTTCTAAGTCTGAACTCATCAACACGACATGAAAAATCAACTTCGCTCCACAATTACACTGCATGACAGATCCTTCAACACACTCATAACTCGAGACCGTACGCCACATCAAAACGGAAATCAAGCACCCAATGCCCCTTTTTACATCTTAAGCAAAGTGTTCTCGGCACCATCAAACCATCTTAACATATTCCGCAGTCACATCATGCTCATCATATAGCTATTCAGCCGCTTATCGAGCCACAAATTCCACTCATAGGGACACTTCCGGAAATATGAGTCCAAATATACAAGTTTACACAACTAAAACTACCAAGCCTAAGTTGCGGTCGAACCCTGTCCTCAAATCCTCTAGACTGGCCCATCACCAAAACACAAAATACATATCACGAATCTTGTTCATGTAATCACAATCCGGTGATGCACAACTGAAACCGCCGCAATGCGATGTAGAACCATGTAGCCAAAAACCAACAATTGAAAATGGCCTAAAAATGGTCCGAAATCAATCCGAAATACTCCCGAGCCTCTGGGACCCCGCTCGAATGTACCAGCAAGTACCATAACATAACACAGACTTAATAAAGGCCTCAAATCATGCATTACAACATCAAAATCACGAATCGCAACTAATGAACTTTTGAACTTTCAATTTCCAAAATGGTGCCGAACCATATCAAATCAACTCGGAATGACCTCAAATTTGGCACATAAGTCCCAAATTACATAACGATGATATTCTAATTCTCGGAACCACAATCCGAACCCGATATCATCAAGGTCAACTCTCGGTCAAACTTATAAATATTCTAAACCTTCAGATTGCCAACTTTCGCCAAATAATGTTGAAACCTTCTAGAAACATCCAAATGCAATTCCGGGCATACGACCAAGTCCAAAATCACGATCCGAGATCAAATACTTAAAAGTCAATCTTGGTCAACTCCTCCCACTTACAGCTTGCTAGTTGAGAATCATTCTTCCGAATCAATCCCGAATCACCTGAACCAAAACTGATGATTCACATAAGTTATAATACATAATATGAAGCTACTCAAGACTTCAACCAGCTGAACAAAATAAAAATGCTCAAAACGACCGGCTGGGCCGTTATATTCTCCTCTTCTTAAACATACGTTCGTCCTCAAATGTGCTCGTTCCATAGCCGTTAAATTACTGTGTAACCTTACCATGCACATACCGGGGGTGATCCCACGTCACCCTAATCCATATAAGTCTGTCAAGTCAACATAACCGAAGATGTTTCCTTCAACCTTAGGCCATAAACTTTGGAACCCAAATTTCCAACATCTAGAATTCCTTACAAGACCCGAATCTCGCATCTACACACTGTATAAGTCTAAATAAGTTGTATCAAGCCATAACCATAACCAAGATGTAATCACATGATATACCATATAACTCACATACTCGTAGCAATAATTCCCAATCACAGTAGCTGCTAAAAAATAAACCCGGTACCGGTAGCAAACCTCATATCAATTAAAATCCCATTCTAAACCTTTGTACACTGCCAATGATGAAAGAAACACACATAGACTCATAATCACCCATCAAATCAACAAGTCATGGAGCTCTCTCACCAAAGAAGAACCATAGCTAAATTCTAAGCTGACTAGTGACATCACCACATCTCCAAACATACCTTAATCAATCCCGATAGTGCTCATTCCAGGTTTAATAACCTCATCTCACTCAGTACAAGCTGCTCGACTGACATGCCATTCCAATAACACCTAGAGACACATACCATGCAATTTGTGAACCAATAAGCAACAACTCAAATGCACCCAAACATGGAAAATAACTCAAATGAGAGAACCACCCCGCAAGCTCAACAAGTACCACCACAAACGCAATGCTATGAACCCATCACCCATAGTAGAACCAATACACACGAATTTATTGCAAAGGATCATATCCCAACATAACCCCGCTGCAATGTGTGACCAATCCAAACACCGATCCATATGAAATACCTCAAGCCACAAAGCTCAAAATCAACAACCATACGCAAATCGACATCAAGTACACGAAGTGCATGATCATAACCATGGAGAAGCGAATAACACAATATACTACAACTAAGAAAGACCATAACCAAGGCGCAATCAACCATTCAACACCTCAATAACCATCTCGCTCGAATTTCGCCGCAAGGTCCAAACAGAAATGCATCTAGTGTGCAAATAATCAACAGATCACAACCCATCATAGCATAGAAGAGTAACACATAGAACATATCGGAATTCAAACAAGCTCAACTCCAGTTGAATGAAACACCCCTCAACAATAACAGTGCTAAGTCAAAAAATCCGATCCGGTGTAGAATACACATCCTCATTGGGCCTACCAATGGCCCCCCAAATCCACTCCGGTCACCACAATTAGATAAATAACCCCACAAAAGTCCACAATAACCTAAGCATAACATATACTATTAGGTGTCTAACTTTGGGTATACCTTCACATACCACAATCAAGGAACAATCTCCCTCTAAGAACTCCCCATCTCCAAATCCCTAGAATACCAGAATCACCATATCCGATCCCAAATCGTCCACTCAAGTGACTGACACATCCTTCATACATAATCATTCCACAAGAACTACTTCCATAGTTTTTTTGTGCAGCGAAGCAAACTCTGAACACTAGCAGTCGATCAACCAGACGAGTACTGCAATACCAATGAAGTATCCGTAAGTCAAAACACAGTGCGCCTTCTGAAATGTGCACCCTTCTCAGGTAATACCAAGTAGTACTAGCATTCATCTAAACATTTGGAACCGTCCATGTTGTCTAAGAATTCATGACCTTCCCTTCAAAACTGAACTGCGACCTTGTGCATGAAATCTCAATCCCACACGACGCACCTCATCTATCATGCCATCATATGAAAATACGAGAACCATATTATCAACCATGAGTCACAAGCAGATTACATACTCAATTAGCTAGAAATCTTTCACCTGATCCTATCCATGAGAAAATCACAATGCACAACAAAATCCTCATGCGTGTAGAAAATATCCACCGCAAGCCGTGGTAGAAATTATCGAGAACTCTACGAAACCCGTTTGCACATAACCAAGCCATCATAACTGAATCCATCTAACTCAACCAAGTCACGCAGGTTGCCAAACTCAAGAGTATTGCCATAAAACACATGTAGAGACTCACCACATCATAATAACCTAAAGAACTGATTATACCCATTACCATGTTGATCCGATCTACTATCACGCTGTCCTATTTCTCCGAGCTCCTTCTGAGTTACCTTCAAGTTAACACTTCTCCTTGCCCGCAAACTGTGACCTGTAACCCAACGCTCGCCACGAGAGATTCTAGCATAAAACCACACCACCCTAAGGCTCATACGCCGTTGTATTCCCTCTTAAGTACCCCAAAAGTACCACAACCGAGACACCCACTCTGAAGAGACCTTATGTGAATTTAAAGTTATTTCTTTTACCTTTCTGATACTGAAATATAGAATCCATAATGATATAGAAATACCGCGAGTATCGATACCATCCAATTCAAATCTCAGATTCTTGCCATATACAAATCCGAAAAATTCTCAATTGCCACATATAAATCTTGAATCCATTAGAACCTTCTCGAGAGTCATCCACTGTGCTCAAATCTCAATTGTACCGCCCAAACGGGCCGAACGACCTATGCTTCATTAGCACAACAACACCTAAAGAAGTAACTTCGCCTTAATGCAACCGAGTAAATTCCTACTCCATGAGAACTACATCCGTCACGAATAACAAGTCAAATCATTTCATGATTTCCATATACCCATAAAGTGTAATATAACTCGTATCCATAAATTTCCTTACTTAAGTCATCCTCGATCTCAACCCCTGCAAGCCATAACTGATTCACAAGTATGCCTTAAATCGAACCAGTACAACACATAATCATGCAATCAAATCGTCAATTGTAGACTCCCCACTTGGCTCAAAGCCATAGAACAAAACATCTGATAACTCATAATACCTATACTCTGTTAGTGCCAAAATCAACTGAAATTCAACTAAATCCTTCATAAGCTCATGCAACACAAAGCATAAAATACCTTAAATCATCTGCTAAGCTCGCATTCACCCTTGACAGTCAAGTTAACTTTCTCAACCGATCCAAACTCAATTGCAACACATTTAACCCACTGGTAGAAAGAAACTCTCCACACAACATCATAAGGATCACACATCCGTAGACCGTCCCGCAGGAGATACCCACCTGCTTAGCCTCAAATTGGTATCTCTCTATGCCCTTTTACAACCACAACTACTATGCAATCACTTAATATTCTTGTTCTGAACTCGTCATCATAACATGAGGATCTACTTCATTCCACAAATGATCGACATAAAAGAACTCTCAACACGCACATAGCTCAAGACTGTACAATGCATCCAAAAAAAATCAAGCACCCATAGTCCTTTTTCACATCCTAAGAAAAATCTTCTCATCATATCAAAGCCATCTAATCACATACCGTAGTCACATCATACTCATGACATAGCCATCCAACCACTCACCGAGCCATTAATCATATTCCTAGGGACACGACCGGACATATAAGTCCAAAAGCATATGCTCACAAAAAATAGAATCACCGAGCCCAACCTGTGGTCTAAACTTGGCCTCAAGTCCTCCAGACTGGCCCGTCATCAAAACACAGAAACAACATCTCGCACTTCATCCATGGAATCATAAGCCGTCGACGCATAGCTGATACCGAGTGGTCACATAACATATAAGTGAGTGGAAAGAATTCATCATTTATTACTCATTAATCTCATTTTGAATATTTTGACTGTTAGTTGGCTTATCTAGAGGGTTGAGTTAGGTTCCATCACGACTAGTGGATTTTGGGCCGTGACAAGTTGGTATTAGAGCTCTAGGTTAATAGGTTCTACGAGTCATGAGCAAGTGTCTAGTAGAGTCTTGCGGATCGGTATGATGACGTCCATACCTATATTCGATAGGCTACAGGGCATCTAGGATAAACTTTCCATCTTTCTTTCCTCATCGTGCAACATTGATTCAACTCAAGGACTGGTATTACAAGTCACGAGCCACTAAAACTTTAGATTTACAAAGTTGGTATGAAATAATACTTACAACATCTGTTTGAAATATATATAATATATTACAAATCTATAATTACCAAGGACAAGTGGTAGCTATGTTCCAAAATCAGGCACGCCTCTAATGCCAGCTCCCGCCATACGCAGCAACATCGACTCCAAGATCTGCACACAAGGTACAGAAGTGTAGTATAAGTACAACCGACCCCATGTATTCAATAAGTATCTAAACTAACCTCGGCGAGGTAATATGAAAGAGAACTATAAATGATACTCGCTAATCACCTGTGCAGTGCATAAATTTGTGATGACCCAAACTATCATCTTTAAATTTAATAATTAATTCTGTGTTCTAAGACCTCGAAAAATACTATTTATCATTCCTCGACTTGCATGCGGAGTTCGTAAAATTTTTCGAAAACGTTTTATGTGAAAAATGGATTAAAATGTGAATTGGAGCTTTAAAACTCAATTGAGTTGACTTTGGTCAACCTTTTGAGCAAACGGACTCATATCAGTGTTTTGACAGTTCCGGTACGTCCGTATCGTGATTTGGGACTTGAGCGTATGCCCGAAATCAAATACCGAGGTCCCTAGCCTGAGATATGGAATTTTGATAAAAAATTAAAAGTTTAAGTTCAAATAGTGACCGGATGTTGAATTATGTACAAACGACCGAAATATAATTTTGATGATTCCAAAAATTACGTATGGTAATTTTGGACTTAGGATCATGATCGAAATTTTATTTGGATGCCCGTAGTGAAATTAGGCTTGAAATGGCTAAATTAGGAATTTAAAGTTTGGAAGTTTGATCGGGGAGTTGACTTTTTGTTATCGGGGTCGGAATGCAGTTCCAAAAATTTTCATAGCTCTGTTATGTCATTTATGACTTGTGTGCAAAATTTGAGGTCAATTGGACTTGTTTTGATAGGTTTCGACATCGAATGTAGAAGTTGGAAATTCTAAGTTTCAATAAGCTTGAATTGGAGCATGATTCGTGATTTTAGCATCGTTTTATGTGACTTGAGGTTTCAAATAAGTTCGTATGATGTTTTAGGACTTGTTGGTATATTTGGTTGAGGTCCGTGGGCCTCGGGTGAGTTTCGGATGGTTAACGGATCAAAAAGTTTGAACTTAAAAAGCTGCTACAATTTTTTCTCCTCTGCTGGATATTCTAGACTGTGATCGAGCCCAAGATCGAGCCCAGGGTCGACGGCCAGGGTCGAAGCCAGAGACAAAGTTCGGGATCGATGCCATGATCGAGGCCATGATCGATGGCCCAGGCTCGATGCCATGATCGAGGCCATGATCGAAGGCCCAGGCTCGATGCCATGATCGAGGCCATGATCGAAGGCCCAGGCTTGAAGCCATGATCGAAGGACCATGCTCGATGCCATGATCGAGGCCATGACTGAGGTCCAGGCTCGAGTCTGTGATCGAAGCCACGATCGAGGCCTAGTTCCGAAGACTGCCTCGGCATATTTATAAAAGAGGGCATTCGTCCCATTCGCCATTTTTAACAAACTGGAGCTTGAGCAGAGACGATTTTTGATAGATTTTCAAGGAAAGACATTGGGGTATGTGATTCTAACTCGGATTTGGTCTATATACACAAATATATCATGGTTTTCACCATTTAATTAGTGTTTTGAGATTTTGGAAAATTTTTGAAATCTCATAGAAATGAATTTTTGAGATTTCGGTATCGATTCGAAGTCGGATTTGAGTGAAACTGGTATGGTTGGACTCGTAATTGAATGGGAGTTCATATTTTGTAACTTTTGCCGGATTCTGAGACGTGGGCCCCACGAGCCATTTTTGAGCTACTTTCGGATTTTATTGAAAAATGTAGTATTTTCTTATGAAATTGATTCCTATAATTTTATTGATTGTATAGAATTAATTATGACTAGATTCGAGTCGATCGGAGTCGGAAAATCGAGGAAAAAACATACTACTTGGTTAAGTTGGAGCAAGTCTAGGTAAGTGACTTGTCTAACCTTGTGTGGGAGAAATTCCCCCTAGGATTGGTATTGAAGTGATAAAATATAATGTGTTGGAAGTCGTGTACACGAGGTGACGAGTGTGTACATGGGATAAATATGAAAGATTATATTTTTAAATTGTGTAGATCACTGTTGCGCATTAATTAAACTATTTTATTCTCATATATTCTTCATCATTGATTTAATGGTTATATTTTAAAGTTGCTTGACCCTTTCCTGCTAATTGTTTTATCTGTTTAGTTGAAACTTAGTTTTTTTTATTCTGTGTATTATTTGAAGTTGATTTTATTTAAATTAAATATTATTAATATGAAATATTTGACATTTTTAAATTTGGTATTGAAGCAACGTATTAAAGATTTGAAATATTATTTTGCTGAATTATTTTTTTCCTGAATATTTTTTTTGTAAGATTTTCGTACTCATTGTGATAGATCCGTGAGCTATTTATTGTGGAAAAATATTGTTGTTGAGGTATTTTGGCAAGTTAAATTATTTGAGCACTTGAGGTGCAAATTATAATATATTATGATGTTGATACGCATGCGGTGGTATAAGGTCTGGGTATTGAAACGTATGCGGTGAGATAAGGGTGGCTTGATACGCGTGGCTAGTAGGGGGAACTACTAGAAGTCGTGCGGTGTGATAAGGATGGCTAAACCGCGGGATGCTATTTTGGAAAAAAATATTTTCTTTAAAATAAATTGTAAAGGCTCCCGAGGTGAGATAAGGAAATGAGATATTGTGAATGTATTTATGATTTGGGACTACGAGGCGGTACCTCGGGATTGCCCTTGTGGATATTAATTTATGGCCGCAGTTGCCTTTGATTATTGTTGTGATTTTCTTAAAGTTGAAAAGAATTCTGTTTTGCTTCCACGAGGTATTAATTGCCATTATTTGGTGTAATTAAATGGCGATATACTACTTGATTCATTTCCATTATCATTTTATCTTATTATATTATTAAACATTTTACCATGTTATTATTTTTTTCCAGTAGAGCATGACCTGACCTCGTCACTACTCTACCGAGGTTAGGCTTGGCACTTACTGGGTACCGCTGTGGTGTACTCATACTACGCTTCTGCGCATCTTTTTGTGCAGATCCAGGTACATCTTATCAGACTAGGCATCAGTAAACTAGCTGTACGAGGAGACTTCGAAGTATATCTGCCAGCGTCCGCAGACTCTAGAGTCCCCTTCTATCTTACTATGTTGTCTTCCGTATTTGCTTTAGACTATGATATATAGAGACATAGAGAATAAATTCTTAGAAGCTTGTGACTTATTTCTGCCGGGTTTTGGGAGTTGAAATTGTTTAAATTGTAGTTTATTTATTTCAGATATCTATTATTATTCCGCATTGATAGGCTTACCTAGTCTTAGAGACTAGGTGCCATCACGACCTCCTACGGAGGGGATTTGGGATCGTGACAAGTTGGTATCAGAGCTCTAGGTTCATAGGTGTTTTGAGTCACAAGCAGGTTTAGTAGAGTCTTGTAGATCGGTACAGATACGTCTGTACTTATCTTCGAGAGGCTATGGAACTATTAGGAATTATTCACTTCTTTGATTCCTTATCGTGCGTATTTGTTGACTTCAAAATTTTAAACCATTGTCTTTCTATTCTCTCACAGATGGTGAGGACACGCACAACTGGATCCGATGATTAGACACCCGCGCCCCCTGTTGGAGCCGCAAGAGGCCAGGGTCGGGGCAGAGGCCGAGGAAGACCACGTGGTGCAGCTAGAGCACCTGCACGAGTTACTGCACCAGAGCCACCAGTAGCTCTAGTTGGAGAGCATGCACCTGAGATGCCTGTTACTACTCCTGTACTTCAGGAGACCCTTGCCCAGTTTTTGAGCATGTTTGGCACTCTCGCTCAGGCAGGGTTAATTCTACTTGCTCCTGCCACATCTCAGGCCAGGGGGGTTTCTTTCATGACATTCTAGTTTAGAGGAGAAGCCTACCAGTGGTGGCAAGCATATGAGTTGGATAGTCCCACTGAGGCATCTTCACTCACTTAGACTTAATTTTTAGATATGTTCTTAAGAGAGTATGTTCCTTAGAGTCTTAGAGATGCATGACGCGTATAGTTTGAGCAGTTGCCCCAGGGTTCTATGACCGTGTCAGAGTATGCAGTCCGATTTAGTGGTTTGTCAACGCCTGCACCAGCCTTGGTTGCTACTGTTCGAGAGCGGGTTCGCAGATTTATTGAGGGTCTCCACCCTAATATTAGATACAGTATGACCTGAGAGCTAGAAATAGACATCACATACCAACAAGTGGTTTCAATTGCTAGGAGATTGGAAGGTATGCAGATCTGGGAGAGGGAAGCTAAGAGACCCCGAGATTCTGGAACATATAATAATTCTTGTGCCCCAGTTGTAGCCCGTCATGGTAGAGGTTATGTGATCCGTCCTATTCATTCAGCTCTTCCAGCTTCCAGTGGTATTTCGGCTACTCCCAGACCTCAGGTTCCATATTATGCATCGCCCGTGTCTACTGTACCTCCTGTACGGGGTGCTCTCAACAGGCAGTCTAGTCGATCAGGCCCGAGCCAGTTCCAGTAGCCACATCCTTCGAGGGCTTGTTTTGAGTGTGGTGACACTCGTCATATTATGAGAGATTGCCCCAGATTTAGGAGGGGTGCACCTCCACATATTTCTCAGGCCCCACCTATTCCACAGGGCCCTCAGGCTTCTCAGGCTATGATTAATGCACCAGTTGCCACTCCACCTGCACAACCAGTTAGAGGTGGAGGTCAGACAGGTAGAGGTCGCCCTAGAGGGGGAGGCCATGCCAGATATTATGCCCTTCCTGCTAGGACAGAGTCCGTTGCATCCGATTCTGTTATCACAGGTTCCGGTCTGTCATAGAGATGCATCAGTCTTATTTGATCTAGGCTCCACTTATTCTTATGTGTCATCTTATTTTGCCCCGTATTTGGGCGTATCATGTGATTCCTTGAGTCCTTATATTTATGTATCTACACCCGTGGGTGAATCTATTATTGTTGACCGCGTGTATCAGTCATGTTTAATTGTTATCAGTGGTTTTGAGACCAGAGTTTATTTATTATTGCTCAGTATGGTGGATTTCGATATTATTTTAGGCATGGACTGGTTGTCGCCCTATCACGCTGTTCTTGATTGTTACTCCAAGACCGTGACGTTGGCTATGCCAGGTCTACCGCGGCTAGAGTGGAGAGGTACCTCAGATCATGTTCCTAGCAGGGTTGTCTCATTTCTTAAAGCTCAACGAATGGTTGAGAAAGGGTGTGATGTGTATCTGGCCTATGTGAGATATGTTAGTATTGATACTCCTACCGTGGAGTCAGTTCCTGTAGTAAGAGATTTTCCTGATGTATTTCCAGTGGATCTTCCGGGTATATCACCCGACATGGATATTGACTTTGGCATTGATTTATTTCCGGGTACTCAGCCTATTTCTATTCCACCATATCGTATGGACCCAATAGAGTTGAAAGAATTAAAAGAACAGTTACAGGAATTACTTGATAAAGGCTTCATTCGGCCTAGTGTATCGCCTTGGGGTGCTCCTGTCTTATTTGTGAAGAAGAAAGATGGTTCTATGTGGAAGTGTATTGATTACCGCCATCTGAACAAGGTTATTGTGAAGAACAGGTATCCATTGACACGTATTGATGACCTATTTGATCAGCTTCAGGGTGTTCTCTAAAATTGACTTGTGTTCAGGCTGTCATCACTTGAAGATTCGGGAGCCAGATATCCCGAAGACTTCTTTTAGGACTCGGTACGGTCATTACGAGTTCCCGGTGATGTCTTTTGGACTGACCAACGCCCCATCAATATTTATGCACTTAATGAATAGTATATTTCAGTCCTATCTTGATTCTTTCATCATTGTGTTTATTGACGATATTTTGGTGTATTCTCGGAGTCTAAAAGATCATGAACAACACGTGAGGACTGTGCTTCAGATTTTGAGAGAAAAGAAGTTATATGCAAAATTTTCAAAGTGTGTATTCTGGCTTGATTCAGTGGGATGTTTGGGTCATATAGTTTCGTGCGAGGGAATCATGGTAGATCTGAAGAAGGTTGAAGTAGTGCAAAGTTGGTCCAGACCGTCCTCAGTTACGGAAATTCGGAGTTTCCTTGGTTTGGTAGGGTATTATCGCCGATTTGCAAAGGGTTTCTCTTCTATTGTTGCATCTATGACCAAATTGACCCAGAAGGGTTCTCTGTTCAGGTGGACCGAGGAATGTGAGGAGAGCTTCCAAAAGCTCAAGACAACTTTGACTACAGCCTCAATATTGGTATTACCTACAGGTTTAGGGTCTTATACTGTGTATTGTGATGCATCGCGTATTGGTCTCGGCGCAGTGTTGATGCAAGACGGTAGGGTGATTGCCTACGCGTATAGACAGTTAAAGGTACATGAGAAGAATTATCCAGTCCACAACCTTGAGTTAGCAGCTATTGTTCATGCCTTGAAGATTTGGCGGCATTATTTGTACGGTGTCCATTGTGAGGTCTACACCGATCACCGGAGTCTACAACATCTGTTTAAATAGAATGATCTTAATTTACGGTATAGGAGATGGTTGGAGTTGCTTAAGGATTATGATATCACTATTCTCTATCATCCTGGCAAGACCAATGTAGTGGCTGATGCCTTGAGTCGTAAGGCAGAGAGTTTGGGCAACTTAGCATATTTACCGGTAGCAGAGAGGACTTTAGCCTTGTTCAGGCCTTGGCCAACCAGTTTGTTAGACAGGATATTTCCGAGCCGAGCTGAGTTTTGGCTTGTGTGGTTTCTCAGTCTTTTCTTTATGATCGTATCAGGGAACGTCAGTATGATGACCTCCATATGCTTGTCCTTAAGGATACAATTCAACACGGTAATGCCAAGGAAGTCACTATTGGATATGACGATGTATTACAGATGCAGGGAAGGCTATGTGTGCCTAATGTAGATGGTTTGCATTAGTTGATTCTCTAGGAGGCTCACAGTTCATGGTACTCCATTCATTCGGGTGCTGCAAAGATATATCAGGACTTTAGACAACACTATTGGTGGAGGCGGATGAACAAATACATAGTGGGGTATGTAGCTCGGTGTCTAAATTGTCAACAGGTAAAATATGAGCATCAACGACCAGGTGGATTGCTTCAGAAGTTAGAGATTCTAGAATAGAAATGGGAGCGGATCACTATGGATTTCGTTGCTGGGCTTCCACGGACTCAACAGAAGTTTGATGTAGTTTGGGTGATTGTGGATAGGTTGACCAAGTCAGCTCATTTCATTCCTGTGATGACCACCTATTCTTTCGAGCAGTTGGCTCAAGTCTATATTCGCGAGATTATCAGACTTCATGGCGTACTGGTATCTATCATCTCTGATCGGGGTACAAAGTTTACCTCACGGTTTTGGAGGACTGTACAACGAGAGTTGGGTACTCGTATGGAGTTGAGTACAGTATTTCACCCTCAGACAGACGGGCAGTCCGAACGCACTATTCAGACACTGCAGGATATGCTTCGTGCGTGTGTGATAGATTTTTGGGTGCTTGGGACAAGTTCTTACCACTTGCTGAGTTTTCTTACAACAACAGTTACCAGTCAAGCATTCAGATGACTCCGTATGAGGCCTTGTATGGTAGGCGATGCCGGTCCCTAGTGGGTTGGTTCGAACCGGGCGAGGCAAGACTATTGGGTACAAACTTGGTTCAGGATGCCTTGAAAATGTTAAGTTGATTCAGGATCGAATTCATACAGACCAATCTAGACAGAAGTGTTATGTGGATCGGAAGGTTCGTGATGTTGCATTTATGGTTGGTGGGGTATTGCTCTGGGTTTTGCCTATGAAGGGTGTGATGAGGTTCGGGAAGAAGGGAAAGTTGAGCCCTAGGTATATTGGGCCTTTTGAGATTCTTGAAAGAGTTAGAGAGGTGGCTTACAGACTTGTACTACCACCTAGTCTCTCCGCAGTTCATCCGGTATTCCATGTTTCTATGCTTCAAAAATATCACGGCGATCCGTCTCATGTGTTAGACTTCAGTTCGGTTCAGTTGGACAAGGATCTATCTTATGTTGAAGAACCAATGGCTATTTTAGATAGGCATGTTCGAAAGCTGAGGTCAAAGAACATTGCTTCCGTGAAGGTTCAGTGGAGGGGTCATCCGGTCAAGGAGGCGACTTGGGAGACCGATCATGATATGCGCAACTGTTATCCACACTTATTCACCAGCTCAAGTACTTTTTCTAACTCTGTTCGAGGGCGAACGTTTATTTTAGAGGTGGAGAATGTGATGATCCAAAATGTCATCTTTAAATTTAATAATTAATTATGTGTTCTAAGACCTTGAAAAGCACTATTTATCATTCCTCGACTTATGTGAGCAGTCCGTAAAATTTTCCGGAAAGTTTTTATGTGAAAAATGGATTAAAATGTGAATTAGAGCTTTAAAACTCAATTAAGTTGACTTTGGTCAATATTTTGAGCAAACGGACTCGGATCAGTATTTTGGCAGCTTTGGTAGGTCCGTATCGTGATTTGGGACTTGGGCGTTTGCAAGGAATCAAATTCCGAGGTCCCTAGCCCGAGATATGGAATTTTGATGAAAAATTAGAAGTTTAAGTTCAAATAGTGACCGGATGTCGAATTATGTGCACACGACCCCAGAATAGAATTTTGATGATTCCAACAGCTCCGTATGGTGATTTTGGACTTATTAGCGTGATCAGAATTTTATTTGGAAGTCCGTAGTGAAATTAGGCTTGAAATGGCTAAAATAGGAATTTAAAGTTTGACCGGAGAGTTGACTTTTTTATATCGGGGTCGAAATCCTATTCCAAAAAAATTCATAGCTCTGTATGGTTTTCACCAATATTTGGTCTATATACACAAATATATCATTGTTTTCACCATTTAATTAGTGTTTTGAGATTTTGAAATTTTTTTGAAATCTCATAGAAACGAATTTTCGAGATTTCGGTATCGATTTGGAGTCGGATTTGAGCGAAACTGGTATGGTTAGACTCGTAATTGAATGAGAGTTCATATTTCGTAACTTTCACCAGATTCCATTATTGAGCTAATTTCGGATTTTATTGAAAAATATAGTATTTTCTTATGAAATTGATTCCTATAATTTTATTGATTGTATCGAATTAATTATGACTAGATTCGAGTCGATCGGAGTCGGAAAATCGAGGAAAAAACATACTACTTGGTTAAGTTGGAGCAAGTCTAGGTAAGTGACTTGTCTAACCTTGTGTGAGGGAAATTCCCCCTAGGATTGGTATTGAAGTGATAAATTATAATGTGTTGGAAGTCGTGTACACGAGGTGACGAGTGTGTACACGGGATAAATGTGAAAGATTATATTTTTAAATTGTGTAGATCACTGTTGCGCATTAATTAAACTATTTTATTCTCATATATTCTTCATCATTGATTTAATGGTTATATTTTAAAGTTGCTTGACCCTTTCCTGCTAATTGTTTTATCTATTTAGTTGAAACTTAGTTTTTTTTATTCTGTGTATTATTTGAAGTTGATTTTATTTAAATTAAATATTATTAATATGAAATATTTGACATTTTTAAATTTGGTATTGAAGCAACGTATTAAAGATTTGAAATATTCTTTTGCTGAATTATTTTTTCCTGAATATTTTTTTTGTAAGATTTTCGTACTCAATGTCATGGATCCGTGAGCTATTTATTGTGAAAAAATATTATTGTTGAGGTATTTTGGCAAGTTATATTATTTGAGCACTTGAGGTGCAAATTGTGATATATTGTGATGTTGATACGCTTGCGGTGGTATAAGGTCTGGGTATTGAAACGCATGCGGTGAGATAAGGGTGGCTTGATACGTGTGGCTAGTTGGGGGAACTACTAAAAGTCATGCGGTGTGATAAGGATGGCTAAAACGCGAGATGCTATTTCGGAAAAAAATGTTTTCTTTAAAATAAATTGTAAAGGCTCCCGCGGTGAGATAAGAAAATGAGATATTGTGAATTTATTTATTATTTGGGACTACGAGGCGGTACCTCGGGATTGCCCTTGTGAATATTGATTTATGGCCGCAGTTGCCTTTGATTACTGTTGTGATTTTCTTAAAGTTGAAAAGAATTCTGTTTTGCTTTCACGAGGTATTAATTGCCATTATTTGGTGTAATTAAATGGCGACATACTACTTGATTCATTTTCATTGTCATTTTATCTTATTATATTGCTAAACATTTTACCATGTTATTAATTATTTTCCAGTAGGGCCTGACCTGACCTCGTCACTACTCTATCGAGGTTAGGCTTGGCACTTACTGGGTACCGCTGTGGTGTACTCATATTACGCTTCTGCACATCTTTTTGTGCAGATATAGGTACATCTTATCAGACTAGGCATCAGTAAACTAGCTGTACGAGGAGACTTCGAGGTACATCTGCCAGCGTCCGCAGACTCCGGAGTCCCCTTCTATCTTACTATGTTGTCTTCCTTATTTGCTTTAGACTTTGATGTATAGATACATAGAGAATAAATTCTTAGAATCTTGTGACTTATTTCTACCGGGTTTTGGGAGTTGAAATTGTTTAAATTGTAGTTTATTTATTTCATATATCTATTATTATTTCGCATTGATAAGTTTACCTAGTCTTAGAGACTAGGTGCCATCACGACCTCCCACAGAGGGGATTTGGGGTCGTGACAAAATTCAACAAGTATAAAATAGATATATGATCAAATATGGTAAATCACGGGTAAAACCCACCTTGGTGCTCACAAATCTTTATTTTAAAGTGTTATACTTAATCAACAATCCAACATATAAAGAAGACATGCAAGTAAATCAGGTAAACAGTCAAGGAAATTGCCAATAGAGATGAAAAAGCAATAATAAAAAATCAGCCTGTTGTGGCGCGCAACCCAATCCAAATATAAATAATCCAATAAGGCTTGTTGCGGCGTGCCACTCGATCCAAATAATAGTAACCAGCTCTCCCAGAGCTCACAATTTACGTGTACACCATCAAGAGAGAAACATGAGAGGGTGACCCTAGGGGACGAATACTTATCCACACGCAAGCACGACCAATTCAATGTGCTACCAGCCCGGCGTGGTCACAGACTCAATATCATAATCCGCCCAGCTTTTTCACATGCTCAATATCATAATCCGCCAGTGTTGTCACATGCTCAATGTGATGGATCTGCCCGGCGTGGTCACAGGCTTTATCTCAATCCGCCCACCGTGGTCATAGGCATATCAACACAATATGCCCAATGTGGTCACAGATGTAACAAAACAATCTGCCCGGCGTGGTCACATGCATAACAACACAATTCGCCCGGCGTGGGCACATGCATACCAATACAATCTGCCCGGTGTAGTCACAAGCATCTAGTCCAAATCATATCACACTGAAGCAAGTATACAAGAACACATGTAAATGATGAATAATTATCAGATTTCATGCTTCTGGATTGGTATAATAACATGCTAAATTATAGGCATGTGATAAGTGTGCTATCATAGCTCAAATATGCAATTTTATCACATAAATAGCAATTGCCAAGTTTATTTAGGGAATTAGTCTCTTTGTAATCTCGAACATGGCTCAAATAGTTCACAACAATGTTACAAATATGACAAACATTATAGCTTAAAGATTAACAGTTAACTCTAGGCATATCATATCCCAAGCAGTACCCTGAGCATGGATAAATACCGCGGTGCTAGCACATGGGCTCTACCCCACACATATGTGCAACCATAGCATGTAGCTATCACAAATAATTTAGGCAACTAGTTCCTTAACCAAGTTTATATAAGATACTTACCTCAAACACACCAAAATAATTACCGAGCAAGCTGAAAAACACTATAGCAATACCATGCCGCGCGTATCAACCTCCGAACGGCTCGAAACTTGCCAAAAGCAACTCAAAAACATCAAATGCCTAAGAAAACAATCTCAAATGATAAAGGTCAAATCTTTACACATTTACTCAAAGTCAACCAAAAAGTCAAACTCGAGCCTGCACCTCAGAACCCAAAAAAACTCACAAAATCCTACAATCCATTCAATTACGAGTCCAACCATACAAATTTCACTCAAATCCGACTACAAATCGATGTTCAAAACTCAAAAATTCAGTTTAGGAAAGTTTAGACAGAAATCCCCAATTTCTCTTTAAAATTCATAATCCAAATGCCAAAATATAAGATAGATTCATGAAATATAATCAAAACCGTGAATAAAATACTTACTCAATCCATGTGGTGAAAGTCGCCTCCAAAATCGCCAAAATCCGAGCTCTATAGCTCAAAATATGATAAAATGACTAAGACCTTCGAAATAGAGTACTTGATACACTGCTCCAGAGGTACCCTTCGCGATCGCGGTCACCAACCTCACGATCGCGATTCCAAAATTTTCCAGCACAGATTTTACCCTTCGTGATCGTCGCCATTTCCCCGCGATCGCGATGAACAAATTTCCATTAACCCTTCCCAAACTCTTCTCAAACAGCCTATAGTGTATGAGCCATAACATTTTATACATAATTCAAAATGACAAACAATTTAACTTTATGAAAACTAGAAACAAAGGGCTATAACTTTTGCTTTAGATTATCTCCAAATTCCTTATTGATTGCAAGATATATGCTTTCGAAATTAGCTCAGTAACAACATAATTTCTTCTTTGAGAACGCGAAGCTTCCCCAACGAACGCGATTCGCATATCCATTTTTTCCATTTTACTCTTCGCGATCGCGACCAATGCTCCGCGATCGCGATATACACCCCTGTAGCTAAAAACCAACAGTTGAAAATGGCCTAAAAATAGTCCAAAGTCAATTTGGAACATGCCCGAGCCCCCCGGGACCCCGTCCGAACATACCAACAAGTCCCATAACATAACACGGACTTAATAGAGGCCTCAAATCATGTATAACCACATCAAAACCACGAATCGCACCTCAAATCAAACTTAATGAATGTTTGAACTTTCAAGTTCCAAAACTCGTGCCAAACCATATCAAATCAACTCGGAATGACCTTCAATTTTGCACATAAGTCCCAAATGACATAACGAAGCTAATCCAATTCTTGGAACCACAATCCGACTCGATATCATCAAGGTTAACTCTCGGTCAAACTTATAAACATTCCAAACCTTCAAATTTTCAACTGTCGCCAAATAGTGTTGAAACCTTCTAGAAACATACAAATGCAAACCCGGGTATACGCCCAAGTCCAAAATCACCATCCAGACCCAGCAGAACCATCAAAACTTTGATCCGAGATCAAATACTCAAAAGTTAAACTTAGTCAACTCTTTCAACTTAAAAGCTTCCTAGTTAAGAATCATTCTTCCGAATCAATCCCGAATCACCTGAAAACAAAAAACGACGATTCACATAAGTTATAATACATCATATGAAGCTACACAAGACTTCAAACAGCTAAACGGAATTCAAATGCTCAATATGACCAGCTGGGTCGTTACACGTATCATTTACAGCTGCACGTAACGGAATGCAAATGCTCAATATGACCAGCTGGGTCGTTACACGTATCATCTACAACCACACGTAATCCACCTTCATATATCTCAATGGTTGTCTTGTAGAACATGTAGGGAGCAACTTTTTTAACAATCACCAATTATCCCCTGGTGAGTCTCCACTTCCTATTGGCGAAGTGATTCTCGTACCCATCTCGATCTAGAGTGATCCCTGAAATCAAATTCATTCACACATTTGGTACGTGTCGCACATCGTTTAGAACTAATGTGCATCCGACATTTATCTTGATACAAATTTCGCCAATCTCCACAGTCTTTGAGTGACTCGTATTTCCTATCTTAACCATTCCAAAATCTCCTGTTTTGTACCTATAGAAGAATTCTCTTACCGGTGTGGCATGGTAGGATGTTGTTGTGTCAATCACCCATTCTGACTCTTGGCTTGCTAAGTGCATGCATTCATCCTCCTTGTGAACGAAGAGAACCAGTAAATCATAGTTGTGCACTGCAACAATTGTGTTGTCATCGTTCTTCTGGCCTCTACTCTCGCCTCGACCTTTCTTTGGGCAATCTCTTTTGAAGTGACTGGGTTGACTGCAACTATAGAATTTTATACCCTTTGACCGATTCCTGGACTTTCCACGAGCTTTGGATTTATCACGGTGTCACGACCCAAAACTCAACATGTCGTGATGGCGCCTATTATGGTACTAGGCAAGCCGACATCGCACACACACCATATTTTTAAATTCCAAATATACTGAAATAAATTTTAAATAAGTAAGAATCTCGTAAAAACTGGATATAAACATCGTAACTCAATACAAAATTCTCCCAAAAGATGCGGGTGTCACGGAGTACATGAGCATCTACATAACAACACGGTCTAACCAATGGAACACTGTCTAGGAAAATAGAATAGTATAAACAAGACTAAAAGATAAAGGAGGATAGTCACGGACTGCGGACGCCAAAGCAGCTACCTCGATGATCTCCGAACTGATGAACTGTTAGGAATCAGCAACTGCCGTGCCCGGAAACACTTGGATCTGCACACGAAGTACAGGGTGTAGCGTGAGTACAACCAGTTCAATAATTACCATGTCTAACTTGTGGTCTGAAGGCAGTGACGAGCTAAAACAATACAATAAAGATACAGAGTTTAACAATATAGAAAAATAGGCATGCTTCTAGGTTCAACGGTTAAGTTTAACACAGATAAAATATGCCAAGTGTGACTGATAAGAAAGTATTACGTCTCTATAGCTACGTGCCAATGTGAAACAACACAATGAAATCCCAAATATTCACACTCTCAGAGCACTCAATCTGCCTGTCTCAATTTTTGCTCGTCACGCTCAGTCACTCGGCACTGTACGATACCTGTTGCGGCGTGCAGCCCTATCCACATATATCCATAAGGTCCGTTGCGATGTGCAACCCGATTATATATATATATAGCCTGAAGGTTTGTTGTGGCGTGCAACCTAATCCACACACACACACACATATATATATATATATATATAGCCATATATCCACATATATATAGCCATAAGGCTTGTTACGGCGTGCAATCCGATCCACATATACATATAGCCATAAGGCTTGTTGCGGCGTGCAACCCGATACATACATACATATATATATATATATATATATATATATATATTACTCACAGCACGACACTCAGGCCCCAACTCAGTCATCAATCTCTCCAGTCTCTCGGGCTCACAACACTCATGCTAAGAAGCCCTAATCAATGATACGAGATGTGACAATATACGATAACAAAGACTGAGGTATGACACGTAATGATGAATCTGACTGAGTACACAACTGCAACTAAATAGATAACTCCACAGCAAAGAACGACCACTGTGGGTCCCAATAGTATTAGCATATGGCCTAAACATGATTTCTAGCATGAATCACAACTCAATTGCTCTAACACATAGAGTACAACAAAATATTCAGATAAAATAGCAACATAGTTCCAGGGAATCGACTAAATCACAATTTCTACGTTACATACCTACACGCCCGTCACCTAGCATGCGTGACACCTCAACATAAATCACATAGCACAAAAATTTGAGGTTTCATACCTTCTCAACCAAGCTTAAATGTGTTACTTACCTCAAACTGTGCAAAACTATACTCCAACAAGACCTTGCCTCACGAAACATACTCCGAATGCCTCGAATATAGTCACAAACAATTCAATATAATCAACACGAGCCAAAGGAATCAATTCCATAAGAAAATACTAAGTTCTTAATCAAAAGTAAAAAAGTCAACTCAAAAGTCGGCCTCTCGGGACCACATCTCGGAATCCAACAGAAGTCACTAAATCCAAAAGCCCATTTAACCAAGAGTCCAACCATACCAAACTTACCTAAATCTGACACTAAATCGTCACTCAAATCCCCAATTTAAACTCTCCAAATCCCTATCCTCAAACTCCAAAATTACACCTCAAAACCACACAATCTAAGTGAGAAAATCAATGGGGAATCATAATTATTGAGTAAAAATAACCACAAGTGACTTACCTCAAGAATCCCTTCGAATCCCTCACAAAAAATTGCCTAATCCCGAGCTTGAAATGTCCAACATGATGAAAAAACATGGAACCCTCGATTTTTAATACACTGCCCAGGCTTTCCGCACCTGCGACAACTTAACCGCATCTGCGGTGTCGCAGAAGCGACAATCCTTCCGCTTCTGCAGTGAAACATTGGAACCAAGCCTTCGCGCCTGCGGAAAATACTCTGCTTCTACGCAAACGCAGGTGCGACCATCTTCCCGCTCCTACGCTGACCCCTCACTTATGCGCTCAACCTCTCCGCATCTGCGACCACGCAGTTGCGGACAATCCTTCGCACCTACGACCATAACCTTCCTCACTCCTGGCCGCATCTTCACCTGCAAGCTCGCACCTGCGACCAAAGCTTTGCAGGTGTGATTGCACCAGAAGATTCCAGTTACAACACCCTTTTTAACTCCAAACTTGATCCAATAATCATCCAAACTTTACCCGAGGCCCCCGGGACTTCAACCAAATATACCAACAAGTCCTAAAATACGATACGAACTTAGTCGAGCCTTCAAATCATATCAAACAACGCTAAAACCACGGATCACGCATCGATTCAAGCCTAATGAACTTTTGAACTTCTAACTTCGATATCCGATGCCGAAACCTATCAGATCACGTCCGATTGACCTCAAATCTTGCACAGAAGTCACAAATGACACCACGGACCTACTCCAACTCCCATAACCCCAATCTGGGATCGGTAACCATAAACTTCACTCTCGGTCAAACTTCTAAATTTCCAAATTTCATCATTTCAAGCCTAATTCAACTACGGACTTCCAAATCACAATCCGGACACGCTCCTAAGTCCAAAATTACCTAACGGAGCTAACGAAACCATCAAAACTCTATTTCGGAATCATTTACATACAAGTCAACATCCGATCAACTTTTTCAACGTAAGCTTCCAACCTTGAGACTAAGTGTCTCAATTCAATCCGAAACTTCTCCGGACCCGAACCAACTACCCCGACAAGTCACATGGCAACTAATAATCATAAAATGAGCAGTAAATGGGGGAACATGGCTACAACTCTCAAAATGTCCAACCGGATCGTTACACACAGCTACTCGATGCTCTATAAAAACTTCTTCCTCTGTTTTCCATGATAAGAGAATGCCCCTTATTTTTGGGCTTCTTCCTCATCTTATCATTGAGTAGGATGGCTGATATGACCTCATTTAACTCGATGGTATCTCTACCATGCAGGATGGTTGTTGCCAAATTATCATAGGAAGTTGGCAACGAGTTTAGAAGCATGATAGCCTTATCTACTTCAGTGATTGTTTCTCCGAGGTTTGCCAGCTGGGTGATTAATCCGCTAAACATATTTAAACGAGAAAAAAAATTTGTACCTTCACTCATAGGAATGGCATAAAGTTGATTTCTCAAAAATAACTTATTTGTTAAGGATTTGGACATGTATAGACTTTATAGTCTTTTCCAAATACCACATGCACTATTTTCATCCCCGATATTTCATCAAACAAGTGCAGTCTGATTGTACTAGCCGCCTTCTTATCCATATTTGCATGCCCAATCCTCGGCTTTCATGGTTTTAAGCTTTGCCTCTTTTTCATTAGTGCAATATCTAACCCTTGTTGGATGAGTAGGTCCTTCGTCCTTCTTTTCCATATGGAGAAACCGTCATTACCGTTGAATCTTGTTACTTTATATTTTACTCTTGACATCTTTGTCACAAAGTAAAATCGATCGTAAATTTTGTGAACGAGCATAACTTGTGCTTTGATACCTATTATTAGGAAAATAACCCCCCGCAGAAATAATATTCACGGTATACGACTGTAATAAATATGAATTACTAAATTTAGTAACCAACGGTAATAATAAGAGAAACAAGGACACCAAAATTTTTATGTGAAAAACCCTTGTTGAATAAGGAAAAATCCACGATCCAAGATGAGCAACTGATTTCACTATAGGAAGGATTTTACAAATTGTGGTATTGAGTAAAATACTCCAAGACACACACTCAAAAGAAATAATACTCTTTTGATTTTTTACCTCACTACAAATACCACTGAAACTCTCTATATGTTTTCCTCACAGAATATTTTACTTCTTACTCTGTGAATCGTTCTCTTTCTTTCCGTTTTAGTGTGTCTCAAAACTGAAGGAGAACTTCTTTAATTATAGAGGTGAAGAACCTCTCAAAGATGTCAGTGGTGACATCAGTAATAGTAAGCTTACCAAACTTGCCTTCCTTCTTTTTTGACTTTTCCTTACTAGACAAATCTTTATTTGGCAAGCTTGGATTTGGACGGTGTAGCCTTTGCCAAAGGAAAACTATTCCTTTCATATGAGAATTTATGGGATGGACCCCACAAATAAAACTCAATTGATATTGTATTTTATTATGTATTGTTTTTCGTTAAATTTTTTTGCACCAACTTTAAGAAAGACCTTAATCGCCTCATCAGAATTTGTTAATTGTCTCTCCTTACACGTCTCACTTAATCAACACTACAATATATGAAACATTAAGGGTAGATTTGAAATAATAATAATAATACAATAAACCTAGTGCAATTGCACAAGTGAGTATGGGGAGGGTATTGTGTACGCAAATCTTACCCCTACCTTGTGGAGGTAGAGAGGTTGCGGCCGACGGACTCTCGACTTAGGAAAAGCATAGTCACACATAGTTGAAAAGAAATATAGTAATATGGAAGCCATGGAAAGGAAAAAAAATAGTAACAAGAAGCAGTAACAACAATATGATAATAAGATAACCGAAGCAAAATAGACAATATGTAGTAATAGAGATCTAAGTGTTGGATAATCCGCGAATAACAATGATACTACAAGTATGAAAAAGGAAAAGCTTGACTCTAATGTTCTACCCTAATTCTCGACCTCCATACTCTCCTATCAAGGGTCATGTCCTCGGTAAACTGCAGATGTATCATGTCTGCCTTCTCACCTCTCCCCAATACTTCTTTGCATAAGTGTTTTGAATCAATCTTCCCATTAACTTGGATTATAGATTCAAGAAACTTGAAACTTCCTCTCTTAGGGATGACTCGAGTGTCACGCCTCACTTCCACTTCAGCTTCATGAATCACGTCACTGAACTTCCACTTCAAGTATTTTGTCTTAGTCCTGCTCAACCTGAAATTCTTAGACTCCAGGATTTATCTCCAAACTTCAAGCCGTGTTAATACCGTATCGTGTCTCGTTAATCAGTACTATGTCATTTGCAAATAGCATGTACCGATGCACCTCCCCTTAAATGTATTGCGTTAATTCATCCATCACTAGGGCGAATAAGAACGGGCTAAGAGTTGATTCATGGTGCAACCCCATCACGATTGGAAAATAATCTGAATCTCCTCCCACTATCCTAACCTGGGTCGTGGGTTCATCGTACATGTCCTTAATCACCCTAGTGTATGCTAAAAGTACACTTCTAACCTCCAAACATCTCCATAGGACCTCTTTTGGGACTTTGGCGTATACTTTCTCTAGGTCAATGAATACCATATGTAGTAATAGAAGTAGTAGTAGTAGTAATAATAATAATAATAAAAAAATTCTTTTTCCCCTTCAAACGCCAAATATTTGAAACAAAATAAGTTTGATTGTCTAAACGACTAATATTTAGGAGCCAAAGGGAGTAATGTTGAGCTAAGCCAACGCAAAAAATGCTAGCTCTTAACGTGTGATATTGTATGCTTTGAATCAAACCTTCATGATTTTCTTTTTCTTATTAATTTTTACGCGAGACTTTGTTCACATATGTAATAAAGATTGTTTAAATATTTTTACATATGTATATATGGTCTTATGTAGTGAAATCAACCCCTGTTTATGCACTCATCATAACAGGATTGCCCATATCAATACTACTTAGAAGGCTGGGAAAAAAAATATCATCTAACCTCAAAAAGGTATCTGTTTTTTATGTGTATTGGTGCTCAATATAAGTTTTCATGCAAGACAAGAAAATTGAGTTAATATACAAAAGGAGGAAATGCAATCACAATGGACATTTCAAGTACTACAAGATACACTTTTCAGACAAACAAGAGGAAAGTGCAAAAAACAAGAAAAAGAAAAAGAGAAGAAAAGAAATAACAACATAAATCTAAATTGACAAAATTTGCAGAGTAATACTGAATATGTAAAAATTGGATAAATATTGATGGAGTGATCAGAAAATGTCTAGAATTTCCAATATGAAATTGTTGCAAAGTGGGCAATTACCTCCTTCAACCCAAAGTTCCCTTGAACATAACCTGCAAAATGAGTGTCCACAAGGTACAAATGCTGCACCCTTATGTCTAACCATGCAAACACAACAACTATTATTTTCTCCTCCTCCGACGTCGCCACCACCATCATCCTCATCCTCGTCCTCGTCCTCTCCCATCATATACGACGATCCCTCAGACTCTGCTAACAACGCCATCAACGACATTCTCACCGGCTCCTCTCCTCCTTTCGACGTTTCCTCCCCTTCTTCCGTACATTCTTCCTCATTTTCGTCCTCATACTCGTCCTCATTTTCAACTTCGTTGTCCGTGCCCGATCTTCTCATTGACATTGACGGGTCGAATCGTGCACTCGCGCTTCCTCTCTGAGCCCGACTTGAATTTCTATTCAATGTTCTACTCCTGGTGCCTGGATCCATCCCTCTTCTCGATCCAGATAATGGCGAATGGCCGAATTCGTTTACTATGTCATCCGGGTACGTGGCATCTTTGGATGAAGGAAAACGAGTAGAAAGCCTACGAGACATTGTCCGATTGTTACCTTGTTGAATCGGAATGTCAGAAGCAGGAACTGGCGTTGTGGGAATCGAATCCATTTTAGGTTTTTGCCTTTTAATTCCCTGAAGTATTTGCAAATGGTCTTAGATTGGTAGAATATTCTTGTTATTGCTACACCTATTCTCTTGTCACTCAACACGATGCCTAAAAAGGGCTTGTGTAGAATTGTTTTTTATTGTTGTTGTTAGTTTATTTTCTTGGATTCTAAAAATCTCAAAGATTGGGAGAATTGACTAAATCGTCACTAATATTTTGGCCGCCATCAACACTTCCCGTCCACAATCAGGAACCATTGAGGAATTTCCTACAAAATGCAAATGAGATGAGAGATTTTGCATGGAATTCATAAGCGTGAGAATAGAAATTAAAAACATTGCAAATTTTTCTTAGGCAGGGGCGGATCAATCTAGTGCAAGAACATTGAATGTATACGCATTTACTACCTTCGATTTGATCAATATATACATATAAAATTGAAAACTCTGAAATAATCAGATCTAATTCGTGATGAGATTTGAAATTTTGGGAATTTAAAACAGTTGTTTTTTAGAAATGAGAAATCTTAAGAGAACTCAAACTAAAAATGCAAGGGAAAAAATGAAAAAAGAGAAAAGCAAGAATTGTGAATCAAAATGTTACATATGATCTATAAAATTAGGGAACATTTTCGTGCAGAAAAATAACAGTCGAGATTTGTAAACAGACTTGACATTTCATTTACAAAAGGATTAGAAAGGTGTAAGAGAGCATACATGAGAAGGAATCAAATTTGTGAATCAATGAATCAAACAAAGCTAAATCAATGAAGAAAAAAGGTATTAAAGGGTAAAATACACACAATTTACAAAGAGAGAGAAGAGGAAGGAAAGTGAAACAAAAAGGTTCGTTCCCCGCCACTCTCTCTCACTCTCTCACTCACTCCCGGCCATAAAATGGGTGAAAATCATATTTTCTTTTAATTTGACGTAAAAATAAACTTTCTTCACCTTTTAGTTATTATAAGTATTTTTTGTCTTATCTTGATCGACGATTTTATAAAATTAATTATTATTATTATTTTGCAAACTTCATTAGATTTGTAATTTTTTAGTATTATGATTTCTTCTTCTTTTTCATATGTATTAAATCATTATGACTTTATATATCAAATTGAATGTCATTTACAATAAGAAAGTAACAAATAGTAACCAAACATTCTTGGTAATAACTTTGAGAAATAAAAAGTTATGGATAAAAAAATATATATAAATGAACTTTTATTGCTCCTAATCAATAATTTTATTAATGGTAATTAAACTTAAGAAATTTCTATATAGAAAGTATATATATTAATAAATCTATACACACAATTTAAAAATAGAAGATGATGATTCAAATACTGAATGTACCTTATTCTTAAGAAATCAAATGTTAAAAATAGCGATGAATTTTGCAGTAATTAAATTCCAGAAAAAATTTCTTTATTTATAGCGTGGATGAACTTAAAATCACAAATTCACGATGTAGAATAAGAGATGCCACAAATTATATATATAAGAAGCATTTGAGGTAATTAAATTTAGAATAGTTTACATTAGCACAAGTCTTTAATTTATATACTGGAAAAATGGTTAAATTTGCCCATGTACTATTCAAAATTAAGCAATTTCGCCCACCATTAAATTATTAATCTAATATTACTCCCAATATTAGGAAGCAATATCGTGTTTGCCCTTGACCCCTAACAGATATTTAACCTGAGGGGTAATTTTAAACTATAATCAAAAGTTGAGGAGTAAATTTGAACCTTTCTTTTTGAATTGGACATGTGGAGTCTTTCCATTTAATGTTGAAGCTGCATTAATGATTTGGTGAAATGCGAGATGATTTTCTAATATATGATAAAATTGAACAATTTTAAATAATACATTGGACAAATTTGAAGTTTTTCCCTTTAATAAATGCAAGTATTACCTGAACAATCTGGCATATTTAAATATGGATTACAATATGGATTAGAATTTAATATGTATGATAACTAATCTGGCCTATATATTCACACAATTAAGGGATTCAATGCTGCCATTTTCTAACGAAATAAGAATTGAAAACTACATGATGAGAGTTCTCCAAATATTCTTGTTGTTGCTCATTGCTACAATTTTGTCAAAAGCTGAAATAATCAGCCAAGGTATCCCAAATCCCCCAATTGGTCCAACAACTTGTCCTGTCCCTAAAAATAGTGAGTATCTCTTTCTATCAACTTGTATTAATTTTTTTCATCTCCTCCACCTTATTTTTATCAAAACGAGGTCGTTAAGACTATTCGAAAATTGGTTTTCGACTTTTAAGATTATTAGCACCAAATCTATCGGTTGGAAGTTGGAATATGATGTGTGGCTATAATTCATGGTTTAACACATTATTTGCCTTGCATTTTTATACGTTTTAATGATAAAGTACACCTTATTTGCGTGTAATATGGTCCATTTTATGTGTAGGTGAATTGGAGATGAAAGTAGAAGAAAAAGGAGACCTACAAGTCAAAAGTGTGTGAGGGAGCATTGAATGAGAGAACCTGGCGACGCGAGGCTTGAAGCTGGCTTTAGGCTGGCGTTGCAAGGCAAAGGCCAGGCTGAAGCTGGCTTTAGGTTGGCGTTGCAAGGCAAAGGCCAGGCTGAAGCCGACGTTAGGCTGGCGTTGCAAGGCAAAGGCTAGGCTGAAGCTGGCGTTAGGCTGGCGATGCCAGGTCTAGGGCCAGGTCCAATCCGAGTTTTGAAGACTTAATTCGTTTCCGGGTTTGACTAGGACTTGGCCTACACGTTTAGGTATTTTCCTACACATATAAATAGACCTAAAAACGCCACTTGGAGAGAGTTTTTGGCGACCGGAGGCAAGAACATCACGTGGACAACTTTTGGAGGAGAAAATCATCGAGTTCTTCATCCCTTTATCTTTTCTTTGTAGTTTGTTTATGCAAAATACTTGAAAAATTATTACTACGATCATGAGTGGCTAAAACCCATAGTTCTGGGGTTGTGATTTAGCCATGAATATTGTTGTTTTATGTTGACTTAACCTTGATTACAATTCACCAATATATGTTGTTTCTTTAATTCTATGATTAATTGCTTAATTGTCTGGCCATCAGTTAGGTTCGATTTACTATCTATGCTATGCTTGGAAAAGCCGTGTTTAGATTAGAGAAGAATTGAAGAGAGCACGATCTTAACTCTTTAGGGGAACGGATTTGTGGTTAGGATAGGAATATACCTAGTCACCGTGCTTAATTAAATATCGTAATCTTTATGCATTTTTGATAGATTGATTCCATAGGAATATAGGCGTTAATCTATATTGAATAGGCGAGTAGTACTTTGGGAGAAGCATATGAGAGAAATATTTCGATTAATTAGCAACCTTGAGTGAATTGTATGAAAGAGACAGTTAACTAGAACACAAAGGATTGGTGAATCGATCGCCACCCTGGAATATTTGTCTCTACTGAATACACCACAATTATTTTACTACTTGATAATTTAGTTATTAATTAGAATGATAGTTTAGTATAATCACATCCTTGAACTCGATTTTGGCTTGACTGAATAACAATCTTGGTAAATTTAGTGGATAGTTAATACAAGTCTATGTGGGTTCGACACTCGGCTTATCATTTTATTACTTGTACGACCACGTATACTTGCGTATGCATTTGGGAACAAACAAGTTTTTGGCGCCGTTGCCGGGGACTTGAATATCGACTACTTTCTAGTTTTTGCTTTAATTGTTTATTTCGTCAAGTTTAACATTACTTAATTGTTGCTCTGATCTCAGGAACTTTGATTGAATGCGTAGGGTCAGAAGCCAGGACAGACTTCAAGGCTTTGACCCCGAACCTGAGAGAACATTTCATAGGAGGTTGAGGGAAGCAAGGGATACAAATAATCTTCAGGCACTCGTTCAATTTCCTGTGAACATGGCAGAGGAGAAACACATGGTTGTTCAGGAGGTTGCGATGCCTAGCATAGCTAATGTCACCTCCAGCATCGTGAAGCCCAGAATCACTGGGCACTTTGAGCTGAAACAGAGCATGATCCAGCTACTTCATGCTAATGGGCAGTTTAAGGGTCTTCCACATGAGGATCCACAACAGCATATCCTGAACTTCTTGGAGATTATTGATACTTATATCACTAACGGGGTCACTCCAGACTATGTGAGGCTCACACTTTTCCCTTTCTCTCTATTGGGCGAAGCAAAGCGATGGCTAAAGGCAGAACCAGCTAATTCTATTACATCATTAAATGATTTGGCAAGGAAATTTTTTGCAAGGTTCTTCCCTTCAGGCAAAACTGCAAAGATCAGAAGTGAGATAGTCGCTTTCAAACAGAAAGCGGGGGAGTCTCTATACTCAGCTTGGGAGAGGTTCAAGGGGCTGCTTAGAGACTGTCCTTATCACAATCAGACAAACGAAGTGTTAGCTCACACTTTCGTAGAAAGGCTACATCCTGAAACAAAAATTATGGTAGATGCTACAGCTGGAGGTCAAGTGTTAGAGAAAAGCTTTGACGAGATATATGCATTATTGAACAAATTCTCCAAAAGCAATCTGGATTGGCAAGGAGAAATGGGCATACATACGGTGCAAAAATCTGCAGGGGTTCTCGAGTTAGATGTCGTCTCGGCATTATCAGCGCAAATTTCTATACTGGCCAACCAAGTTAATCAGATGACCTTGGTTATTAACAAGCAGCAAGCTCAACCAGTGCAACTGGTTCAAGTGTTTTGTGAAGTATGTGGAGAGGGTCACACGAGTGACTTATTCCCAGTTAATCCAGAGTTTGTCTGCTTTGTGGGTAATACAAATAGGGACCAGGCAAACCAATATGGGAACAATTACAATCCCAACTGGAGGAACCACCCAAACCTCTCTTGGGGTGGAAATCAGGGTGCTCAAAATCAATACCGACCACAAGCACCTCAACAACAATATAGACCATCTCAAACTGAATAACAAGCAATCGCAACAAGTCATATTGAGGAAATGATGAAGAAATTGATGGCTGACCAGCAAGCCTACACCATAGAGATGATAAAGAAATTGATGGTTGACTAGCAAGCCCAAGCCACAACAATGAGAAATTTGGAGCGCCAAGTGGGACAACTGGCCAGTGCCCAAAATACTAGACCAGTTGGAGCTCTTCCAAGTGACACTGAAGCTAATCCTAATGCATCCATTAATGCCGTGTCATTGAGGAATGGGAGATAATTAGAAGAAGTCCAGTCAAAAAAAGAGAAAATATGTGACTTTTAATGAGAGGCCAACCACTATAGAATCAAAATCAAAAAAATCAAAGGAGTCAGAGAAGCGAGCTGAAGAGGGGTGGCTGAGCAACCCCCACTATTGGTTGCGAGGCCACCACCTCCGTTTCCACAAAGATTGCAGAAAGTGAAGGATAATGCCGTGTATAAAAAGTTTTTTGATATTTTGAAGCAAGTGCAAATTAATATTCCATTGGTAGACATCTTGCAAGAAGTGCCCAAATATGCAAAATACATCAAGGACATAGTGGAAAATAAAAGGAGGCTAACCGAGTTCGAAACTGTGGCACTCACTGAGGAATGTAGCTCAAGAATTCAAAGCAAGCTATCTTAGAAATTGAAGGATCCGGGTAGTTTCACTATCCAAATCTCGATTGGTAAGCATGCAGTCGGGCGAGCCTTATGTGATCTTGGAGCGAGCATCAATTTGATGCCGCTATCTGTGTTCAGACAGTTGGGGTTGGGTGAACCACGCCCAACAACGATAATCTTATAGTTGGGTGATCGCTCCCTTGCTCATCCTGAAGGAGTGATTGAAGATGTGTTAGTTCAAGTGAGTTCTTTCATATTCCCTGCTGATTTCATTATCTTGGACTACAAGCCTGATCAAGAAGTCCCATTTATTTTGGGGCGTCCATTTTTAGCCACGGGCCGAACTATTATTGATGTTTGCGAAGGAAAGATGATGATGAGTGTAGGCGATCGAGTGGAGGTATTCAATGTATATAAAGCGCCCAGATTACTAGCCCACTATGAAGAGCTATCCATGATTTCTGTGATGGAAGGTGATGCTACATTATTAGTGCCTTATATGAGCCCTATAGATCCTCTTGAACGAGCTTTGATTGGGGATGAAGAAGACATCGAAGATGAAATGATGGGAGAAATTGAGCAAGTACTTAATATGTCCTGCAATTATGTCTATGGGTTTGGAAACTTTGAGGAGTTGGACATGCATGTCACTCTGACCCCTCCTAAGCCATATATTGAAGAAGCTCCAAAGCTAGAACTTAAGCCCCTACCAGTGCATATGCGTTATGCTTATTTGGGGAACTCTGAGACATTGCCCGTGATTATCTCATCCAGCTTGACTAACACACAAGAAGAAAAATTGCTCAGAGTACTTCGCGAGCATAAAAAGGCTATTGGGTGGACAATTGCTGACATTAAGGGAATCCGTTCATCGTTTTGCATGCATAAAATCTTATTGGAATATGGACACCACCCTAGTGTTGAGCAGCAAAGGAGGTTAAATCCCATTATGAAGGAGGTCATGAAGAAGGAAGTAATTAAGTTGCTCGATGCAGGTATCATCTTTCCTATTTCTGACAGCAACTGGGTAAGCCTAGTTCAATGTGTGCCCAAAAAGGGGGGATGACTGTGATTGCGAAGGAGAAAAATGAGCTAATTCCTACTCGCACTGTGACGGGGTGGAGAGTCTGCATCGATTATAGAAGGCTCAACAAAGCAACCCGCAAGGACCATTTTTCACTTCTATTCATTGACCAAATGTTGGACAGATTAGCGGGGCATGAATATTATTGCTTCCTTGATGGTTATTCAGGATACAATCAGATTGTCATATTCCCAGAGGATCAGGAGAAGACCACTTTTACTTGTCCTTATGGCACTTTCGCCTTCAAGCGAATGCCGTTTGGTCTTTGTAATGCACCAGCTACTTTCCAGAGATGCATGATGCCTATATTCATCGATATGGTGGAAAAATTTGTGGAAGTTTTTATGGATGATTTTTTAGTCTTTGGGTCTTCTTATGATGATTGTTTGAAGAATTTGATCAAGGTGTTGGCCCGTTGTGAAGAAACAAATCTGGTTTTGAATTGGAAAAAATGCCATTATATGGTGCAGGAAGGCATCGTGTTGGGTTACAGAGTGTCTAGAAGCGGCATTGAAGTTGATAAGGCGAAGGTGGAGGCGGTTGAAAAATTACCTCCACCTATTTTTGTGAAGGGTGTCCGGAGTTTCTTGGGACACGCATGATTCTATTGATGCTTTATTAAAGATTTTTCTAAAATTTCTACTCCTTTGTGCAGGTTGCTTGAAAAAGATGTAACTTTCAATTTTGATGACGCCTGCCTCAAGGCATTTGAAGAACTCAAAAAGAAGTTGGTGGCTTCTCCCATTATTATGGCACCAGATTGGTCCTTACCATTTGAACTTATGTGTGATGGGAGTGACCATGCTATTGGGGCAGTGCTAGGCCAGAGGAAAGACAAGGTATTTTATTCCATCTACTATGCGAGTAAAACTCTTGATGATGCACAACTGAATTACACCACCACTGAAAAGGAGTTGTTAGCCGTTGTGTGGGCCTTTGAGAAATTTCGGACATACTTGGTGGGAACAAAAGTCATAGTCCATACCGATCATGCAACAATCAGGTATTTATTTACAAAAAAAAAGAATCTAAGGCTAGATTGATGTGCTGGGTTTTGTTGTTGCAAGAATTTGATGTAGAAAAACGAGATCGAAAGGGCACAGAGAACCAAGTAGTTGACCATCTATCAAGGCTGGAAAATCACGACCACGTGGAGGAGGGTGGCCAAATTAAAGAAGTATTTCCTGATGAGCATCTTTTTGCTATCACCCAAGACCCTCCCCCATGGTACGCAGACTATGTGAATTATTACTTCCTCCTGAAATTTAATCTGAAGCTAGAAAGAGGTTTCTACATGATGTGAACTTCTACTCTTGGGATGAGCCATATTTGTACAAGCAATGTGCTGATCAGTTGATGAGGAGATGCATTCCAGAAAAGGAGGTAGAATTAGTGTTGTATGATTGCCAGGTATCACCTTATGGGGGCCATCATGGAGAAGATAGAATAGCTCCAAAGGTATTACAATCCGATTTCTTTTGGCCAACTTTATTCAAGGATGCCCATGCATTTGTTAAGAAGTGTGACCAGTGTCAAAGAATAAGAACAATCACTATGAGGCATGAGATGCCTTTGAATAACATCCTAGAGGTTGAGATTTTTGATGTATGGGGGATAGATTTTGTGGGACCATTCCCATAGATTTTGCTAGCAGTTGACTACGTGTCAAAATGGGTAGAGGCGATCACATGGCTAGCAAATGATGCCATGGTGGTAGCTGCGTTTGTTAAAAAGAACATATTTTCGAGGTTTGGGACTCCACGTACTTTGATTAGTGATGAAGGGACAAACTTTTGCAATTGGTTGTTGAATAACCTTCTAGCTAAATATGGAGTCTGCCATAGAGTTGCGACAACATATCATCCTCAAACAAGTGGACAAGTTGAGGTGTCTAATAGAGAATTCAAGCAAATCCTAGAGAAGACGGTGAGTGTGAATAGAAAATATTGGGCTACAAAGTTAGATGATGCCTTGTGGGCATCTAGAACTGCATACAAAATGCCAATTGGGGCGTCACCGTATAGGCTATTGTATGGGAAGGCATGTCACTTGCCTGTTGAACTTGAACACAAAGCATATTGGGCCATTAAGAAGTTAAATATGGACCTTGGAGCCGCGGGCGAGAAAAGACTTTTGCAGTTGAATGAGTTAGATGAGTTCAGGCTGCACTCTTATGAAAATGCTAAGCTTTACAAAGAAAAGACAAAAAGATGGCATGACAAGCATATCAAGCCGCGTCAATTCGAGCCAGGCCAATAGGTATTATTGTTCAATTTTAGACTAAAGCTATTTCCTGGGAAGTTAAAATCGAGATGGTCAGGACCGTTTGAGGTAGTGAGAGTAACTCCTTATGGTGCAATTGAGTTGCAAGCTTTGAATGGTGAAAGAAATTTTTTGGTGAATGGACACAGAGTAAAGCATTATTGGGGAGGAATAATTGATCGTGAGAAGACCAATGTTGTACTCACTGATGAGTAAGTGAGATTCTGAGTCGTGCCGCGACGTTAAATCAGGCGCTTGTTGGGAGGCAACCCGACTTTACTGCTTTTTTTATTTTTGTTTTTATTATATTATTTTGTAGTGTTTGCTTTGATTTTGTAGAATTATAAGAATAGGAGGAAAAGCCATTGGAAGAGTGCAAAAGCGAGTTAGATGGTGAGAACTAAGTGTGGAGTGCCACACAAAAGATCATGCATGGGGGAAGTCTGAGTACCCGTGAGCCGCTATTGCTTCAGCCTTTGGCCTTTCAGGGAGTTTCTTGTCCACCCTCGTTATTATTTTGCTTATTTGTGCATTAGGGACACTGCACTCTTTTAAGTGTAGGGTGGGAGAATTCTCTAGATAATTAGTAGTGGATGTAGAAAAAATTTAATTTTTTTTTCCGAAGTTGTGTATTATTTAAGAAAAAAAAACGAAAAAAGTAGAAAAGTTTCACTTCTCCCGATGATGGATCTCATTCGACATGTCTCTTGAGGGATTTAAGTTGAAAGAAAAAAAAACAAAAAGATTTTCTTTTATTAGGTAGTGTAATAATTTCTCCTTGGTTTTTCTTTGTGTTGCAATTCTTTTTCAAGGGTTTTATTTGAACCGGGTGTAGGTAGTTTTATTTTTTAGGAGTAGGAGCCACTGTTAGATGAAGTGAATTGGAGCAATATCTCTTGACTTTGTTATACCTTGAGAATAGTGAGTACTTTGGTTGTGACACTTAGGCTCAGTTTTTGACTCTTGTATAAGTAGCTTAAATCTTAGGATCTTAACTTTGCTTAACTGCTTTGACTAGAATATCTTGATGAGTCCAATCCTGAGTGAGTTATGTGCCATGTGTGTGTGAGGTTTGTGTGTAATTCTGTGCATTGCATTTGATGTCTAGAACTTGCCTCGTGTGTTTGCAAAGCGAAATAGTAGTTTTGTTCAGTCTTGGAAGTGATATAGGCATTTCTTTGTTGAACCAATTATATAATTTACCCGCCTTATTATTATGTATCGCACTTAACCCCCTTGAGCCTGTAATCTTGTTTCTTTGGCAACCACATTACAAGCCTTACCCATTTGTTTGAATTAACCATCTATTTGAACCTTTTCACCTCTCATGAGCACTTGAATTGTTATGAACTTTGTAAAAGTTAAAGTGTGGGATGGTTGGTTTGGCTTTTGAGTGGAACTAATGAAATAAGGAGAAAGGTGCACTGTTTTGAAAAAAATAAAATAAGAAAAGCCACTTGAATTGAAAGAGAAAGAAAAGAAAAAACAAAGTTGTATTATTGTGAAAAATATTCCTTGATAGTGGTAACTCTTGATGTAATTGTGCTTAAAGAAGTATGGAGTTAATATATATTGATGTGAATGTGGAGTTATGGTTTGACATAAGTGTGGGATTAAATGTTAAAGTGTATGTATTAAGGTACTTAGGGAGGTGTAGTCACTCTTATATCCAAATGTATCCTACCCGACCCACAGCCTACATTACAACCAATGAAAGTCCTACTTGATCTTAGATTGAATGAGCTCTATTAGTTGAGTATTGCACTACAGGCAAGCCTATGTTTCATCTTCTATAGCATATGAATATTATTTCTGAGAGTGAGTGAATTCTTTCTAACTTGAGTTCCTGATTGTTCTTAAAAAATTATTGTGTGTGGAACTACTCTCTTTTGTTGTGTGAGGGGACTTGATTCATGAAGGAAAGGAAATTTCATTGACCTCTATGTTAGAGTAAGTGAGTGAATTGTGAAATAATGCATGGTACTTGTGAGTTAAATCTTGAGGTGAAGATGTTACACCCTTGTGCTTAGTCTATTTTAAATATTCTTGGCATAATGAGTTAAGGAAATTTCTTAATAGGTTGTGTCTATAAGTGTAGTTTGATTGCTCGAGGATGAGCAATATTTAAGTGTGGGGTATTGATGTGTGGCTATAATTCATAGTTTAGCACATTATTTGCCTTGCATTTTTATACGTTTTAATGATAAAGTACACCTTATTTGCGTGTAATAGGGTCCATTTTATGTGTAGGTGAATTGGAGATGAAAGTAGAAGAAAAATGAGACCTACAAGTCAAAAGCGTGTGCGGGAGCATTGAATGAGAGAACCTGGCAACGCCAGGCTTGAAGTTGGCTTTAGGCTGGCGTTGCAAGGCAAAGGCCAGGCTGAAGCTGGCGTTAGGCTGGCGTTGCAAGGCAAAGGCCAGGCTGAAGCTGGCGTTAGGCTGGCGATGCCAAGCCTGGGGCCAGGTCCAATCCGAGTTTTGAAGACTTAATTCGTTTTCGGGTTTGAGTAGGACTTGGCCTATACGTTTAGGTCTTTTCCTACACATATAAATAGACCTAAAAACGCCACTTGGAGGGAGTGTTTTGGCGACCGGAGGCAAGAACATCACGCGGATAACTTTTGGAGGAGAAAATCATCGAGTTCTTTATCCCTTTATCTTTTCTTTGTAGTTTGTTTATGCAAAATATTTGAAAAATTATTACTACGATCATGAGTGGCTAAAACCCATAGTTCTGGGGTTGTGATTTAGCCATGAATATTGTTGTTTCACGTTGACTTAACCTTGATTACAATTCACTAGTATATGTTGTTTCTTCAATTGTGTGATTAATTTCTTAATTGTCTGGCCAACAGTTAGTAACTATTTACTATCTATGCTATGCTTGGGAAAGCCATGTTTAGATTAGAGAAGAATTGAAGAGAGCACAATATTAACTCTTAGGGGGGAGGGAGGGATTTGTGGTTAGGATAGGAATATACCTAGTTACCGTACTTAATTAAATATCGTAATCTTAATGCGTTTTTGATAGATTGATTCCATAGGAATATAGGCGTTAATCTATTTTGAATAGGCGAGTAGTACTTCGGGAGAAGGCTATGGGCAATAGTTCGATTAATTAGCAACCATGAGTGAATTGTATGAAAGGGACAATTAACTAGAACACAATAGGATTGGTGAATCGATCACAACCCTGGAATATTTATCTCTACTGAATACACCACAATTATTTTGCTACTTGATAATTTAGTTATTAATTAGAATGATAGTTTAGTATAATCACATCCTTTAACTCAATTTTGGCTTGACTGAATAACAATCTTGGTAAATTTAGTGGGTAGTTAATACAAGTCTATATGGGTTCGACACTCGACTTATCATTTTATTACTTGTGCGACCACGTATACTTGCGTGTGCGTTTGAGAACCAACATAATACCTTACGTATAGTAGCGTAGGTAGGGTTTTTAAGCAATACTAATCTATTGTCACAATTCGTCTTGTACATGTGTTTGGAACTGTGAGATTTTAAAGCTTAATTTACTTTCTGTTCCAAATTGATGTTTACTTATATTATTTTTCAAGATGTATCACCTATTATACGTATATGTATGTACACACACGAAACACACATAGAGAGACATAGATACATGTAACATTCGAGAAAATATATTATTTACATAATAATAATAATAATAATAATAATGATAATAATAATACACAAGTTAATAAGTTTCTCAGCAGAGTTGTAATTAATGTCAATGAACACAACTTGGTTTAAGGGTTCATTTGAACCCCTTAGCCGGAAGATTATACTGTATATTTAAGGGCATAACTCTTTTCTAGACCCCACTTGTGGAATCATACTGGATATATTGTTGAACCCCTTGATCCAAGAGCTATTCGTCTTTTTACTTCATTATATTTTGAATTTTCTTATTGAAGATCCTGGCTCTACCCCAATTGGTTCAATCATATTATATACGTTGTATAGTCTTCGCAATATTCATTACAACTAGATTACATGTTTTTTCAATAAAAGAAATGTACGCAATTTTAACTTGTTTTTTTCTTTTTCAGTTCTAAATTTTCTTTTTGTTTTTTTAATTTTAGGATGTGAAGAGGCATGCAACAAGAGATGCTCAGCAACTTCTCACAAAAAACCATGTCTGTTTTACTACAACCATTGTTGTGAAGGGTGCCAATGTGTTCCACCAGGAACTTTTGGGCATAAAGATTGTTGTTCATGCTACAATAATTGGAAGACAAAGAGAGGACGACCTAAGTGTCCATAAAATCTTAGTTTAGAAAAATTCGTTAGTAAAAAGAAAATAATTTTATCTGAAATTTTAAGAAAATAATTATTGATGCAAGTTCCGAGGTGTGAAGTAGGAGAGAAGAGATGTCACAATTGGGGTTTTGAATAAAATGACCTTTTGATTTTTGATTTTTTATTTTTTTCGTTTTCATATTGAAAAAGTAATAAGAATGAGAGCTGTTAAGCTTTTTATCATCCCGGAAAGTAAATTGTCTACATCACATTCTTGGGATTCGGCCCTTCTCCGAACTCTACGTGAATGCGAGATATTTTGTGCAGTGGACTGCCTTTTTAAAATGTATCGAAGATTAGGTAAACAAGGCCAATGGTTTAACAAGATATTTTCTAAAGGTCTTTCATGTCTCCTAATTAATTGATAGGATTAGTTGTTTCATGTTTTGATTACAATATTGAAGGATAATGATGTATTAATGTTGTAATTGATTGTTTACTTACAATACATTGATGCTATCGACGGTTCATCCATTAATTTGAAACATTTATTTAATTGTATTGCAAGTAGTTATTCATATATCGTTGAGAAACCAATCTTATGTACTATATAAGGTCTCATTATTTGCACTTAAAGAAAGCTTTTGAATCTTAATAGTTCACATCTCAGTCATTAAGTGTGTTTGCTTTACAAATTTAAATCTTAATCATGAAATTCATTTGATTTTTAATTTTACAATTACTTAATGGGTTTGAATTTAAGATTTATAGCAAATTCATAATATCAATAAATGCTATACATTCAAGAATTTATGCAAAGATGATATTTGTAATGACCCGACCAGTCGTTTTGAACATTTGCACTTCACTCAGTTGTTTGAGGGCATGAGTAGATCCGTATGATGTACTTTGACTTGTGTGAATCATCGGTTTTGCGTTGCAGGTATTTTGGAATCGAATTGAAAGAAAGAATTTCATTGTTGAAACTTTATATTTGGGAGAGCTGACCAAAATTTGACTCTTTAACATTTGACCTCGGATTGGAATTCTGATGGTTCCATTAGCTTTGTTAGGTGATTTTAGACTTAGGAGCGCGACCGAAATATAATTTGGAGGTCCGTGGTAGAATTAGGCTTGAATTGACGAAATTGGAAATTTGGCGATTTCGGTCGGCAGTGGAAAATTTGATATCAGGGTCGGAATGGAATTCCGGAAGTTGGAGTAGGTTTGTAGTGTCATTTGTGAAGTGTGTGCAAAATTTTAGGTCATTCGGACGTGGTTTGGTTGGTTTCGGCATCGGTTGCCGAATTTGGAAATTTAGAAGTTCTTAGGCTTGAATCTGAGGGTAATTTGGTATTTGGATATTGTTTTGAGTGATTCGAAGGTTCGACTAAGTTGGTATGTTGATATATGACTTGTTGGTATTTTTGGTTGAGGTCCCGAGGGCCTCGGGGTGATTCCGGGTGGTTAACGGATTTGTTGAAGTTGGAAATTGCAGCTGGAGCTGCTGCTTCTGCTATTTCCGCACCTGCGAAAGAAAGGGTCGCAGGTGCGAGGCCACTGGTGCGCTTGGGGAGTGCGCAGGTGCGGGAGACGCTGGGCCAAGGCTGGGAACGTAAGTGCGAAGAATTATCCGCATCTGCGAGCCCGTAGGTGCGAAGCCTTGAGCGCAGATGCAGAGAGGAGGAGTTTGGACTGGTTTCGCAGATGCGCACCTTGGACCGCAGATGCGAGTCCGCAGGTGCGAGGAAGGGGTCCGCAGATACAAAATCTGTGGGATTAAGTGAGTTGCGCAGGTGCGCACCGTTGTCCGCAGATGTGGAAGCGCAGGTGCGAGAAAATGGCCGCAGGTGCGAAAAACCTGGGCAGAATCCTTAAATAGAACCCTTCGCGAATTTTGGTCATTCTTCACAATTTCAACTCGGGTTTTGGAGCTTTTGGGAGAGATTTGAAGAGGGAATCAAGGGAATTTTATTGAGGTAAGTTACTTGAGCTCTATACTTGTATACTTGTGATTTCCCGTTATTTTAATCATGGTAATTAGTGAAAATGAGGGGTTAGGGCTTGAAAATTTTGAAAAATAATTTAAGGATTTGAAGGACAAAAATGATCTCGGATTTTGATGAATTTGGTATGGTTAGACTTGTGAGTGAATGAGCTTTCTAGTTTTGTAAATTTGGTCGGATTTCGATACGTGGGCCCGGGGGCCGGATTTGAGCCAATTTCGGGTTTTGGTCTAATTTTATATTTTTTCTTGTAGAATTCATTCCATTAGCGCGTATTGATGGTATTGTACTGATTGCGAATAGATTCGGAGCAATTGGAAACCGAGTCCAGAGGCAAAATCATTGCGGGTTAGAGATTTGACCGGTTTGAGGTAAGTAACGATTGTAAATCTGGTCCTGAGGGTATGAAACCCCGGATTTCGTATCATTCTATTATTTTGAAGTGACGCACATGCTAGGTGACGGGCGTGTGGGCGTGCACTGTTGGGGATTTGTGACTTGGTCCGTCCCGTAGCAACTGTAAAGTTACATACTTTGTTGAAACCATTGATACTTATATGTTTTAGAAAGATTTTCTATAAATTGGGCTGAATGTCATGTTTGGGCCTTGCGCCAATGCTGTTTGGACCCTTAGGGGCTGTTTCTTACTATTCTCTCACTGGTTTTGATTGAAAATTATATACTCAGTCATGTTTATACTTGTTTACCGCATAACTCAGTTTTATGACTCTATTTTGATGCATAAAAATGTTTTGGGCTGAATGCCCTGTTTTACTGAAATGCCCGAGTGGCTTGATTTGTGAGGATGAGTATGGATCGGAGATGCCCGCCTGCAGCATACTTTATGACTGAGTGAGGCTGAGGGCCTGATTTATGAGGATGAGTGTGGATCGGGGCTGCCCGCCTGCAGCATAATTTATGACTGAGGGAGGCCGAGGGCCTGATTTGTGAGGATGAGTGTAGATCGGGCCTGCCTGCCTGCAACATACTTTATTATTATCGCACATGAGTTGTCCGTGCTGATTATAGCATTTGGGCTGAAGGAGCCCCTCCGGAGTCTGTACACACCCCCAATGAGCGCAGGTACCTACTGAGTGAGAGTGCCGAGTGCCAAGTGCCGAGTGTCGAGTGCAGAGTGACTGAGAGGCATGAGTGATTGTGAGGTATGCCCGAGTGGCATGAGTGATTGTGAGGTATGCCCGAGTGGCACGAGTGATTGTGAGGTATGCCCGAGTGGCACGAGTGACTGTGAGGTTTGCCCAAGGGGCTATATATGAGTGATGTTTTGCCCGAGGGGCTGCTTATGATTTCATTATTTTTGCTCACATTTGCATTGAGTCTTTCTTTGAAAAACTGTTGGAAAAATATCTTTAAATGATTTTTATTGGAACCCGGTTTAAACGAGATGATTTGATTCAAACACTGATTTTTAAAGCATGATGTACTTTATTGAGATTTCATGATATGAATGTTATATGCTTTATTGCTCGTCACTACTGCTCAGTCTTTATTTATTGTTGTTACTTACTGAGTTGGCATACTCACGTTACTCCCTGCACCTTGTGTGCAGATTCAGGTGTAGCTGGACACGGTAGCGGTTATTGAGTGTTCTGGTTGCAGATTGTTTTTTTTGGAGATAGGAAGATAGTTGTTTGGTGATCGCAGCCCCTGCTCTTCTCCCTCTTATCTTCCTCTAGTAGTATTTAGCTATTTTCCAGGCTGAGTTAGCCTTGATATTGTTAGACAGATTATAGTAGATTCTCATGACTAGTGACACCCCGATGTCAGACTTTTCTTTTCTGCACTTCTGTTTTTCTTTGATTTGAACTCTTTTAATGGAGGTTTTATGTCAAATAACCTTGAAATTTTCTTTAAAATGAAAATATCGGTTTGTTTTGGAAATGAGTCGGCTTGCCTAGTTCCACGATAGGTGCCATCACGTCAGGGGTTAGTTTTGGGTCGTGACAGATTGGTATCAGAGCCTACGTTACATAGGTCTCACGAGTTATGAGCGGTTTTAGTAGAGTCTTGCGGATCGGTACGGAAACGTCTGTACTTATCTTCGAGAGGCTGCAGAACTCTTAGGAAAATTTCACTTTCTTGTATTCTATCGTGCAAAATTGATTCAGCTTGAGACATAACTCTTTGAATTCCATCCACGCATCTCGTATACGCACATGAGCGCTCGGTATCAGTTGTGCATCGCCGGCTTATGATTCTATGAACAAGGTTGAGATGTGTATTCTGTGTTATGGTGGTGGGCCAGTCTGGAGGACTTGAGACCATGGTTAGACCACAGCTTAGGCTCGGTAGCTTTAGTTGTAACCTATACATTTGGACTCATATGTCCGATAATGTCCCTACGAGTTGAATTGTGGCTCGATGAGCAGTGGAATGACTTTGTGGTGAGTATGACGTAACTGCTGGAAGTGTTAAGACTATGTGAATGTGATGAGAAGTGTTTTCTTTGAATGTAAAGAAAGGCCATTGGGTGCTTGATTTTCATTTTGATGCGACGTACCGTCTCGATTGTGAATGTTTTGAAGGATATTTCACATTGTTAAATTTTAGGGCAAATTAAATTCTCATGAATGTCAATGAGTTTGAACTCAAGAAGAGTAAGTGGTTGTGTAGTAATGGTGGTTGCAAATGGGTATTTTGATGTTGATGGCTCGGGAAAGATAATCTTTGAAGAGACTTAGAGTCGGTAACATTTTATTGGTTCAGGTGCGACAAAAATACATTTCGATTTGATGCAGCAGTTGGGTAGCAAAGTATGAGGGAAGACATGGAAGGAAGTGTTTCGCGGTGGTTGAAGTACTAGCAGGTCAAGTAGAAGAAGTAGAGGTTGAGAAGTTTCTTAAAGGAGATGGTTTAACCGAAGTAAGAGTGACAGATTAGCATATGAATTCACTAGTAGGGTAGTCATGCGCCTTGATAAAGTGTAGAATGGTTTGGAATCCTGTTAATATGTGAATCAACCTGCATACTCTGCATACTCTAAATTGAATATGGCAGAAAGGAGTGTGTTTGAAATGAATATAGGCGTGAAAATCTGATTATTGTGTCAGGTGCAATATGACTTGAGTTCGGAAGGTATTGTTGATGTACAGTTGATGTCAATAGGGAAAGTGCAAACTTATATAAATGGTGGGCGAGCATGAACTCAGGGGAATTTACGAATTTCGTGGTCGTTGCACTCAGTGCAGTGTCATTGGGAGATGTCGGTAAGGAATTCCACATGTGGGTTATCTCCTATGTGCAGCTAGCGGTGGCGTGATATTGATGAAGCTTTTGTGAGGACTATTACTAGCTACCCGATAGGAGGCCGCGTGTGTAATTTTGGCCGGAGATTCAGAATATTCATGAAAGGCTTAATAAAATACTTCAAGAAGTCTGGCAGGTTAACGGTGCGAGACCTTGGTAATTGAGAAGGAGAAATCCTTACGAGTTCTAATTTTATATAATTGCAGCTTAAGGCTAAGTGGGGGAGTCTGCTATCGACGAGTTGATTGCATGGTTATGGGTCGTATTAGTTTCGGTTCGGGGTATACCGGTGAATCAGTTATGACTTGCAGAGATCGAGATCAAGGATGACTCGGGTAAAGGAATTTCTGGACACAAGTTGTATTACACTCTATGGTTATAGGAGGACCATAAAAATAATTGGGTGTTTATTCACAGAGAATGTAGTGTACATGGAGCGGGAATTTGCTCGGTTGCGTAGGAGTGAGGGTTACTCTTTATTCCCTTGGGTGTTGATGTGCTAATGGGGCACATGTCATTTCGGTCCGTTTAGTCGGTTAATTCGAGAATGGTTACAATGGATTTAAGATTTATAAATATGGCTGGAAAACTGGGAGTCGCATTGAACGATGTTGAGACTCGTTGCATCTCATATCATTGTGAATTATGCATTTCAGTGTCAAGAAGGTGAAGGAAACGGTTTTAGGTTCCTATAAAGTCTCTTCGGAGTAAGCATGTTTGGTTGTGGAACCTTTGGAATACATAAAAAGGGTATTCGGCGGCTTATAAGCTTTAGGGCGATGTGATTCTATGCTAGAGTTCATGGGGCAAGTTTTAGTTAAGGATAGTAGTGTTCTAATAAGGAAATAAAATAGCAATTTGAAGGCAATTTGGAAAGGACTTGGGGAAATATGACAGTTTGGAAGTAGGTTGGGGTAGCACAGTAATGTGTATGATCGGTTATTTGTGTACTTATAACGTGGCTAGTATCTACAGGTGCTTCGTGGCAATGCTCCCGGATTTGGCAACCTGTGTGGCTTGGTAAAGTTAGAGTAATTCGGTTCAGATAGCTTGATTATGTGCAAATGGATTTCAAAGTGTTCATGATGGGTTCTACCATGGTTTAAACCGGACAATTTCTACCGATGTACGGAGCGTGTTGTGTGTTATGATTTTCTCCTAGAAAGAAGCAAGAAAGAGGTTTCTGACTAATAAGGTATGTAATTTGCTAGTGACTCAGAGTTGATAATGGAATTTTTATGCTTGTCACATGATGGCATAATAGATGTGGTGTGTTGTGCGGGAATAGGATTTACATGTACCAGGTCACAGTTCAGTTTTGAAGGGAAGGACATGAATTCTTAGGTAGCATGAGCGGTTTCCGATGACTAGGTAAATGATATTACTATCCGGTATAGGTTGATGAGAGCGTACATTTCAGAAGGGGCAGTGTGTTTTGATTTATGGGTACTTCGCTGGTATTGCGGCACTCTCCTGGTTGATCGACTGTTGATATTCAAAATTTTGCCAGGTGGCACGGAAGAAGTTTCAAAGTATTTCTCGTGGGAGGATTGAGTATGAGAGAGGCGTTACGCATTCGGGCGGTGGAGGTGGAATCAAATAGGATCATTCATGTGTTCTATGGAATTGAAGATTGGGAGTTCTCATGAACAAATTATTTCATGGGTGTGGACTGTGAAGTTGTGACTGGAGCTAGCCAGGTGATAGAATGTGTTATGATTCAGTCATTGTGGACTTTCAGAGGTTATTTATCTATTTGTGGCTGACCATAGTTGATTTGGGGCCTAGTGGTAGGCCCAATTAGGATGTGTATTCTACACCGAGCCGGATTGATTGGCTCCATACTACTATTGTTGAAGGATGTGCCATTCGATTGATGTGAAGCGTATTCATGTTCTGGAATGATCTATGAGTTACTCTTCTATGCTACGAAGAGTTATGATTCGTTGGTTATATGCACATATGGTGCGGTTCTATTATGGCCTTATAGCGGAATTTGAGCGAGAATAGTACTGGATATTGCTTGGTTGATGACGTATTGGTCATGTTCTTTCAGATTTTATATGGCATGGTGTCATTTGCTTCTCTGTGGTTATAATAATGCACTTTGGGTACTTGATGTCGAATTGTGCATGGTTACTGATTTTAGCAGGGTGGCTTGAGGTGTTTCATATGGACCAGTATTTGGATAGGGTCGCTTATTACAGCAGAGTTATGTGGAAATATGATCCCTTGTGTAAGATTCGTATGTTATGGTCCTACGGTGTGTGATGGGTTCTTAGCATTGCGTCGGGGTGGTACTTCTTGAGCTTGCGAAACGGTTCTCCTATTTTGGTCATTGTTACGATTGGATACATTTGGAATGTTGCTATCTGGTGCACGGATTGCACGGGTTGTGGCTTTAAATTGTATTGATGTGTCATGTCACTAGAGTGGTCGTGTTGGGGAAGACGAGGTCATTGGGCCTAGAATGGATGCTATCAGATTTGATTGTGGTATAATTAGGAGGATAATATTGGAAGTCGGCTTTGAAATTGGCTATAGTTCTTGTAGAGGGAACGAGAGCTCCATAACCTGTTGGTCTAATGAATGGTTATGAATTTGGTATGTTTCTTTCATCATCGGCGGTGTACGAAGGTTTTGACACGAGGTTTAGTCTGATATGAGGTTATTACCTGCACTGGGTTGATTTGAGTCGATACTGTGATTAGAAATCATTGCTTTGAGCATTCGAGCTATGCGGTATTTGAATTTGAGTAATTGAGTTATGGTTACGGCTTTTGGTACAGATTGTTTAGACATATACGGTATATAGATGCAAACTTCTCATCTTATAGGAAATTTCGGATGTTGGAAATTTGATTCGAAGGCTTGTGGACTAGGTAGAATTTAGAAATTTCAGTTATGCTGTTCTATCGGACCTGTATGGGATAGGGTGATGTGGGATCACCCCCGGGCATGTGAATGTGAAAGCTACACATCGATTTGATGGCTTTTGGAACAACTTTGGGCACGTTCGAGGACGAACATGTGTTTAAGTGGGGGAGGATGTAACGACCCGACCGGTCGTTTTGAACATTTGCACTTCACTCAGTTGTTTGAGGGCATGAGTAGCTCCGTATGATGTACTTTGACTTGTGTGAATCATCGGTTTTAAGTTGCAAGTATTTTGGAATCGAATTGAAAGAAAGAATTTCATTATTGAAGCTTAAGATTTGGGAGAGGTGACCAAAATTTAACTCTTTAGCATTTGACCTCGGATTGGAATTGTGATGGTTCCATTAGCTTCGTTAGGTGATTTTGGACTTATGAGCGCGACCAGAATGTAATTTGGAGTCAGTGGTAGAATTAGGCTTGAATTGGCGAAATTGGAAATTTGGCGATTTCGGTCAGCAGTGGAAAATTTGATATCGAGGTCGGAATGGAATTTCGGAAGTTGGAGTAGTTTCGTAGTGTCATTTGTGACGTGTGTGCAAAATTTGAGGTCATTCGGATGTGGTTTGGTTGGTTTCGGCATCGGTTACCGAATTTGGAAATTTAGAAGTTCTTAGGCTTGAATCTGAGGGTAATTTGGTATTTGGATGTTGTTTTGAGTGATTCGAAGGTTCGACTAAGTTGGTATGTTGATATATGACTTGTTGGTATTTTTGGTTGAGGTCCCGAGGGCCTCGGGGTGATTCCGGGTGGTTAACGGATTTGTTGAAGTTGGAAATTGCAGCTGGAGCTGCTGCTTCTGCTATTTCCGCACCTGCGGAAGAAAGGGTTGCAGGTGTGAGGCAGCTGGTGCGCGTGGGGAGTGCATAGGTGTGGGAGACGCTGGGCCAAGCCTGGGAATGTAGGTGCGAAGAATTGTCCGCATCTGCGAGACCGCAGGTGCGAAGCCTTGAGCGCAGATGCGGAGAGGAGGAGTTTGGACTGGTTTCGCAGATGCGCACCTGGGACCACAGATGCGAGGAAGGGGTCCACAGATGCCGAATCCGTGGGATTAAGTGAGTTTCGCAGGTGCGCACCGTTGTCCGTAGATGCGGAAGTGCATGTGTGAGAAAATGGCCGCAGGTGCGAAAACCCTGGGCAGAATCCTTAAATAGAACCCTTCGCGAATTTTGGTCATTCTTCACAATTTCAGCTCGGTTTTTGGAGCTTTTGAGAGAGATTTGAAGAGGGAATCAAGGGGATTTCGTTGAGGTAAGTTACTTGAGACCTATACTTGTATACTTGTGATTTCCCGTTGTTTTAATCATGGTAATTAGTGAAAATGAGGGGTTAGGGCTTGAAATTTTTGGAAACTAATTTAAGGATTTGAAGGACCAAACGATGTCGGATTTTGATGAATTTGGTATGGTTAGACTTGTGAGTGAATGAGCTTTCTAGTTTTGTAAATTTTCTCGGATTTCGAGACGTGGTCCCGGGGGCCGGGTTTGAGCCAATTTTGGGTTTTGGTCTAATTTTGTATTTTTTCTTGTGGAATTCATTCAATTAGCGCGTATTGATGGTATTGTACTGATTGTGAATAGATTCGGAGCAATTGGAGGCCGAGTCCAGAGGCAAGATCATTGCGGGTTAGAGATTTGACCGGTTTGAGGTAAGTAACGATTGTAAATATGGTCTTGAGGGTATGGAACCCCAGATTTCGTATCATTCTATTATTTTGAAGTGACGCACATGCTAGGTGACGGGCGTGTGGGCATGCACTGTTGGGGATTTGTGACTTGGTCCGTCCCGTAGCAACTGTAAAGTTACATACTTTGATGAAACCATTGATACTTATATGTTTTAGAAAGATTTTCTGTAAATTAGGTTGAATGCCATGTTTGGGCCTTGCGCCAATGCTGTTTGGACCCTTAGGGGCTATTTCTTACCATCCTCTCACTGTTTTTGATTGAAAATTCTATATTCAGTCATGTTTATACTTGTTTACCGCATAACTCAGTTTTATGACTCTATTTTGATGCATATAAATGTTTTGGGCCGAATGCCCTATTTTACTGAAATCCTCGAGTGGCTTGATTTGTGTTGATGAGTTTGGATCGGGGCTGCCTGCATGCAACATACTTTATGACTGAGTGAGGCCGAGGGCCTAATTTGTGAGGATGAGTGTGGATCTGGGTTGTCCGCCTGCAACATACTTTATGACTGAGTGAGGCCGAGGGCCTGATTTGTGAGGATGAGTATGGATCGGGGCTGCCCTCTTGCAACATACTTTATTATTATCGCACATGAGTTGTCCGTGCAGATTATAGCGCTTGGGCTGAAGGAGCCCTTCCGGAGTCTGTACACACCCCCAGTGAGCGTAGGTACCTACTGAGTGCGAGTGCCGAGTGCCGAGTGCTGAGTGACTGGGAGGCATGAGTGACTGTGAGGTATGCCCGAGTGGCAAGAGTGATTGTGAGGTATGCCCGAGTGGCACGAGTGACTGTGAGGTTTGCCCGAGGGGCTGTATATGAGTGATGTTTTACCCGAGGGGCTGCTTATGATTTCATCATTTTTGCTTACCTTTGCATTGAGTCTTTGTTTGAAAAGCTGTTGGAAAAATATCTTTAAATGATTTTTACTGGAACCAGGTTTAAACGAGATGATTTGATTCAAACACTGATTTTTAAAGGATGATGTACTTTATTGAGATTTCATGATATGAATGTTATATGCTTTATTGCTCATCACTACTACTTAGTCTTTATTTATTGTTGTTACTTACTGAGTTGGTGTACTCACGTTACTCCGTACACCTTGTGTGCAGATTCAGGTGTAGTTGGACACAGTAGCGGTTATTGAGTGTTCTGGTTGCAAATTGTTTTTTTTTTGGAGATAGCAAGGTAGCTGTTTGGCGATCGCAGCCCCTGCTTTTCTCCCTCTTAGCTTCCTCTAGTAGTATTTAGCTATTTTCTAGGCTGAGTTAGCCTTGATATTGTTAGACAGATTATAGTAGATGCTCATGACTAGTGACACCCCGATGTCGGGTTTTTCTTTTCCGCACTTCTGTTTTTCTTTGATTTGAACTCTTTTAATGGAGGTTTTATGTCAAATAACCTTGAAATTATCTTTAAAATGAAAATATAGGTGTGTTTTGGAAATGAGTCGGCTTTCCTAGTTCCACGATAGGCGCTATCACGACAGAGGTTAGTTTTGGGTCGTGACAATTTTTTACCACGGTTTCGTACACTTTCATGGCTAACCACTACCACCACCGCCATCTCTACCCACCATTCTAGACTACCGCCACCCACCACCAACACTTACAACCACCATTCTCAGTCACAATGATCACTGTTATTAATCAAACGGTCAGGTATCACCATCACTAGTTACCATTTACTACCATCATCGTCGACGATCATTACCACAACAACCACCAATTACTATTGAGCATTGCCATATCAGTCACCACTATATAACAGTCACCACTATTATTAGTCACCACCTCTATGATGAACCAAAATGTCATCTTTAAATTTAATAAGTAATGATGTGTTCTAAGACCTCGAAAATAATCATTTATCATTCCTCGATTTTCGTGCACAGTCCGTACAATATTCCGAAATTTGTTTATGTGAAAATAGATTAAAATGTGAAATAGAGCTTTAAAAACTCATCTGAGTTGACTTTAGTCAACATTTTGAGCAAACGAACCCAGACCAGTGTTTTGATAATTCTGGTAGGTCCGTATCATAATTTAGGACTTGGGCGTATGCCCGAAATTGAATTCCGAGGTCCCTAGCTCGAGATATGGAATTTTGACGAAAAATTAAAAGCTTGAAACTTAATGATTTTTAAGAAATTACTGATATTGGATTTATTGACCTCGGGTCCATATTTTAGTTCTAGAGCCCGGTGTAGGTCCACTATAATATTTATGACTTGTCTACCAAATTTGGTGAGAATCGGAGTTGATTTGATGTGATTCGGACGCTCGGTTGTAAAAATATAAGTTTTAAAGATTTCTTGGAAATTTTCTTTGATTTAGTATCCGATTCGTAGTTCTTGGTGTTAGTTTGGCGATTTGATCGCGCGAGCAAATTCGTATGATGTTTTAGGACTTGTGTGCAAGTTTGGTTTGGAGCTCCGAGGGCTCGGGTAAGTTTCGGATGTGCTACGGGATGATTTCGGACTTAGGAAATCTGGTTTTCTGCAGACTTCAGGCTTCTGGTGTGTTCTTTTTCGCGCTCACGAATGTACTCTCGCGAGCGCGAAGAGCAAATTGGGTCTGTCATGTTTTGTGCTTTGCGTTCGCGACAGAGTGACCGCGTTCGCGAAGGCTTGAGGTTCAAAGCTTCGCGTTCGCGATCGAAGCCTCGCGTTCGCGAAGGGAAAGAGGCTGGCCAGGTTAATTGCCTTCGCGTTCGCGAAGAGCATCTCTTGTTCGCGAAGGCCAAGCCAGGCAAGCTTCGCGTTCGCGAAGAGTAAAATGGGGCAGCACAAATTTGTGCTTCGCGAACGCGCGGCACTGACCGCGTTCGTGAAGGGTAAAAATCCCAAAAACAGAACTTAAGTTCTAGAAATGGGGTTTCGACCCATTTTCAATTCTTTCCCATTTTTGAGCTCAGGTAAGGCGATGTTTTGGGCGATTTTCACGAAAAAATATTGGGGTAAGTGTTCTTTATCCTATATTGATTATATTTCATGATTTCATACTCATTTATATCATGAATCCGTGAATTTATGGAAGAAAAATCAGATTTTTATAAAATCTTCCAAAAACGAAAATTTAAGATTTGAAGGTCCATTTGACATCGGAATTGGATAATTTTTGTATGGTTGGACTCGTCTCGGAATGGGTGTTTGAATTTCAAAAGTTTTTTTGGTATTTGAGATGTAGTTCCCCCTGCCAAATATTTTAATAAATTTTGGATTTTTATCCGGAAATTTTATAAATTCATATGGAATTAATTCCTATGATTCCTATTGAGTATATCGAATTGTTTGTGAATAGATTTGAAACTTTTGAATACAAATTTAAAAGGAAAAGTTGTGGTCGAGTAATTTATTAGAATTTGCAAGTGAGGTAAGTGTCGTGGTTAACCTTCAATTGAGAGAATAGAACCCTTAAATTATTTGTTATGTGAATTGAATGTGAACGACGTATAGGCGAGGTGACGAGTGTCTATACGTCGTCAAATTAATTGTTTGCCTGCTTACATGAAAAATTATAAATTGTTTTAAAGCATGAATTAATTATTATAATAATTATTTCTCTCATATTCTTTGTCAAATATTAATTCTTGAATTCTTGCATTAATTGTTACATGTTATTTGAATTATGTTCCTTAATTGTTATTGGACATTTAGCATATTAAATATTAAACTGCATATTTTCTCTATGATTTCTATAATAATTTATTATTTGCCTTTGGTTGTTCATAATTATATCATAATTAGTGTATGCTTGTTATCTTATAATTTTATATTAATTATTTCATTTATTGGAAAAATTCTTCTATGAGAATTGGTAAATGAATATGGAGGAGCGGGTTGTACGCCACAACAAGATTGATTATAATAAATATATTGGAGGATCAGGTTGCACGCTGCAACAGACTTGTTAAAAGTCCATATTGGAGGATCGGGTTGCACGCCGCAACAGACTTATTAAAAGTCCATATTGGAGGATCGGGTTGCACGCCGCAACAGACTAATTAAAAGTCCATATTGGAGGATCGGGTTGCACGCCGCAACAGACTTGATTAAAATGAATATATTGTGAGAGCGGGTTGCATATATATATAATTGAATGTGAATATATTATGAGAGCGGGTTGCACGCTGCAACAGAATTGAATGTGAATATATTGTGAGAGCGGGTTGCACGCCGCAACAAAATTGATGGAACTGGTAATTGGTTATGACTGCTGAGTTTTCAATCATTATAAATGAGTTACCTGATTTATTTTTATTATTGTTGTTGTTACTAATATTGCGTACAGGTTAATGTAAGTGAACCGCCTTAGCCTCGTCACTACTTTGTCGAGGTTAGGCTCAACACTTACTAGTACATGGGATCGGTTGTACTGATACTACACTATGCACTTCTTGTACAGATATCAGAGTTGGTCCCAGCGGCTTGCCATAGACTTGCTCAGATTTCAGCTACTCGGAGGAGACTTGAGGTATAACTGCATGGCGTCCACAGTTCTGAAGTCCACGTCTATTTTACTTTAGCTGTGTGTTTATTTCCAGACAGCTTCATTTTATTCAGACCTTTATTTGTATTATTCTCGAAGTTCGTACACTTGTGACACCAATTCTGGGATGGTATTTAGACACCGTTGTTTTTATGGATTATTTCACTATATTTCAAACTTTGCTTTCGCTTTTGTTTTATTGATTATTAATAATTTAAAAATTATTTAAAAATTGGTTAATATTATTCTAACGTTGGCTTGCCTAACAAGTGAAATGTTAGGCGCTATCACGGTCCGAAGGAGGGAATTTCGGGTCGTGACAATCTCCATCAATCACCATTGTTAACAACTACCGTCATCCACCATCACCACTAGCTACTACCCACAATCACCACTATCAGCCAACATTACCACCAATCGCTATCCAAGTTGTCACTCACAACCACCATTATTAGCCATCACTACCATCAGTCACCATATATTTGTTTTAAATTAATATTTTATTTTGAATTTATATTATTAATTTTTAAACAAAAATAAATTTTATTCATTCAGATGTCGAGTTAATCGATCTCGCAAAGCCCTCAGTTGCTCATGGTCTGACAACTTGTCCTGTGCGTAAAATGATACTAGTATGGCCTCATTTGTTTTTTTAAAAGATTAAAACGCCTGAATCTGAATACATATCTGAATATTAAGATGCATATGTGTATTAAGATTAAAACATCTGAATCTGAATACACATCTGAATATTAAGATGTGTTTTAAGATCTGAATATTAAATGATTAAGACTGTTTATTTTTTAAATATCTGAATATATAGAATTTATCTTTATTTAAAAATTAATAAACATAAATTCAAATAAAATACTAATTAACCTAATATTTTGGGTAGTAACTAGTGGTGATTGGTAGTGATAGCGATTATGGTTAGAGTGGTGGGTGATGATAGTTAATAATGGTGGGTGGTGATGGTAGTGGTTGTGATTGAGGAAGATAATGGTGGATGGTAGTAGTTTAAAATAGTGGGCGGTGTCGACTATGGTTATTGATGGTGATGGGGGTGGTTGGTGGTGGTAGTTGAGGTGGGTGAGTATGTGGTTATGGTTGAGGATGATGGTGGTGGTGGTGGTGGGTGGTGATAGTGGTGGCGGCTGTGGTTGAGGATGGTGGTGGTGGTAGTTGATAATGGTAGGCGATGACGGCAGTTAGTAATGAATGTGGATGATTGCATCTTAATAAAATTAAGCCAGCGTTTGGCCATAGATTCCCCAATTTGTTCTAAAAAATCTGATTTGGGGTGAAGTTTAGTTTGAAGATGAAAATGTGTTTGGACGTCAGTTTTCAAAACATATTTCCCAAATTTATTTTGAAAAAACATGAAACATGACTTATACTCACAAGTTCTAAAAACTATCACAAATACCTAACAGTACCATTATCAATAACATTCATAATATTATCGCAAACCATAGTCCTGAATATAAATAAATTTGATACAAAATTATTAATTTTATAATGAACTACATGATACACTATTAGGTGACAAAAAAATGAAGCAACATTGTTACAAAATAATAAATTGTGGGATCTTTTATAAAATATAAAAGTTTGGGGCAATTTTTAAAAAAATATAATAGTGATATTTTGGCCAAAAACCAGCTATTGAGCTGATTTTGGGATTTGGAATTGGGATTTTGCCAAAATGTAGGCAAAATCTATGGCCAAACATGTGTTTGCCAAATAAAACCCAAATTTATTTTGGCAAAATGTATGGCCAAACGGGTCCTAAGTTTTTTTATATTCCCTCCGTTTCAATTTATGTGAACATATTTCTTTTTTAGTCCGTGCCAAAAAGAATGACCCCTTTCCTTATTTGGAAACAATTTACCTTTATGCAATGATTTATAGTCACACACAAAATATATGTGCCTCATTTTACACCACAAATTCAAAAGTCTTATCTCTTTTCTTAAACTCCGTACTCAGTCAAATGAGTTCACATAAATAGAAACGGAGGGAGTATATCTTAATCATATATACCTATTCAGACTCATTATGTGGTTGTGAAGTAAAAAAAACAAACACAGAATAATTAAGATATGAATGATTAAAATTTAAATTTTAAAAACAAACGCACTTAATATCTGAGATCTAAATAATTAAGATTCAGACCGCACAAACAAACGGGGCTTATATGTTTCAAGTGCAAATGTTGAGATTTACTACTGGATTTGCTTTCCAGTTTCTGGAAACGTTTCCGAATCCAATCACAATTTTCCCTTTAGTTCAAAAACCTACAAAACACACTTTTCGAAATAACTTCACAAAAAGCAATCCAGTTAGTACACATCTTTTTTCCAAACTTATGTCATAAAACTTTTCATATATTTTCGCCAAAAACTTTTCAAAAACTGAACTAAAACCAAATTTAACAAAACTATTTGCCAGAAAAAAAAGTACAAGATTTGTTTTTATACTTCGTGAAGCATTTTATAAAGGCAGCAAGATTTGTTTTTTTATATTACTTTCAAGACTTGAGCAACGTCATTAAGACAAACAAATTCTTAAACAAAAGACCAAAACCAATCAAGATATACCATTATTCCAATTACTCCCTCCGTTTTGGTTTATATGACACACTTTCCTTATTAATTCGTTTTAAAAAGGACATATTTTTATATTTAAAAATAATTTAACTTTAAATTTTTTATTTTACACATTTTACCCTTAACGAACAATTTTTATTGTCACACAGATGTCACGACCTCACAAAACTTTTATCCCATCAAACCGCAAGTGTCAGAAATCTTCTTTTTTTTTCTTCTTAAAATATTCCATACCAAATCAAACTATCTCGTATAAATTAAAACGGATGAAGTATATTGAAGAATAGCTCTTAGATTTGCAGTTGCTGTCATTAATATTACAGTAGGAAGCCCTATTCATGAGCATATCAAATGGTTTCTAGCATCAAGTATATTGCTAAGCAATATCAATGTGTTTATACAAGTTTACACATGCATAACTTCAAATTAAGTCCCACCACCGCTAAATATACAGTTTGTTTTATCTAACTACCGTGTATGCATTTGAGATAAGTGTGAAATTTTGGAGAATCTGAAAAACGGTAATTTGCCGTAAATGACAAAATATTTGTTACTTATGATACGGCCCGAATAAAGACCCAAACTAATTTGGCATCCAGACTTATTTGATTGATTAATTAATTGATATAACAACTACTCATCAATCCAAAGCAAGTTGGAGTTGGTTACAGAGGTGGAGCCAGAATTTTCATTAAGGGATATCAAAATATACAAAAGTAAATATATTAAAAAATTAAGGGGAGTCAATACATAGTATATATATACATATAAAAAAAATTTACCTACCTACACAGTGTATTTTTTTCGCGAAGGGGTGTCAATTTGACACCCCTTCCTAACCGGTGGCTCCGGCACTCCGTCACTGGTTGGCTACATGAATCCTCACTAACAACGTATTACTGGCTACCAGCCTGCTGCTGCATTGATTGATTAAATTAACTATATATTGGGGAAAAAATGACGGGTTTGCCATTAATAAAGAAAATTGCCAGATAAAATTCAGAACACATATGATAGGTGTTATGAATCAGCCCCAACCTAATATTGAGCTGAGAAGAGCTATTGGGTCGAGAAGAAGACATAGGACAAGGCCTTTTAAAAGGTTAATTTGGGATCGAGATGCAATCAGGAATCAGTTAAAAGAGACTAGCAGTTAGCAAGAAGGTTATGTGAATTGTTATTTTGAAATTCCTCTCTCCTGGTCTCTCCCTTCCTCGTATGTTTCTCTCTGTGGCTTTGTCTCTCCCTCGTCTGTTTCTTTCTGTTATTATCCTTACATATTGTTACTTCCTAGTATAAATTCTTTGTTCTCAGTATTAATATTGTATTAGGTAAAATATGTTATGGCAAGTGGCCACCCAAGAAGGGGTCACGTGGAACCTAAGTCGGGAGGACGAAAAATCGGACGCGGCTATCCCGTGTGTCACCGAAAAAGATAATGTTGATGAAGGCATTGAATACTCTGCGCCCGGTAGCATTCAATGAGGAATATTTCACAACATTAAGAGCAATGGCCCGTTACAGAGAACTTGACATTTATGTTCACCATTACGTCTTCATCAATACTCTTCATAATTGACATTAAAGAAGGGCACGACCCTAGTACCTTCTTCATAGCTATAAATAATAAGCTCAATGATCATTGGAAGGGACATGAATTTTCTGGCTAACTCACACTACATTCTATACAGAAATTTAATACAATTTTTCTTTCTCGCTCTTTGATCTCATCATTACCATGTCCGGAAACCCTGTTCCCGGATTCGTCAGCTCTGCCATTTCATCTACATTTTAAGGCTAGGTATCTTATATTTCATCAGTTATTTCATTATTTTTTGGATAAAATTAATTCATTTGTCTAGAAACTACGAACAAATTAAACTGTACCGTTTTACGGGCAAACAGTTTGGTGCCAACCATAGGGCCTAGACAGCCGTGCAATTAAGTTGATCCTTGCATTTTTACTAACGTATTTTGATTACTTTGTCTTAGCAAAAATTCACAAAAAGTGGCAGATAACAGTGTTAACGGCACACGCAACCCTGAAATTCAAGGGAAGCGGCCTCATTTCGAGGATTCAATTAGTGAAATTCATAAAGAGGGAAACGACGCCACACCGGTACATGACAGACAGTACCCTCGACAGGTTCGGGAGGCAACTCCTGATGATGCTGATGAGGAACATATAGCGGATGCAGTAAGGGTCCTGCAAGAGAAACATGCAATCATTCTAGGCCATCTCACGCGACAGTATTAGGTTATGACGGAACTGAAGCAGGCGCTATCGGGTGCCTCAAATAATGCAAACAGGCGAGATCTAGTTCCTCCTATTGTTCCCGTGAACCAAACGATGTAGAGAGTTAATAATAACACTCCTAGTGGCGAAGTTGGCTCCGACGGGGCTGGGGGGAGTATATCCGGCCTCAACAACGAGAATGATCCGTTCAAGGATGAAGTTTTGTGGTTTATGAAGGAAGTAAATACCCGCATGGATCAAATCACGGGTGCACCGCCAATATTAAAAGGCCCAAACTCGAAGAAGTATATTCAATTACAGTATAAACCGAGCGCAGCCCCGGAATAAATCCCGAAGTGGTTCAAAATGCCCGAAGTTCCGAAGAATGACGGAACTTCAGATCCACAGGAGTACATTATCACCTACACAACATTGGTGAAAGGAAATGATTTGCCTCCTCACGAAATTGAATCTATGTTGCTAAAATTTTTTGGTGAGACTCTCACGAGGGGAGATTTAACGTGGTATTCATTATTGCCCGATCATTCCATAGATTCCTTTGAGATGCTCGCAGATTCTTTCATCAAGTCTCATGCCGGTGCCAGAAAGGTACAAGCCCGAAAGGCCGATATATTCAAGATCGCGCAGGGAGAATCCGAGTTATTAGGAGAGTTCGTTATCCGATTCCAGAAGGAAAGGATGTTACTACAGGCAGTCCTGGATGAATGGGTAGCTGAAGCGTTCACCAAAGGTTTAAATCCAAGAAGTTCGGACTCTTCCCGAAAATTGAAGGAAAGTCTGCTCGAGTTTCAAGCGACGACTTAAGTGAATGTCCACAACCAGTACGAGTAAAAAATAAGGATCGAAGATGATTAGGTTGGCTTTCCATCGCCGACCAAAGGACGGGAGAAGAACAAAGAAAAAATGAAAGACGATATTGACACGGATAGACGGATTTCGAAGGGCCGGTTTTTTCCATACAAGCGGACAGAAGATCTAGCAGGAGCTTCCGGACAACAGACAAGTTTACTGTAGATAGAAGGACCGATCGTGGCTGGAATAACAGATCGCTGCAGGATAAAGAAATCTCGGGGTCATAAGATTCTTCTTACCCAAAGTTATCAGAGTATAACTTCAACGTCAGTTTAGTGGAGTTGGTGTCATCTATGAGAAATATAAGAGAGGCACGATTCCCGAGACCTATGAGATCTAATTCCATCCAGAAGGATCTCAATTTATGCTATGAATACCATGGCACTAACGGCCACCGTACTGGGGACTGCCGACACCTCCGGGAAGAAGTGGCAACACTGTAAAAGAATGGTCACCTCAGAGAATTCTTGAGTGACCAAGCTAAAAATAATTATGGTCGGAACAGGGGCGATGCGGAACCCTCGAAAGCAGGAGAAGAACCCCCAGGCCAAACAATCAACATGATCTTCGGAGGGAATGAGATTAATGGGGTCACCTTTTCAGCATCAAAGAAGACAAAAGTATCGATAACTCATAGTAAAAGGCACCGAGAAGACGATATCACATTTATGGACGAAAATGCAGACGGATTGCTACTACCGCACAATGACGCACTGGTAATTCCTTTAAATGTGTTAGATTTTAAAATTAAACGTGTTTTAGTGGATCTAGGAAGTTCAGATAATATCATACAATGGAGAGTACTGGAGCAAGCTAAACTCATCGGAAGAATTATCCCGGCAACGAAACTCTTCGCTGGATTCAACCTCGCAAGCATGACAACCCGGGGAGAAATTTTGCTGCTCACGAATGCTGAGAGAGTAATGAAGACAACTTTCTTCAAAGTGGTAGATGGAGACATGGGGTATAATATCATCTTGGGATAACCATGGCTGCACGAGTTGAAAGTTGTGCCTTCAACATATCACCAGTTGTTAAAGTTTCTGACACCCTAAGGGATAAAAAAGATAAGGGGTGATCAACCGGCAGTAAGAGAGATGAATGAAATTTCGGTCTCCAGTAGCAAAGGAAAGGAACGTGCGGCATAAAAATTACTGGAACCGACACCTTCCCCCGAACCAGAGGAAGTTAGCCCGGGGGCAGAAGAGTCAGAACAATAGCAGGTACCAAGGTATTTTCAAGTACTAGAAGAGACAAACGCGACGAAGTCCATGGCAGAAGAATTAGAGCAAGTTGCGTTGTACGAATAATTCTTAGAAAGAAAATTCCATTTGGGAACAGGACTACACCCGGAGCTCAGGTATGCTTTTATTGAATTCCTTAAAATTAACGCCGATTGTTTTGCATGGTCGCATGAGGATATGACAGGAATACCAACGGAGGTAGCCATACACAAGTTAAGCTTGGATCCCAACATACCTCCGGTAAGGCAAAAGAAGCACCCTATTGCTGAAGCAAGGAATAAATTCGTCAAAGAAGAGGTAACCCATTTACTTAATATTGGTTTAATCCGAGAGGTATGATATCTGGACTGGCTAGCCAATGCATATGCGTAGATTATAAGGATCTTAATAAGGCAAGCACGAAAGACTCATTCCCATTGCCAAATATCGATCAAATGATTGATGCCACGGTCTAGCACGAGTTAATGAGTTTCCTCGATGCTTATTCTGGGTACAATCAAATCAAGATGAGACCAGAATACCAGGAAAAGACTTCGTTTATAACAAATTTTGGTACATATTATTACAATGTGATGCGCTTCGGGTTAAAAAAAATGTCGGAGCCACTTATCAACGGCTCGTGAATAAGATGTTCGAAAAATAAATTGGAAACACTATGGAAGTATATATAAACGATAAACTCGTTAAGTCTTTGAATTCAGGTGACCACTTGAAGCATTTGCAAGAAACATTCGACATCCTGAGGAAGCATAATATGAAGCTTAACCCCGAGAAGTGTGCTTTTGGGGTCAGTCCGGGTAAGTTCCTAGGATTCCTAGTCTCGCAAAGAGGAATTGAGGTAAATACCGACAAAATCAATGGCATAGAGGACATCCTGGATCAATTGTCTAACATAAAAGAAATCTAGAGGCTCATAGGGAGATTGACAACTTTGAGCAAGTTCATTTCCGATCATCCAAAAAATATTCATCACTTCTTCGCACTACTCAAAAAGAAAAACAATTTCAAATGGAAACCGGAGTGTTATCAAGCCTTGTAAGAGTTGAAGAAATATTTGTTAAGCCCTCCGTTGCTCTCAAAACCAAAAAAAGGTGAAATATTGCTAATCTACCTCGCAGTTTCAGAAGTTGCGGTAAGTGCAGTTTTAGTCCGAGAGGATAGAGATACGCAATCTCCCATTTATTACGTTAGCAAAATTTTAACGGGAGCATAGACTCGCTACCCACATCTGGAAAAGATAGCCTTAGCTCTTGTAGTTGTTGCTCGGAAGCTGAGGCCCTACTTCCAATGCAACCCGATAGCTGTGGTGACTACTTTCCCTGTGAGGGATATCCTCCATAAACCCGAGCTCTCGGGTAGATTGGCCAAATGGGCTATCAAAATGAGCGAGTTTGATATAGAGTATAAACTGAGGACTGCAATTAAGTCGCTAATCTTGGCTGACTTCGTGGCCGATTTCAGTCCGGGACTATTGCCTCTGACAGATAAGGAGGCAATAATGGTATCAGAATCGGCATCAAGAGCTTGGACCTTATTTATGGATGGAGCTTCAAACGTAAAAGGGTCTGGGCTCAAAGTAGTCTTGGTCACACCTTCGGGGGAAACCTTAAGGCAAGCCATCAGAACGATTCCTTTAACTAACAATGAAGCGGAGTATGAAGCTTTGATTGCAGGGCTCAAATTGGAATCAAATGTATTCGCAGTTGGTGGTAAATCAGGTCTACGGAATTTTTGACACCAAAGAGGAACGTATGCAACAATAAGTGGTAAAGGTTCAGGCTTTATTGGCGCGTTTCTGGGAGTGGTCAATTACTCATATCCCGAGGGAAGATAATGCGGAAGCAGATGCATTGGAAAATTTGGGCTCATCGACAGAAATCCAGGGATCAGAATCAGGGATGGTAGTACAACTGATGAACTCAATCTTGGACACAAATGGTTACTCTGAATTGAATTCTACTAGTTTGGTATGGGACTGGAGAAACGAAATAATCAATTATCTCGAGCATGGAAGGTTGCCCAAAGAACCAAAGCATCAAGAGTGTTAGGCACCAAAGCTGCACGATATAGCTTCAAGAAAGGCCAATTGTACAGAAAATCCTTTCGCGGCCCGTTAACCCGGTGCTTAGGAGCATCAGAAGCTAACTATGTCATGAGAGAAGTCCATGAAGGGATATGCAGCAACCACTCGGGTGCAGATTCTTTGGTGTTGAAATTAGTTCGGGCAGGATATTACTGGCCCCGTATGGAACAAGATGCCAAAGACTTCGTACGAAAATGTGAAAAGTGCCAACGCTACGCACCATTAGTACATCAACCAACAGAACCCTTATATTCAGTTCTGTCCCCGTGTCCGTTCATGAAATGGGGGATAGACATCGTCAGACCGCTACCACCGGCTCCTGGAAAGGTAAGGTTTCTTTTAATTTTGACTTACTATTTTTCTAAATGGGTGGAAGCAGGTCCTTATCAGAAGATCGCAGAATGCGAAGTGGTCGACTTCCTATGGGAAAATATAATTTGCAGGTTTGGAATACCAAAGGAGATTGTATGCGACAACAGGCAGCAGTTTATCGGCGCAAAAGTTACAAAGTTCCTTGAAGATTTGATGATATAGAGGATAACCTCTTCACCTTATCATTCGAGCGCAAATGGTCAAGCCGAATCAACAAACAAATTGATTATTCAAAATCTCAAGAAAAGGTTGGAAGCAGCAAAAGGCAACTGGCCCGAAGAATTACCTGGGGTTCTATGGGCCTACCGAACAACGGCCAAGTCAAGCACAGGAGAAACCACTTTTGCCCTTATGTGCGGTGCAGAAGCTTTGATACTGGTGGAAGTAGGGGAACCAACCTTAAGGTATTTCCAGGCGGACAAAGAATCGAATAACGAAGCAATGCTAATCAACTTGGAGCTGCTCGAGGAGCGCAAGGACTAAGCGCATGTAAGATTGGCAGCTCAGAAGCAGGGAATGAAGCTATATTATAATCGAAGAGCCAACCTCCATTATTTAAAAGTAGGAGACTTGGTCTTGAGGAAGGTAACTCAAAATACCCGGGAACTCAACGCGGGCAAGTAGGCTCAACATGGGAAGGCCCTTACTGGGCTTCAGCTATCACTGGGAAAGGATCATACGAGTTAGAGAACCAGAACGAAGACAAATTGCCTAACAACTGGAACGTGGCTCACCTCAAAAGATATTACTGCTGACAAACAACAGTCAAACAGAAAATATGTGTTGCACTCTTTTTCCCATCGTTCAGTTTTTATCCCAATTAGGTTTTTTCTGGCAAAGGTTTTTAACGAGGCAGCAACAGAAAGCATACTACGAAGACAACAGTAATAAGACTTTTGATAACAAGGCAAACAAACAAGTTTCCACTCGGGGATGATTAGATAATATTTACTTCGATAGCAAATTCCCACCGGAAAGTTAAGTTTGCTGCCGAACAGAGGTTACCTGACCGTTCACGAGCACAAACCACTAGAGGACTGTTAGGTATTCTTTTGCTAGATAGCATGGATTCCTAAGGCGAAGCAAAGTATATTGCCGAATGGAGGATTACCTAGCAATTCATTGGTGGAGCCTTCGAGGATGATAAGTGGGGATTTTGACTACTTATTAGCGCCTTTTTGCTTTCGTTTTAGTCCAAAAGCGCTTAATTGTGTTCCCGTAAATTGATGAAATCTGCTTAATTACATGAATATTGGAATATGAGCTCCCAAGATGAAATCCAACTCAAGAGGGAGTGATCTGAACTCAAGGAAAAAAACAGGCACAAAAGCTCACAAGTGCGAACCACAGATTATCATCTGCGGTCGCAGGATGTGAAGAAATGCCCATCAGAGAAGTGTGAAAAGTATGGTCCGCACATGATATGTGCGGCCGCAGAAACTGGGCAAGAGAAAAAGTTCAGAGAACCTACATCTCAAGTTCAACAAAAGTGCGGACCGCATAATTATTGTGCGGCCATAGAAGAATAGCTACGCGACCGCAGGCACATTTGTGCGGACCGCAAAAGAGTAAGGTGCAGCCGCATACACATTTATGCGGACCGCAGAAAGAGAGAAGTGCGCGGACCGCAGAAAGAGAGAAGTGCGGCTGCAGGTTTCCATTCCTATCAGCCTGAAGCAAAGTGCGGACCGCACATAGAATTGTGCGGCCGCTGAACCTCTGAAAGGGCATTTTTGTCCTAAAATTCCAGCACCGTATAAATAGAAGAGTTTTACTTTTTTAGGTCAAGTTTTGACATCAGCAGCTATAGTAGACGTTTCTTTTACTCTTTTTAGCAGTTTTTGCTATTTTGAGCTTTTTGAATATTGATTTCATCATTTTAATTATCAATATGGGTTTATGTCACAACTTCTTCTAGTTCTTTTATCTTAAGCATGAGTAGCTAGATTTTCACTAGGGTTGTGACCAAACCCTAGAGTGTAATCTTAATGGGTGTTTGATTTATTTCTTGTTTATGTTTGGGTGTTTATTATTTAGCCTTGTTCTTGCTTTTAAGTGTAGAATTAATGGTTGCACACATTAGTTCATGCCTATTTGACTTGGTTTCTACTTGAGAAAGAGAGACTTAGTCTAGGAAAACTTGGCTAACAAGAAATTGGATAAATCGAGCGATTGATAGTCCCAATAAAAGGGTTGAACTTAGAGGTAGTAAAACCCGACTTGAGCTTTGTATCAAACGTTTTGTTCAATACCAATTTGGACTTGAGAAAGCCAAATTGGACAAAAATCACTCTCTGACCGAGAGGTATTGAGTGGGTACTCGAGTGCTAATAGCTATAATACACCCCGTCCAATAAAATAAGCTTTAAAGTTTATAATCCGTTAGGCGAACACCTAGGTGAAGGTCATAGCCCTAGGCCTTTTACATCATTTGAAAAACAACAATAAAAACACTTTCCTAGTTTCAATTCTTAGTTTGTAATTTTAGTGTAAATTAGACCTAGAAACAACCCAAGTTTGTGGAAGTGCAATTTGAGATATTTCAAGATCATACACTATAATATATACCCCTAAGTCCCATTCATAGCTCCCTGCGGAAAATCGACCCGACTCCTTGTTGGGTATTACTATTGCATCGACCGTTTCATAACCTTAAATAGTGGTATGACTTGGACGAGATCAATTTTTGGCGCCGTTATTGGGGAGCTAAAAACAGATTTAGCTATATATTTGGTTTTGTGTTTCCATAAACTGATAAAATGTGCTTAATTAAAGGAATATTGGAAAATGAGCTCCCAAGATGAAATCAAACTCAAGAAGGATTGATTTGAACTAAAGGACAAAAACAAGCACAAAAGCTCACAAGTGCGGACCACAGATTATCCTCTGCGGCCGCAGGATGTGAAGAAACGCCCATTAGAGAAGTGTGAAAAGTCCGGTCCGCACATGATATGTGTGCCACAGAAATTGGGTAAGAGCAAAAGTTCAGAGAACCTGCATCTCAAGTTCAACAAAAGTGCGGACCGCACAATTATTGTGCGGCCACATAAGAACAGCTAAGAGGCCGCAGTCACATTTGTGCGGACCACAAAAAAGCAAGGTGCTGCCACAGACACATTTGTGCGGATTGTAGAAAGAGAGAAGTGCGGCCGCAGTTCAGAATTATGCGGCCGTAGGTTTTCCAATCCTGTCAGGCTAAAGCAAAGTGCGGAGCGCACATAGAATTGTGCGGCTGCAGAACCTCCGAAAGGGCATTTTTGTCCAAAAATTCCAGCCCTGTATAAATAGAAGAGTTTCACTTTTATAGGTTAAGTTTTGACATTAGCTGCTACAGTAGACGGTTTATTTTACTCTTTTTAGTATTTTTTTCTATTTTGAGCTTTTTGAATATTGATTTCATCATTTTAATTATCAATATGGGTTTAATTATCATTTTTTCTTCTATTTCTTCTATCTTAAGCATGAATAGATAGATTTTCACTAGGGTTGTGAGCTAACCCCTAGAGTGTAATCTTAATGGGCGTTTAATTTATTGCTTGTTTATGGTTGGGTGTTTATTATTTAGCCTTGTTCTTGCTTTTAATTGTAGAATTAATGGTTGCAAATATTAGTTCATGCCTATTTGACATGGTCTCTACTTGAGAAAGAGAGACTTAGTCTAGAAAAACTTGGCTAACAAAAAATTGGGTAAATCCAGAGATTGATAGTCACAATAAAAGGGTTGAGCCTAGAGATAGTAAAATCCGACTTGAGCTTTGTATCAACCTTTTTGTTCAATACCCATTTGGACTTGAGAAAGCCAAATTGGACAAAAATCACTCTCTGACCGAGAGGTATTGAGTGGGTACTCGAGTGCTGATAGCTATAATACACCCCGTCCAATAAAACAAGCTTTAAAGTTTACAACCCGTTAGGCAAACACCTAGGTGAAGGTCATAGCCCTAGGCCTTTTACATCATTTGAAAAACAACAATAAAAACACTTTACTAGTTTCAATTCTTAGCTTGTAATTTTAGTTTAAATTAGACCTAGAAACAACCCAAGTTTGTGGAATATATTTCAAGATCATACACTATAATATATACCCCTAAGTCTCATTCATAGCTCCCTGAGGAAAATCGACCCCGACTCCTTGTTGGGTATTACTATTCCATCGACCGTTTCATAACCTTAAATAGTGGTGTGACTTGGACGAGATCAATTTTTGGCGCCGTTGCCGGGGAGCTAAAAATGGATTTAGCTATATATTTGGTTTTGTGTGTGAATTGTCTTCTTTTCCTTCCGTGTTACTGATTTATGTGAATCAATTGTAGGTGCAACAATGGCCCTCATCAATGATCAACTCGAAAACATGCCTTTGGGGGATGTGGACGCTGAAGATGACCAAGTTGAAGAGGTTCCTCTTGAACCTCAAGCAAATAGATGAGGCTGACTGCCTAAATACAATGTCCTAGTTCCAGCCCTACCTCCGGTAAGATCGGCTCCACACCGGGTGTTGCCGAATGAAGGGTATGTAAGTTCTATAGTTCCACCCCGCATTAGGGCGGGCAACTTTCAAATCACGAATGTAATGCTCACATTGCTAGAGCAATGAGGATTCTTCACCGGGGCTCCGAGTAAAAATGCATACAAACACTTGAAGGGACACTTATTGGGGGAGTAAACAGTCAAACGTCTCCGAGGATGCTTTAAGGTTGAGGCTATTTCCTTTCTCTCTATGGGGGAAAGCCCTGGATTGGTTAGAGAAATTGCCAAACCATTCCATCCATACATGGGATGAGTTGGCGGAGAAATTTATCTCCAAGTTCTTTTCTCCTAGGCATATGGCTACTCTTAGAGACAAGATTCTAGCATTCAAACAAGAGCCCAATGAGTCGTTGTATGAAATATGGGAGAGGTACCGAACTATGGTCAAAGATTGCCCCAATAATGATATGACGGAGGCTATGATTTAACAAACTTTCTACCGGGGGATCAATATGACCAATAAGTGTGTTGGAAATCAACTTGCCGGTGGAAATTTCATGACAATGTCGTATGCAGAAGCTTGTGAGATTTTAGATGAAATAGCAGACACTTCATCGGTAAGACAAAGTAAGGAAAATGTTCCTCAAGGTGATCCGAACGTGACTCACCTACATAAAGAATTGTGTGATCATGGGCAACCTATTGCAGAATTGACCACCACAATGAATCAATTAGCCAAGGCTCAACTTCAAAAAGTGCAAAGTCCTAAGCAAGTCAATGCCATGGAGGGAGTTAGTATGATGATCAACAAAATAAGGCCCAAGAGTCCACAAGTGCAAAACCGTATGGAGAATTATGTGCAAAAAGATAGTGGGTTTGATCAAGATGAATCTTACAATGAATAAAAGGAGGAAGTGCAATACATGAACAACTTTCAAAGGCAAAGAAACAACTCTCAAGGCACAAATCAAAAACAATGGTGACCTCAAGGTAATCAAGGTAATTAGAGTGGTGGCAACAATCAAGGGAATTGGAATAATAACAATCAAGGAAATTGGAGTGGTGGAAATAACCAAGGCAATTGGATTGGCAACAATCAAGGATATTGGGGAGGCAACAATCAAAGGGGGTGGAACAATAATCAAGACAATCGGGGGTCGGGTTTTCAAAGGCCCCCGATGTATCAACAACCAAGAAACCTGCCTCATTATCCTTCCCATGGTCCAAGTTCTTCCAACAATGAGATGGGACGAATCGAGAATATATTCAAGCAAATGATGGAGAAGAATGCCAACTCCGATGCCCAACTAGTCTTTCACAATACATCTATCCATAACTTGGAAGTCCAAATGGTTCAACTCTCTCAAGCCCTAAATACCCTTCCTAAGGGGGCACTACCAAGTGACACGATGGTGAACCCAAAGGGTGGGAACAACATGGGACATGCCATGGCCGTTACTACAAGGAGTGGAAAAGGTGGGGATGTATCGACCTCAAGTCAAAGGAAACTTGTGGATGATGAGCAAGTGGTTCAAGAATATGAAACCCCGAACAATGTGGTGAAAACAAATGATGAAGTGCGGATTGATATTGATGACAATGTGGAAGAAGCTCAATAGGAAGTGTACCCGTCTAGGGATCACATTGTTGACATACTGGAACTGGTAGTGCAAAAGGCTAAGGCACCAATACCTAGGCCTCCTCCTCCATATCCTCAAAGGCTTGCCAAGCAAAATGTCAAGAATCAATTCAAAACGTTCATTGACATTATGAATAGTCTATCAATCAATATGTCATTGGTTGAAGTCTTGGAGAAAATGCATGGTTATGCAAAGTTTATGAAGGATTTAGTGGACAAAGAAGAGGTCGATGAATTTTGAAACTATAAAAATGACTCATCAAGTGAGTGCAATTTTGCATTCCATGGCTACCAAGTTGGAGGATCACAGCGCTTTCACGATTCCTTATACAATTGGAAGTGTGGAGTTTGCAAAATCCCTTTGTGATCTTGGGGCAAGTATCAATTTGATGCCCTATTCAGTTTTCAAAACTTTGGGAATTGTGAACCAAGATCCACATCTATGAGAATACAAATGGCCGATCGTACCATGAAGAGACCATTAGGAGTGATTGACGATGTATTAGTTCGTGTCGATAAATTTATTTTTCCGGCAATTTTTGTCATTCTTGATTGTGAGGTTGATAATAAGGTGCCGATTATTCGTGGTAGACCTTTCCTAACTATGGGGAAGGCTCTAGTTGATGTTGAAGCCAGAGAACTTACCTTCCGGGTTGGTGATGAAATAATGGTTTTCCATGTGTAAGTCCATGAGGCAACCCAAAAGGAAAGAGGTGTGTTCTTTCGTGAACTTGGTGACCGATGTGATTGTAGATGAAACAAATGATGTGATGAATGTTAATGATACATTGGAGGCCGTATTTCTCAACTTTGATGATGACGAGATGGATGGCTTCATGGAATGTATGAACTTTTTGCAAGGAATGGGGTCATACACTTGTGAATCCCGCAAATTGTCCTTGGATCTTGAAAATAGGACAACTTCTCCTATAAAACCTTTAATTGAAGAGCCTCCTATCTTGGAGTTGAAGTCATTGCCTCCACATCTTCGGTATGAATTCCTTGGCCCTTCTTCTACTTTATCGGTTATTCTTTCCTCTTGTTTGACTAATGTACAGGTAGACTCTACACTGGCGGTGCTACAAAAGAGGAAGAAGGATATTGGATGGACATTGGTGGATATTCGGGGGATAAGCCCCGCATTTTTCATGCACAAGATTAACTTGGAGGAAGGTGACAAACCATCTATTGAACATCAAAGGAGACTCAATGAAGCCATGCAAGAGGTTGTCAAAAAGGAGATCATCAAGTAGTTGTATGACGGGGTTGTCTACCCCATTTTCAATAGTTCGTGGACTTCTCCAGTTCAATGTGTCCCAAAAAAAAGGGGGCATGACGAGGGTCACCAATGATAGGAATGAGTTGATTCCTACAAGAACGGTGACCGGATGGAGAATGTGTATGGACTATCGTAAGCTCCACAAAGTCACTAAGAAGGACCATTTTAGACTTCTCTTCCTAGACCAAATGCTTGATAGATTGTCTGGCCGTGCTTTCTATTATTTCCTTGATGGGTATTCCGGCTACAACCAAATTCTTAATGCTTCGGAGGATCAAGAGAAAACTACCTTTACATGTCATTATGGTACTTTCGCCTTCAAGCAGATGCCATTTGGGTTGTGCAATGCACCGGCGACTTTCAAAGGTGTATGATGGCGATCTTCATGGACATGGTGGAGGAATACCTTGAAGTCTTCATGGATGACTTTTCAGTGGTTGGGAATTCTTTTGATGATTGTCTCGCAAAATTGGATAAAGTGTTGGCAAGATGTGAAGAAACAAACTTGGTGCTAAATTGGGAGAAATGTCATTTCATGGTCGAGGAAGGCATTGTCCTTGGCCAAAAGATCTCAAAGAATGGCATTGAAGTAGACAAGGCAAAGATTGGGGTGATTTCTAAACTTCCACCTCCAACTTTGGTGAAAGGTGTGCGGAGTTTCTTAGGCCACGCGAGAGTTTACCGGTGTTTCATAAAGGATTTTTCTAAAGTGGTGAACCCGTTGTGCAAGCTTTTGGAGAAAGATGCTAAGTTCCACTTCAATGATGATTGCATGATAGCCTTTGAATTTCTAAATTTCAAGTTGACTACTACTCCCATTATCACCACTCCAAATTGGAGTGTCCCTTTTGAGCTCATGTGTGATGCAAGTGATGTAGCGGTAGGGGTTGTCTTTGGGGAAACGCATCAATAATATTTTTCATCCGGTCTACTATGCTAGTAAGACCATGAATAGTGCCCAAGTCAACTATACCGTTATGGATAAAGATCTCCTTGCCTTTGTGTTTGCTATTGAGAAGTTCCGCCCGTACTTGATGGGTGCAAAAGTGATTGTCCACACGGATCATGCGACACTTCGTTATCTTATGAGCAAGAAAGATTCCAAAGCTCGGTTGATGAGATAGGCACTTTTGTTGCAAGAGTTTTATATAGACATCCAAGATCGAAAAGGAAGTGAAACCAAGTGGTTGACCACTTGTCTCGTTTGGAGGAGGAGGGGAGGCCGCATGTTGGCCTTGAAATCAATGACTCCTTCCCCGATGAGCAACTCTTGGCTATTTCAATGAAAGAGATGCCATGGTTTGTGGATCTAGAAATATTTTTTGTAAGTGGTATCATCTCGGATGAGTTCTCTTCAAACCAAAGAAAGAAGCTCAAACGGGACTGTCAAGACTATTATTGGGATGAACCGTACATTTTCCGGATTTGTACGGATTAAGTGATTAGAAGATGTGTATCAGATGAGGAACAATGTGAAATCCTTGGATCTTGTCATTCTTCGCCGTATGGTGGCCACCATGGTGGAGTAAGAATGATGGCCAAAGTGCTAAGTTGCGATTTTTATTGGCCCACTCTTTACAAAGACGCAAGTGATCTCATCAAGCGTTGTGATGAATGTCAAAGGGCCGGTGAAATCTCAAAGAAAAACGAGATGCCCCTCACCACCATTTTAGAGATTGATATTTTTGATGTGTGGGGTATTGACTTCATGGGTCCTTTTATGAGTTCTTATAGAAACACCTACATCTTGGTCGCGGTTGATTATGTGTCCAAATGGGTTGAGGTTGTTGCTTTACCCAACAATGAAGCGAAAAGTGTGGTGGAGTTTTTAAAGAAGAATATTTTCATAAGGTTTGGTACTCTATGTGCTATCATAAGTGATGGGGGTCGCATTTTTCCAACAAAGCTTTAGACACATTACTCACCAAGTATGGTGTCACTCATAAAGTCATGACTCCCTATCATCCACAAGCAAGCGTTCAAGTGGAAGTCTCCAACCGAGAGATAAAGAGTATTTTGTCCAAAACAGTGAATGCTAATCAGACGAATTGGTCCAAGAAACTTGATGATGCTTCATGGGCTTATAGGACATCTTAAAAACACCTATCGAAATGTCTCCATACTGGTTTGTGTACGAAAAAGCTTGTCATCTTCCGGTGGAACTTGAGCACAAAGCCATGTGGGCTTTAAAGAAGTTGAATTTTGAGTGGGATGTCGCCGCCAACTTAAGGGTGGCACATTTGAATGAGTTGGGTCAGTTCTGGTACCATGCATACACAAGTTCTTCCTTATACAAAGAGAAGATAAAATATCTTCATGACAAGTACATCTGCAACAAAGAGTTTAAAGAAGGTGATCTTATATTGTTGTTCAATTCACAGTTACGGATGTTTCCCGAAAAATTAAAGTCTAAATTGAGTGGCACGTTTGAGGTTGTGGGTGTGACACCCTTTGGTGCATTTGACTTGAAGAATAAAAATAATGATGTGTTTAGAGTCAATGGTCACTGGGTGAAACATTATCTGGGAAAAGTTGGTGATGGCCATGTCGTGGCGGTAATTCATTTCAAGTGATGGTAATCTGTGTCGTGCCGCAATGTTAATCCAAGCGTTTCTTGGGAGGCAACCCTTGTTTCTTTTTATTTTTATTTTCTTCTTCTTTAGATAGGTCTTATTTTGTGCTAACTGGATTTGAAGTGTGTTGCAGGAATGAGTGTGCTTTACAGGAACTGTGCTTAGAAAAATTGGCTAAGTATGGAGAAAGTGCGGACCGCACAATTTTGAATGCTACAGTAGAAGGCAATTGCGATAGCACAATTCTTATGCAGACTGCACAAATTGAGATGGAAAAATGCAAACTCTCTGAAGTTTGTTTGTCAGAGAAACAACCAAAGTGTGGCCGCACAACGAATTCTGTGGTCCACACCAAATTCTGCGGCCTCACAGCTAAATCTGCAGACCGCAAATCATCAAAGGAAATTAAATCTCCAGGTAACAGAGTGCGGACCGCAGAAGGAATTCGTTGTGCATAAATAGTAATGCTAAAGCTACTGTACAAACTTTTCATTCTCTGAGCACTTAAAAAAGGCTAAAACTTTGCACACATCTGTTCAATCACCTACCACTTAGATACGCATTTGTGTTCATTCCTTAGCACTGCTTCATCACTGGTATGTTCAATTCACTTCTAGGATTCTTCAATTTTCATAGTTTAATTTATAATTTGTTAGTTATTTTAGACCATTTGTCATAAGAAGTCAATTTTATATCCATGTGGGGTGTAAATTGTGTAGGGTTAACTCCTAATTGCTATTTGGGGAATGGGTATCTTGATTATCATGTTTAATTGCTTTTACCATGTCAAATTTGTGCATAAATCGAAACCCTTAAGGAATATGCCCAATCTAATTTTGAAATCTACGGCCGCACAAGACATTGTGTGATCCGCAGAAGTGTTGACTAGGGCAGTTGGTGAGGCAAAATTATGCGGACCGCACTTAAAATTATGCGAAACGCAGAAATCCCATCGCGGCCTCAGAAAAGTGTGTGCGGCCGCAGATCAGGCCAATCTCTATCTTCAGATATTTGCTATTTAAAGGTACTCATAGTGTGGTTGCACTGACAATTGTGCGGACTGCACTTCAGATGTGCGGTCGCACTCAAAATTATGCGTACCGCAGTTTCATCTCTGCGGACGCAAGTTCAAATTAAGCGGTCTGCACAACCCAGGCTGCGACCGCACCTTCAATTATGCGGACCGTACTTCCCCACCCTGCAAACATGTTTTGTTTTGTGAATATTTGTTTATCTGCACTTGAACTAGAACTGACTCCTGTTGCTGTTTGTTACAGAAAATGGTTAGATCATGAGGTCGTGGTGATACATCAAAGGGGAGGGGTGAGCCTTCCAGAGGCAGAGGCAGAGGCAAAAGCAATTTACCCCTCGCCCTCCAAAGGGTAATCAGTAAGAAAGCCAGAGCAGGCCGAGGAAGACAGCCGGAGCCTTCCGAATATAGTTCATACGTCCCATCTCAGGAAGCGTCGAAGGGTGACTCATTGCAAGAGCAGCCTGATGTTCAACCACAGCCACAAGAGCAGATACCAACTTAGAGACGAGCCTTCCTCCTCACATAGCACTTTCGAGGGTTCGAAGAGTGCAAGTCAAGCTTCAGAGCCCTCTTTTACACCAGTCCCCAAAGCACCAGCAACTATTGTAGATGATATTCCGGACGATGGTATAGGAGGTGATACTAGAGTTGCCGGCCTTGAGAGGTCGAAGAAGAAAGATGTAAGGCTTCGTTAAAAATTTCCTAATAATTTGAGAATTTAAAGTGAGCCAACGATATTCGGAAATAACGTATTCAAGTATTAAATGAGACTCATGGGATAGAAATACATCATTTTGAAATGAAAATATGTGTTTAACGTCTTTTGGAACATATTAAAGAGGTTTGTAAGTGGGAAGAAGTTTTTAGGAACGAGTTGGAAATGTTAAGTGGAATAGATGTCCAAATTTGCACAACATTTGACTTTGAATGAGTATATATATTTCCAATGAATTTTTTCCCTGGAGTGTAGCCCTTTGAGTCTAGTTTCTAACGCATCAAGCCATTCGTCATTTGGACATTCCTACTAAAAGTTATGATCAAATTACCAAAGTCAGATCACCCAGTTAATTTGGCGAACAGCGAAGTGAAGTCGCTTCGCCAGACCAGACGCAGATTTGGTCTTCCCTTGCATGCAGTGGATAGTGAAGTGAGGTACACTTCTCTAGAGTAGACGCGCCCCAACTATAGCTCTTTTTAAACGAATTTGGGGCTCATTTTCCCCATTTCATTTGGATGAATTTTGGAGCTCTTCTCCACTCTCTCAAGACCACCAACTCCTCCCATCTTCAAGGTAAGAAGTCCCCATTATCTTGATGTATAATTCCATCATTTCTACACTAGTATTGATAATATCTACACATAAAATACTTAGATCTTCAAGAAATTTCTTCAAGAACTCAAAAAAGGGTTTTGCATGATTTCTTCCAAAAGGTAATCCTACACCTTTAGACTTACATGTATGGATATATAATGGGAATATGAGTATGAATTAAGTATTAGAACTTATTGTATGGTGATTGGAAGCCATAAGTTCCCAATTTAAATACATAACCATTATAGAGATTGAAAGGTGATTATTTTATTGAGAATTTTGTTGGTTGGGTGTGGATGGATGGTCATGTATGTGATGTTGAAAGTTATGAATTATTTAAGAATGATGATGGGATAAATTATTGGTAAATAGTAGTAGTTGGAGGAACTAATTCTATGGTTAAGAGATGTAGAGATTCATGCCTACTAAGTATTTGATAAAGTGCCTAAATGGCCTAAATTATGGAATTTATTACTAATATTGGTCTCACTGGATGTTGTTATTGTAGATTGAAGTTGCTTAGTGTAGTGGATCATTGTAGTATCATTAAGGGATGAATTTGAGGTATGTTGGCTAAACTACTCTTTTAGAAATAAATTCCATGATGTTCCCGTAAAATTCTAGTATGGTTGGCTCAAGTTCCTTATTCTCATGTTCTGAGTTGTTTCCAATAAATTCGATTATCCCAAGTAAGCAAAGTGTCGAAATATGTATGTATTCAAAATGTATTCTAATTACTCCTATCACATTATGTTATCCTTCGAGAATGTGTCCAAGAATGATATATGTTATGGCTTTGAATCGTGTTCCAAATGAAAGCTAGTATGCCAAATTGTATGAGAAACACTCGATATGCTTAAGACTCTTAATTGCTCATATGTGTACCTAAAGTCTTGATTGGAAATGCCTTGTTGTTTATAATCTATAAAGATGCTCGAAAGTGAAAAAAGTGAGTTGAAGATATAAAGTGTGTGTTACACCCCATGTTTTCGTACGTGAAAGTACGCCATAAGTAATTTTGAGGTTATAAGTATTATGATATTTCAAACAAGTGATAAGTAAATTCGTGAAGGTGAGAGGGTAAGCGAATCGAAGAAAATGAGTTTCGTCGAAGTTTGTCAATTTGGGATAAAATACGGCCCGAGCTATAATACCCGGTGTTTATGGACTAGTGCCATACAAGGTACCACATGAATATGATAGTAAGGTGTATAAGATATGTTAAAAGTGAGTAGTATTTTACGTAATTTGAGATAATTCTTAATTATATGGATAATTAGTTAATTATTAGTTAATAAGGGATTAGTGGATGATTAATTAAGGACCTTGGATAAGACAAGGAACCCTTAACGTGGCAGCCAACAAAACCAAGGATTGAGACTCTTAAGTTCATAAAATAGGTGGCACCTTTGGAGGATTTTTGTGGCTTAATCATCACAAAAGGGTGGGGGGCACAAATCGTAAAGATAACAGATTAATATACATAATTTAAGAGAAAAATACATAAGCTTGCTAAGCTTACGAATGAAGCTCACAATTTCAAGGATCTCTTTACTTCACTAAGGTATAAGACCTCTAATTCACAAAGAGAGGTGAATTAGAATTAAGCAAAGTAATGGATCTTCAGCAAAAATTTAATATAAAGTTATACTGCGTAATAGCAACAGGATTTGCAATTCTAAGAGAGCACGATACAATCTTTCTCAAGAACATCATACGAATATTTCCCTACTTCGATCCGTTGATACGTGTTTCGTCGCAAAAGACGTGTGTTAGAGGAATTATCAAGAGATTCGGTCCAGGTATGTTAAGGCTATCCCTTCTTTCCTTTTTTTCATGATCCAAATGATACAAATGAAACGAGCAAACACACAGCTTGCATAAATGACTCTATTCATAGAAATACTAGAGATGTATATGTTCTTGATTCCCCACGTGTCCTAGTATTCTATCATCTGTTCATGGGTATCAGAAAATACCTAAGTTGATAAAGTTTACTTCATGATATTATTCAAAGGCATAATGGTCTAATGACATTCCGAAAGATTTTATTGACGTACTTCTCATGCATTGCATTCATTTATATATGTATATTGACCCATGAACAGATGGTGTTATATACGCTTATATATGTATATTATACGTATATGGGCTATGGAAAAAGGTTACGGCGTTATATACGCACCACCACCTGATCAGCTGGTATACGTTGATGATTTTACCCACAGTGGCCGAGATGATATGATGGGATGCCCTCAGAGGCTTGATGATATTATGAACACATGTACCTATGCACGACATGACATTCATATGCATATGTATGACACTATAAGTATTTAATGATTTACAAAGTTATCTAAACTTACAGGTTGAGTCATTTACTCCATGTTTCTTCCATGTCTTTTATATACTTATTTATGTGCCTTACATACTCGGTACATTACTCGTACTGACGTCCTTTTTGTTGGGGACACTGCATTCATGCCTATAGGTATAGACAATCAGTTTGACGAGCCCTCATAGTAGACGAAGTTAGCATTCAGCGAAGGATCGGTAAGACGCGACCTCATTCGAAGTACAGCCGAGTCTATGAGTCATCGTGTCAGAATGTTTCTACGGACTTATGGGCAGGCCGGTACCCTGTCCCATTAGATGTCAAATACTCTTAGGATTTGTAGATAGTGGTTCATTTTGTACATCTAAATCGCTTATCCCTCATCTCCTGCTCTCGGCTCAGCTTACGGACACCCTCGAACCTCTGATCTATATCCACAACTAGCCCGTAAGAAGTCCCCATCTCCACCTCCTGAGCTATGTTGGCCTGGATACCAGAGTGCAACCCGGTAACAAACCTTCACATTCTCTCTGCATTGGTAGGAAGTATCATAAGTGCATGGCGAGACAACTAAGAGAACCTCGACTGATAGTCGGTCACTGACATCTGACCCTATTAGAGCTGCTCGAACTGAAATCGCAACTCTTCCCTCTGAGAGGGTGGAATATACCTGTCTAAGAAGAGGCGTGTGAACTTATCCCAATTCATGGGAGGAGAACCTGGTAGTCTGCCGAGAAGATATGACTGCCACCACCTACGGTCCTTACCCTCCAGCTGGAAAGTAGTAAAATCCACCCCATGGGACTCCAATATCCTCATGTTGTGCAGTCTGTCCCTGCACCGATCAATAAAGTCCTGGGGGTCCTAATGCCGCTCACCCCTAAAGGCAGGAGGATGAATCATGGTCTATCTGTACAATAGCTTCTGTGGATCGCCGGCCGTAGCTGGTCAGGGCTCAGGTATAACTGTTGCAGCTGGCTAAGCTCCGCCCACGAGTATTGCGCCCGAGGTCTGATATACGGCAGTTGCATGCCCTGAAGCCTGAGCATTAGAGGTTTATGCTCACCCCTCCCGGGTGAGATGTGGATGGGTCTTCTGGAAATAAATCAGCCTGAGTCATAGAATCCATGAACCGTAGCATACATTGTTATATACGCACCACCACCTGATTAGCTGGTATACGTTGATGATTTTACCCACAGTGGCCGAGATGATATGATGGGATGCCCTCAGAGGCTTGATGATGTTATGAACACATGTACCTATGCACGACATGACATTCATACACATATGTATGACACTATAAGTATTTAATGATTTACAAAGTTATCTAAACTTATAGGTTGAGTCATTTACTCCATGTTTCTTCCATGTCTTTTATATACTTATTTATGTGCCTTATATACTCGGTACATTATTCGTACTGACGTCCTTTTTGTTGGGGACGCTGCATTCATGCCTACAGGTATAGACAATCAGTTTGATGAGCCCTCATAGTATACGAGGTTAGCATTCAGTGAATGATCGGTAATACTCGACCTCATTCGAAGTACATCCGAGTCTATGAGTCATCATGTTAGAATTTTGCTACGGACTTATGGCTAGGCTGGTACCCTGTCCCATTGGATGTCACATAATCTTAGAGGCTTTGTAGATAGTGGTTCATTTGGTACATCTAAATCGCTTATCCCTCGTCTCCTGCTCTCGGCTCAGCTGATGGACACCCTCGAACCTCCGATCTATATCCACAACTAGCCCGTAAGAAGTCCCCATCTCCACCTCCTGAGCTATGTTGGCCTGGATACCAGAGTGCAACCCGGTAACAAACCTTCACATTCTCTCTGCATTGGTAGGAAGTATCATAAGTGCATGGCGAGACAACTAAGAGAACCTCGACTGATAGTCGGTCACTGACATCTGACCCTATTAGAGCTGCTCGAACTGAAATCGCAACTCTTCCCTCTGAGAGGGTGGAATATACCTGTCTAAGAAGAGGCGTGTGAACTTATCCCAATTCATGGGAGGAGAACCTGGTAGTCTGCCGAGAAGATATGACTGCCACCACCTACGGTCCTTACCCTCCAGCTGGAAAGTAGTAAAATCCACCCCATGGGACTCCAATATCCTCATGTTGTGCAGTCTGTCCCTGCACCGATCAATAAAGTCCTGGTGGTCCTAATGCCGCTCACCCCCAGAGGCAGGATGATGAGTCATGGTCTATCTGTACAATAGCTTCTGTGGATCGCCGGCCACAGCTGGTCAGGGCTCAGGTATAACTGTTGCAGCTGGCTGAGCTCCACCCACGGGTATTGCGCTCGGGGTCTGATATACGGCAGCTGCATGCCCTGAAGCCTGAGCAGTAGAGGTTTTTTCTCCCCCTCCCGGGTGAGATGTGGATGAGTCTTCTGGAAATAAATCAGCCTGAGTCATAGAATCCATGAACCGTAGCATACGGCCCATGACCTCCTGGAACTCCGGTGCAGATATGAAATCCACTAGGCCTGGCTCTAATGCAGGCACTTCCCCCTGCTCCTTAATAATAGGATCCTCTACTGGATCCACTGGTGGCATGACTGGAATAACTCTGGGATGCCCTCGTCCTCTACCACGAGCCGGAGCCCTCCCTCAGCCTCTAGCAACAGGGAGAGCAACTCCTCTATGGTCGGGTACATCTGTCGCGCGCGTCTTCACCATCAATGAGAGAATAAGAGAATGACACTTAGCACAACATCAACTGCACGATATGAGATGAAAAAAAAGAGTAGTTTCCTAAAACCTTATAGCCTCTCGAAGATAAGTATGGACGTCTTCGCACCGATCTGCAAGACTCTATTAGGCCTGCTCAGAACTTGTGAGACCTACGTAAACCTAGTGCTCTGATACCATGTTGGTACGACCAAATTTCTCCTATATGTCGTGATGCTGCCCAACGTCGCCGCTAGACAAGCCAATGATGAAATAACTATGTGATTACTTCTTTTAATAGGTTTCCAAGAAATTTAAATTCCAGTTACTAAGAGAATTTATGAAGTAGAAAATTTAATAAATAAAACGAAAGCAACAGAGTGCAATCATAGATATATAAATACTCCAAAATCATAATGCCTACTAGAGTGTGTTCCAAGACCTAGTGTCACAAGTGTATGAGCACTAGTAGAATATATAAAACTCTAGCTACTGTCTGAAATAACATAGATAGAAAATAAGTACAAAAGAAAAACTCTAGGTGTTGTAGAACGATCCAGGAAGCAGCTCACCACTAGTCCTCCGGATATCGGGGATGCATGTCGGTGTGACCGCCAGATGCACCTGCCTCAGATCCTGCAGAAGTGTAGTATGAGTACATAAACAACAAGTACATAAACAACATGTACCCAATAAGTATCAAGTCTAACCTCGAAGAAGTAGTGACGAGGGATCGACATCGACACTTACTATGGGCTATCAGTAAAGAAAGACCAAATTCTAAATAAGGATGCGTTACGGAAATAATAATAATAACTCAATAACAAGCCGAAAGTAAATAATTCTTTCACATATGGTAAGTCCCAAATAAATTTCTGTCTTATATAATTTTAGCCTCTCAAGCTAGGGAAAGAGATCAGATATATAATTACACTTCGAGTGTTATCATGCACGAATATGCCGAGGTCGTACCCCGATCCAGAATAATGTGTACATTGCCGAGGGTCGAGCGGCAAGAACCATAGATGTATCTATCTACTGCCGAGACGTTCGGCCCGCTCCACAAGAAGAGAGGATACTTTATAAACAACCAGTTTAAGAGCTAATACAAGGCTAATATACAAAGAAACACAAAATTCTTATTAACGGTCAAGTAACCCGCCAAGACTCAATAAGTGAAATCCGGTCTTTTGCAATTCCTCTAACAAGTTCCGATATAATTTAGGCACTTTAATTAACAAGTAGGGTGCAATATTTACAAGTATTTCATGATTCGGGTCCTAAACTACCCGGACATAAGTATAGTTTGTAGCTACGGACGGTCTCTCGTTACCTCGTGCGTACGTAGCCCCCACAATTAGAAGCAAATAGCAATTTAAATCACCTATGGGGTAATTTCCTCTTACAAGGTTAGGCAAGAGACTTACCTTGTCTCAAATCTCATTTTTCGGCCTCCAATTTACCCTAAAGCCTCAATTCAGTGCCGAAAAATCCGAAACTAATCAAATATTGTATAAATTAATCAATATATGTTCAAAAGTTAATGATTTAGATATTAGAGTAATCCACCAACCCAAATTGGAATATTCTTAACATTTATCCTCGGACCCACGTGCCTGGATTCCGGAAATTTTTGAAGAAAGTTGTTACCCATAACCTCAAGAACTCAAATATATAATTTTCACTCAATTCCATAACCATTTTCGTGGGTAAATCTCATTCTTATCAAAACCTAGGGCTATTCATCTAAACCCATAATTTTCACAAATTTTCATATTAAAATCTACTCATAATTTATGTATTTAACTCACATTGATAGATATTACTTACCTCAAATAGCTAGATGGAAACCCATCTCCAAAAGCTCCAAAATTGCCCAAGCAAATGGAAGAAATGAGTCAAAACAATGGTCTAAGCCCGTCTTAAACGACCTCACTGCCTTTAGTGATTTCGCTTCTGCGGACGGTCTACCGCATCTGCGGAAGCCAGGTCGCATTTGCGGTCAGGCCTGGCCAGCCTCCAAGCACACCTGCGGCCTCTTCCTCGCAAAAGCGAGTCCGCTTCTGCGGAAGTCTCATCGCTTCTGCAGTCCACAAGCCACAACCCAGGCCGCTTCTGCTGTAGGAATCCCGCACCTGTGCCTTCGCAGATGCGGCCCTATCCCCATTTCTGGGACCACGAGACAACCCCTCCCTTACGCTTCTGCAGCCCTCATCTTGCTACTACGAGCTCGCATCTACGGCTAAAAGCTCGCAGATGTGGGCACACCAGAACTGGTGCACCAACAGCCCTTTGGGCTCTAAAACGATCCAAGCATCGTCCGGATGGCACCCGAGGTCCCCGTGGCCTCGTCCAAACATACCAACAAATTTCTAAACATAAAATGGACTCGTTCGTACCCTCAGAACACAAAAAATAACATTAGAACTAAGAATCGCAACCCAAAACCAATAGGATCAACTAATGAATTTCAAGTTCTTCTAACTTGCTTCGAACGCGCCGAATCATACCTACTACTCGGAATGACACTAAATTTTGCGTGCAAGTCTTAAATCACCATACGGGATTATTCTCAGGTTTGAAATCCCAAACGGACCTCGATAACACCAAAACCTACTCCAAACCAAATTTAAAGAACTTTTAAACCTTCAATAAGCCAACTTTCAACCTTAAGCGCCTAAACGCTCTCGGATCATTCAAGACCCGATCCGAACATACTCTCAAGTCCAAAATTATCATACAAACCTATTGAAATCATCAAATCCCGATTCCGAGGTCGTTTACTCAAAATATTGACCAAAGTCAAACTTAGCCATTTTAAAAGCCAAACTAAGGAACCAAATGTTCCGATTTCAACCTGAACCCTTCCAAATCCCGAACTAACCATCCTTGCATGTCATAAAACAGTAAAATCACATACGGAGAGTCTTATTTAGGGGAACAGGGATCTAAAAAGCAAAATAACCGGTTGGATCGTTACATATAATTTGAACTAATATATTGGATTACTCCTATTTATATCATGTTAATATTTGTTAAGTACTTTTTGGTTTTCTTTGTGAAAAGTAGTGAATTGTCTCGTTACGGATGCAAATCCCCTTGGAAGTTCTCTTTGCTTATTGTACTAAAATTTTCTCTTGATTTTTTTGTATACAATGCATGAAGTAATATCATAATTTTGTTTCATCTTTTATCATGTTGTAAAGAATGATGTTATTCGTTTAAAACTTCATCAAGTAGCTGATTATTCTTACTATTGAAAAACTTGTAAGATCAATTCGGATGTATTCAAGATTAGTTTACAAATAGATTGGTATGCTTTTTATTCTAAAAAATATTTTATTATAAATGACACATGTCGCTTTAATACATTCTATTGTAATATTCAAATATAATGAAGAAATAATACCATTGAAATCAGTTTTCCAATTTTGATGTCTATGTTTGACATAGACTGGATGGTAAAATGAGTATTATAGTACGTAGTTTTTTCATGTCAATGGGAGCAACTGTTTAAATTTATATAAGTTATTAAAACAAATTAATTGTAAATTATAATCTCAAATATCATTCTCTATCCTTGATTAAATGAATATGATGATGATTAATTTATTTATCAAAAAATTAACTAAACACCTACAAACAATAATTTTAAGATTGCAAGGACCCGTATACGGGCCTTATATATATACACTTCTTTCAAACAAAAATTTCTCCCTCAAGAATATGTTTGAGCTTACTCTCACTAGCTTATTAATTTTAGTTTTATTAGCTTGTAATATTTATTTTTCAGTTTTTATTATCAAGTTTTCACATTACTCTGTCTATGCTTATGGTTGGCTCTGCCACCTAATATATTTTGTTGTACTTCATTCATATCAAGGTATCGGAAGCGAAGCTCCTAAAATATTAGAGGAAGAACTACGGAGAAGTACGGACAGAGAGCAAGTTAAATTAAAAATAATTAAACATGTAGAATATACAATTAAGTGTTGTGTGTGATTATAAGTGAGGGAGGCTATTTATAGATAATAATTTCGGACTGCTACAGTAACCTGCTATAATGAAATTGCTACAGTAGCCTGGTAAAGTAATTTTCAGAAAAATATCTTGCTAATATCATGTGTGATATCAAAAGTGATGTCAGCTATTGTGATCTCAAATTGTTATAATGTTGTTGTAATCCTGATTATTTTTCTAGGAAGTCATAATCGGGGTCTTTTCTTTTGGCGATTTTTCAGATGAAGATGCTTGAGACTGTTGGCTAGGAATTCCAGTCTTGATTTATTGAAGAATTTTCTCCATCCGGTGGATAAAATCTCGTTTGCTGCTAGAGCTGGCTATTTGTGCAGCTGCAATTTTTGCTGCAAAAATACAAATTGCGCAGCATTTGTAAGAGACAGATGTGAGGACCTAATTTTTTATCATGTTTGAATTATTTTTCACTGATCTTACCATTACCTCACTTCTCACCACATCTTTCCACGTGTGTCCCCACTCCACTTTCCCCTGCATCCCCACACTTTGTCCCCACTCCACTTTCTCTTGTCCCATGCTTGACCCCACTCACAACCCATCTTCTACTCACTCACGTTTTCACCATGAGAACCAGCTGGAAACTCCAGCTCAAAATCGCAACAAAACAACCCCAAAATACCCCATAAAACACCCTAGAAATCCAGCCCCCAGAGGCGGACCCAGGATTTGAGCACGACGGGGGCACCACCGCATGCTAATCACTAGCGATAAAATTCGGCGTGCAACTCTTTGAAAACTTAATGATTATGATAACTTATCATCCAAGTATTATTAAAAAAAAGTTCTGAAGAAAAAAAAGGAACCGAACAAATATATAGAGAGAGAGGGGGGGGAGGGAGAGAGAAAGAGAGATTTCTTCGCAAAATGGGTGCTATGGGAAGAAAAGTAATAAAATTAATTAAGTTGACTATTGTGTATTAGTACTAAACTATAAATAAATTCAAAAAAAAAGATAAAAGTAAAAAATAAAGCAATTTGCTATTAAATATAAATTACATTGTATTCAAAGAACTAAAATATTAATTAAGTTGACTATTATATATTAGTACTAAATTATAATTGAATTTAAAAAAAAAAGATAAAAGTAAAAGATAAAGCAATTTATTATTAAATATAAATTACATTGTACTCAAAGAATAAAAATAGAAGGGAGGACGAAAAAGTTGAAAGTGGGTTTCGAACTTGCGTCACCAGCAAAGGTGGGAATTTAAGTGCTCAAAGCAACCAGTTCGCCCATCTACCTCTTTCTTTCTGGGGGCACATTTAAAATTTTTAAGGGGTCTCATATAAATGTACATATATATATATATAATACTATATACATACTTTTTGCCAAGACTAACGGGGGCACGTGACCCCTCAACTCTTAACGTAGGTCCGCCTCTGCCAGCCCCTGAAAGACCAGCGAAACAACTCCAAAGTAGCTTAAAGCAGTTCCAAAATACCTCACAAAAAGACCTGAAAAATCACCTCGAAATAGCCTCCTATAACAACATCAAAGATCAACTGCAAACATCCCCGAAATCCAGCTCTAATGCTATCCAAAACCAAGCCAAAGCAGCTAAAACAGTCCCTAATAACACAGTTGTGTCGCACCTCGAAACAGTCCAAATTTTCAGCTGAAAATGCAGCAGCACAACCATGGTAAAAGACCCATAAACAGCTCCGTCTTTAGTCACTGCTAGCTTTCTCTTGGGTCGAGTATCGGCAAGTATCGTTAGAGGTTGCCGGCATCGGTTGCGATCCCTGTCGTTTTTCAAACAACATTGTTGCTGTAAGTTTATTCAAAGTGTTTGTTTAATCAAATTTGGAGAAACAACAACAAATCATGGTCCATCCCTTCTTGAAGTTATTATTTCTTTAATATTGTGCCAGTGATTATTTTCTCTAGTTTGTCTTTTTTGTGCTCAATTTATTTCCCTTGAATTGATATCTTATATTTAAATGATGAGATTTCATTGTTAGATGTTAATTAGCTTAGTGGCTTAATGACTTAGTATTTAATTGAATTAAAAGAATAAGCTCCCCCCTCTCGGGGGGGGGGGGGGTTACTCAGTTAAAATTGAGAAGAATTGATCTAACTGGTCTTTGGAAAATAGTTGAAAATGTGTTCTATCATGTATTGGATCGTAGGGTGATATCAAAAGAATGAGATCTGGGCCAAATGAATGTTGTTGGCCCAGTGTTGATAGTTTGAAGCACAAAAGCTAGTCTACCTTTTCTATAATTAATTTTCTTCGTTTTCTCCACAATAATATCCATACCTCATGACTTTATAACAACCTCAAATTAGTTTAGGAAGAATAATGAACTCTGTTAGAGTGCTTTAGGCGCGTTTTTAATTAGTTTATCGCGATTATATATACATTCGCATGACATAATTGTGATTTTCAAAATCAAAACCTAAGTATGTGTTCGCGCAACTTTGACCAAAACAATATTAATATAAAAATGCTATTAATTGTGTACATGTACGCGTGACATGATTTTGGCACAATAAACAAAACAGATTCACACATGTGATTCGTTCCAAAAAAAATTAAATATTTTAATAATTAAAAGTGGATAGATAAAATAAGGAAGCCAATAAATCCCAATTTATCCAAAATTAATTCAAGCCAAGTTGTAATCAATAAAGTTATCGTGCTAGAACCACGGGGCTCGGGAAATGCCTTACACCTTCTCCCCGGCCAACAGAATTCTTTACCCGCACTTTATTTTTCGCAGACCAATAATAACAAAGTCAAATCTTCCTTTGTATAGGGATTCAAATAAAAGGTGACTTGGAACAACCAAAAATCAAATTTCAAGTGGCGACTCTGAATAATAAAATAATCTCTACTTCAAAAATGTCACTTTAATTGGAAAAAACTCTTTAACCCACAACAATCCACATAATATTTTTTGTGGAGTAGAAAAGGGGTGTGACAGCTCTGGCGACTCTGCTGGGGACTTCAAGAATTCGGGCTTGTACATTGACTTTATTTGGCTTTATTATTTTTTGTATATATTATGATTTATTTGGGCCCAATGTGCTACTTGTCCACTTTTTACCGTTTTGATATTGTTGAACTGTACATTTAAATTGTATCCTTTCTTGCACCTCTATGAGTCTTCTGATAGTTAGTTATGTTGTGTTTACCTACCAGCATCATAAAGTTTCTGTCTTGAGATAAAGCAGTTAGCCTACCAGCTTCTGGTGAAGGATTTAGTCACACGTGTTTAGGCGGGAGAGCTGTTAACTAGCCAGTGTTGTTCTACTACTGGTGATGCTTGACGCTCCTCGGCTCGCTAAGTCGAATGATGCCTTCTCCTATAAGATTTAAAAATCTAGAATAATAATCCACATGTTTGGTTATCCCTAATAGGATTGTTTTGTTGCATCATTCGACTTAGCGAAGCCCGACACAGGGGTCGGACACGTATAGGACAAATATCCTTTTTAAAACCATCATGTTCACTTATGTGCTACTTACTACATCATTTGGAAGGTTTGCTTGCATTGTTGATCGGCTTTAATACAAATAATCTTTTTTTTTACTAAGATTTTGTAATAGTCTAACGTGAGGTGTAAAGATTAATTTTTATAAAAATAAAAAAAAGGGAAAAATAGTCGGTTTTACCAAACTATGCGGGTCTGATTCTCACCGGATGTGAGATATGTAGGCAAACCCCACCGGTTGCGGCCCATATTTTTTTTTAAAATCCAAAAAATATTTTCCTTTACTTTCTTTAGAAAAGTCTTTTTTTTAAACCCCAATTTTTAAAAAATTCAAAAATATTTTCAGAAGTTTTTCTTTTCGAAAATTGAAAAGAAAATTCCAGATTCAATTTTGTTTTTTTTAGAAGTCTTTCTTTCATAAATTCAAAATTAAAGTCCAAAAATCCAAAAATATTTCCTTTCTTCAATAGAAGTTTTTCTTTCGAAATTTCTAAAAAAACAAAAAAAGGTAATTCAAAAAAAAAATTTCTTTCTTCTTTAACCGTGTTTCTTTTAAAAAGATTCAAAAAAAAAAAGCGAAATCCAAAAATATTTTTCTTTATAAGTCTTTCTTTCAGAAATTAAAAGAAAATAATTCAAAAAAAGAAAGAGACAGTTAGTTTATTTAGTTCATTTCTGATCTTCCCTGAACTACGTAATGATCTGATTCATGCGGCGTCATGATACATAGGCAATCCCCATCGGATTCGATCATAGCCATAAACAAATTGAGTGAAAAAATCGAAAAAAGAATAGAGTGAAAAAGAAAGAAAAGAGTGATAAAAAATAACAGAGAAAAACAAAGAGCGAAAAACAACAAAAAGAGAGGAAAAAAAAATCAAGATATGAAAAAACAAATTCAAAAAAAGGAAAAAACAAAGAGAGAGAGCCTCCCGAGATGGAATCAATTTACCCATGTTGGTGAATCGTACTCGATCTTGTTCCAAAAGCTAGTCAGGCTAGGTCTATTTTGGCCAGTAGCCCCGAACCGGCCAAACCCTGAGTCACATTCGCACCAGGCTAATGCTAGATGTTAATACCACTCTGGAGCAGCGAGACATGATACAAAAGTTTGTTAGACTCTTAAGAGAGCAGTGGAAGACCTCATCAAGGTCAAGGCAATAGTGCTTAGGGATGAAGAGGCCCCTAATATGATGAACAATTCTCTTCCTACTCATACCAATGGGCCAGTAATCTGAATGATCTGTGAAGATGAGGAATTTGATCTGGCACTGAAGGTCATTGCCGAGACAGAAGAGAAACCTAAAAACGGGCGCCAAACCTGAAAATTTTTTTGTCATATGGGAGTCTCGGTAGCCGGTCTGGCTATCTTTTCTGCGTCCGAATTATTTCAGGATCTAATCCGAATATTTTACTTCACTGCTTTGCTTTCTGATGTAAACCCTTCTATCTTTAAAACTTTTTAAAATAAATCAAATGAAATTAATATTACATTGTCGGGGAATGTTTCTTTTCTTAATCTTGTCATTTTTCTTATTCTCTTTTTAGTTCTGTTAATGCAGATTTTAATGACATGACATGCTTGCGGACTTCAGGCCCAGATCCTAAAACGCTGTCAGACCCCGAAATAATAGATCAAGAAACAAAATATTTTGAAGACAAGGCTTGTAAGAAAATAAATAGAAAATTGGAACGAAGTTGAGATTTTCTCTTTTCGGATCATTGTTGAAGCCGGGATTGAGGATAAAGATTGGGTCAAGAATCGACTGAAATAATTGATATTGATGGATGAAAAATGATTGGCCGTAATTTTCCACGGACAGTTGTACCAACAAAGAATGGTCCGTGTCTACAACAAGAAAGTACGGCTCAATAAATTTAAAATAGGACAACTCATTCTGAGACGTATCCTCCCACCTCATGAAGAAGCTAGAGGAAAATTGTCTCCAAATTGAAAAGGTACACACATTGTAATGAGAGTACTGCAAAAGAGAGCGTTGTACCTGGGAAGCAACGAAGAAAGTGTCCCTGAAACAACCGTCAACGCGGATGCAGTCTAAAGGTACTATGTTTGACCTTTTATATAGCATTAATGTTCTCTGATTGGGATGATGAAGGCTTTCATTCTCGATATCCAAACACCATCAACCCTTTGTTAACCCTTTTAAGCCGGTTACCTTTCTTTGATTACCCTCTTTGGAACCTGAAGATGTTATTTTAAAAAAAAGAAACAGGAAGAAAAAAAAGAATAAAAACAAATAAAAAAGAAAAAAAGAAGAAAAATAAATATATAAAAAAAAAATCAAAAGAGTTCATGTACTTGAACTACGTTCGACTTGATTCCGAAAGGATACATAGGCAGCCTCTCTCTAGGGTTCAGTCACACCAAAATAAAAATCAATATTTCTAAAAAAAATAAAAAAAAAAACTGAAACTGGGGCAGATGTTATAATAGTTCGGTGATGGTTTCGCCTTAAAGGTTCCAAAGTTGTAATTCAATCGAATCCTTTTTACCCAAATCATTTTCAAGTCTTTCCGATCAATCAACGAGAATGTTCAAGAATTGGAGGATACAGTTACTTGGATCTGATTTAACCAAATGAGAGAAATAAAATAAGAGAGTCTTATTGGTGAAAACCCTCACGGCCATCGTAGGGCGATGCCGAGCAGAGAAAATAAAAATAAGAGTTTTGTTAGTGAAAACTCGCAAAGGGCACTGTAAAGCGATGTTGAGAAGAGAAATGAGAGAGGTCAGCTGGTAAAAACTTACAAAGGGCTCCACTGATCGAAAAGAGGATCTTCATAGCCATTGGCATTGACAGAGTCCTAGGCAAGGTTCCTCGGTTTCAAGGAAAACGTTGTGATGAATTTCTGAGAGTTGAACAGTTGACACAAATCAGGCATCCAGTCCAAAAGGCATGTCATGTTCATTGAAGTCCGCATGTACTTCAGATAAGTCCTTCTTTTCCTTTCCCCTAAATGGATACCTTTTGTTTTAAACTCATTCTTCATTCCATTGTTTGTTTTTCTTTGAATCCTTTACGGTCTAATTTTGTTCCGAAACCTGAGACAAAGAAGAGATGGCAAGACTGATTTACATGACTTTTATTTGTCGCAAGCTTATATTCAAGATAAACCCAGCCTCTGCTTGGGGTATTGGCATCAAGTCGACCCCTACTGGCCATGGCGGCCGATGCTTTGAAATCAAAAACTCTCGAAAGGAGGAAATCAAATTAAAAGTGCCTACAAGGGCAAAATGAAGTTAAAAAGGTTAAGTCCCAAGTGGCTAACCGTTTTGGCAAAGTTTGAAAAGCCAAAGGTTCCCCAACGACTCTGAAATTGAAAGTTTTGGAAGAAAGAAGTCGAAAGTGAAATGCCACAAAGGAAAAATAAAGTTGAAAAGGTTAAGTCCCACGCGACCAACCGTCATGTAAAAGTTTGAAAAGTAGAAGGCTCTTCGGGGCCAGAAATGCAAGTGGTATTTAGGAAACATCTAGTGGCAGATTGAAATCATCGTCAAAAGAAGATGGGCACAAAGCCAAACTGCCAAAGACATTAAGGCCACACAAAGACCACCATTTTTAAAACTCACAATTTTTCTTGGTTCTGCAGCAAGAACAAAGCAGTTAAGAATGGCGATTCCTAAAGGACGAATATCGCCAAAGGTAAGTTCCTTCAAAATCTCCGCTTTCCTTAATTTTTAGCATGCATCACTACGGTTCATACCTCTCATTTTTCGTAACTTATAACCTTTTTGCCTAGAGGGATCCAGTTCATAGTTTCGAGTAGAAGTACTCTTCTCTCAGGTTGTTTTACGTAGCTTAACTCAGGTAGAATTATTTCGCCTAGGGGGATCCAGCTCATATTTCCAGGTAGAAGTACTCTTCGCCCAGGCTTATTTTTCGTAGCTTAACCCAGGTAGAACCTTATCACCTAGGGTGATCCAGCTCCTAGTTCCGGGTAGAGGTATTTTTCACTTAAGATGTTTTGCGTAGCTTAACTCAGGTAGAACCTTCTCGCCTAGTGGGATTCAGCTCATATTTTTGGGTAGAAGTACTCTTCGCCCATGCTTGTTTTTCGTAGCTTAACCCAGGTAGAACTTTTTCGCCTAGGGGAATCCAGCTCATAGTTCCGGGTAGAAATACTCTTCGCTCAGGTTGCTTTTTGTAGCTTAACCTAGGTAGAACATTTTCGCCTAGGGGGATCCAGCTCATATTTCCAGGTAGAAGTACTCTTCGCCCATGTTTTCTTTTCGTAGTTTAACCCAGGTAGAACCTTTTCGCTTAGGGGATTCAACATTTTTTTTAGTAATACAGGGCGCCAACCCCTGGTTGCATTTCCTTTCCAGTAATACAGGGCGCCAACTCCTGGTTCCATTTCCTTTTCAGTAATACAGGGCGCCAACCCCTGGGTACATTTCCTTTCCAGTAATACAGGGCGCCAACCCCTGGTTACATTTCCTTTTCAATAATACAGGGCGTCAACCCCTGATTTTATTTCTTTTTCAGTAATACAGGGCCCCAACCCCTGGTTACATTTCTTTTTCAGTAATACAGGGCATCATCCCCTGATTACATTTCCTTACTAGTATAGGGTACACCAATCCCTGATCTCCTTACCAGTATAGGGTACACCAATCCCTGATCTCCTTACCAGTATAGGGTACACCAATCCCTAGTTGTGTTCTCCAACATAGGGTACACCACTCCCTAGTTAATTTGATTTTAAATGCAGGATACACCACTCCCTGATACCATTGCCAATATAGGGTGTCCCATTCCCTGGCCACAATTTTGTTCATTTGTTTGTTGTGATGTCTGAGCAGGTTTTACCTCGAGGCACAGGGTTCAAGATGAACAAAAGAAGAAGTCTCAATCCAGAATAAAGAAAAGAAAAGGAAAAAAAGTAAATCCAAATACATAAGCAGATGGAAAGGATATGGATTGCTCAAGACATGACTGAAGTTACGAGCTTCACATTTCCCGTTTTGATCAGAAGAAGCCATAGAAGAATGAACTAGCACCTACAGCTAGCAAGCATCAAGGTTCAGATCAGAGTCTGCATGAACAACCAATCAAGACACAAGATCAAGCTTCAAAATACTTATAGATAGGAATCTTGTAACTCATAGTTAATAGGCTTGTTTAGTTTCTTTCGATTTTGATGTAATAGCAGGACCACGGACCGGAGCCTCGAAGGAACCTCACTCGACTCTCCAACTCATCATTTTATCACTTTCCTTGAACTACACGTGACCCGATTCCCCTATAACCCGGGATATGTAGGTTGTCTAAACCAGGACTCGGTTGCACCCTATCTTTTATTTTCTTCCTTTTTGAATAATGGTATGGCCAAAAATTAGTCATATCGCTCATCTTTTCTTTGCCTGAAAACTCTTCATGTTTTCAAGCAAGGAGCGGCATGCTGTGAGCACCTAATTTTTTACCATGTTTGAATTTTTTTTCTCACTCATCTCACCAATACCTCACTTCTCAATCCATCTTTCTCGCTCCCGTCTTCCCACGCGTGTCTCCACTCCACTTTCCCTTGCCCCCACTCTTTTTCCCCTACACTTTGTCCCCACTTCACTTTTCCTTGTCCCCAAGCTTGTCCCCCACTCACAACTCATCTTCTACTAACTCACGTTTTCACCATGGGAACTAGCTGGAAATTCCAGCTCAAAATCGCAACAAAATACCCCATAAAACACCCTAGAAATCTAACCCCTGAAAGACCAGCGAAACAGTTCCAAAGTAGCTTAAAGCAGTCCCAAAATACCTCACAAAAAGACTTGAAAAATCACCTCGAAATAGCCACCGAACAACCACCTAAAATAGCAGCAAAGTTCAACTGCAAACATCCCCGAAATCCAACTCTAATGCTACCCAAAACCAAGCCAAAGCAGCTAAAACAGTCCCTAAAAATACAGCTGCGTCGCACCTCGAAATAGTCCAAATTTTCAGCTGAAAATGCAGCAGCATAGCCATGGTAAAAGACCCATAAACTGCTCTGTCTTTAGTCACTCCTAGCTTTCTCTTGGGTCGAGTATCGGCAAGTATCGTTAGAGGTTGCCGGCATCGATTGCGGTCCCTGCCATTTTTCAAACAACATTGTTGTTGTAAATTTATTCAAAGTGTTTGTTTCATCAAATTTGGAGAAACAACAACAAATTATGGTCCATCCCTTCTTGAAGTTATTGTGCAAGTGATTGTTTTCTCTAGTTTGTCTTTTCTGTCCTCAATTTATTTCCCTTGAATTGATATCTTATATTTAAATGATGAGATTTCATTGTTAGTGTTTAATTGAACTAAAAGAATAAGGTCCCCCTAGAGTTTACTCGCTTGAAATTGAGTAGAATTGGTTTAACTGGTCTTCGGAAAATAGTTGGAAATGTGTTCTATCACGTGTTAGATCGTAGGGTGATATCAAAAGAATCATATCTGGGCCAAATGAATGTTGTTGGCCCAGTGTTGACAGTCTGAAGCACATAAGCTAGTCTACCTTTTCTATAATTAATTTGCTTCATTTTCTCCACAATAATATCCATACCTCATGACTTTATAACAACCTCAAATTAGTTTAGGAAGAATAATGAACTTTGTTAGAGTGCTTTAGGAACGTTTTTAATTAGTTTATCGCGATTATGTATATGTTCGTGTGGCATAATTATAATTTCTAAAATTAAAATCTAAGTATGTGCTCGCGCAACTTTGGCCAAAACAATCTTAATATAATAAAATACTATTAATTGTGTACACGTACGCGTGACATAATTTTGGTACAATAAACAAAACAGATTCACACATGCAATTCGTTTCAAAGATAATTCCATATTTTAATAATTAAAAGCAGATAGATAAAACAAGGAAACCAATAAACCACAGTTTATCTAAAATTAATTCAAGCCAAGTTGTAATCAATAAAGCTATCGTGCTAGAACTACGGGGCTCGAGGAATACCTTACACCTTCTCCCCGGTCAATAGAATTACTTACCCGGACTTTTGTTTTTCGCAGGCCAATAATAAAAGAGTCAAATCTTCCTTTGAATAGGGATTCAAATAAAAGGTGACTTAGAACACCCAAAAATCAAATTTCAAGTGGCGACTCTGAATAATAAAATAATCCCTACTTCAAAAATGTCACTTTAATTGGAAAAACTCTTTAACCCACAACAATTCACATAATATCTTTTGTGGGGTAGAAAATGGGTGTGACAACAGATACTTTGGATTGGCTAGGAACTATTTTTCGATTGGTGAAATATAGGCTTCAGATGAGTCCCAATATTTGTACCACTTGGAGTGACCTTGGAGAGCTAACCATAGTAGTCCTTTATGTCATTTTGGTTTATGGAAGAAAGATTTTTGGGATAAATCCACGGGATATGAAAATCTATGAGAAAGTTGAAGAGTATGAGTACTTGTTGCTTACTAAACAACCTGCGACACAAATAATCATATCCTTTCCTTACTAGTGGAGGGAGGATATCAACCCTATGACCATAAACATGCAACTACTCATGCATAAACCATTAAGGGAATTTAGAGACTAGTTGTTTATTCTAAAGAATAAACCATGAATGTTTTTTGAGGTAGTTCTGAAAAATGAATGCATTCATCTATGTCACATGGTAGTCACAATAGTTGTAAAATTCTCAGTTCAAAAGGTTGGGAGAGTCTTCTGTATTTAACTGGATGCATGCCCCATTCTTTCGGTGAGATTATTTTATTAATCCACCATGTACTATGAATAACATATGTCTGTATCTACTTATCCTTGTAGGGTTTGAATAAATAGGATCTACTATTTGTGAGAATGAACTCATAAATTTTCTTGGTCAACTGGTTTGATTTTAGTTTGTCTAGGTTCTTCAAATTTAGTAGAGAGTTATTGCAAAACAAGACGATCTAGTTCTTGTTTAGCTTTGATTTCACGGATTTCTTCCTTAAGGAGTTTTATCTCAGATTGAAGATCTTGGACAGTTACTTCCTTAGGCTTTTAGGAAGAAAACCTATTGAAAATATCAGTAATGTATGTATGTATGTATGTAAGTATGTGTATATATGCGTGTGTGTGTTTATGTGTACGTGTGTGTGTAGTTGCGTACAATAACATATATAATTATTTTGGACCAACCGGCCAAATGTGTAACTTTTCCTTCAAACTACTCCAACTGTGTTGATATGGCTGTAATTTTACTAGGCACTGAGTTATAGAAAAACAAAATAATTTTAGAATTTTCCATTTTAAATATACAGTGAGATTTTTGTGACTACATAAATATACCATTAAATTAAAAGCTAAACAGTAACATTATTACAAAGGGGGACCAATCGTGTACCATATTTAAAACTTATTTATCAAAATTGTCTTACTTTTGTATATTACCCGCTCTAAATAAGGTTTGCTTACAATTTATATAGAATCCATTATTAATGTCTTAAATCAAGGGATTCAGTTATAAATTTTTCCTTTTTTTCTCTCCACTCCTCTTTCACTATTTTCTGTCGCCTCTCTCCATATACAATCCATTATTAGTATTTTAAATTAGGGGATTCAGTTATATCTTTTTTTCTTTTTTTTTCTCCTCTCCTATTTTCCTATTCTCTACCACCTCTCTCCACATACAATAGTTTGAGAGAGTCAATGCATAAATAATCTAACCAGACGTGATGCCGGCAATTTGGATTCAACGCCCATTCTATTCATAACTCCATCATCACTTCAAAAGTTGTACAATAAATTATATTCATAACTCCATTATTTGGATTCAGCGTCCATTATATTCATAACTTCATTATATTCATATACAATAAATAATCATGTAGAGTGGCATGTATCAAGAAATGATGTTCTAGATTACACACCCATTGACCAGCAATTTGTGTTTATCCCTCAGCGCCAAACCAAAACAATAGAGACACTGACGATAGACATCATCTAAACCAGACAAGTTAAATATCGAAATATTCAAATTTGATACATCTACAACATATAAACTAAAAACAAATTTTATACAACTAATTATATACTATATAAATTATTTATAACTTATCTACAACATTCATACATCATTTTTACCCAGTTAAATACAACTATAACATCCTGCAACTTAAATATAATTTTCATACAAATTTTATACAATATGGTTTTTTTAATGTATTTTGTATATATTTTGTATGTGGTATGTTCTTCTTCCTCTCTGAAATTTCAATCAAAACTTCCTCTCTTAATACAATTTTGATACATATCAATAACTTTATGTAAAAAGATAGTATTTATAACTTAAATACAAATTTCATACAACGATTCATATATTATACAACTATTTTTCAACTTTCATACAACATTCAAATAAAAAAAAATATAACTACAACAAAATACAACTTGAATATATTTTATATACAACTATAAAACAACTTTAATACAATTTTGTAAGTATATTGTATATCATGTGTTCTTCTTCTTCGAGTTTCAATCTGAAATTCAGCCAAAATCAAATCCAATCTTCACTTAACACCCTCAAAATTGAGATATAAACTCCAAAAGATATTCCCAATTATTTGCAACAATACCCAATCCAAACAAATAATAGTTTTTGAACCAAACTCGAATCCAAAGCTTCAAAACTTTTTAATAGTTGTCAATGGTGGAGAGTCAAACACCTTCAAAATTTATTGATTGACAATTTTAATTCGAACACCAATTGTGCAACATGAAAAGAAATTGTTAAGTTAAAACTCTATAGTAAAACGATTAAAATCCATTGATAAATTTCGTTAAAACTATATACAACATCAAAGGAAGAAAATTGGGGAAAGAACAGAGAAGGAGAGAAAGAGAGACGAAGAGAGAGAGAGAGAGAGAGCAGGTATATGGGAAAATAACTTATATTCTTTATTCAATTCATAATATGAAGGGATACTCATTTAAAACTAATTTGTATATAACTAGTAAATTGTATATGACTATGTAATTAATTTAAAACTTGATTAAGGAGGGTAAATAAGTTTCGTATGTAGTATAGATAGGTAAAAATTATTTCTGATAGGTTATATGTACCTTGTTATGTTTTGATAATCTAACAAACTTAATGACAAGAACCGGATAAGGAACCTGATATACATCCTCAAGTACTTAAAGAACAACAAGTCTCAGTTCGGGGGCGTGGTTCAATTCTTCAGAGTCCAAGAAACAACAGGGGGAACATATCGACATCAGTTCCCTTGCTGATAGTACCAGACAACTCCCCACAATTGTAAAGCGACTGCAATTGTTCCCCTGCACACACGCAACAGTGTAAACAGTAGAGCAGTCAACTTTATGGGGAATGCCTTTGTATCAAACATACTTACATCATTCAAGTGAGGTCACTTATGCAATATTAACATGAAGGAAGGTAAAACAACACTCGCATACTTCAGAATCAATCAAGCTTTCTCTCAAGTATATTGCCAACCTGGAAGTGAACTTCAAGGCGTCAAGAACAAAGAGCAACATAACGAAGGACCAGTTTCCAGAATTGAGTCATCACATGTCCTTAGTTATGTTGCACCTTTGTTAAAGTTCTTTACTTGTAATTCCTACTTCGCTTAGTTAGAAGCATTGTGTGGGAAACCTTTGTAAATCATAAACCCTTGTATTTGTGTCTTGGCTAGTTTAGTCGAGTTGGAAGTCTTTGTAATAGAGTCATTACAAAGTAGCTTGTAATAGAGTTGTTACAAGTTAGTGAGAGATTAAGTCTTTGTAATAGAGTTATTACAAAGTGGCTTGTAATAGAGTTGTTACAAGTTAGTGAGGGATTTAGAGGTTAATTCCTAGGTTACATAGGTTGTAATCTAAAAGTTGCTCATAGTGAAGTTGAAATCCTACAAGGGTAGGTCGTGGTTTTTAATCCCGTTGAGCTGGAAATTTTCCACATAAAATTCCTCTTGTCATTTACCTACTGCAGTGTGCGTGGTTTCTGTGCGAACTTATATCTCTATGGGAACTTATAGAGAACCTGGTTCTCTATAGAGTTTGGTGGACCCTCGAATTCTATCCATTTCCACTTATTCATATATTTAACCCAATATGTCTTAAATTTGCAGCTTATAGATAAGCTCAATCATTCGTCAACTTCTTCCTTCTTCAATTATCAACAATGCGTTGAACTTTTTTCCTAAAAGCATGGAAACGATGGTTGTGAAATCTAGAACATAAAAACTTGAATATAACATTGAATACATTGCTTGAGGTTGAATAAAGACCTAAAAATACCATTAAAGACTATTGAAATTTAGTTCATATTTTTCCGATATGTTTAATTAGTGATTTATTTTGGTTGGGTGATATAGGATTTTGTCGGAAACATCTTAAAGAGCTTGGATATTAATTTGGAGTTGCTTTGAGCTGATTTTCAATTTGAGGCGGATTTAAGTTGATTTTCAATTTGAAAACTCGAGGTTGAAGACGACTTCATCTGTGTATATCCCCTTGTGTATCCGTGTATTTCTCTATTTGTATCAGTTTATATTCTGTTGTATATCCGTATATTTCTCTATTTATTATGTCTCATTTAGTTAGTCTGAGATACTCTTACACGATGTGATGATGTTCATTTTGTGTTAAGCGCGCAAGAATTTTCATTAAAAGGCATCACAACATTTGACATCATTTTTGCCACATTATGTATTTAATTTTTTTTTCAACTATTAATGTGGAAATTTATTTGCCCAATAAGCCAATTAGTTTGCATTTTACTTTAAGACCACCTAAGCTTTATTTCTTTTCCTTTTTAGTTTCTTTTAATCGTGATGGGCCCCGTCGAAATTAGTAAGGAATCACAAAGTGCAATCTAGAAGGCAAAAGCGTTAAATTGGTTCGGTCGTCCAATAATGTATGATAAGAAATCATCTAAAATCTAATGATGTTTGATGAGTACATTAACTAATATCTCATATTATCTATCTTGTTTTTCTTTTACACGCCCTTTAAGAAATAGTAATTAGAAAAGAGATTAGATTATTTTATCCTTATGTATGTCTTAAGATAAAATCTCTCTTTATTGAATATTTATTTTATTTATGTATTAATTCCACCTTCAAGAACAATTATTACTAAGGGTATTAAAGAAAAAAAATAATCAATTTTATCTTGAACTTCTAAAATGATAAATAATTTGAGATAACTATTTTTAATAACCACGACATATAATATGATAGCAATAAGCTAATAATGTGCACTTCATAATTTTAGAGTTACTTTATTACCATTATTGGAAAGATAAGTAGGGAAAAGGAGATGCAATTATTATCTACACGTTTTATGTAATTGACTAAAACTCGAGAAAAGCTCAATGACTCACAGAAGACAACGATTGAAAAGCTAGTGAAGGAAGGTCCCTTTGGTGATTGAACGTGAAACTTGGGCAGAGTTAGAGTAATAGTTTTGGGTTCGTATAAATTCAGTAATTTTTGCTTAAATTCTATATTTATATTGAAAATTTAATTATATATATATATATTCAAATTCAATTACTAAACAAATTATGAATTCAATGGCAAATTAACAACGTATAAATTTTAAATCTTGACTTTGACTCTATGTGAAATCATCCGTTGGATAGTAAGATGGGAGCAAATATCAGCTTTGGACAAAGGAAATTGAAAATCTCTTTGCTGATATAAAAGTTTAATAGGTGATCAAAATATAAAAACCAAAAAATGAAAAATGAAAAAGAAAAGAAAAGTTAGGCCAAGAAGAAGTTTAATAGTACCAAATTCAGTCATTTGCGTCATTTTACTTTACAAACTTTTCTGTTAAAATATTTTCTTTTTCAATTTTTTTACGAATTCGGTCATTTTCTTTTGCATCAAAATGCAGAAAATTATTTTTGGTTCCAAAAAAAATTATTTTCAAGAAACTTATCAACTTTGAGCGGTTTTTTAATTAATATTTAAAAAATCGATCAAAATAAATCGGATATGTCAGTCAGTCTTTTTAAAAAATCGACCAATTTCAATCAATAATTTTATTTTTTGACAAAATTGATTGAAATCGGTCAATTATTTCACGCAAAAATACAATTGAAGAATATAGTCTAGTGGGATTTTACTGGGTTGTTGTTATAAATAAAATAAAATAAAGTCTTAAACCAAAAGACAGCAATAGTCTAGTGGTAAAATAATATTCTGCCACTGTATAGACCCCAGCTCGTTTCTCAAATAGTATATTTTTTAATTACATAATTTAAAAAGATCGATCAAAGCCGATTCGTTTTTTGGATCGTCCTTTTTTTTTTGGATCGGATATGAAATTTAATTGATCAACTGAAATCGATAGGTCACAATCGGTTGGTTGTTCTTGTCCTGCAATTTATTCTTACAAGATGGAGGGTGATTCAGGCACAAATTATTTACCGTTTTTGGAAATAAAATTTACGAGTTTTGTATAACTAAAAACTCAAACAAGTTGAGGTAATAGAAAATTATTTAATCGTTCATTTAGTTCATGTTGGATACCCTTTACTTAGTCAAAGAAAATAATTAAAATGGTAACAACAGACATTGTGGGACACCCATTTTGACATGACAAAAAGGGAATGGAATTGAGTAGACATTGAGTGGTATCCCATGTGAAGTTCGTCAAATCTCCCTAATCACACTATGTTAACCTCTCTTCACACTTCAGTGATAAACTTTATGTCACAAGAGAAGAACTACTCAAATCAATCTTAAAATTCGTTCTTTATTTTTTGGGGAAAATCCAAATATATCTCTAATATTTGCGATTTATCTTGCATTTATTGTTTATTTACTTCTTCTTCGGTGCCAGCGGCTGGCGAATGCCATCAGCGCCGCGCGCACCGACAATGTCGCGCGCGCAGACCCTGATGCTTAAGACAAAGTTGCTGCCATCGGACTTGCTTTCATAGAAGACTAAGTCCTTTTCATTGTAATTATAAAGTAGTTTTACTTCATTCATTTTCAGTGTGCTTCTACAGCTTTTTTAGATCAACTCATGTAACTTTGGGTTTTTTTTTAAAGCATTATTAAGGGGACCAAAGCATTCAAACATTCAAGCATTCAAATAATTCTCTGTACTGGTGTCTCTCCCCCCCGACACCATATTGCATCTTGTAATAGCTTTCATCATCATCAATACAATCATCAGCTTTTATCATCAATTGCTCATTTTTCGCTGCTCAATTACTCACGACATTGGTTTTCCCGTACGGCACTGACAATCTAGTCTAGCGTACGGCGAGGACCTCAGTTGGCGCATAGCAACCGCACTGACATCGGTTGCTTAGCCTTACGTCGCCCTTCCAAGGAACTTCAAGAAGGCGCCGCGTAACAGTTGGTATCAGAGCCTAGGCTCGACATCGGACGAGGGAACTCATTGACATCATCATCACCATTTCTGACCATGGTGAATTACGGGGATCGCATCACGACCCTAGAAGAGACGGTTGACGCATAACGGCCCATCGTGGATATGTTGCCTGATCTAAAAACCAGCCTAGTGCAAAGGTTGGATGACCTGGACCGCAGAATGCGGCAGGCAGAAATTGACATAGCAAACATCAGTCAAGACTCTGAGGAAGACCGGGAAACGGCTGCCGTCGAGGCAACCAAAATTCATAGCAAATTCGAGGACCTCCAACAGGAGCATGCCGAGGATTTAGCCCATCGGGAACTAGAGGCAGACAGACTGACCGTCATGCAGCAAACCATAGACAACTTGACAGGCCAGCTCAATGTTGTCAATGCTGCCCTTCAAAGCCTGCTCAAAGGAGGCGAAAACCACATCAGGGGTGCCATGAACATTGCCCCCATGCCACAAAAGCTGAAAATTCTGGAGCCCAAGCCATACAACGGAGCCCGGGATGCTAAAGAAGTGGAAAACTTCATCTTCGACATCGAACAATACTTCAATGCCGTTGGACAGTTGGAGGAATCCAAGAAGGTAGCAACTGCTGCTATGTATCTTCAAGGCGATGCAAAACTCTGGTGGCGATTCAAATACGAAGCCATCAGGGCCGGTGAAGATACTCTCCAGACATGGGTAGAACTGAAGGCCGCCATACGCCTACAGTTCTTCCCCGAAAACGTGGAATACAATGCACGGAGAAAGTTGCGTGAACTCCGCCATACCAGGTCGGTGCAGGACTACGTGCGTGAATTCTCCGCACTCATGCTAAACATACGGGATATGGGAGACAAAGACAAACTGTTCGCATTCATAGAAAGTTTGAAACCTCATGCTCGTATGGAACTGCAAAGACAACGGGTAGATACCCTTCCCAAGGCCATTCAAGCTGCAGAGTGCCTTGAGGATTATCAGTTGGAAACTCAGAAGGATAGGCCCCAGCCACCTGTCCGAGGGGGATACAACGGGAGCCCACCTAGCAATGGTGGCCCCCACAGAAACGGAGGAGATCGAGGTGCATCCAAATCTAAGACTCCCTCCTCAAGCAGCAACAGTGTTGCATCAGTCAACAACAATCAGGGGAGAAAGCCCCCATCAGAATGCCGTCATTGCGGCGGGGAACATTGGAACAATCAATGCCCCAATACACAAATCAATGCTCAACAAACTGTTGACGATGATGAGTCAGATCAGGACGGCTCAGTCGGCGAAGAACAGGTAGGGGCCTTCAACGCATTTGTTGGCTCCATTCATGATACCTTGGCAGGAACCAATGCTGGCAACCCCAAGAAGAAGGCATTCCCAATCGACAAGAAAGGGAAAGGAAAGGCGGACGAGAGGCCTCCCACATCACAAAAGAGGACCTTAATGTTCGTTGGCATGAAAGTAAACGGCAGACCTATTCAGGCATTGATAGACACGGGTGCTAGCCACAACTACCTGGCCTCAACTCAGGTGCAACGCCTCGGTCTAGCAGTGCAAAATGCAAGGGTCGTGTCAAGGCTATCAACTCTCCATCTCAGCAAGTGATTGAAATAGCCAAAGAAGTGCCAATCAAGTTTGGCCCATACAAGGGAATATTCGACCTACACATAGCTATCATCAATGACTTCGAACTGATAGTGGGATTGGAATTCCTCAGGCAGACCAACACCATCCTGGTACCATATGCCAACATGCTCCTAATGATGGGAGACAACGGGGCCAAACCTCACACCATACCGTGCATATCCAAGAAGATGGCCGCTGGAAACATCACGGCCATGCAGTTTAAGGAGGGAACCAATAGACCTGAACCCACGGTTCCGACTGCCCTCAACATCATCAAACAGACATCACATCATCGGGGTCCAACAGCTCATGGCACCCCTCATTGTGTGAAGATTTGTCAAGCATTCCAAAAGGACAAGTCGGATCACTCAACACTAGCGGGACTCTTGGAGCCGCTACCTGTCCCACAGAGACCTTGGGAAAGCATTTTCCTGAATTTCATCACAGGATTACCCAAGGTCGGAAATCATGCAACCATCATGGTGGTAGTAGACCAATTTTCCAAGCATGCTACCTTCATCACAGCCCCACAGAACATATCGGCAGAAGATACAGCTCGACTCTTCTTCTCTCATATTGTCAAACATTGGGGTATGCCCAGCAACATCATTAGTGACTGCGACCCACGCTTCACTACCAAGTTTTGGACCCAACTCTTCAGTTGCCTCGAATCCAAATTGAGTTACAACTCAAACCATCATCATCAGCAAACATATGATCAAACAGACCGATTCAATGACATGCTGGAGGAATATCTCCGCCAATTTGCAAACACATTGGGTGAAGCTCCTGGATGCTGCTCAGCTGTGTTTCAATTCACAAAAGTGTGCCCATACAAACAAAAGCGCTTTTAAAATTATTACCGGACAGCAACCGCTACTCCCACAAAATGTGAATGCACCAAGCATGCCATCATCTCATTGAGCTGCCAGTTTCTCGACAGAATGGGAACAAACTTTGAAGATAGTGCGGAGCTATCTTGTCAAAGCCCAAGAGAGGGCAATGAGGTATGCTGAACAAAACCTTCGCTTTTCCCAACATCAAGCAGGGGACAAAGTGATAGTAAGAACCCCGAGGCAGAACTTGTTTGCAAAGAGGACCCAAGATCCTCGCCTATTGCAAAACTACATCGGGCCTTTTTCCATTGAAAGGCGCATCGGAAAATCCACATACCAGCTGAACACACCAGCCTAGTGAAAAATCCATCCAGTCTTCCATGTCAGCCGCCTCCAACCATTTCAGAAATACATGGAAGATCATTCAGAAAGACATCTCAGAACACCGAGGGGAACAGACCTCCCAGCCAACAAGAGCCTGACCAATCATCATCATCCGGCAGGTAAGGCTCCGAGGACGTCGCCAACTCAGGTGGGGGAGAATGTCATGGGCTACTTTCCATCATCAACCCATGACCCCTTGGACGCGCCCCGTGGCGTCCCGGCAAGCCTCCCAACGCCTAGCGCCACGGTCGGCCCCGTGGTCTCGGCAGCGCCAAGTGACAAGCGAGCATGCGCCTCTGTCGCCCCACCGATAATCAGTGCCAGCGGTTGGCGAATGCCATCAGCGCCGCGCGCAGACCCAATGCCAAGCACCAGCGCCCCGCCGCTGGTAGATCCAAATAGTGCAACGCACGCCCACAGCAATGCGCGCGCAGACCCTGATGCTCAAGACAAATTTGCTGCCATCGGACTTGCTTCCATAGAAGACTAAGTCCTTTTCATTGTAATTATAGAATAGTTTTACTTCATTCATTTTCAGTGTGCTTCTACAGCTTTCTTAGGTCAACTCATGTAACTTTGGTTTATTTATTTTAAGCATTATCAAGGGGGACCAAAGCATTCAAGCATTCAAACAATTCTCTGTACTGGTGTCTCTCCCCCCCGACACCGCATTGCATCTTGTAATAGCTTTCATCATCATCAATACAATCATCAACTTTCATCATCAATTGCTCATTTTTCGCTGCTCAATTGCTCACGACATTGGTTTTCCCGTACGACACTGACAATCTAGTCTAGCGTACGGCGAGGACCTCAGTTGGCGCATAGCAACCGCACTGACATCGGTTGCTTAGCCTTACGTCGCCCTTCCAAAGAACTTCAGGAAGGCGGCACGTAACAGGTATGCTTAAACAAATTTGATAGTTTAAGAGTGAATTTGAATTTTTTTTCTTTGTATATGTGGCTCCACTGTGGAAAATGTCAGAATCAAGGTGACAACCGTTAGAGGAAGAGGCAAATATGAGACAAAATTAACAGTGCATAATTCAGGGATAAATTATAAGACAAATCGCATACTTCAGGGATAAATTTGAATCTTTTTCTTATTTCTTTGTTAATTTTTGTAAAAAAAAAAATTGAATTTCTTTAATAGTAGGTATAGGCAAGTGAATAATGGGGAATTATCTATGACTAAGGTAAAATTTTAAAGTATCTTTTCCCTTTCCTTTGGCAATACATGATGATTGAAGGACTTTTAAGGACTTGCCGACAAGTTAGATAAAACTCAATTTCACTTTCATAATTCTTTTCCAACCATTTTAATGTTTATCAAACTAAAAGGATATATAAATAATTACTAGCTATAAAAGAGTAAACCTTTTAGGTACATATAATATTCATTTCCTTTTCTTACTTTATCCAATTCTTGCAGAATAGTTGATTTTATCTCAATATGCTATGCCATAACTGTGCTAAATATTACACTTTCTTTTATCACAACTTTTTAAAGTTGTAATTTGTAATATTTTTTATCTAGTGTTTAAGTATGTAAAATATATTTTAAAAAGACTAAGGAATTGAGGATGGAATGATAGAAAGAGCATTTCCATCACAGAGCTCGCTAGTCTGAATGGATTTCTTTTAGTCTATAATTTTTATATATTTAATGATTTTTTTAAAGACAAATACAAAGTTTGAATCAAAGCTATTGTTCGGCCGAACCCGAAAACTACACTCTAGCTTCACCCTTGTTATCCGTCACTAGTGTTAGAACCCGCGCGATACGCGGATAATTTGACAAAATATTAATCTTATAAAATTATGATCTAATATATCATATTATTTTAATAAATATTAGTTATTATTTTATTATTTAATATAGTGTACATAAATATAATAAAATCTATACAAAATCAAAGGATACAAAGTACTATTAATCAAATAAATTATTTATTCCTTGTTTATTCTTTATTAAATTAGCAAGTACTTAGTACTATACATTTACTAATGTGACTTATTATTAACTTGTCAATTGGTTTAATATTTTTAAATCACTTCTGTTTTAATAGAACATAAGTATATATTTTCTTATTTTGGAAATATTTTTTACTTATGTTAGACTGTTCAAAATTCTTAAATTTTCTAAATTTATCAATAATTTTATTGAGTGTTATTTATTTATTAATTAAAAATATAAATATTATAAAATTATCTTTATCCATCTCTTTGCGTACATTCTTTTCTAATATAATATTTGGTTAGTTTTTCCATTTTATATTTTATTGAAATTTTCTTATTATGGAAATATTTTTTTTATACTTATGTTATACTATTCAAAATTCTTCATTTTTCTTTATATATAGACATACACACACTACTATATTAGGAAGAAATTAATCTAATAATTTGTGTTTTATATATAATATATTATCTTATGTATAATATTCTAATAGTTTCTTTATATTTTTGTATTTTGCATTATGAAATTATGAGTTCTATTTATTAAATAAATCTTCCTACATGAGAAATTTAATTAGTATATATATTTTTAGGCTATCACTTGATTTGTTTTTAGTATTCTTCCTTTATTACTATTTGTTTATATGACTTTAGTTATGTGTATATGTACGACTTTTCTCATAATAGTTCTAACTATAAGTCTCTTTAGGAAGAAATTACTCTCCAATTTGAATTGATATTTTTTTATTTTTTGTTATTTTTATTTTTTATTGTAAAATAGTTTTTAAACCCCAACTTGAAACTACTCCCCAATTTGAATGAGTAGTATTTTTTTATATTTTCGTTTTTTATAGATAGATTATAATCTTTTGCTTCTCCTATTCTATATAGATAGATTTGAATGAGTAGTTTATTTTTTTATATTTTCGTTTTTTATAGATAAATTATAATATGTCTATATTTATTAATTCAAATAGTGTATTAATTCAAAATTTAAAATTCAAAAAAAAAATTAGTTAGAAAAGTAGTTTATTTTGTCTTAACAATGCCACTTGGCTTTTTGTGGTTATACCACTTGTCTTAATATAGTGCTTTTACTTCTCTTATTCTATATAAATAGATTCTTCCGGAATAAAACCTAAACTTAGTGTAGAAACCTGCAATTGATTTTAAATGATCTGATTGTATTAATACTTTTTATACTACCAACGAATAAGACTTGAACTCATAGTAAATTATCTAATCCACTAAATTTTTGGCAATTGGAGTAATTAAAAAATGGAAATTTTAGTTAGATTCCCATCAGGATGTTTAGGTAAATTTCAAGGGAAAAAGGCTCATTATTTGGTGGTTACTGGTTAAAGAGGAAGAAAAATTTTCAATGGAAATGATGTTTCTCCTTCCATTGTTAGTTTAGGCAAATTTCAAGAGAAAAAGGCAAATTATTGAGTGGTTATAGAAGAAAAGTTTCCAAAGGAAATGATGTTTCTCTCCCTCTATTATTACTTTCCATTTTAGATTCTCACACAGCCAAACAGAGGTTTATAGAGAGGCATAGCACATTCTATTCATTTCATTCACACCACATTTACTATAACAATCACAACATTCCTCCTCCTCCTCCTTCTCCTTCTCCTTCTTTCCCATTTCTACTCCATCTTCCAATTTTCAATTACCCCTTCTTCTTCCCTCCACTAATTTTCACATTCTTATTAACTGTTGCAGTTGTTGTTTTCAGGGTATGTGACACGTCATAAGTTGACCAGTGCTTAAGCCAGAAGAGTTTTTTTTGGATCATTACACTTCTCTAAAACAAAAGTGTAACTGCAATCAAGTCCTTTTTTAACCCCTTCTAGTTTAAGGACAAATGGACGGTGAATCAACAGAATCTAGTAGCTAATTCTATAGATTCTCAAAACACTGTCACATTGGTTACAAGAACAACTATTTAAGATATTAAGAAAAATGTCTGAATTGTGCTTGCCAAGAAGTTATACTACTTCAACTAGGCCTCAAATTTTGAGTCTTCTCATGTCATACTTTTTCCACTTCTTTTCTTTCATTCTATCTCACCCTCTTTACTTCTCCTACTTCATTTTCTTCTCTCCTTACCTTCTTAAACTCCTCTCTTTCCTCTCTCCTCTCTTCATTACAACTACCCTTTTGCTTCTTGCCCTTCTTACTATCTCTCCAACTCTCATCCTCCACAACAACTCTACTTCCACAAAATTCTATGAATCAAGATTAAAATCACAAAGGGTTGATGAAACTGACAAGTTGGAGGAATGTGAAGCCTACAAGATAGTGTTTGGCACGTCGACGGTTGATGTTCAAGAAAACTCTGATGAATTCTTGGACTATACATCAGCTGAGGAAAGTGATACCACCCCTATTCTTGATTCTTCATGTCATGACAAAGATGAGTCTTTAGAAGAAAATTTAGAAGAATTTTCAGCTAAAATGGAGAGTACTAAGCATGTCGTAGAGGAGAAGACATTGGAAAACTTCTTCAAAGAAGTAGATGAGTTTGAAAACACAACTTGGAGTCAGAATGTGGAAGTGAAAAAAGTTGAAAAAAACATTGAAAAACAAAAGGATGAGGTACTAGTGAAAAATGCCCATTCTAAGGGACTTAGTGAAAATCTTGATAATGTGGGAATCAGTTATGGATCAATGAGGAAAGAAAAAGAGTGGAAAAGGACATTAGCATGCAAACTATATGAGGAGAGACACAATTCTAGCTATAGCAATAGTGAAGGAATGGATTTGTTGTGGGAAACACATGAAATGGACACCAAAAAGAACAAGGCAAAAAGAGAAAATAGTTTGCAAAAGATGAAAAAGAAAGGAGAATTGAAGGGATATAAAAAAGAATATGATGAGGTTGAAGAAGAAATGGATGAGCAGCAGCTTTGTTGTTTACAGGCATTAAAGTTTTCAGCTGGAAAGATGAATTTGGGAATGGGAAAGCCTAATTTTGTCAAGATTTCTAAGGCTTTTAGAGGATTTGGATGGCTACATCATGTAAACAAGAATAGCAAGAAGGTGCACTGTGGAGATGGCTTCTAATGAAATTGGCTTTCTATGAATTAAATTAGCTACAACAACAATTATGTATTGTGTGGATTTATTATAAATTAACTAGTTTTATGTTGGTAGTCAGTCTACCGCAACGTCCTCCTTTATCTGGATTTGGGATCAACAATGTGAGCAAACAGACACAGTTTATGAATTGAGTTGTTGCAAGGAGAACAGGTTTCTAGTATTAAATATGCAAACTATGTATTATGCCCAAGTCTAAATATATTTCTCAAGACTAACGTGATTTAGATAACAGTTACTACTAAGTACATAAAGCAATACTGGTACATGGAAAATTTGTTACAAGACCACGGAAATTGAGTAAATATTCAGAGGATTCATCACGTTTAAACTACTTTTACACGTGTAATAGCCTGTTTGGCCAAGCTTCTAAAATCAGCTTATTTTGAAAATCAGTTTGTGTTTAGCTAATTAATTTAAAAAATACTTTTGAGCAATAATTAATTTTGGGCTAAACTTTTGAAAATTGCTTCTAAGTGTATTTTTCTCAAAAGTGCTTCTAAGAAAAATACTTTTAAAGAGAAACAACTTTCTTTTTTTTGGCCCAAAAATAAACTTTGCCAAAACGGCTATAAATCTTCTACAGCCCTCCTGCTTTATTCGGGTTTCAAACCAGTTATGCTTTCACTTAGACAGAGTAAAACATCTGCCAAACGTTTTTCAACTTTTATTTACGTAACCTTAAAAAAACACTATCCCAAACAGAAAACAGGGACTGATATTTATATTCACATAAGCAATCACAATTCAAGTTTATGTTTGAAAAAGAGACCAGCCACAGTCACCACTACAATGGTCGGATTGACAGAATGATACTCGTATATAAAGATGGACAACCTAAAAATTTTAATCTCTATTGCCAAACCGATAATAGAACCATGAGAAATTTACAGTTAATATAAACTCGTTTCCACAATTGCCACAATATAGCCCTCCAAACAAAAATAATTCAACTGATATAGAGAGGTCTGTAAAAATGACTGTATAATCTCTTCCTAGGGACTTAGATACTCTATATACTACTTAACAAAAGCTACTTAAAGTTAAATTCCTACCTTCAATTCCTACCCCACCTATACCAATTAAAGGGGAAATTAGCAAAAGATCCCTTGCAAAAATATCGTTGCTCCTGACAAAACTTCTCCTACCCAGGACGTCAACTGTTAGAAAATGCCAATTTCAGAACTACTAAAATCAGTTGAAATTTTGCTTTTAAGCTACTATATTTCAGGTGCAGCAGAAACCCATGCTGTTGTGTGTTTGGCAGTTCCATTAGGCATCCCTCCACCACGATTCGGTCGCGCAGCATTGCCACCTGTGTTATCAGTTCGCTGGTATCCATCGCCCCCACCACGGTTTGATGACCAGCCGCGGTTGCCACCCCTGTTATTGTACTCAGTTCTTCCTTCGAAATCACCTCGACCGTAACCCCTGCCACCTCCATAGTTTCCTCGACCTCTTACTCCATCATTCCTGTAACCAAAACCCCTTCCGGACTGAAACCTAGCCCTGTTGTTACCTGAAAGGAGGAAGATAATTAATTCAAAAAAAAAATCGATAAATGTAAGAGAGAATGCCCCTGTGCTATAGAGAACAGAACTGATAAGATAACCGAAAACTGAAATACAAAGAACAGCTCCTGGGGCTAAAAGTTGGTTCAATTTCTTGTTCTCAGGAACTCTACCACATGTCATTTGTGCAATTTTTTCAAATTTTTCCATCAATTAACTATACAGTCATTCTCTAATTACTTCAGAAGGATAATATTAAACTTGCCTCGAGAATTTGTAGACTTTTTTTCCTCGACAACAGCTTGGCGTCCACCAATTGAAATTGGAGATGCCTGAAATATAGAGGAAAAAACTTATCAAGAAAAATGGTAGGTTGATACCAGCATAAAAATACTCAAATTATTATGATATCACTAAAATACTAATACTCTTGACTATGTAAAATCAATTTCTTCATTTTATAAGACACCTTTAAAAAGTGATTTATCAACTAAACCGGGTCTGGAAATAGTTGGGGTCTTCTATAGTTGGGGCCTTACATTGAAGAGACAATGTAAGGCCAGCGGTTAAACTTTGCTACACTTGAAGATCAGAAGGGTAATTGCATCATATAAAACTTGCAAAGAAGAAACAATAGATTCCCAAAATAGTGAAGTAAGACTAATGATGAAACCTACCTAGATAGAAGTTCATGAGACATAAAAAACATACATGAGTTGGAATACACCGTATAAAAGTGTACATAATATAAGGACTATGTAAGTTATCTTAAGCGTTTCCGGTATTAACTCAAATGCATGATGGAGATACTATTTTTCTAAGAAGAATTGAACACAAAGACTTTCACAAGGCTCATAACCAATACATTCTACATGAAATTTAGCCATTCTATATGATGGACCATTAAGGACATGTATGATGGGGCTAAGACTCGGGATAGGACAGTAGGAGGCGACTCTGAGCATTTTCCTGTTGTAATGGGGCTACACCAAGGTTCTGCGCTCAGTCCGTTCTTATTCGCCCTGGTGATGGACGCGTTAACACACCATATTCAAGGGGATGTGCCATGGTGCATGCTATTCGCCGATGACATAGTTCTAATTGACGAGTCGCGAGCCGGTGTTAACGAGAGGCTGGAGGTTTGGAGACATGCTCTTGAGTCTAAGGGTTTCAAGCTGAGCAGGACGAAGACGGAATACCTGGAGTGTAAGTTCAGCGCTGAGCCAGGGGAAGTGGGTGTGGATGTGAGGCTTGACTCGCAGGTCATCCCGAGTAGAGGCAGCTTCAAGTACCTTGGTTCGGTTATCCAGGGGGGAGGGGAGATCGACGAGGATGTCACACACCGTATTGGGGTAGGATGGATGAAGTGAAGGTTAGCATCTGGAGTCCTGTGTGACAAGAGAGTGTCACCGATACTCAAAGGTAAGTTTTATAAAGCGGTGGTTAGACCGGCCATGATGTATGGGGCTGAGTATTGGCCTGTTAAGAACTCACATATCCAGAAGATGAAAGTAGCAGAAATGAGGGTGTTGCGGTGGATGTGCAGGCACACTAAGATAGATAAGATTAGGAATGATGATATTCGGGAGAAGGTGCATGTGGCTCCCATTGATGACAAGATGCTGGAAGCGAGGCTTAGATGGTTCGAACATGTTCAGAGGAGAAGCCCAGATGCTCTGGTAAGGAGGTATGAGCAGCTGGTTACGGAGGGCACGAGAAGAGGTAGAGGGCGGCCTAAAAAGTATTGGGGAGAGGTGATCAGGCAGGATATGACGAGGCTCCAGATTTCCGAGGACATGACACTTGATAGTAAGATGTGGAGGTCGAGTATAAGAGTTGTAGGTTAGGAGGTAGTTGAGTCGTGCCTTACTTCGTAACATGGTGGGACTAGCCATGTAGGTTTTTTTTTTTTCCTAAGATAACTAGTGGGAATGTTGTGGCTTACTATTTCTCTTTTCAGTGCAGGTCCTATTTACTAGCTATCACTTTTGCTTTACATCTTTCTTCTAGATTTCATGAGGTTCCTATTTTCTTATGACTATTGTGGTAATACTAATATTTACTAATATTGTCTCCCTTTACTTTGCATCTTTCTTCTGAATTTCATGGTGTTCCTATTTATCCTATGATTGTTGTTGTGATACTAATATTGTCTCCCTTTTTGCCTCTTTTTGCCTCTTTTGTCTTTTTGTTTTTTTGAGCCGAGGGTCTTTCAGAAACAGCCTCTCTACTCCTTCGGGATAGGGGTAAGGTTTGCGTACACACTACTCTCCCCAGACCCCATTAGTGGAATTTTACTGGGTTGTTGTTGTTGTTGTTGTTTGATGGACCACTAAAGAATTAAAAAGGGATAATTTGGTCTCTCCGAAGAATCCCAAACATTTCATCTTCTACAAGGATTCATCACAGCAATTGAAATTGTAGGGAAATCTGATAAAGCTTTATCGAAATACAGTGCAGATTAAGTATGCCAAGTCGCAATTTGCCTAGACCTGGCATTTCAGATAGCTATGAATAAATTAGCTAAGACGGTAAGCCACAATAATCTTAATCGGCATTAAAAATAAATTTTATCAATGATTCTCAAAACAATAAAATTGTTAGACTAATAAACTAGACATGATATATAGAGAACGAAATTGAAGATACCTCAATAGCTTTTTGCACAGCACTTGCCACCTCAAATTCCACAAAACCGAACGAAAATCCCTGCTGCTGTCATCCGCCAATTACAATTGTTTACAGAATCAGCGAGCGCCCAAAAAAAGAAATCCATTAACCAACAATTTACTCTGCTTTTTCCTTAATTAGTTAGAATGATAGGGCAAACCACATACTCTGTTTCTGACTTGAATGCCTCCAGTCTTGATAGGCCCAAACTTCTTGAACTCATCTGCAAGTAACGCCACAGTTGCACTCATAGGCAAGCCTTTTATGTAGATTGAGTAGCCTTCAGTTGCTGGAAGCAGTTAAAAGCGAACATATGAATAGATATCAAATATATTAGCAGCAAGACAATTAAAAAGAGATGCACCCTCCGTCCTAATTTTATGTGGCGGTGTTTGACTCGACATGAAGTTTAAGAAAGAAAGGAAGACTTCTGAAACTTGTGGTCTAAAACAGACCATAGATATTTGTGTGGTTGTAAATTAATTCATTAAGGGTAAAGTAGGAATTCTAAAGATAAATTGTTTCTAAATAAGGAAAATTGACATTCTTTTTAGGACTGACTAAAAAGGAAAGAGTGTCACATAAATTGGGACGAAGGGAGTAGAAAATGGGAGCACAATAGCATAGTTGCATGCCTTCTCCCTCTTGGTTATTCGCGTCATTAACAGAATCTACGCTGAAAGCTGGGCCATCAGTCGCTGTTATAGGAGGTTGATTCACTTGCTCAACGCTCTTTGCCGTAGGCTTCCGATGAGCAGGTGCGGAAGGAGGGGAGAAACTGGCAGCACTTTCCTTGAGATGCATGACCTGAAAAAATATTGCAAATTGTTTTAACTTAATAAAGGTCCATCATACCCCTCCCCCCTCCAAAAATCTCTTATGTATAAACGGTAAACCTTCAAAATTTTGTTCAACCCTTCACAAATAAACATGCAGAAGCATTAGGCTTCTGTTTTTTTTTTTTTTTGGGGGGGGGGGAGGGGGGAACAAACTTACAATTGAAGCATATGACTTCTTAGGAGCATCTTCACTTTTGATGTTAGATTCAACTGCTATTTGAGAGTCGTCTTGCATTTCATCAACAACCTCAGCGACAGGAACTTCCTCTTCGACAGGCATGTCACCATTCTCAGGTGGGTTGTAAACTTCTCCCTCATTAGCTTCCTCCACTGATGGTGAGCTCTGCTCAGAATTGTGATTCTGCTGCACCGGAGGGGGATCTGCAACAAATAGAAAACACTCACTTCAATGCTCAGTTCCAATTTAAGGTCACGATCAAACAAAAAAATAACCTATCAGCTTATATTACCTTGTTCAGGAGTCACAGGAGCCACCGCATTAGTTGCCGGGACCTCGGTAGTAACATGCTGATTGACACTGTCTCCATATCGAAACATGTCATTCAGAACAAAGTATCCTCGGTCTTGTGGTGCTAGGAAGAAAGTTTGAGAGAAATTCCGGACCACGTTGTCGTTCCCAGCCAATAGTCCAGTCACAAGGACATGCACTCCCCCATTGTAGGATTCTTGCGCATCCACAGATATAATCTCCGCTCTGAAGTCCCCATAGTTTAGTGAGAGTATCTTATCATTGATTGCCTGTGTGTGTGACATCAAACAAAAGAAAATGACAGGCTTTAGAATCTTAAACTCAAAACTTACCACAGAGAACAAGCACAGTGGCAAAGTAAACTGTCAACTCCATCTCGTTCTTATAATGAAACATGAGTAGATCAAGGTTTGACAACTTTCAAAGTCTTGGAAAAGATGATAATTCTATATTCCCAAAACCCTGCACTGGCAATCTTCGCATGCCTCCACGTCACAGCATTTAACATAGCCATGACTAACCGCTTAAGTGCAGAACGTAAAATCAATTCAACAACTGTTAAAATTTGAAGCCCATACATCGCCTTTATTGTAAAAAATTTGCAGCTAGCCAAATAGAAACAAAGACACAGTGCTATAATCATAAACAGCACGTAGTTTGGACACAATGGAGGAATGTTTCACAAACTACGTTAAAATCCCAGGAGAAGGACACAAGAAAGATCGCAACTGCAAAACCCTATTTCTCAATTCCAAACTAGTTGTGGTCAATTATATGACTCATCATTATCTACTTTGTTCCATTTGGACATGTTTCATTCCAATACTTACTTAATAATTTATCTTTTAAGACAAAGTAAGGGCTCTTTATCACTAGAAGTTCTTCCCGGCACTTAATAAATTTATCTTTAAAAACAAATTAGGGACTCTTAAGACTAGAAAATCTTTACTTTTTCTCTACCTAACATACAAAATCTCTAAACAAACTAAGGGTCATTTCGTTTGTCAACAATTTATAATAGGATTATAATGTGGGGATCATAATACAACAATTAAATGATGACGAAATTATTACTGGATAAACTTTTATTGGTATATTCGGCACATAATATAAAACATGTGTTAGGTTTTACACTAGATAAACATCGATAAACTTTTACTTTTAAGTTTAAATTGGGGGAGAAAAGTGTTATCTCAGATAGAGTGTGGTATAAAAATAATATCACAATTTCGGTATAAACAATCCCGGGATAGCTTACACTGGAATCTAAGTTCAACCAAAAGCATTTGAATAATATAATCACACATTTTATCCCGGGATTATTATCCCACATCCTCATAACCAAACGACCCCTAAAAGACAAGGAAAATACAGGTTAGTTCAGTAGCTTACTTGCATTGTAGTCGTGATGCTCATCGACCCATCATCTTCAGGTCGTCCAAGCTTGCTTATCTCTTGATAAAACCTAAATACCAGTCCGGGCGAATGGTGCAGTATATGATAATACTGCTGCACAAAAGCATTTGCAACCTATACCCAAAAGAAAAACAAAAAATCAACCCAAATTCAGTATCCAACTAACCCCCAAAAACAGAACTGAGCTCAGAAAATGAAAAACAAAATCACAAAAAAAGGTGTGTGATGTCAAAATACGCACAACTTGAGCAGAGACGGATTGTTGTGCTACTGCCGCCGCTGCAGTCTCCATATGCCTTAAAATGAAAAGGCAACAAAATTATACGATCAAAAATCAAAACCCTAAGTAAGGGATAGAACAGAATTATAGCACGTAAAAATAAATATAGAAAAACAAAAGAATGAGGAACTTGTACCTGGATATATGTGGTGTTAGGCCCTCAAGTTCTCTGTTTTGCTTATTTCTCTCTGTTTCTCTGCTATGGAAGTGGGAAGGGGTTGTATTTCTAGGGTTTTGCAGAGGAGAGAGGTGGATCTCGGGAAAAGGGTTTATTTGCTTGGCATTTTTTCACTTCTTTTTTCTTTTCTCTTTTTTTAACTCTTGTATCTTTTTTTTTTACTTTTTGCTAGGTTGAAAATTGAGCAATTTTCTTCCTTGTTTTTTTTGGTTTAACCATACTGTTATTATTACCAAATCAATATGATATTTATTTTTATTAATAACGGAGCAAATTCCCAATGCCCATTCTTTACTTGGTTTTCATTTTTTCTAAGCCAAAGAAAGAGTAAAATAATCATTAAAAGGTCTTTGGATATTCGAATTTGGAAGTTACTTTCGACCTCGCAACATTTCTTTTATATATGAAACAATTAAAGGAAACATATAATAGTAAGTACTTCTTTAGTTTTAATCAAATGTACAAGGTTCTAGCCTGAAGGATAAAATCACATTTGTTGCGCAGGTTTAGATTTAGTCGGGCTTTAATGCAAACCTAATTCTTTGATACGATGTCACATTTGTTAGAGAGTGCTTTATTCATTCTTAATTAAGGGTCCAGGGTTCTAGTCCTGAGTATGAAATCGTCTTTGTTGAGAAGCATTTTACCTCCCAACATGGGACTTCCCTGCGCGAATTTAGATTTAGTCAAGCCCCAATGCAAATCTCATTTCTTCGTATGATATCGCTTTTGTTAGAAAATGTTTTAACCTAATATCAGACTGCGCATATTGAAAACCACAAAAAAATACAGTAATATGATATCCTTATTACTATATGATTTTGAAAGCAATTCTTGTTCAGTTTCAACCACATTTAAGACTTTGCATCTCTGAAAAACCCGAAAATTCAAAAAATTCGAGATTTAAAAACTCTACTTTTATTAGTTTGGTTTGGTATTTAGATTTAATAACTCGATATAATTAACTTGTTAATTAGAAAATCCGATCCAAGTCGGACCCATAGTCCCATATACTCCCCTATCTCATGATATCCTTATTGAGTGCACAATTCATCAGCACTTCAGCAAAGTAGCTTAAATGCAACAATGCCATAATATTTATTTATTCACAAGAAGAACTTTGACTTAGAAAACACCAACAGAGTATAGTCTCTAAAATGCAGTCATTGGAGTTTTACACCTATGCTGGCAGGCGAACCATCGTTTGACCTTGTATGACACTGCAAATCAAATAAAGAAATATTTGTCAGATGAATTACACGTCACTGTTCATAAAAATATCCGATACAACATATTAAAATACACTGATAGTGTCAAATATTTTTATGTTGTCATTATATACAAGTTAAATCGTTGTCTAATTCAAAGTGTATGGACTCAAAGAAATAGTTGTATTACAATTTACAAGGCTCACCTCTTCACATAATAATAACAGAAATCGGCCAAAACGAATGTTTGAACGACTTCGGCTAAAATGATCATTGGTATCCACAAGAAACCCCCTCCAGTCAAAGACAAATATGAACCTGCTGTATCATAGACCTGCATATGTATACATACAAATATAGACTTGAGACGAATTTAGAATTTTAAGTTTATGAATATGACGTGTCATTAAACTCACCAATAGTGTGACAATAGGTGCCAACAAAGTATTAAGTTACATATTTTAGAGTTTTTAAACACACACACATGATTTGCGAAAGCAATGAGTGCAATTGCATCCGACTCAGGTTATAAGCTTTGGACTAACTCAAGAGCCGTTTGTGCAATACTTGTTTCGCGAAATATGTTTGGAGTCCATTCTCAAAAGAAGAATGGTTTTGGGAGAGTTGAAATTTGAACAAATTGCTGTATTTAGTTCAAAAAGTCATAATCTACAATAGTAATACCCCAAAACTAACCTTAATGATCCAATGAGCACAACTGAAGAATCTTGAAACGCCCAACGCAAACACATAATGAGCTGTGAATGGCTCAATAATCTGAAATACAACAATAGGTACTTCATTCGGGAAAGAACACGTGAACTAAGAGTATGTTTGGTATAGCGGAAGTCATTTTTTCGGAAAATATTTTCCTTGAAGATGTTTTCAGATGTTTGATTGGTAGTGAAAAATATAATTGAGAAGAAAAAAATGAGTAATAATATTAGTGAATCGGAGAATGTTTTGATGAAACATTAGAGTAATGACAGATATGTACCTTGACGTTCTGCATCAAGCGAAGTTGAGGCAGCACCGAGACACCTTCTATATATGTAGCAAAAGCCCAAAGTATACTGATAATAAGATTATTTGTCCGCGGATGGATAAAGAAGGCTATCACGAGACAAGGTACTATCTGTGGAGAAAATAGCAATGATCTAAAAAGCAATGTCATGACTCTATGAAGGAATTTTACTTTCACATAAATCACTTCCAACGGATACTTCACAACTATATCTTTGCATAAAAGCAGCTAGAGTAAATTTATCGAGATCAAGGTAGTCAGGATCAGGGGCGAAGCTACGTGTAAATAAAGGTCATCCAATTGAATTCCTTTGGCTTTATACCATGCAAATAGAGTATATTGCAGAAAGCTTATCAAGCATATGCACTCCCAAAATAGAACACTCAAACTCCCTAGCCAACTAACCACTTGAGTAAAGAAATCTACTACCTAACCGTTAGGTGCAACATGTAGGCAGGGGCGGATCTATAACTTTTAGCCTATACCTGGATTTATCTGTGTAGAACCCATTAAAATTGTTGAAAATATTGAACTATGAATCCATAACTCTGATCCATAACTCAAACAAAGTGATGAATTCAATGGTTGAAACTTAAGTCCTGAACCAATAGAGTTAAAATTCTGAATCCGCCCCGGCATGTAAGTATGGCCAAACTGACAACTTTTAATTAGGGACTTCCAAATATAGTAATATGAGAATGTCAGTTGTGAATTTAACACTTATCAATGTTAAGTTCATAGTCTGAACAAAGAACTGATGGAATTCTTGTAGTGTTGTGTGCTACATCATTGTCGACTACTGATCAACCAAAAATCTGTAACGAACTTCCATCCTGTCCTCGCTCACTACGCGCCTGAATATTTTTTATCACAATACTTTAGACGACCACGCAGAAATTCACCCTATATGACCAGAAGTGGCAACTTTGAGAAATCCTGCAATTATCAAGTTTGAATAGGCATATTATTTCCCAAATAGCTTAGTAGCTTTTTCTCTAAGTATGAAGAAAAGACCTTACACTACAAGGGTTAGTTTGTGGATCAGCTAATAATTGGGAAGACATCTCTCGCAAGCAGTTCTAACAAGGGGACTCAACAAAATCAAGATTGTCAAAGTGATTCAACAACTTACACATCTATAAAATTCCTTGTTTATACCCTATTCACACAGTATAATTTTCCAATAAAGGGATTCAATTGAAACTCCTTCGGACTATGTAGTTTCGCCCCTACTCCCATGTTTACTATGTGTGTGGTGTTGTACATGGACATAATCCTACTTATATTAGAAGCATGTGTCCTAATAAGCAGAGACGAAACCGAAATTTGAAGTTTATGATTTTGAACTTGCCACATAACTTATAGTCGTTTAATTATTGGGTTCGCAACCTAATGCTCTAGCTCCGCTCCTGCTAATAAGTTTAGAATCAATAAAGGGATTAACAGACAACCTGAGTTTTACTTCAACAACAAATATAAGAGAAAAAAGCCCAAAAGGGTGACTTACCACAACATATTTCTTCATATTATCCAAATCTGCCATGTAGGATGACTTCAACTTGTACTTCATCATATAAATAAGCCAGAATGTTGCCACAAGAGTGACAAGGTCTAGCAAAGTATGAATATCTCCTTCAACTTGAAGGCTACAATATAATCTTACAAATAAAAATATTGCTGTAAGCTGTTGAGTCTTCAATGAAAGGCCTAATTACAGCACCAACACAAAAATGTTAGAAGATTAATGTTAGAAAGAGAAAATTAAACCTATTGTTATATATTTTTCTCTAGAAAAAAAATTTCCCTTCACCAACCAAACCAAACACCGGGAAAGTTTTTCAAGAAAACATTTTCCATGGAAAACCACTTCCATCGCACCAAACACACCCTTAAGGGAAGGAAATTCATGAGAAACTTTTATCTAACACTCTCTAAAATTTAAAAACTATTTCAAATGGACTAAAAAAAAAAGTCTTTTCCTATTTTTCAAGAAAAACATTTTTTTGGTGTTTGGTAATAAGGCTGTAATGTGATCTCGGGCTTTTATATCCAGATTGAAACTGGACTTAAACTTCTTTGGATCCTGCTCAGCAGGCTTTCATTTCACTTTCACTTTCATATCAGGAACGTCCACTTGGACTTTCCAAAATCCTTGTTCCTGGCCTATATTCACATAAGAATAAGACGTTCAACTCCTTAAAACACGTGTAATTAGAATCTATCATATAAGTGGATTAGGGAAATGCCTTTTGTAATGCTAGAGAAGAAAAGTGAACAAAAGGGACAAATTATAAGTATGTAGAAGTACCAGAGCAAGTCTTGAGTGTGGACAACTTGTAAATCAAAACCAAGATACCAACAAAATGAGCAAATTCAGCCAAAACAAAGAAGTGGTTGTGTTCATGTATAAGGAGTTTGAGAGTGACCAAAAGTGTTAGCACTGTGAATACGCCCAAGAATGTCTTCACTTTGTTGGACTGCTTTCGTACCCTTGAAAAAAGCTTCTGCAATGTCTTTTGGACTCCCTTCTGACCCATCTCTCTCTGCTTTTCCTTATTCTTCTCTAATCAACATACAATATATATACAGCTATATATATATATATATATATATATATATATAAATTAATGTCAGCTTTAGATGGAGGTTGGTAGTGTTAATGACCAGAGTGAAAACTAAAGGAGATTAGGATTTAAAATCAGTAAGTAAAGTTGTTTCCGCGTAAGTCACATGTTCGAGCAACTTATCATGATAGATCGACTGCATCACACTTGGGGCAAATGTAATGTTGAACGACGGTATAATTGAACTTATAACTTTTGATGCAAGATACAATTTTATATATCAAAAATTATTACAATTGTAAAAATAATAGATATAAATCAATAACTTAAAAAATATAACGGGTTTAATTCTAAAAATTTAAAAATTATACTCATAAGACTTAAATTGAGAATCCGTCTTTTAAGTGTTGTCCGACGTGAATATAAAGTGCTTTGTGCCCCTCAATACCTTTTAATACTTAAGATATTACTAACTATCTATTTGTTTCCGGTGTGGTTTGAAGCTTGAATATAGGAGGATTGTTATAGGCACCCAAATTGCTAAAACTAATTAATTTGAGTTCTCATATTGCAGATAGATCAAGACCAAGGCACAATTACATGTGCCGGTGAAAACGAGTAGATAACTGATTAATTAATCAAAATACGTGTAAACAAGTACATATGCAACATAAACAAATTTAATTAAAATTAGTATTTTTTACACGAAATATAAAATTATGTAACATCACTAAACCTTTAATAAATATTAAATTTTAATCTTATAATTTTGAAATATAAGTTTAGATCTATTGAAATTAAATCTTTAATCTGCATCACCACATCAAATACGCTATTGTATTAAAAAAAATGGAGTTGATAGTAGGGTCGGTGGTTGACGTAGCAAACACCAAAGAGGAAGAGACACTTGAATTTTTTTGATCATTTCCTTCAATTTCCCCTATATGCATAATAAAATTTGGTCCACTAGCTTATGCTCTCATTCCTTTTTTTTTTTAATCCCTTCCACTACATTACGAGGATCTATAATATTTTCACGCTTCCTTTATCGTGACTCAAACCCAGGACCTAACAATCGTGGGTGAATGTGTTAAGCAAGCCTCACTTGTCTTCTCATTACTTCTTCAATTATTGCCTGCTAATTTTTATTTTTTTTCCTTCTCTTTCTTCGAAAGTCCTTTTCTCCCAATAAATAGCGGATAAAGTTTTGGATTTGGTAGTTGCCATGGTTACCTTTCTCTTTTAAAAATTAGGAGTTTCTTAAGTAAGAACTAGTTGTTCACCCGCGAAAATTATGTATTTTTTAAGCTTTTACTTTCTATAACTATGTGAAAAAGTAAGGAAGTAAAAATTTACTCGCACTTAATATTTTATATCAAACAAATAAATAGACAATATATGTCTTCATATATACTCTATTACTAACTCATAATTAATTAATATATATTTTAACATTAATTTATAACTTAATTATAACAAAGATTATGTAATTTAATATAATTATTGAATGCAATTAAAAAAATTCCACGAAAAATTTATAGTCTTTTTAATATTTAATTGATCTGTGACATGGGATGTTCAAATGGAAGTTGCGTTGCGTGTATTATGCGAAGAATATAAGAATTGTTTATTTAGGCCTCGTTCAACACGAGAACAACACTTTTTTAGGAGAAAATCAATTGGACCTGGAATTTTAATTTAACAAATAGGAATATTTAAATCAATTTTTATTTCTTGGAGAAAGTAAATCGGATCTGGTTGGTTTTCTTTAATAATGTGATCTGAATCTTCACATAGTCCAAAATATTCTTTTTCAGAAATCTTTTGTCAATGATCTTAAACAATTTCATTCGTCAAGTTAAGTTGACAAAGTAAATATTATAAACTAATACTCCATCCACATAAAAACCACATTGGACAGAGAGGAGAAATATAAAATTTCTACCATCTTTTTAGTGGCCTTAGTAGTATAATTTATTTTACTTATATCCGTTGACTTATTACAGAATTATTTTCTTTCATACGATCTTCTTTGTTTATTGTACTTTTAGGAGTGTTAGTGATAAATACGAATATTTTGTGCTTTAAGCTTCCGATCTTCTTTATTCATTAAAAAAGCCGATTAAGGTTATAAGCATTTCATGAAAAAGCCAAAAATTAAGGTTTGAATCCAACTTCGGAAAAAGTTCATTTTGGAGTCTTATTGACCCGTTTGGTTGGATCTCCCATCCGTGGGACGACTTAATTCAACGGGGTTGGGACATTAATATAAGAGAAATCGCGCATTTGCATCTATATTCAATTTTGGGTCACAATTATATATACGGTAAAAACCGATCTCAGAAAGTGAGTGAATTAGCAAGCAATATGTATCAATTAGCAGTGATTCAATGTTGTTCACACCGGATACAAATCTATGACCAGATAAGATGTTGACACCAGATACAAACATATGATCGGATAAAAAGCAATTCAATAGAGACGTTACAGAAGACCTTAAGATTCCTCCAGCCTTTATTATCCTTTATTATTCTTTATCACCTTTTTATTGTAGCATTAATGATGGTATGATATGATCTCGTATTTTAATCGCTTATTGCACTCTAATTCATTACACTTTACTTATGTTGAGCCTTAATTAGGTGTGTTTTGCACTTATTATATGTTTTATGCCCTGTAGGAGTGATTCTGAGCTATGTAGATGTTGTGGCATGAATTCATGTTATTTTAGAGTTTTAAAGTCTGAGTAAAAACCCAAAGATTAAGTCGAGATCGAGTTCGGGGATCAATGGATGATAGTAGAACGAAACGAAGAATCAAGCAAGCATATTGCGCAGTGTCCAGTAAAATGCACATAACTTTTCGCTCGGAACTCCGTTTGCACTCCACAATATATCGTTGGAAAGCTATTTAAAAGGGCTACAACTTTCGTGTTTTACATTTTCTCAAACTCCCAACTTAGTGCGCGATCGCGCACTTGGGGTAGAATAATGTGCAAAATGCACGACCAGGTGTCCGATCGCACATATATCTGTCCGGAAAAAGTCCTATTTCGTTAAGAAAGGGTAGTTTCCTCTGGAATTTATTTTGGGGGCGGATTAAATGCCCCCAAACACCATTTTTGACAGACTTTTGGACAGATTTCGACCTAGGGAGGCCAAGAAGGCTAAGGAGGAGTTTGAAGAACACAAGCACAAGGATTTCATCATTCTTTCCTCACTCAAGATCCGGGTTTGGATTGTATTTATGTTTTTCTCTACTTTTATTTCATTTGTAAAGAACTTCTTCATGTCTATGGAGTAGAACCTTTTGGATTTTGATGGATTTGGTGTATTGATGGTTGTTTGTGGATTATAACTCTATTTTTATGTATTTGAATCATTTTTGGAAAATTTAATTGTTGCATCTATGTTCACTTGTTCTTGTAATCGAAAGAGATATAACTTCTGATGTCTTTGCACTATATTGTTGGATGAGTTCATAGATTCTTCTAATTAATAGAAAGAGGCTAGTTGAATACTTGATTAAACCTAGTCAGGAGGATAATCGAAAGAGGTTCTCCTAAAGACAAATCCATTACGAATTCTTGCATATCTTCACCGAGCTTAAATTGGTTCATATTGTGAAGTTGAGACTTAATCGAGAGAGGAGTTTCTACTAAACATGTGTACTGATAGTTAAGTGAATTCGAGAGACTCACTTGAACATTAGAAGTGAATTATCTAGAGTTAGATCCCAAACAATTATCTTGCACCTATCCTATCAACCCATATTTTCTCCCATTGATAACCTCCTTACTTACCTTTGTTGAGATTGTCATTAGTCAATAGTTTAGGTTCTTATTTAATTTCAATCCTTAATTGTATAAATCTCTATTGTTGATCCTCCTGGATAACAATCGAGCTGCGAAAACTACGATAATTTTGTTTAAATCCAATCCATGTGGAGACGATAATTATACTATACTATCTTTGACTAGCGAGCACAATTTAAGTGTGTATTTTGCGCTCGTCAAATTTTGGCGACGTTGCCGGGGATTGGCAATCAATAGTGTTTGACATAGTTTGTAGTGCTAATTTGGGAATTAGTTTTTATATTTTCTTTTCTTTCTCTTATTTTTAGTTTTGTTATGTTAACTTCTCTTCAAGATTTCTTTTGTTGAAGAAATCTTGAAGAGCATATTCTTAGTATCTCTAAATGTTGTAAAGATAGAGTACAACCAACCTAAGAAAACGGTTGAAGAGTTAGCAGCTGAACATTGTCAACGGTCTGCTATGTGTTTTAAATGCGGTGGAAATCATCTATGGGTTGATTGTCAAGC